>NC_044343.1:3750000-4375000 GCF_007399415.2 Gopherus evgoodei
TGTTTTGACAGGCCCCAATTAATACTGCTTCAATAATGGAAAAGCAAGTTTTAAATGAATGGTTAAGCAAGATGCCCTAGACGCATGGCAATAAGTTGCCAGAAGAATAAAACGACTCTTTCACATGCTAGCAGTTTTCAGGTATCTAAAAGGGTGTCATCAGGAGGAAGGAGAAAACTTGTTCACCTTAGCCTCCAATGATAGAACAAGAAGCAATGGGCTTAAACTGCAGCAAGGGAGATTTAGGTTGGACATTAGGAAAAAGTTCCTAACTGTCAGGGTAGTTAAACACTGGAATAGATTGCCTAGGGAAGTTGTGGAATCTCCATCTCTGGAGATATTTAAGAGTAGGTTAGATAAATGTCTATTAGGGATGGTCTAGACAGTATTTGGTCCTGCCATGACGGCAGGGGACTGGACTCGATGACCTCTCGAGGCCCCTTCCAGTCCGAGAGTCTATGAGTCCTCTGCCAGGTTCAATTACCAGCAACAATTGACTGCAGAAAAGATTTCTCATTCATATTTTGAAACTGCTTCACTCCCATGCAGAGAGAGCTCCTGGTAATTTCACTATAAATGTGCTTGACCTTTTGTAGTAGTCACATCACATGAGGACAGTAAGCACTAATGCCTTGGTTTATGTTAATAAAACAAAACAAAACATACTGGTATGACAGCAGTCTTGTGATTACTGCTCTCACTCCCTTTCTATATACTAACCTTATTTTCATTAGGGCTATGTGTGCAGAGGGCAAAAATGAGGTGCCCACAAGGGTCTCAAAATAGACTAGCAGTGAAGCCAAGATCCCTTAATTAAGTCAGCAGCATGCAAGTAAAAATGAGGATACTTGTTCCTTAAACCAGATTAAAATACAGCTTGATTGACTCGATGACTACGTTCTGCTTGTTTCATCCATCAAAGTAATTACGCTGCAGCCTGTGACTGCAGTGTCTGTGTAGCTGTTTTCACGGAAGGCTGGGTCTTTTGGTAATGCTGATGACTGCAACATCATGTGAGGATTTGCAACTGAGGAGCAACTCCCACATGGGCCATAGAATCTGTTAGGCAGGGAAAGGAAGCAGAAGGTCGCTTTCTTTTGTCTCTTTTACAGGAAGTTAAGTCACGCTGGCTTGGAATATGTTCAGGAGTTGAGCTAAGAACTGGGTAGTTTTAACTAATTTGAAAGAGTTCCAGGCTAGAAACACAAGGAGACCAAAAAAAGAAAAGTAACTGACAAATTACACAAGAAGTTATACAAGGAGATGAACAAGTAATGAACCCTCATGTAATAGCTGACCTTTAGTTTACTGATTTTTGTAGAGCTACACGTTTTAGAAGATCTAGTACAGACTAGAATATAAATCCATTCAAACTTCTCCGTTTAGATAATGGATGTTGTAAGAGATGCCGTTTTAGTAGTCTGTCCCACAAAAATATTAAAAATGAAGAAAGTCATATTGACCTAACCTATAAACTAGTAGTATTTTAGAGATTTACTTTTATAATATATTGTGCTTTAGACTTCAACAATTTATCTTTATATACCGAAGTGCATGTCACAAATTAGACTTTTCATACAGCACTAGATACAGAACAGCTGCCAGCAGCAGCATGATTAAAAGGCCAGCAGGATGCTATCTTGGAAACAAAAAACAGACCTCATTCCCCCCTCCCCTCAATTTTCTCTCCCCCTCGCCTACCACCCACAGCCTAACCTGAAAGCACTTAATAGGATGTTCTAGATTAGTACTATTTCCTTATTTCCCAGCATTGCATCTAACTCAGGTGAATGCTCAGTTTCAGGTAGAAAGAGAAAGAACTAAGGTGACCAGGGGGAGGGGGGAAGAGGGAGAAGAAAAAGGAATAACTAGGGTGACCAAAGCAGGGTAGATTGATTGATTGATTGATTTTTTTTTTTAAATCAGCAGTTCTGTTTACGATTTAAATTAGTAAACAAAACTGATTTAAATAATTTGATTTCAATCAATCTAGTTCTGCATTTGTACTTTTTATTTTCCTAAAGAAAGGCTCATTCTCATTGGTTGGTAACCATTAAAACATGTTTATTTGAAACCAACTAATTCATTACTTTTTGCTGACTTTTTGTCTATACATATTTAAGCAATTATATGACTGGAATAAATACATTAAACAGTTAATAGGTCACTAGGACCGGATGGTATTCACCCAAGAGTTCTGAAGGAACTCAAACATGAAATTGTACAATTTAACTGTGGTATGTAACCTATCACTTAAATCAACATCTGTAATAGATGACTGGAGGGTTAGCTAATGTAATGCCAATTTTTAAAAAAAGACTCCAGAGGCAATTCTGGTAATTACAGGCCGGTAAGCCTAACTTCAGTACCAGGCAAATTGGTTGGAACTATAGTAAAGAACGGATTTATCAGACACAGATAAACAAGATGTGTTGGGGGAAGAGTCAACAGCACTTTTTAAAAAGGAAATTGCCTCCCCAGTCTATTAGAATTCTTTGAGGAGGGTCAACAAAGATGTAGAGAAAGATGATCCAGTGGATATAGTGTACTTGGACTGTCAGAAAGCCTTTGACTAGGTCCCCCTCCAAAGGCTATTAAGCAAACTATGTAGTCATGGGATAAGAGGGAAGGTCCTCGCATGGATCAGTATCTCGTTAAAAGACAGGGAACAAGAGGTAGCAATAACTGGTCAGTTTCAGAATGGGGAGATGTAAATAGCAGTGTCCCCTAGGGATCTGTGCTGGGATCAGTTTTGTTCAACATATTCATAAATGATCTGGAAAAAGGGTGAAGAGAGAGGTGGGAAAATTTGCAGATGATATAAAATTACTTAAAGATAGTTAAGTCCAAAGCAGACTGCAAAGAGTTCCAAAGGAATCTCACAAAACTAGGTGACTGAATTTCATCTGCCATTTTATTGCAAAGTAATGCATATTGGAAAACTTAATCCCAACTCTACATGCAAAATAATGGGATCTAAAATTAGCTGTTATCAGTCAAGAAAAATCTTGGCGTCGTCATGGATAGTTCTCTGAAAACATCCACTCAATACTCAGCAGCAAAAACAGATCGTTAGGAATCAGGTAGGAAAGAGATCGATAAAACAGAAAATATCATAATCCCACTATATAAATCCATGTTACACCCACACCTTGAATATTGTGTACAGTTCTTGCTGCCCCATCTCAAAAAAGATATTAGAAATGGAATAGGTACAGAGAAGGGCAACAAAAATGATTAAGGGTACGGAACAACTTCCATATGAGGACTTTTCAAGCAGGAAGAGACAACTAAGGGGACACATGATAGAGGTTTATAAAATCTTGACTGGTGTGAAGACAGTGAATAAGGAAGTGTTCTTTACCCCTTCTTATATCACCAGAATCAGAGGTTACCCAATTAAATTAATAGGCAGGTTTAAAAACAAACAAAAGGAAATATTTCAGTCACACAATGCACAGTCAACCTATGGAACTCATTGCCAGGGGATGTTGTGAAGGCCAAAACCATATCTGGATTAAAAAAATAATTAGGTAAATTCATGGAGAATAGGTCCACCAATGACTTAACTAACATGGTCAGTGATGCAACCCCATGCTCTGTCTCGCTCTAAGCCTTTAACTGCCAGATATTGGTACTGATGATGGATCCAGGGCTGGTGCAAGGATGTTTCGCGCCCTAGGTGAAACTTCCACCTTGCGTGCCACCCCCCCCCCCACACCAGCCTAAGCTGATTGGCACCACAAGCCTGGGAGGTGGGAGAAGTGAAGCAGCTCACCCCTGCCCCATCTCCTCCCTGAACATGCCATCGCTGCTTCACTTCTCCTGCCTCCCAGGCTTGCAGCGCCAATCAGCTTAGGCGCCGCAAGCCTGGGAGGCGGGAGAAGTGAAGCGGCCACGGCGTGCTCGGGGGGTGCCGGCCCCTCGCCCCCCTTACTTGCTGCAGGCGGCCCTCCTCGTGCTCCCCTGCCCTAGCTCCCTCTGCCTAAATGCTGGCGGTGACCAGGGTGGCTGAAGATCCGGCTGTCACGGTCACTGCTGAAGAAAATGGCACTCCCCAAATCCTAGTGCCCTAGGCGATTGCCTAGGTTGCCTAAATGGTTGCACCGGCCCTGGATGGATCACTTGACTATTGCCCTGTTCATTCCTTTTGAAGCATCTGGCATTAGCCACTGCCAGAAGATGGAGTACTGGGCTAGATGGATCATTGGTCTGACCCAGCATGGCCATTCTTATGGAGCTTAATACATTTATTCAGATTCTTAATTTTTACATTATGTTAGTTAGCTGTGAATGATGCATTTCTTATTTCATAGATTATTTTACTTGGGATTTGTGTCAAGTTCCATTTGGATGGAAACTGGAATTCAATTCAAAATGTACAAAACCAGGCCTTTTTAAATGGTATTTATTAAAGAAATCTATTTTAAGTGTGCAGGATACATAAAAAGGTTATCAAAACATATTTTATATTTAAACAAAAGAAATATTAACTATAGTAAGTGAACTGAAGATAGAAAATCTGACCCCATGGTGAACAGAAACAAAGGTGCCTTCAGCTGCAGAAAGAGACCTAGTGGGATTTTTAAAAGCACTTAAGTTTAGGTACTTTATAGGCCCCTATTCTGCATCTTCAGGTACCTTTGAAAATCTGGCCCCAATGTCCTTCAAAATCTTAGAATTAGTAGACCTCTTCCCCTTCTCCCCTGATTTAATTCCTTGATTTGAAGAGGAAAAACAAGCTCTCCTGCCTCAACTCCCAGTCGTTTTCTTAACTTTGAATGAATTAGTCCAAGTGAAGAAAGTATTCTCTCCATACTCGTTAGCTGAACTTAGCCAAAAGTAATTAAGATAAATGAGTTTCTGGAGTTCAGAAAAGCTAAGTACTTAAGTTTGGAAAAATGTTAATACCAACATTCACTCCACTGTAACAACTGAAGATACAGATACTTAATGCAGTGCGTGACTTTACAATGCTTGAGTTGACCTCAAAAGTTAAAGATCCCCCCCAAGCACACATTCTGTATAAAAGAGCAGCACGCTTTAACTTATTTGAGGAGGGCTCACTGATGCAGCACATTTACATTATTTTGTTGTAGTAAATTTGTCATAATTTCAAATTTAGTTTTAAACAGGTTTACTTTTATTTAAATCTCATTTAAATAAAAAAAGTCTGATTGCTAAATCAATCCGTTAGTTTTATTTGAAACAGATTTTTATCTACCTTGGACCAAAACACTTCAAGCCTCCTACACCTTTCCTGGGAAACCTGTATCTCTTAAATAGACATTCATGTGACAACCACAGTAGAAAACAGATTCCAGTCCAGGCATCTGTAGGTATCACAGCAACCACTGTGTCTAGCCATTGGTGAGAAACAGTGATGCATGACCTCATGTCAGTGTCACAACCCAGTGCCACAGTACGGTTTCTACTGAAGACTCAGTGTTGAGCTACCAGAGAAAGGACTGTCCTCCACCTTGGAAAGGTGAGCCTTTCAGTACAAAGTAGGCTGATCGGCTGCAAATGAGTTAATTAATATGAACTTGTCTAAACATGGAGTTGTTTCAGATTCACTGGTTTCAGAGTAGCAGCTGTGTTAGTCTGTATCCGCAAAAAGAACAGGAGTACTTGTGGCACCTGAGAGACTAACAAATTTATTTCAGCATAAGCTTTCGTGGGGAAGTGAGCTGTAGCCCATGAAAGCTTATGCTGAAATAAATGTGTTAGTTTCTAAGGTGCCAGAAGTACTCCTGTTCTTTTTTCAGATTCACTGTTTCTGATTAACCCCATGTGTGGACACTTATTCCACAATAAATCTATTTCACTTTAAATTCACATGCTACCTTAGTCAGGAACAATTCTCAAGTTTAGCTAAGCCTTTGGACTCTGCCTACCCTTCCTTAAATCTGCTGAAAATAATTATGTCCCACTGTCTAAGCTCCAAAGACAGCTTACATAGGAACAGACTGATGTAGATTTAAGTGTGTTCCAAAAATTTAAAATAGCTCTCTTAAGAAGTTATTACAAACCCACCAAATTGAGATCCTACTTTACCTAGCAAGTAATTGGCTTGAGGCAAAACAATTAATTCTGCATTATAGTTTTGTTGCAATCACTTCCGGTTTAAGTAAAACCTGACACAATGATCCAATTCCAAGCCCGCAGGCTCACATTTATAGCACTGTTTCCTGGAACCAGTCTACAAAGAGCATATTTTGCATCATGATCAATACCCACAGTTTCCTAAATAGACGCTTTAGGCTGGCACAAGTGACAGGTAACCACCTAGTGTACACAGAATCCTGTGCTTATCTAGAGATACAGCCAAATGTGCACTCATCTGGGAATAGGTTTTTCAATCTGAATTTTAACCAGTCCTCCTATGCAAGATGCATTTTTTATATTTATATATAATTGGCCTTCTCTACATCTCTGGGGGTGGAGGTCAGAATCTTCTGTTACAAATGTAACATATGTCAAATCCAAGAAAAATCTTGTTAAAAAAAGCCTTAAGCAAGTTAGCTTTTCTTTTGACCTTTGCCCTGCCTGTTAGGAATAAGGAAGGAAGTTCCAATTTGCATGCATTCAATATTGTGTTGATTAAGGAAGCTTATTTCTTTAGAAATTGACTATGATGTTTGAACAAACATGCAAATCATGACAATAGATGGTACCTCTCCTTTGTTAGCTTGAAGAGATCATGCACATTTCAGGACCCCACAGTGGAAGATGCATTTTCAGAAATTGTAAAATAGATACTGAAATGTACAGAATACACCATGTCATATCTTATACAAAGGATGATCAGTATTTAAAGATGGGCAACCTACAATCACCAATCCACATTCATTCACTTCATATTAGAAAACTTTGCATGTATTTGTAATTTACTTTTCTGTTTTGTTCCATTCTCTCTCAAGGGTTTCAGTGCTTCTGTCATTCATTCTAGTACAGGGAAATAACTGATCATGCTGTTTCTACCCATCCCTGTTCTGCACTTGGAACATCAGTTCTTTAGATTTCACCACAAACCTGAGGCGAAGTTGGAGAGTCACTTATTTGTACTGTGGTTTATAGATTGCCCCATCAGGGCAGTGGTTTATATTTTGAAGTCTGGCAATTGTACTGAGAGAAACATAATCTTTACTCAAGTATAAATACAAACATATTGTGTGTCCCCCCCACCTTTTAAAAAACTAATTCTAGCAATGTAAACCCAGCAAAAAGAGTGTGCGCTTCAAGGTGTAGAAATCAATTTTTATAGGACAACCTTACTCAAAATTGCACCTGGGAGTATTCTGAATGGCATATTTACATGAACCAGGAATACCACCAATCCCGTTAGAATTCTGTGCTTTGTCCCACAGAGAATGCTGTATGCAAGCATGCTTACAATGCTCATGAAAGAGTCCAAGCAAGAGAAGGCCTTGTATTTTCACGTAGGTTGGTTTGCTAATGGAAGACCAGGATGTTTTTAGGTTTCACAAACAGGAATCAAAGTTCTGGCATGTACAGCACTTTACACTTAGTGCAACCTTCCAAAGACACCTAGCACAAGGACTCTCAAATTCTTCCCCAGGGTGGACCACATTAGTACAGAGCATTGGCTTAGACCACCTGCCTTTCCCATCATAATTACATGACGGTCTGTGGAACACAGAACTATGGAAACTGCCTTACACAGCAAGCTAGTGGCTTATCAAATAAAAATTATCAGTACCAGATGCTTCAGAAGTAGAAGGGAGGAAAGATTTATAATCTGCTTGGGGGGAGTTTCTTACTGATCCTTGTCACTTAATTGTTGGTTTAAGAGCTGACACACAAGAGTGTATTTATCCTTTCTAAAATAGCTTTTCCTTTTCCCAGATGGACTGCATACATTCTTGTCAGATCCTTTTCTGAATCTACTATGCCAGAGGTTGGCAAACTTTTTGGCCCAAGGGCCACATTTGGGTGGGGAAATTGCATGCAGGGCCATGAATGTAGGTCTGGGGCAGAGGGTTGGGATGCAGGACGGGTGCAGCAGGGGGCTCAAGGCAGGGGGTTGGGGTGCGGGCTCCAGCCCGGCGCTGCTTACCTTGAGTGACTCTGGAGTGGCAGTGGTACACAGCAGGGCTAATGGCCCCATGCCGCTCGGAAGTGGCCAGCATGTTTGGCAATGGCTCCTGGGGGTGGAATGGGGCAAGCGGCTTCGCCGCGCACTGCCCTCGCCTGTGGGTACCACCCCTGAAACTCCCATTGGCTGCTGTTCCTTGTTCTTGGACAATGGGAGCAGCAGGGGGGCAGTGCTTGCAGGTGAGGGCAGCACACAAAGTCCTCTGCCCCCCCAGGGATGTGGTGCCAGCCACTTCCAAGAGCAGCACGAGGTCAGGGCAGGCAGGGAGCCTGCCTCAGCCCCGCTGCGTCACAAGGCTGACAATCCTGCAGGCCGGACTGAAAGCCCCGACGGGCCAGATCCAGCCCGCGGGCCGTAGTTTGCCCTCCCCTGTACTATGCTCTTGGCTTCAACGACAGCCAAGGGCAGCCAGTTCTTCGGGTGAAGTGCGTGGTGTAGAAAAGCATTTCCTTTCATTAGTTTTAAGTTTGTCGCCATTCAGCATCCTTGAACATCTTGTTTGTGAATTTGTGGGAGAGGATAATTAGAAGTCCCCATTTATGCTTTCCACCTTTCTTCATTTTGTATACCTATCATGTACCACCGCCAGCCCCACAGAGTCCCAATCTTCTCTCTTTTCGTATGGAGCTTTCCCCATGCCTTCAATCAATCATTCTTCTTAGTCACTCCTAATGCTCTTCTATACAGTTTCTGAGGCAGGGAGATGAGACACGAACACAGTATTTCAGGCAAGGACATGCTATTCCTTATATTACTGCTTTTTGGCATATAATAGCTGCAACATCTGGGAATTCAGCAAGATCTAAAAAAGCTACTTCAGTGTGCACTGCTTGTCCGCCTCATCTTCTTACTGCAACCTAATGAATTCTAAAGCTTTCTACAAGAATTTAGCCAGCCTGTGGCAGATAAGAGATTTTGTGCAACCTGGATCTTCTGCAATTCAGCAGGCATAACCACAAAGGTAACTTGATGGAGAAGAGATATGAGACAGCTCGGTCATAAAGGCTCAGAAGCACCTTACATCCGGGGTGCCATGGATGTGAAGAGAGATAAGAGGAAAGCAGATACCCTGAAATATAAAATATGAGCCAAACAAATCTTGATCCAGGCTTGCAATGTGCATTATGTGCCACAAGCAAGAGCAGGGTGCCAATGAGCTGCCTCCCTTTACTGTTGCAGAAGAAGGAAAATAACTGGCCCGTGCATCATGCAGGTTACATGTGATGCAGAACCACTCAACAGTAACCTGCTCTGCTTGTTAAGAATAGTCCTTTCAAGACCTCTTCTGAAGAGACCTCTGTGTGTGGCACTGACCAATTCAGTGAATTCTGCCCAAAGGCTTGTCCTGTAGGTCTAATGACACAGTCAGTTTAAGGTTCAGTTCAGTCTGAACTATCACTTGTTAATACTAAGCAGTACTACAGACCAGAAACCATTCCAATCAGACATACAGGGATGCCAGGAAACAGCATGCCATTTTTAATTATACAGTTTTTAAGAAAAGGGCTCAAAATGGCCAGTGTGCACATACCTTTCCTCACTGTTCCTGGATTATTCCTGAAAGAAAAAACACTGGACGTAAGTGTTACCTTCAAATAATCACACAGAACTAGTTAGCATCTAGCGCGCACTTACACCCTTCACAATGGAACTCAGAATGTTGCAAAATGTTGCAGTTTGCAACATCAGATACTGGAAGTCCCTGAGGTTATAGCAGCCTAATGGTATCTGATGGCACAAGCTAAAACTTCCATGAAGGGTCACTTCAGTTGCACAGCATTCAGTAAATTACTTTCTAGCCAGGGGCTGAAAGTCAAAAGGTAGAAGTGATGACCAAAGCCGAAGGGAGCAATGAGACATCCAAGGGCAAGAAGGTATTTGGGCACACAGCAGAGCCTATGCCTTAGGCACTCCATGTTGGCAGGGATAAGGGGGCAGAAAGGATGTAACCAGCAGGACTCTGTAGTAGTGTGCATTTTTCACATAACCAGCATTCTTTAAGGAGTCAGGCTTTTCAAAAATGTGTTCTGCTTCATAATTTTAAAAACACAACGGGGAAAGAATGAATCAAGTTTATTTACCACAGCTCCGAGTAAAATGTTTAAGCAAACTCAGTTGGCTTTACGTGGTATTAAAGATTCTTAATGAGATTGTACTATAATTTCTAAGCAAAACTTTTAAACCAGAAGTTTCCACTTGTCAACACTGAATATGTCAGATATCTTTACAAGCTAAAAATCTTTGTGTACGTCCAACTTTGGGCTCTAGTTTTAAAAATGAACTAGCAGAGAACTTAGAGCAGCTGAAAGCTGGAAAACCATAACCTCCCTATCAAGCAAATTAACCTAAAATGGAACAAGTGACAGGGACATCATTACAGGAACCAATCTGATTTTCTGGCATGCTGTTTTATTACATTGAGTAGAGGGGGCAATGAAGGCAACAGGAAATTCATATCCCATGATCAGCTCACTTGTAATGGCCTAGGAAAAGGGTGGCCTTAAAAGGGATTTATGGAATTTTACCAGTTTACTAAAATCATTTACACAAAATATATTTCAGAAACACACCAGTACTTCTGAACCTTATGAACCTATGTCAGAAGAACTTAGCTTGCTATCCCGCTACAGGTTCAATAGGTGCAGGAACAAGGTCAATACCCAACACATTCTCATACATCCTTACATGAACATCTTGCGGTAAAACATCTAATTTATCTTTCCATCTTTTTTACCAGTCTCTTTTTTAAATTAGGAAAATCTAATTAACTGGTCAGTTTCATCTGAGCTGCACATTCTCATGCACTAGCTGAATTCTATGAAGTTTAGGTTGTACACACGGCACAAGTGTCACTTAAACCTTTTCAATATAAAACATGTTATGGAAAGATATCTATTAGTTGTAAGCTTTGCAAAAAAACATCTAGTTTTAAAAGAAAAAAAGTCTGAGACCAAATTTGACCTGGCGATGTCCCTTTAATCCCCAATTTGCATTCTTTCAATTTAAAGTTCTAATTTACCTTGTTAAAAAGGAACAAGACAAACAAGTTTCTATTGCAATTGCCACAGTGTTGCTAAAAAGTGACAGACTGAAGACAACCAATGGTCTATCTACCAGAACAGTGTCTAAGAGCAATCACTGTTGGATAAATTACTGAGGAAGGCACAAACTCCCCGAGAATTCACCTAGCTTTGTCATACTCCAAGACAAATGAGCATGATCACTGGCTACTGAATTTTTTTCATCCGGGAGGGCAAATTACAGTAACTCCCCACTTAACGTCCTCCCACTTAACAGTTATTTTGATCTTATGTCCCTGCTCCATTACAGAACATGCTCGTTTAAAGTTGTGCAATGCTATGCTATAATGTTGTTTGGCCACCTGCTCTGTCCACGGTTTACAGTCCCCCCCCACACACACCCCCAGCCATCAGCTCCCCTATGCGGCCCCCTCCAGTGCCTCCAGCCTGCTGGTAGACCCTGCGGATCAGTGCCTTCCCCCTGCTCCCCCCACCTCCTGCCTGAGGCAATCAGCTGGTTTGCGATGTTCAGGAGGCAGGGGAGGGAGCAGGCAGGCTTCGTGCCCTGTTCTCACTCCTCCCTGCAGCCTGCTGAAGACTGCAAGACAGCTGATTGCCAGAGGCAGGGGGAAGGTGCTGATCTGCGGGGTCCACTGGCAGGCAGGAGACACTGCGGGGGGGGGGAGAACGGGGGATGTAGGGGAGTTGATAGGGGGGCTGCCAGCATGTTTAATACCTGTATTAAATTGCTTCTTTAAAATGTATATAATGTCTTCTGTCTAGCAAAAACAACATTTCCCTGGAACCTAACCCCCTGCCCCTTTACATTAATTCTTATGGGGAAATTGGATTCGCTTAACATCATTTTGCTTAAAGTCACATTTTTCAGGAACATAACTACAATGTTAAGTGAGGAGTTACTGTACAATGCAAAAAGTTGCCAGTGCATTTTTACAACTAAAGTACTACTGCCATCTGCCAAGATGATTTCAACGAGTGTAATGAACTCTCTGTTCTTACAGCTGATGGAAAATGCAATCAATACCTGCTGTTACAAGAATACAAGATATGGACAGTCCAGCCCTTTCTCCAGGAACTTTAAAATTATTTTGATAATATAATCCCACCCACTCTATTACAGTTTACACCTTAAAATCTGATGCACAAGCATATGAGAAACACAACCAGCAGTGTCAGGTACACGTGCCAGTATTCAATATTTTAAAACCCTCGGCATTCCAGTTTCAAGGAAGAGCCCAAGTTCATTTCATGAGGATTCACTTTCAACAATTCAGCTAGTTGAAAGTGGTTGGAGATGAGGAAAGTGTATTACAATAGGTAAAAACAGCCAGATACACATTTAAATTTCATGTGGTTTGGTGTCAAATTTAATTTGTAGCACTGAAGTTAGTTGATCAAGATTGCTCAGCCTCTGCCAGCGAAATGAGGTTTCAATTCTCTGGAGAACTACTGTAAATCTGAAGAGAAGGGTGGAGAGGGGAGAACAAAAATATTTGTAAAAATTAATGGGATTCTTTCCACAACTGCTAGAGAATGTTTTTCAGGCATTTAGCCAACACTGCTTCAGAGAGTAAAAATGCAGGTGGGCTTTTCACAGCTCTGTACTGGAACATTAAAACAAAAAAGGCAGGCTCAGTGAGGCAGCTAGGCAACAGTCACTTTGATGCAGGAAAAACTACGTCAATCGGCTGCATCACTGCTGAGGCTCTGGGGACGGGGAACCCTCCTACAGCGTATCACTGCCCACACAGTGAGTTGATTTTACTGTTCTTGTCCTCAGTTCTACAGGCTCAGAGGGGAGGAGGAGGAGGAGGAAAAGCAAAGCATCACTTTTCCCTTGAGTGAAAGGACAAAGCTGAATCACACACTTACACACACACACACACACACACTTACACACACACACACGAGTAAGAAGGCAAACCAGTGTGTTTGTAAGGTTAAATGAAACGGTAACACTGCAAAGGACTGAACTGTCACAGGCTAAGCTATCAGGAGTTGAACATACTGCAAGTTACTATTATGTACAGGTTCTTCTACATTCCGCTTTGAGACCTCACAGGGTTGGGGGGCACTGAACAAAAGATGCAACAAATCCCACATCCCCGTCTGCGTCTACACAATACAGTGGCAACTCTGTTGAGTGTATAAAAATTAGGCAGGATCATTTTGGTCCTCATGTTGGTCAGTCCCCTCTCTCATTGAGATTTCTCCAACTTGCACTCAGGTGAGTATTTCTATTCAAACAGAGCAAGCCAGAGCAGCATATTTACAGCTCTAACACCAAGCTTTTCCATGCAATTTCATTTTAATAAGGAACATTAAATACCTGTTAGAGACTTGTTTTACAACTGGCTCCCAACTGACTGCAGAACTTAATGTAAGCATACAAAAAAGGCAGGACTTAGCTAAACCAGAAGTGCAATTTCTAGCAATCATGTTTTACTCAGAAAACTGATTCTCAGTGCCTCAGATTCCAATAATTAGTTAAAACAGGACTTAAGTCTCATTTCCCCCCCCCCTCTATTTTAATCCTTTCTGGTCTCCAGAATGAGTCTGGTGATAGTCTCATGGATGCAGATCTAAAGTTCACCCTACTAGTGTCACAATGCAGTAATGACTTACTGAGTCATTCCAGGACAGACTCTCTTTCTTATTCATCCTGGGAAAATGAAGAACAGGAGAAAGAGAAACCACTCAGAAAAGCAGGTCTCTAGTCAGAATACTGCTGCACCTTAGGGTATGGCTACACTTGCAGCTGTACAGCGCTGCTGTGGGAGCGCTCCTGCGGCAGCGCTTTGAAGTGCCAGTGTGGTCACGGCGCCAGCTCTCCCAGAGCTCTCCCAGCGCTGCACGTACTCTACCGCCCCATGGGGATTAGCTTGCAGCGCTGTTTACACTGGTGCTTTACAGTGCTGGAACTTGCTGCGCTTGGGGAGTGTTTTTTCACACCCCTGAGCGAGAAAGTTCCAGCGCTGTAAAGTGCCAGTGTAGCCAAGGCCTTAGTTTGCCACAGGTACCAGATGTATCAGATTCCAGATATAGACCACGTTGAACTGTTAGTGTCATTTTTCAATAGGTCAGAGAAGCTGAGGTTGCTAAGTGGTGCCATGAAGATTATTACTGAGAAATTCACAAGTTATTTACAGCCATTCAAGGAGTTTTGCAGTGAGACCATACAGATGACTTCAGTCTTTGCCTGTGTGGCCACCGGTCTCATGCAACAGATCCGTTACATTAAAAAAATGTGATATCGACAACAGAATTGCTTAACTCCCAAAGCATATGGACTCTGCTATGCCACAGTTTTGTTCCTGAGAGTAAGCTAGCATCAGTGTTGGTATCTAACAGCACATATAGCATAATTAGTTCTGAAAATAGTACCCAGAGTGGAGAAAGCTTGAATTTAATTTAGGGACATTTAAGGTATTTTTCCTACCACAGTTCAAAATAAGTGAACTTTCTGTTTCTATAAAGTCATTGGAAACTGTACTAAAACGATTTCCTCTCTATTGGTTGCACAGTAGTTTATTGCTGTAGGGTTGGTCGTTGATATTTAGTGATTAAAAAGACATCTGTTTCGGGAAAATACCTGCTTATAAAACATTCTTTTGGACCCTGCAAACAGGCTAATCTTAGCAGTGTCCCACTGAAGAAAATGTATTCATAAGATTCAGATTGCATGTGTTTTAACTAGAACTGTTTAGAGAAGACAATGCAATATCAGTTGGTCTCTTCAACATGTGTTTTTAGATAGTGAGCTCTTCAGGGTGGGGACTGTGTACTGTTCTACACCGTCAGGACTGAGCACAAGTTGGCCCTCATCATGCTTGATCCATTGGCACTGCTGTAACCACGATGAATAATAATCGCCATGCTTACAGAATGCTATAAAGACAAGTGCACAGTTCTTAGCAGCAGCAGTGCATCTCAGAAAGAAAGGATTCATTTATATTTAGAAATAAAAAGCAGGGCAGACTTCGTGGTTATTTGCTCCATCACAAAGCATTACATAATATTCTCTGGAGAACAGCCATCATTACAAAATAAGAATAATTATGAATGTGTGAAAGCATAGGGGTGCATTGTCTTGTCGGTACCGAGTGGAGACTGTCAGCAGCTTTCAGAAGTAACGGTATACAGAGTAGCTATCATTTAAAAAGTAGTAAGTAACTGCAGAGGAACCAATCATAACACTGCATTTTTAGACTGGATGCAAAAATGGGCATTAGCATTTCACCTCAATTTGAGTCTTAACTAGATTATACCTTGAACATCCAATGTCTGCAACATTAAAATTAAAACTAAGGGGCAGCAAAGGGACAGACAGGGAGTTTTGAAAAGCTCCTGTGTATGGGTGCATTGGAGGTGGCTCACAGCTGCTTTGACATTAACTATTACTAGGGCTAAAAACCATCAGGAAGAACATGCATAAGTCTTCAGTGTCTTGCTCCCCTCCTCCATCCACCCACTTTATCCACCCCCTCTATAAAGTCACCTTCATGATCAGCCTCAGAGTAAACCTGCCACACATACCACTCAGAGTGGGCTGTTTGTCAAACTTTGCCTACATTTGTCAGCTGAGGCTAGTGAGTCGCACTGCCTACTCCTCCGGCCTGGAGGAATCAGTGCCCTGTGTGCAAGCCTCTCCCCACTGCACATAAGGTTTTGTTTTTGCAGCAAAAGGTTCAGAGAAATAAGAAAATCCATCATCCGAGATTTGTATTTAATAAACCCACAGACAAGAGGAAAAAAAACAAACACGTGTGTGGCAAAGAGCTGAGGGCAAGATCTTAAAAATCCACTGGGACATGTGTCTCTAAATCCACTAGGTGCCATTGAAAAATCTAATCTTAATTCATGAAGTTATTCTCCTAAATCAGACCCATTCAGATCTCAGAATCCTGAAGGACCACGTTCATACAAAAAGCCACTAAAGTCTTTTCAGGGAATGCTGCATTTTGACCATTTTCAGAATGCTGTAACTGTTGTGGGTTATGAACTATAGGGCTCAGCATCCAAACCTGAGGCTCCATCCTGTAGAGTGTTTTCAACCCCCCTACTGAGGGCAGTGTGGGAGGAGGGCACTTGGCATCTCACAGGATCAAGCCTTTGGGCTCATCCAATGATTTTAAAGAGCGATTACAAGCAGGGTGGAGGAGAAAGGTTAAAAGGAGAAAGCCCTCGTTTCATGCTATGCATATGGTAGTTTAGGGTAATTCTGGATTAAAAGAGCAAAAGGGTTTTCCCTGAAAGAACAGAATCCGTCACAGCGAGTGGCAACTTTCAATGAAGTTTAAGTTTTACTCAGACACACTGATGATCTTTCTGCGCATTGTTTAAGATTAGTTAAATTATTTGCCTGGAATGACAGATAAGGCAGCAAGATGCTGTATCTCCTCCCTGCTTCCACCCTGTGTTAACACCTAATTTAGGATTGAAACAAGTGCTGCAATTTAAAGTGTGGGTAATTGCAATGGAGCGGATGTAATGTGAATGCCCCAGATAGCATCCTTACTCTTACACAACTAGCTTGTAGAAAAGGTAAAAGGAGATGCAGAAAGCTAGGATGAGAATCCAGGTGGGATTAGTCACTGAAGACTAAAAACACAATCAAAATATATTTAGTACATGCATCCATTCACCCCCTCCTTCACCACGCTCACACAAGGGATTTCAATATTCCACAGACATTATGTGCGTAGCAGCCCAGCAGTAAAGTAAACAAAGTTAAAACTAATTCTCTGCTGGAGAATGTAATTGCTCTGACAACAGACAAGCAGCTCCCATGGAGTGGAATTGAAAATATGAAGGCAGATGATCAGGTCACTAGGAAACTGCTCCCCAGCATGGTAGGAAGAGAATAATGGCCTCGCAGCACAAAAATTTTTCAGTCTGGAATAATGGTTAAAATCCAGTGACAGGAATATTGCTCTGTTTTTATTTGCCAAGACTGGAAGGAAGCCCTTGCCAGAAATAATAGGCAAGTTACAAGAATCAGTAGTAATGAGATGTGTCTGTTCTGACCCCTAGTGTTTTGTCATCAAATGTAAACATCCTTCAATTTTGCCACTAATGGGGTGAAACAGTCCCTGAAGCAGAAAAGGTAAAAGGAGATGCAGAGAGGTCAGTTTCCTCCCCTTCCACACTACAGGTAGGAAGATCCTTCCATAACCTCCTAAGAAACAAAATGAGCTATGTTACGTTCTTCATTGAAGTCTTCTTGGTTTCAACATTGGTTGAGAGCACAATCATTAGACCCACAGCTCAACACTCAAAAGAGTTCAAGGCATCTAATATGGAAAGTTACTACTACTTCCAGGCCAACAATTCAATGGCCAACCTGGAAGGGTTAACAAGGCTGCTCTTAATCCTCCTCTTCATTTCTAAGGTGCTTGCCCATACTGTTACTTATTGAGAGTGACAGGTGATGGCTAGTAATTTGTAAAGAATTTTGACAGTAGCAAATTTGCTGCTTACCAATGCTCAGAGAGCATTATGCATTCTTTGGCCTCATTAGTTTACAGATTCTGCGAGAGTGACTAATTACACAATCCCCCACACTTAAAAATACCACTAGCTAGTCCATCTGTAGCATCACAAGCTTGGGCACGAGACAGACTGGGATCAAGACTAGAAAACATGGGCACAAGACCATAGCACAGTGAGATAGCTAGGATATGAAAAGGGAAGCAGTGGATGTTGAGCTGGGCAATCATGAAGAGTCACGTGACATCTCATGTGGCCACCAGTTGCAGTGATTGCTTCTCCGGTTGAAGATCTGTTCAAGAGGGACAACTGAATAGCAGGATTTCTGACTCAATGCTCCTGCAAGCTCATTTTATGCTGTGGATTGTTCTACAGCTGAACCTTGGGGGAAAATACACACCGTTTGAAAATAAACACCCATTAGTACCGGATGAATCAGTGTCAGTCAGCTCCGTCCCTGACTAGTCCGATGCAGCAGAGGTCTGAGTCTCTGAAATGTCAGAGTAGGAGTCTGAGGCTTATTAATGCCTCATCGAGTGTTTGAACAATCAGAAGAGTGAGGTAGTGGGCCATGTGTAAGTCAAGTCAGTGCCAAATCAGGGGCTGGCTGAGGATTCTGTTAGAGTCTCTAAAATAGGGTTTGTTAAAAATAAAAGTTCATTTGGTTATAGCATAATAAGGCACAACGCACTGTTCCGGAGTCTGAAGAAAGACAGACGGCAGTAGCGAGAGACACACCTTCCCTTAGGCCCAGTTCAACACTATTTTCTGTCATGTTATGTTTAAAAAGAAAGAAGGAAAGAAACTGTCAGCTCATAGGGGTCTTCCTGTGAGATTCATGGGGCTAGATGACACAGATCAGCAACCCACTGGTTGAGGGTGCAATTCAAAACATAAATTTAACAGAAAAAATATAGGGCAGAGGAGGCTTCAATGGGGAGTTCATGGCAAACCATACAGCAGCAGTGATTGGTTAAATACTACAACTAGACAACACAAATACGCAAACTGAGTCACCGAAATGTAGCAATGGACAGCTGAGTCCAGGTCTGGTTTTATTGGAGGGACCCTGCCAATGCCCCCCAACCACACACACTGCCCCTCTAAAATCAGAACTAGACCCAGGCACCCTCTCCCAAACTCAGCAGATTAAACAAAAACAAAAGCCTATTTACATAAAAGTCGCTTTAGAGGCAGGTCTCACTTCAAACGAGGTGTACGTTAAACCTGCAACAAGTGAATCATCACTGAGAGCAGAAGAACACTTCCGTACTCCCCACCAAAAACAAGTGAAAAACTGATGTCAACTAAAATTGGCTGACAATTTAGGAACTGTGCTGCAGCAGTAAAATAAGATGCATATTTAAACCCACACCTGCATGGCCAGTGCAAGGATGTTTCGCACCCTAGGCGAAACTTCCACTTTGCGCCCTCCCCCGTCCGCCCCCCCCGCCCCGAGGGCCCCCCTGTGGTAGCTCCCCCCCGCCCTGAGGTGCCCCCACCCCGCGGCAGCTCCCCACCTTCTGCCCTGAGGCACCCCCTCGCCCCAGCTCACCCCTGCTCCGCGCACGAACACCA
Organism: Gopherus evgoodei; assembly: GCF_007399415.2. Classification (NCBI taxonomy): domain Eukaryota; kingdom Metazoa; phylum Chordata; order Testudines; family Testudinidae; genus Gopherus; species Gopherus evgoodei. The sequence continues at coordinate 3,769,228 of NC_044343.1, forward strand.
GCACCCCGTCTCTGCTTCACTTCTCCTGCCTCCCAGGCTTACGGCACCAATCAGCTTAGGCACCGCAATCCTAGAGGCGGGAGAAATGAAGCAGCCACGCCGTGCTCGGGGAGGAGGCGGGGCAGGGGTGAGCTGGGCGGGGAGTTCCCCTGCATGCCGCTCCCCCCTTACTTGCTGCAGGTGGCCCTCCTCGTGCTCCCCTGCCCCAGCTCCCTCCGCCAAAATGCTGGCGGCGACTGGAGTGGCCGAAGATCTGGCTGCTGCGGTTGCTGCCGAAGGAAATGGCGCCCCCCAAATCCTAGTGCCCTAGGCGACCGCCTACGTCGCCTAAATGGTTGCACCGGCCCTGCACACCTGTGTGGCTGAGAACTGCAGACAAGCAGTAAAGATATTCTGCTGCAAGGCTAAAATCTCAGCTTTAAATGATACACTTGTTGGCATAGTGAATCAAAGCCAAGAATCTGATAGAAGCTGAAGAGCTCCTCAAACCATTGCCAAAAAAATCAAAACAAAACCAAGAACAGCATGAAGCTCTGGACTTCCGAATGGCATACAGCATGCTAGAGTCCAGACGTTAATTAAGAGAGTGAGCAGCCATGGGACAAGAGAGAAGGTCCTCTCATGGATCAGGAACGGGTTAAAAGAGAGGAAAAAACCAGTAGGGGGATTTAGTTGGGGATTGGTCCTGCTTTGAGTAGGGGGTTGAACTAGATGACCTCCTGAGGTCCCTTCCAACCCTGATATTCTATGAATAAATGGTCAGTTTTCACATTGGAAAGAGGTAAATAACAGCATCCCCCAAGGATCTGTACTGGGACCAGTGTGGTTCAACATATTCGTAAATGATCTAGAAAAGGAGATAAACAGTGATGTGGCAAAGTTTGCAGATGATGCAAAATTATTCAAGATAGTTAAGGCCAAAGGTGACTGAAGAGTTACAAAGGGATCTCTCAAAACTCAGTGACTGGGCAACAAAATGGCAGATGAAATTCAATGTGGATAAGTGCAAAGAAATGCATGTTGCGAATCACAATCCCAACTACACATGCAAAGAAAGATCGGAGTTATTGTGAATAGTTCTCTGAAAACATCTGCTTAATTTATAGCAACAGTCAAAAAAGCTAATCACGTTAGGAGCCATTAGGAAAGGGATAGATAAGACAGAAAATACCACAGTACCACTATAGAAATCCATGGTATGTGCAAATCTTGAATAGTGCGTGCAGTTCTGGTCACCCAGTCTCAAAAAGGGGCATATTAGAATTGGAAAAAGTACAGTGAAGGGCAACAGAAATGATGAGGGGTATGGAACAGCTTCCGTATGAGGAGAGTGTAAAAAGACTGGGAGTGTTCATCTTGGAAAAAAAGATGATTGGGGGGGGAGGGGGAATAACTTTTATAGAGGTCAATGAAATCATCAGTGGTGTGGAGAAAATGAATGAGGAAGTGTTATTTACCCTTTCCTGCAGCACAAGAACCAGGGGTCACCCAGTGAAATTAACAGGCAGCAGGTTTAGAAAACAAATGTAAGGAAGCCCTTCTTCACACAATGCACAGTCAACCCATGGAACTCGTTGCCAAGAGAGGCAACAAGTATAACTGGGTTCAAAAACGATTTTGATAAATTCAGAGGATTAGGTCCATCAATAGCTATTAGCCAAGATGGTCAGGAACACAATCCCATGTTCTAGGTGTCCCTAGACCTTTAACTGCCAAAAGCTGGGATTGGGTGACAGGAGGATGGATCACTCGATAATTGCCCTGGTCTGGTTATTCCCTCTGAAGCACCTGACACTGGCCACTGTCAGAAGACAGGATACCAGAATAGATGGCCCATTGGTTGAACCCACTATTGTCATTCTTATTCTTATGAAATTACTGTAGGGAAAAAAAAATTATGCCACTTCATAACTGGAGCTGCAAAAGTGAAGCAGAGTTCACTGCTCCAACAACATTGTTTTCCGTAGTGTGTTCCACATTCCTCTGATGACTGCAGTCCATTAAAGTAAATGGAACATTCCACTGAACCATTCCCCAGCATGTAAAAATAAAATTAACAAAGGGTGGCCATAGCAACTGTTAAAGGGGGAAAAAAACAGCCAATCTGCCTTCCCTTTGTTTTCAGATTTTTTTTCCAATTAAAGGACTACTGTTGGTGAATGGTAAGAAATTAACACTCAACATTTTGTGGCAAGCTCCGATGTGCATTTATACAGAACAGGAACACGTTTTTTCTTTTTCGAAATGCTTGGGGCTAAGGTGCTATTCAGTGCAAAGTGTCTAATTTATAATTTACAATGCTTTAATCAAACCTTGACTCATCATTGGATTAGGTATTATCACTATTTTACAAAGGGGTAAAACTGAGGCCACAGTTACCCCAAGTCAATAGCAGAGGAATGAAACATGCAAGTCCCGTTTCTCAGGCCTCTAGTGCCTCACCTCCAAGCCAGATAAATGTGGCGCTGTTCAGTGTGTGCATGGTGTCTAAGCACTCAGCTATTTTTAAACAAAGTGCCAATACACAGGGCACACCGAGCCTATCTTTAGCACAGAAAAATGGACTAAGCCACTTAAAGCTGAAACTTTGCAGGAGTTGCTAAAGACTTGGGCATGTCTGTCAATGTTAAAGTCATGCTGGAGTTCGTACAGAATATGAGAACGGGAAAGAATCCTGCCCTGGGATTCCAGTTAACACTAAGGCCTTCTGTCTAGGATTTGAGCATGAGTAACATCTTAGTGACAGCCTTCTCTAGACTAGGGATATGGTCTAGTTTAGTCTCCTGAGGTCGGTAATACTTTGGCCTGATTCTGGCTGTTGGGTGGGGTGTGGTAGTAGCTGGCGTTTGACCTCCAGTATAGCACAGACCACTAGACAACGAGCTGGTGGTTCCTTCTGGCCTAAAATTCTATGACTTAAACATGTGTTAGGATGCGTCTTCGTGGCAGAGTGTAGCTCACTGGAGTTAATTTGAGTTCCTTCTTTTGAATTAGCCTAGCTCAAGTGAGAGCACCCACACTGTGATCACCACTCAGGCTGTTGTGCCCATCCTGGAGGGATCTCCACTCATATGTGGGTGCCAAGACTTCTGAGGGCATATCCAGTGGTTCTTCGCACTGCAGTAAACTGAGCCTCTCTATGAATTATCTTTCCCAGTGAATTATGGAACAAAATTGTCTGAACTTTCTGGGCACAGAGAGGAAATTGTTGGGAGGAACCGGAGAACTAGCAGCACTCAAGTAGAGCTAGCCTGCATCCACACTGCAGAGTGGTCATGTTAGCAGCTGACTTATGTTGGCTGGCCCAACAGGAGGTATGGGCTAAAAGCTTGAGTTAGCATGAATTAATAGCAGAACCACTCGAGTGAAGAACATGTGTGAGAGGACAATTATAATTCAGGTTAATTTTGCAGGGAAGACAGACCATTAGACTAGTCAAAGTTAAGTTTCAAATTCACTTTCACCCCACCCACCAGGTTTAAAACCTGTGCCTTTTTAAGGCACATTAAACTGGTCACTATCTTGCTTACTTCTACAGAAGCACAGGAACAAAGACACTGTCCGCAGAAAGTGGTATACAGTTTGAGAACATTTCTCATATCCTGAGGCCTTAGTATGGAAGCCAAACAGACACTAAATCAAAAGGCTTATGGATTGGGAAATCCAATTCAAGTGTAAAGACTTAATCCTCATTTTTCACTTCTGCTGAAGTCACACAAATACTTGTATATTCTTAACTGATTTCACATTAGTGGCTTTTAAGTCTAACAGCCATAATATGCATTTCTTTAATTCAGCGTTCCAAAAAAAGATTTCACTTGCACAGCATGATATTCAGCCACAAGACTAGAGAAGACTTTCTATTAAAGTCCACAAGTCACAAAAGAAAAAAAAAGTGTTCTAAAGACCGACTGAAATCAACATCTTCAAAGTGAAACTGAAGAGCTTATGTCATGCTATCATATTCCTAGAAGGGTCACCTGTGGATAATCCCCCTTAAGCAAACACCAGAATTAATATTTCACTTTCCCAGAAACATACTATAGACCCCCTTCTGGTGCTTTATTCCCCACCCACATGCAACAAGGCTGTTAGATACTCAATCAACTTCAACTCAGAATATGAATCAATATGGAAACTCCCCTATCTGTCCCCCATTCTCTTCTGGAGGCTTTTAATTTTCAAAAGTTGGCCATCTAAGTGCTGTTTAATGCAATGGCTTCCTGTAGGGACAAAGATGTACTTTTGATGTTTCTAACTGCAGACTGTTGCCAAAGGAGTACAGTGAATCTGCGGCAACAAAGAGCTCACCTGGAAAGTGGCTGTCTGCAGAAAGTTTTCAGCAGTTCTCTACCATTGGCCTGGAATCTAAGCAGTATGATAGTGCAATGGTGGGAACTGGATAAAAAATTTCTGTGCAGAGATGATCAAAGTGATAAAAGCTTATTCATGGATAATTAGTCACTGCATTGGGACTTTGTAACATACTGTTAGCTTGCCAAGATCTAAGATCATAGCATTAAAAAACTGGTTTCCAAGTTGTCCTATTCTTCCTAGCCTCCAAATACAAAAGCTACCTGAAACCAGAACAGCATTTGTGAAAACCGTTGTATTTAACATGGCCACATTTCCACGATGTGGAAGTTGGCTATAAAATTTGTCTCCAAAAGTGAAAACTTTGGCTCCACCATATTCTGTTTTGAAAGATAACAGCTCGAAGATCAATGCAACAGATCCTAGGGCTGGTGTAAATTTGCAGAGCTCTACATACATGACCTCAATGGAGGAACATCAATGTGTGCCAGTTAAGGATTCAGACTGACGTGTTTACCACTCAAACTCCTTTGACTTAAGGCAAATATACTTCCTGGCAGTGGCTAAACAATCCTCGCACAACAGGTATAGTATGAAGCATCTTGGATTTATGCCACAGTGTGTAGCACACATGATCAATTTAAGACCAAACTGAATGTTTAAGAGCATAAGCACGTCAAGATCACCAGCTCCAGGCCTTCACTGTCAGGTGTTCCGAGCGCTCATACCAAGACTAGTGATGGGAGAAGAAAAGACATTTAACCAAAAGGACTGGGTAAGCGAATTGCAAGGCTGTAAAGCCATGATTACAATCAGCAGATTTAAAATTTGCATGTTCGACACATTAATATTTGTTTGAGTAAAAATATCCTTCTCCTCACTTAACCTATAGGAGGACACCAGGCAAGTAATTAAGATGTGTGGTTCATGAACACCCACACTTCAAAACTTGTCATGTCTGAGAAGTGCGCCCAGCCTTGCTTAGATTTCCTAGGCGAGGTTTAACACCTTTCTGATATCAGTTTATTGTTCTATCAAACATCGAAAAGGTCTGATTTTAGTTTCATCTTTGGAGCAGACGCACAGCTCAACTGCAGGGTGGTGGGACTGATGCACCTAAAAGGTAATTTAGCAGGCTGCCTGGCTCATTTGCCTAGTGCAAGCCTCTTCATTCTAATCATGTAAAAAGCGACCTCCAGGTCCTAGCAACTTAAAGAAAGGACACTCACACCTAAGGTGTCACAGCTGAGAAATACAGCCCCCAGTCATAGCACTGCTATGGAATCTGACTTGATATCAGGCATTTAAAATGCTGTTAAAATACACAGGCCCTGCACAGGACAGGTGCATTGCAGGAATTTCAGCTAATAAATGATGAACAATCTTTGATGTATTGGGCTGGGAAGCAGACTCTCTACAGCCTATTAACAGAAGTAAAGTATCTAAGAGATCAGCAATCTGTATCTTCTATCTCTACCTGACCTGGTGCTGCTGACGGAAGTAGTTTGGTGCCAAAGGGGTATTCCCCTTTCCGTCAGTGCCTCTGCTGGAAGAATGGGTATGGTCTGTGGGATGAATTGTTTGCAGCAAGTAGCACATCAGTGTGGTACATTAAAATTCTGAGCTGAGAGAGTCAGTCAAGTAAGGACACAGCACACAGGATATCCTCAGTTACATTAAGAAAATTTCAGAGTGAGCTGTAAAGGACACGAGGTGCTTCAACAAATATTCAAAGAAAGGTCTCTGGGCCAATTTCTGATCAATTCCCACTCTGCGAACTACCAGCCTCTACTAAGTGGGACTTCAACCCTATAGGGTTTTCCATCAATTTACAAAATGGTCGTCATCAACTCTGCTCCCCTACCACACAGGCTGAAGAATCTAAATGAGTGAAAAAAAACAATTCCTCCAGTCCAGGGTGGTAATTATTAAGAGTACTGCTAAAAAGGTCCTTCCAAGATGACCACTATCTCCTTCCCCCTCTTGTAGAGTACTCATTGAGCCAAGGGAGTTGTTTGTCTTTGCTCTCCATGTGTCATTCTCATTCAAAGAGCACATGAGTCAGAGGCTGTGCACCACAGATGCCACTGATAAAAGCATACTGCATTTGGGAATATTAGCAACCCCGCAGAACAAAGAGGCAGCTCAAAAACAAAAACACAAAAAACCCTATACCCCATCCATCGACTCCCAATCAGCTTCTCCAGTAAGTGCCTGGTAAATGTCACTGGCTTCAATCTTCACATAAATATCAATTTCCAGTGGTTCCAGATTAACTCCTAAACTCCTGTGCATTAAAGAAGCACCAGCAAAAATTAAAGGTCATCAGCAATGCAAGCTGTGAAATACCTTTGATATTAAATTGTGTTCTTGTTAGCTTCGCCCATGTAGTTATTGTGAACAGAAAAAGTAAGATTTAAATTTTTCTTCTTCTCCCAAGCAATATTAAATAGCCTACTCAATACTGCTCCACCTGATCTTTTCCAGGGGAAGGAAAAGTCACTTATTCAAAGCAGAACAGCTAGTAAATGCAAGGCACTAAGAAAAGTAGAACAGTCACAAAAGAAATGGCTTTCATCCAATTTTGAAGTGTCAGTAGGTTGAAAGCTTGACCCAGTAACAGAAAATTGGCCTTCTAATTTAACCCTTACTGGGCTGACTTTGTCCTGTGTGTGGTGGAACAAGGAGTGTTATTTGCACCTTACAAAAGTCCAATATTGTTACTGTATAAGGTGCAGTGGGGAGTCCAAGTTTCTACCTAGAATAATGTAACAGGTTGTCTCTACACAATTTGCACCAATTTAGCAAAAATCTGTTTATAAAAATAAATTAAGTCTGTGCAAAATAAGTGTGGACATTCTTAAAATCAGTTTAAAAGTGGCTCTTTAATTAAGTTTGACGCAACCCTACCGCTCAATCCCACAAACACTTTAAGTAATGGGGCTACTAGCATGATTAAAGTCTGTCACAAGCTGTGTTTACACATTCAGATTCCTAATGAAGCTGCCACCTCTCTAAGCTACTGGACAATACAGTGCAGGCAGTTTTTACTGTGGTTTATAGATCTGTGCCTTGTTGACCAGAGATGTTCCAGAGCTGTGAGTGTTTGATTCCCTCTAGTAAATCAGAAGGACAGTGTGACCCACTTTGAATGAGAAGAAGTACAACTTGTCTATTTAGGTAGGGAAGAGACTCAGCTGCAGAGCAGACTGTGTTCTGACCAAGGACAGAACAGAAGTCTTACTCTGCAGGACGGGCTGTAGGATACCCATGCAGTACACAATAAGCAACTGCTCATAAGTACTCATGTTCTTTTTGCTCACCTGTCATAAATATTAATGGAAGGGTAACAACCTTCCTGTATACAGTACTATAAGATACCTCCTGGCCAGAGGCACAAAATCATTTTACCTGTAAAGGGTTAAGCAGCTCAGGTAACCTAGCTGGCACCTGAACAAACGGACCAATAAGGGGAAAGATACTTTCAAACTGGGGGGAGAGGGAAGAGGTTTTGTTTTGTCTGTTCTGTGTGCTTGCCGGAGACAGATCAAGAAAGCAAGCAATCCAACTCCATTAGGATTAGTGAGCATCAGCAAGGCAATGCATTAGCTCACTTTTATTTTGGCTTGCGATTTTCTCTGTGCTGAGCGGGAGGTGTATTCCTGGTTTTCTTTTTGTAACTTTAAAGTTTTGCCCAGAAGGAAATCCTCTGTGTTTTCAATCTGACCACCCTGTGAGATTATCTTCCATTCTAATTTTACAGAGGTGCTTCTTTTAACTTTTTTCTTTCTAATAAAGTTCTGTTTTTTTTTTTAAACCCCAAGGTTGGTTTGTGCTCATCTTGTTTATTCTCAAGCCTCCCCAGGAAAGAGGGTGTAAGGCTTGGGGGAATATTAGGGGAAAGTAGGAACTCCAAGTGGTTCTTTCCCTGAGTTTTGTATAATCAATTGGTGGTGGCAGCAGCATTACCTAATCCAAGGTACACGGGAGAATTTGTGCCTTGGGGAGTTTTTAACCTAAGCTGGTAGAAATAAACTTAGGAGGTCTTTCATGTCTGTACCCTAGAGTTCAGAGTGGGGAGGGAACCCTGACATCACGCAAGAGGCTTTCCTCCTACAGGGAATGCCATATTTTGTATAGGGCATTAACACTATTCATGAAATGGTCAAAAAAAATATCTTATACAGAGATTAGTGACGAAGGATCACATATAGCATCACTGCAGGAAGTTACTTCACTCAGCCTGTGAGCACTAGTTTATTTAGCCCTGGCAGTTTAAAAACATTTATTCTGATTGGAGTTTTGCAAGAAGTATACCTGAAAGAACGGTTCTTTGACAGAAGGGGCAAAAACCTAACAACAACAACTGAAAAGGTAGCAAAGAGCATGGAAGACATGCAAAAGCAATGGGATACCAAGGTTTATGGTCCACACCAGACTACAGAAAAAGAACAAGGAGAACTTGTGGCACCTTAGAGACTGTTAAATTTAGCCCACAACAGCTTATGCTCAGATAAATTTGTTAGTCTCTAAGGTGCCACAAGTACTTCTGGTTCCTTTTGCTGATACAGACTAACATGGCTACCCCTCTGAAACCAGACTACATAGCCTCTCTATCAAATCCGACCTTCTGCTGACACTGCTATTTCTACCATGGCAGGGGCCCAGTTGTTAATCTCTGGACCAGTGGTTCTCAACCTATTTATCATATGCGGCCCACAATGTGTTACCTGGGCCGCAAGTTGAGAACCACAACATGCTCCCCAACTCTGCAGATCCCTCCACATAGTGGGGCCAGGAGTATAGCTCGGGGCTGGGCAGTAGCCCCAAGCTGCTGGACCGCACCATGCAGGGCTGGGTGGCAGGGCCGCCAGCTGGCGGCCCCAGACCCCACCACACAGCCCGGTTGCTTTTAGTACACAGCTGGGCTGCAGCTGTGTGCTAATTGGGCTGCATGCATCCCGCAGGTTGAGAACCGCTGCTCTGGACACAGATAACACCCAGTTTGCGCCTGCAGTGTATAAAGGACTGGATTATACTTTGTCACCTCAACCTGTGCTCCAGCCTTGGACTGGTACAGGGCTGTAACCAAATTTGATGTTAACTACCCAACAATACAAAGCCATGTTTTAAGTTGTGGTAGTGACCTTGCAGCATAGATGCAACCAACAAGACATTCAAAAGGACACACGGCTAATCTGGAGGCAACAGCTCTGTAACCTTGCCTCCTGTGCTCAGAACAGCCATTATCTCCCTCTGTAGCATCCCGTGTGCCTCCTTGCCTACAAATGAGCAGAAGCTGGAGCCTAACACATTTCCTGTTATAGCGAGTTCCCAGCATTCTCAGACTAACAAGGCTCTGAATCAGCCACAAAGGAGGAAGGAGAAGAGAGCACTGCCATCTGTACACAGCCCTAGAGGACAGTGCTGTCTCTGCAATGCTCTCGAGCTAGCCCAAGTCTGCTCCAAAAACGTCCCCCCAGACTCAGCGCACACCACAGCAAATAGCACTGGGCTATAAGAGTGGCCTAGCTGTGTTAGTTTCAGGATGCTTTAAAACACCCCGGATGTAAGTCTCAAAACCTCATTCCTGGGAAATTCAAGGGCTAAATTTTCTTCTACACTTTAAAAAGGAACATAGCCAATCTCATCTGAATGGGACAGGGAAAAACAAATCAAGGAAAGGAAATGTCAGTTTATTATTCTGCAGCAAATTTGCACAATTTTTAAAAAAGAAACTCACAAGAACTAGCTGGCATTTTTCATGAGAGTTAATTCCAGGTGATTTACTTTGCTGAAGAACTCATTTACTTTAAATGTTGAAGACAAGGAGTTGGCAGACAAAAGCTCAAATACCTTCTGCTTTTTGCACCTTTGCAGCTTCAGTTTTAAAAAAAACTTTAAACACATGCCAGTGACATCCAGAAATCACAGATACAAGTAATTCTGGGTGCGTCAGGCACACACAGTACCACCATTATTAGCATGTGTATGACTGAAAAAAGTTAGAAAAATGGTCACAATTCAGTGCTTCAAGGATAAATGCTGGCTAAGTCTAGACAAAAGATAAGAGACAATTACACTGTGTTGGAGGTCACACTCATATGGTTAAAATCCAAAAAGGAAGCAACCTTGAATCCTGGTTAGCCTGCAAGGTAAGTTCAAAAACAAATGCTGAAACCTACAGCTACTTGATGCTTGAAAAAGTCACTCTTATCTTTTAGGCATAGCATCTACACAACCAGCTCTCTCCAAAGCCAAAAAAATGTTTAATGAAAAGACTCTGATGGATTGAGAAGCACAATGACTAGAACGGATACACAGAGAATAGCTAGTCTTGCAATTGGTTAAAAATGCATATCTTTCTAAGAAACAGAGTGCTTTATTACTTGATTTTAAAAAGCTCTGGAAGAACCCTTCATGTTTCGGGAAGTGCAAAGCATTTGATCAGGAAATGAATCCGGTTCTCAATTTCAGCCTTTGCTTCCTGTCCCACTAGAGGACAAGAATGTTGTGTAGGCACCTGAGAGTGAATATCTGGCATGACTGAACAGCAACTCCCTCCAGCTGATCACAAACCAGCATGGGACACCATGCGTGTGAACACAAGATGAAGGGAAGTCAGTGATCCAGGGATGCAGTGCTCTCTAAAGAAGAGGACAAGGTTACCTAATAAAGGTCTGTGCTTGCAAGATTAAGGTATTTACATAAAAGTCATCTTAATATTTACTAAGTTAAAACACGCCTCTAAACAAAAACAAACTGCCCCGTCCCCAATGTCAAAGTTGCATTTTACAGTCAGCTGTGGAAGCTGATTTAGCCTTGTAATCATTATCTTAAGAGGAATAGCAGAAGATTCATGAGTCCACTGAAGGTGGGTCCTACACCACCACAAAACATGCAGTTGTCTTATGGATGGTCCCATATTGTTCTGGAAGCCACAAACAAACAACTCTGTTCTTGAGGCGTTAACACAACTCCAACGTGGGTTTCAAATTATATCAACTCTGGAAATCAGTTTAAGATACAAGAGAGGTTCCAGAGCAGAGAGTGAAAATTTCAGTTCAGTATTGCTTTATCTTCCAAGACTGGCAGCTTACTTCAAGGAATGTCAAGAACTACTGAACTGCAGATCCACTGAGACTGGGTGCTGGGACTGAATGAGATGCCAGCTCTCACACTAGTGAAATAAAATGAGCTAAAACGTGAGTCCTAATCCAACAGGAAAACAATTTACGATGCAGCAAGGCCACAGTGTTTAATCTCCACTATTTTATCCCTGCTGCAACTTCGTTGGCTGTTTCCTACAGGTGTAAATTTGACCCATCATCCATCTCCTATTACACTGGTGCAGCCCTTCTCACCCAGTATGGTTAATACGACAACCCTCAACTTTCAGAAACCTGGAATTACCAAGTTTTCCAGTCACATCTTAAAAAGACAGAACAGGAAGGTAACCATGCTCAAAATATGGTAGAAGATGTCAACAGAAAAGGTAAACCTAGAGTGACTGCTTCATACAATCTTCCTTCTTAAACCAAAAGTAGAGTAAATACCAGATATCGCAGTGATGAGCTCTTTATAACTTAGATTTGTAGCAAAACAAAATGCCTACCACCAAGACTGAGGCTGGGTCATGTTCTGGAGCTCTGAACAAACCTCAGACTGGAAGGCAGGGTAGGGGAAGGATACAACACCAAAGCTTTTTTTAGGGATTGGCACATAGCCTGGACCTGTTAAAAATGTGTTTTCCAGCCCCATGCATGTTTCATTTGGTTTCGCCTTGTTTGGCAACTAGGAATCTGCCTTTACAAGATTATGCTGCCTGCCACATTACGCGAGAGCCTGTGAAAAATACTCCCTTCTCCTCAAACTTCGAGTTAACTTTCATGCCCATTTGTATGGTACACCTTTCCTTGTGCAACGTTCTGAGCCTTGAAAACTACAGTCTCCCCAAGATCTTTGTGGCTTTGTAGCTCCCACAGCAGACTGCCTTCTTTTAGGAATGCAAACAAGTCCACAGCAAATTTGCAGTTTTGTGACAGACCAACCAAGGTCAGGACAATTTTCATTCACACAGTTAACTGGAGAGATGGGCTGTAAATCCAGAAACTTAGTAACTGCTTATTTGAAAAAAGTGTGCACAGCTGGGACTTCAACTTAGTGTAAAAGGATAAACTTAGAAAACAAAAAACCCAACAGCAGACTAATTATAAACTTTATTTGGATTGTGGTAGCAACTAGAGACCCCAACAGGATTGGGACCCCACCGTGCTAAGTCAGATGATCCCAGCCTCGATAAGCTTACATTAAACGCATATTTCTCTTTGCAGACTCTGGCAGGAGAATAAATCTCTCTCTACATAACAAAATAACTCCATGATTTTGGTAAACTGAGCTCTTCTGCGAATTTATGGCCCTGCTAACAATGTGGGAAACTCATTACCAGAAACAAACAAATGAGGTGTTGGGTGTCATTAGCCACCTCTTGCCTACCCCAAACAAGGGGCTGTGCTAAGCAACTTTCCAGCTGACTCTTGCCTTATGTGGAAGGTGCTAGTTTGGCTCCCAGGGTGGGAGCCACAAAAGGTGGATTCAGACTAGGTCAGCAGTCTGCACCCAAAATACACCCTATGGACCTGTCTTGTTGCATAGACAGTGAGTGGAAAGCTAATCTATACGAACAAGAACAAATATGCTTTATCTAGTCCCTTGCTGCTGCTCAGCTTTAATAATCAATTAGCCCCTCACATTAAAAACCTAGAAGCAAAACTTCGCAGCCTTGAATCGGTTTGGCTGATTTAAGTGAAAGCACAAAGCACAGTATTGGGAAAGCCAAGACGATCATGTACCACTTCTGCCTACCCAAAATGATCAGAATTCTTCTCTCCCCCCCCCCCACCCTCCCCACTCTCACAAGTGCCAGAAAAGAACCTTGCACTTTCTGGTACACCAGAGCCAAAACATGCAATCAAAGGATTTTCTCCCCTTCTTCAATAGGCCTGACCTGTATATTATAGGTAAGTTAGTTTGTAGCTGACCATTGCAATTTAAAAATGTTATTAAGATGATGTTAAAAAAAGTGAACGGTACAGAGTTTAAGCATAGAAGTTTCTGGTTATCAGGGAATAAAATACAGATTATTGAGGGTGCAAAGTTTAAGATCGGGTGGCATAAGGAATACATAATCTGCAATATTCCCGATTGGAGGTAAAAGGTTGATGGGTCAAAGTACAGACATTGAGATATGAGGGTATGAAGTTCACAGAGTGGCTATGTCCGGGTGTGGAGTATAATGAGGGGATATGAGGATGGATTGGTAAGTTAGTTTGTAGCTGACAATTCAGCAGTACACTGTAGTTATATTTCTTGCATGCCAATCTGCAGACAGCAGGGCAACGTTTGAAGAGCATATAACAAACATCAAGCTCTGTCTGGGTTTCTGGAGAGCTGCCTTCAGAGTCCTTAGGATGGGAGGACACACATCAGCTGTGCTTTTTGCGGCACTAGAAGAAAAACTGCACTTCAGTTCGGAACTTGCCATCGGAACTAGTGTCATTAACTTCCATCTGGCTGATTAAAAAGGCACAAAGAGCACCTGCCCTTGTTGAAATAAACATTTTGTTTATCATTCTCCCTCTCGCCTGTGGGTTGCAAGCAGACGTGAAGCACTCCAAGGGCTCAACTGAGTACACTGGCACAGGCCAGACTATGGTTATCTGGAGGTCACATGCTTAACACTCCCATTTGTCCACAGCAAAAGCAACAGGCCACAGAACAAAGCCGTTTCTCAGGACCTTCTGGGAACCCCATCAAATTAAACTATCCATTTGGTTTATTTGTTGGTGATATGCGGAGCACAGCAGGCAGCAACACATACAGGCCTAGCTCTGAACTGTACTTCAGCAGTGGCTGTGATGCAGAATATTTTTGCACCCTTTGGGACTGCACAGTTGCATATTTGTTTGCCATTAATCCTTTTGGATCTGCAGTTTCCAGAGTTACTACTGATAGTAGTAGACTTGGGCATCTTTTTGAAAACCCGAAGGATTTTCCCGCCACAAAGACCCACGGGCAATGCAGAATGAAAACAAATAAACCAGTACAGAAAATAACTACGTAATGTCGCTGGAAGGACGCTGGACACAGTGAAGGTACCCAAGGTTATGGAGGGGAACCAAAAGGAAAGAGCAACAGCAGACAAATTATTGCAAGGTTCTGGTGTCTGGACAGGGATAATCTTTCCAACAAACAGAGCTTTGTGGCTTATTTACAAGCCAAAGGCTAAAAAAAGATTCAATAGACTTGTTTTGCATTAAGACAGTCTCTGCAAATCACAGAGATGCTCAGTACTACAAGTTTTGATCAGGTTTGTACTCCTGAAAGAGGATTGGGACCAGCAGCAGACGGGATCCTGTAAGCATGAACTTAGCATTTTAGTGCTGTAAACATGTTAGTTACTGAAACAGCGGGAGGAAAAAAAATTTAAAAGGGGGGTGGGAACTACTGTGCTTGATTAGCTCTATCCCTGGGTATCCTCTGCCCATTTAACTGCCAACTGACGTATTCAAAGCATGCTCAGAGCAATACCACTCCAACAGAAGCGAAGCCCTGAAAAGAACTCTTACAATGTAATTCTAAAGTAAAAACAAAGTAACAAAGGAAGAGAAGGATGAAGGTTAAAACAAAGATAACGTTAGCTGAATTGTATCATGCACAAACCTTCTTAGTTCCGTTACTTGTTAAATTTCTTACCTCCTTGTTAAAGGAAACAACTAGACAGCACAAAGGGGACATCAGTGGTGGAAAGCAATGCTTAAATAGTGCATTTTTGGAGAACAGATGTCGTACTTTATATGAATACTGAGTGTCGTACTTTATATGAATACTGAGAAGAGGCTGCTGGCATTACCTAGTGGGAAAGACCGAACAGTAAGCTTATTTCTTTTAAGCATAGTTGCCCAAAGCACGGTGGAGGGATACTCTGAATACCTGAAAGGAACCCAATTTTAAAGTCAAAAGCAACTGGCCAAAGTTCAAACAGGGTAAAATTTGCTTTGATTAGGAAAAAGTGACAGCAAAGATAATTGCACAGTGGAACAGTTTTCATCAAGACAGTTGTGGCATATTCTCAGCTATCATAAGGACAGGCAGCATTTTGTCTTCAATTCCCAAGCCTGCCAGAAACTTAGAGTAGCACTCCACTGCTGGAGAAACCTATCTGTGTGCATGCCTCCAACCAGGCTCTATACACCAGCAGCTTTAAAACAGGGGGCATAAGCCAGAATTAGTGAGTGACAGCACAATGAGCATTGGTATTATGACTGGGTGTATTAACAGTGTCACTTAACCTCACCAAAATTTTTTTAAAAAATAATTTTATAAAGAGAGAGAGAGTTAAACAATTATATTTTTCTGTAAGTCCCAAATGGCTAATCAAATTCACAGCCATTAGGTTCTGCTCTGTGGGGCTGCTCTTACCAGGAGGGCCCAGTTGGCTCATTCAGGGTTAACAACAGCTAGCCTGACAGAAGTAGGCTAGAGTACACAGACCAGAGGCTGGCCTTAGCTGCAGTGATGTGCCTATAGATGTCGAGGTAAAAAGTTTGTTTTCTGTTTCAAAAGGTTTTTGTGTACTGAGCAATATTCGTTCTATACTGTACATTTCCATTTCTCTAAGCATGTTTGCCAAGTGATCAAGCTGGCGAGTCCTCCACAACTGTGCTTCCTAGAACACTGGAATTTTAGACTGCTCAACACCTGTTTCAGCTGCATGTGAGGTTCCTATATGTAAATCAAATCAGGGTTTGCCAGTTAACCATACTTCCTCAAGATGGTTGCATCTATGATTGAAATTGACAAAATAACCTTCCCTCCTTACATGCTCCCTTCCCTCCACACCAACAGGCCAAGTTAACAGCACAGAGATTAACAAACAAAATCCGTATTTTCTCTGAATCATGCAACCACTTCCCTTGAAAGGATGTTCCATAAAAGCAACTAAAACAGAAGCCAGACAGGAACTGTAAGGAGACATTTGCTCCCCCTTGAACAGAAAACATTCAATGTATTTTCAGTCACAGGGTGTCAAGGTAGGTGGTGTAAAAGAAATTCATTTCACCACCGGAGGGGACATAAGGCTCCACCACTAGAATTCAATAGGATATCACTCTCAGAGTCCAGGAGACTCACAGTTTACATGCAGAGATGTTTTGGCACATGTCAAATCTTATGTGGCTCACTCACAAAATAAGCCACGCTGGCCACATGTTTACACTGCAGCAAAAGTTTGTTGCTTCACATTAAAGGAAGACTGCTAGCTCAAGGCTCACCGTAGAAAGTGATCCTCCTTCAGAGGTTCAGGGCATAAAATCTTTTGCATCACAACTTTGCTACCTGCCTGCCTGCGGCATCTCTCTGGAACTGCATGCTAGACTTTTTTGTGAAGTCTCCCGCTGTTACAACCCCCTACTGGAAGAAGACATGTCAGGAGTGATAGTATAGCCAGGGCACTGGTGTTCTTAATCAGCACATCATTTAACCCTGCTCAGAAGAGGTCTGGTGAGTATGGAAGTTAAATGCTGGTGGCTACTTAAAGCCTCCCTAGTCATTGCCACTGGAGCTGCAGCAGTGGGAGCACAATGGTGGGCAATTTCCCCAAAAAAGTGGTGTGAATAAGGCCATGGAGAAGGTCTTCTAGCCTACGTCTACACTGCATACCGTGGCAACAAAGTGTAGGATACTTGTAGCTGCATGCTGCAGTGAAAAAGCTGGTTGTGTCCACACTGCGGTATGTAACCTTTCCCGCTGCCAGTCTTTCCCCACTGCTGGAGTCTCTCTGTGGCAGGAAAAGACTCCTGCAGCACGATGCTACACTGCGAGGGGGGAGGCACTGTTTGGCCGAGCGTGGTCCATACTGAGGTTCATACCCACAAGGTGGAGAAGTATCCTTACTCTACTCACCAAAACAATGCCTGACCATTTACACTGCTATTTATACCTTTGCGGGGCAGGGGGAGGGGGAAGAGGAGCAGTTTAGTGTACGTACTCTACACACCGCTGAAAGAAGGGTCCGGCTACACTGCACACTGGTAAGCAGTAGCAGAGGGATCTTGAAAATGAAGTGCTACATGAAGCACTACATGAGGCTAAAAGCGGTAAAGGACGACTGTTTACAACATAGCTTGGAAGTGGCCCTTTAAAACTAGCATAACCCTTGGGTAAGTCTGGGGTTAAACCCACTCCCATTAATACTTTTTCCAGATGCAAAAGTTCATGATGGTAAAGCGCTGGGAAACGGCTATGGTGAAAAGAGAACCGTCAAATCTAGCACCTTGCTGTGGGAAAGAAGGGCCATTTTCCAAAGCTAGTGAAAACAGAAAGGTGTGAACTCATTTGAAGAGGCGAGTAGACGGCCTGCACACACTACAAGGATAGACTTATGGACGGCGTCAGTTCTGGGAGGTTCTAGAAGGTAATGATCCCACCACAAAAATGCCAACTTTGAAAAAACATTCCCACGTACAAATAAATGCACTGCATGGATTTCAGTGTCATACAAACACCCTTATCACTAGAATTCAGTACCCTTCCAACAGCTGGTTTTGTGTCTGCCGATTTCCCCATAACACAGAATTTGGATTAATGTTCACAGTTGTGCAAGGTGCTGCACAGAATACACGCAGAAGATGGGCCTCTGCCCGAAAGGTCTTACAATAGAAAAGTAGGTCTACAACAGTTCCAGCACACAGAGTACAGACACTGTATACCCACCTGGCGAGGGTGTAAATAGCTGTTTAATTGCTAAGGCACTGCTTACGTGAGTAGAGTAGATACACATCAGAATCTAGTGTATATACTCTACACGGCTCTCTACAAGCCCAAGAAGCACCTCCCATGTCTACACTGCTATTTTTAGGAGTGTAGTGTCCCACTGCTTGAGACTTTCCCTACTACAGTGAAAGACTCCGGCAGGAAGGAGCTGGCAGAGCATTTCACCACTGTGTGTAGTTACGCACTGCAGTGTGGACACAGCCTGCCTTTCACTGTAGTGTATAATTACACACACACACACTACATACCAACCTAAGAGAAGACAAGTACTTCCCTAAGTTTATTTTAAACCTGCTGCCTATTAATTTCATTGGGTGACCCCTGGTTCTTGTGTTATGTGAAGGGGTAAACAACACATCCTTATTCACTTCCTTCACACCAGTCATGATTTTATAGACCTCTGTAAAAATTATGCCCCCTTTAGTCATCTCTTTTCTAAGATGAACAGTCCCAGTCTTTTTAATCTCTCCTCATACGGAAGCGGTTCCATACCCCTAATCATTTTTGTTGCCCTTTGCTGTACCTTTTCCAATTCGAATATACCCTTTTTTGAGATGGGGTGACCAGAACTGCACGCAGTATTTAAGGTGTGCATGTACCATGGATTTATATAGTGGTGTTGTGATGTTGTCTATCCCTTTCCTAATGGCTCCTAACAGGATTAACTTTTTTGACTGTAAATTGAGCAGATGTTTTCAGAGAACTATTCGCAGTAACACCAGATCATTCTGTGTGTGTAGTTGGGATTATGGTTTCCAATGTGCATTTCTTTGCACTCGTGCACATGAAATTCATCTGCCATTTTGTTGCCCAGTCACCCAGTTTTGTGAGATCTCTTTTTGTAGTGGCCTATGTTTTGTTTTTAGAGGAGGGGTTCTCAAACTGGGGGTCGCACATTTATTACATGGAGGGTCGTGAGCTGTCAGCCTCCACCCCAAACCCCACTTTGCCTCCAGAATTTATAATAGTTTTAAATATATTTTAAAAGTGTTTTTAATTTGGGGGGGGGGGGGTCACACTCAGAGGCTTGCTTTGTGAAAGGGGTCACCAGCAGAAATATTTGAGAACCACTGAGGGGCCAGTGCTCTAAGAGATGAGCACAATCTCCTATAGCTCCCAAGCAGGCTTAGAAACACTGAAACACAACTAAATCTCCCAAAGCTCACATCAACTCATTCCAGAGTCATTAAACAAAGTAATCTATGTTTTGGAGCCTTTGGCTCTTGCATCTGGTTTGTACTCAACATGATCCAACAGTAAATATGCAAGTAACAACAGTAAGCAAAAAATATTTCTTGGAAATCGGTTAGGTTGTTGTCCCACAATCAGAAGAATTGTTTTCCAGACATTTTTCTCAACTAGTGAAAGACAGTAAAGAGTACAGAAGTATGCCTTAGTTTGCTTTTACAATCCTTTGCTTCTGCAGTGTAAGTGACCCTAGGCTTCTTTTGAGGATGGCACAAAGGGCTTTTAAAGATGCTGCCTCAAAGGTTCTCAGGAATCATGTCCTTTTGTTTTAGGGCTGTCTGAAAAGCTGTTTCTGTTGTTGCTCTGAATGGCTACATGGTGGATGACGTACAACCTTCGATAAAATATTTTTGTTTTGCAAAACCCTGGTGTTATTCTTTAGTTTGTAGACATGACAGTTACAGAATCTGCATCTTGCAGACATCTCAGCATCTCCACACAAATCTTACTGTCAAGGGGTGGATTTCGCATAAATCAAGCCTTTACTGCCACAGAGAAAGGAAAAAGGAGGGGAATTACTGGCAGTATGGACCATTTCCTGCTGGCAGTGTCTGCAGCCCCGCCAATACTTTATAAGGAAATATCTTGGATGATGTGATTACTGCTCCTGTTGCTATGTTTTCTGCATTGCATGTCAGAGGCTCTAACAAAGTGACTTGAGTAGGCATTTCTGCAATATACTCCACTGAGGACTATCTGCAGAAATATTTATGCAAGCCAGCACCTCTGAGGATCAGTTCCCAGTACTACAACCATCACTTTGATGGGAGTTGGGAGGTAGTGAGGGGGTTAAGCTTCCAGTCCTCTGCTATATGCCATTCATAAATCCAGAACCACTAACCTAATTAACAGGAAAAGGAAAAGCAGCCCAAAATCCCCAGGTTTTGCCCTTTCTGTAAAGGGGCACAAAGTCTCCTGTACAGGTCATCAACATGGCTGCAGCCAGCCTCTGACCAACCTTTGTATATTAATGGCCAGAAATCCATTGAACATACCAAGAGCTGTGATCTGGTTAGATCATGGTGAGGGGGGCTTCAAGGAAAGTTCAGGTGTTGCAGGAAGCAGTGCCCATGTGAGAGGCACTACTTCCTCAAATCAGTACCAGCATGGCACTGAAGGGACTAACGACACGAGAGGAAGCCATCTTTCTTCAATAAAGAGGTCCTGATTACTTGTGAGAATTGGTCGAGTTTGCAGAGACTTTAACGGTCAACTTGGCAGCATTTCTGTCTGTACGTAACTCGGTAACTTTTGAAGTCACAGTTGATCAATTCCAAAGTTTCAGGGAACATTCTAGGAATCAGTGGCCAGAATCCTATTGATTTGGGGAGAAACTGAAAAAGCAAAAGGGGAAGGGGGGCAATCAGGAACACATGGAGTCACAAGGAACTCTTTAGCACAGCCACAGCCTCAAGCATCTCTGCAACTGTCTATAGATCAAACACCTGGCTGACGGCCCCATGAACACCTTCCACAATAACAATACCTCATCTCATCCCTGCTCATCGTCCCAACAGAATTTAACATTGGTACTTTGTGCATGCCCCCATTCTCCTTTTCCTCCCCCCCCCATTGTTCTTCTTCATTATACCATCATATTGGGGTGGAATGTGGGACCCTGGTATGAGGATGAGGGAATAGGGCACAGAAGAGGGAGAGAAGGTGTGAACAGGGGGCAGAGAGAACTCTGACGTGGGAGAAGAATGTGGGAACAACACCTGATGGGTGGAGATTGTGCCCCCATCCCCCCCCATATCTGGTCCCCACAGAGCCTCTGCAATGATGCTGATATGGGAGACCCTAGTGTGTCACTCTGCCTGGCATAATGTTCCTTAGCAGACTGGGGGGAGGCGAGGGAATGAGGGGCACACAGAGCCCCTAGCTGAAGGAGATTGGGGAGTTGCAGGGAGTCCCTGAAAGAAGGGGATGGGAGGGTGGCACCCCAGGGAGCTTTTGGGAGAATGGAGTGTGCAAGAAGCTTGGGTAACAACAAGCTACCAAGTGTGTGACGCTAGTTAAAAAACATCTCCTTGTGCTTTTCAGAGAAGCAAAGGTGTTAACACCAGTGTGCCGGTCAAACTCCAGCTCCAGTAATTATGCCTCTCTGAAGCCTCATAGTAATGACCTCCTGCTGTGAACTGTTGCGCAGTGTTTTACCCAGTTTAGATCTATAACCAAAAAAAGCACCATCCCGGGCTCAAAACACCTGTGACAATTTAAAAGGACACAGAGAAGGGTTGCTTTGCTCTATTAGACACCTGCTGCATTTACTAGTTAATTTGTAGACCACTTGGAGGTCGTTCAGAATGAGAAATGCTAGAAAATGCAATTAAAGAAAGTCAGACAGACCCAAGCTGCTTCTCTCACCCAAAGAGGCTGAGGTAAAATACACACCTGCTTCTACTGAACATATAAACTACTAAAAAACAAAAACAAATCATCTTCAATCCCACTGCAAAAATAAACACAGCATATTGGGAGTCACATCAAGGAAGACTGGCAGAACAGGATGTCACGGAGTCCCCGGGCAATGCTCTGGAACTGCTCCCCACCAAGCCAGTCAGGACTTTGGGGAGCCTCCTGTTCCTTGGAGCAGACTTGTTCAGGGCAAGCAGCTCACATGTCTTCACCTCCTGGGTCTCTCCTTGGAGCATTCAGCATCCTCTGTCCCTCCGTGCGCTTCCCACAGCGAGCCCGCCCCAGCAGGCTCCTGGGGAAGCCACAGGGTCCTGCAACCTCACTTTGCAGTCAGATGCGACTCTCAGCCAGCCAGTAAAACAGAGGTTTATTCGATGACAGGAACATGGTCTAAAAACAGAGCTTGTGGGTTACAGCGAACAGGACCCCTCGGCCATGTCCATTCTGGGGGACATTGAACCAGACCCCCACGTCTGCACTTCACTCCTCATCCCCAGCCAGCTCCAGACTCCCAAAACCCCTCCAGCCCCACCTCCTTTCCTGGGCCAGGAGGCCACCTGGCCTCTTTGTTCTCCCACACCTTTAGCATCCCCTTGCAGGGAGGAAGGGCCTGGCCATTAGTTGCTAGGTGACAGAGGGTCAGCCAGGAACTGAAGCCCCCCCACAGTATTCAGAGGGAACATTCCTAGTTCCTCACACAGGACGTACTGTAATCTTTTGAATCAGGAGAAGAGTTGCACTTGTTCTGACTTATTTGGCCTCAGAGCAACATGTGTAACATGAAGCAGGGGGGGAAAAATTGTCCTAAGTTATCAGCAATGATAAACACTGGTGCTGAGTGGAAAACGGAGGCGCCCCTCAGATTTAAAAGCCCACGGTCCAAACAATCTCTGCAGCGTTGACCACAGAGCTGCTCTTGCACACACTTTTCTTGTGACCTTCCACAGCTACAAGGCATGTAATAATATAGTGAGTTCCTCTGGTTAGGACTGGCTAGGAAGCCAAATTCTTCTCAAAGGAAAGAAGAGCTCATGCATGAGCTCTTGTATACACAATAGGAGGAGGAAGAATTCAAAACAGTTGATTTCTCCAGTCAAAGCTGCCAGTCATAAAAAAAGTAACTTTCCCTTCAGACCTTTAACTGAAAGAGCTGGCAGCCTAATAAACAAATTGCAACAGCACTTAATCAGATGGTATTTTGGGATTCAAAATTAATTCCACACACTAAGCTATAGCAACAAGCAACTTAAAGTTGCCAAAATCCACTTTAAGTTAGTAGGAAGGAGACTTAAAATGCCAAAGGGAAAAAAAGTTTGAACATAACTATCAGAGGTGTCTGGTAGTTTAAGTGATTTGGAGACAGTTCCTAGGATTCAAAATTTAACAGATCCTAAACAAATGATCCAGTGTAGAGGAAAGGAGGAATGCTATTCTAAGGGTTGTGGAATGCAAGCCCGTAGAGACAGGAATAAGGGGTGGGTGGGGAGAGGGTGTTAGAAGGCTGTATAATGCACCTTGAACAGAGATAGGAGACCAACTGAAAATATGCAAAGTTAATACTGCTGAAGCATTTTTACATGCATCTATATTTAGAGAAATCAAACATCTAGAGAATGTAAGCAAGCAGCCCTGTCAAACTCAAGTGTTCTACACACCACAGTTCTACAACTTAAACAAAAATAAGAGTTTGACATTTGATAGGGGGCTTTCATACCAGATATACTTTAAAGTTGTCCTAGTAATATAGGACAAATATAAACACTATGCCATGGCTAGATTATTCAGTTAAATCCTCCAGCAAAACCTCACTGAAGATTTGCATTTAAAAACAGACCAAAAGTTTACAACCGGACAAAGTTCTCTTGTCTGTCTACAAGTTCAGACAGGACTGTAACTAGGTGGAAGAGTGCAACTCAGCCATGGTTTCCTAACCCTCTTTACAACGATGGGCTTAGTTTAATCCTGAAGTCCGCACTTTGCGCAATAAAAACGTGGACCAGGCTTTAGAGAACTCCTGTGCCACAAGAATTAAGGAATTTATTGGCAGACAAAAAAATAAAAAAAAATCTGTTGAGTTGGCCTATATTAAAACAGAGTACTAGCTGCATGCTGGTGACGGAAGCAATGCCAACAGACCCATAGTTTATTTTTTGGACAATTCATACATGTACATCCAACACAGGTACAACACACCATTTCATGCAAGAAAGAAATGAGCTGCTATTAATGTTCCACAGGAAAAGCAGAAACCAAATTTATCCCAACAGAGTGATCTAGGACTCTCCTACTATCCCTGAGCTAAGTTATCTTTAAGTCCATTAGATGACACTGAGTCAGTTCTGTAGGATGTGCACATTATGCTGTAGGACAGTGAAGCATCAGCCTGGTAATACTTAGGCTGCCTCTAGAATATAAATGCATTCACATTTGCGCGGAGTTTAGAGGTTGCAAAGGAAAGACATGTTTGGATTATTCTGGCTGTTTGCCAACACAGACACACCCCAGTAGGCTAAGTGCTCCCACTTCAGTAGGAACACTCTTCTCTCCTCCGCAGCAGCCCCTCCAAAAAATTTTTTTAGCTATATCTCCTTGTGAAAAAACACAAACTGTATTTGAGGGGGAGAATGATCGTTTAGGCAAAAGGAAAACAAAGATTACTTGACTGTTACCCATTGCACAGAAAAACCACATCAAGATTTCAGCTGCTAAAGGTTAGACCAGCATGCAGGTGGAGTGTGTAGGAGGGCTGGAGGGCAAAAACAAGAGGCAGTAAAGACTGACTCAGCAGACAGCTCACCCCCTCACATTATATCTGATCTCAAAGAGGAGACATTAAACACACTTGCAAATTAGAAGATGAGCTGGAGATGGTTTATATAACAGGTCTAGAATAGGATAAACCTTTTACTGTGTGCAGAGTTGACATCTGCATTCTCTAAGTCGTGTTAGAAAGCCAGCATCGCAGAGTGATTAGAAATCGTGTTCTGAGTCATGGGGGTAACAGGGCATTTTATTTAATAAGCAGTATCATACATCATAGATATTTCAGGGTTTTAGTGCTACAGACTACTGAAAGACATCCTTCCCACAGGGTATTTTGGGAGGCTAGATAAGATAGTGGTATACCCGAGGCAGGGTTGCCAAGCGTCCGGTTTTCAACCAGAACTCCCAGTTGAAAAGGGACCCTGACAGTGCTGATCAGGCTGTTAAAAGTCCGGTCAGCGGCCTAGCAGGGCTAAGGCAGACTCCCTGCCTGTCCTGGCTCTGCGCAGCTCCCAGAAACGGCTGGCATGTCCCTGTAGCCCCTAGGCTCAGAGACAGCCAGGAAGATCCTCATGCTGTCCCCGCCCTGAGTGCCGGCTCCACAGCTCCCATCGCGAGGAACCACAGCCAATGGGAGCTGAGAGAGTGGCACCTGTGGGCGTGGGCAGTGCACACCACGCAGAGCCACCTGGCTGTGCCTCCGCCTAGGGGCTGGCCATGCCAAGCGCTTCTGAGAGCAGTGCAGAGCCAGGGCAGGCAGGAAGCCTGCCTTAGCCCAGTTGCGCCGCCAACTGGGAGCCGTCTGAGGTAAGCGCTGCCTGGACAAAGCCTGTGTCCTGAAACCCCTGCCCCAGGTCGGAAGCCCCTCCGGCATCCCAACCCCGTCCCAGCCTTAAGCCCTCTCCCAGAGCCTGCACCCCACACCCCGACCCGATTGCCCCAGCCCTGAGCCCCCTCCCTGCACCCCAAATCCCTCATTCCTAGCCCCACCCCAGAGCCCACACCCCCAATCCCACTCCTGCACTCCAAACCCCTCATCCCCAGCCCCACCCCGGAGCCCCCTCCCACACCATGAACTCATTTCCAGCCCCACCACAGAGCCCCGCACACCCAGATGGAGCCCTCACCCTCTTCCGCAGCCCAACCCAGGGCCCAGCCCAGTGAAAGTGTGTGACGATGGGGTAGAGCAAGCAATGGAGGGAGGGGGGGAGGAGCCTCAGAGAAGGGGAAGGGCAGGGGGCGGGGCAAGGGTGTTTGGTTTTGTGCGATTAGAATGTTGGCACCCCTACCCTCAAGCAGCAGAATGGAAGCATGTTAACCAGTGGTTAGACCAGGGGACACAGTTAGCCCTTGCTTCTAGCTCAGTGGGTCTCAAACTTTTGTACTGGTGACCCCTTTCACACAGCAAGCCTCTGAGTGCAAGCCCCCTTATACATTAAAGATACTTTTTAATGTATTTAACACCATTATAAATCCTGGAAACAAAGCAGGGTTTGGGGTGGAGGCTGACAGCTCGTGACCCCCACTGTAATAACCTCTCGACCCTCTGAGGGGTCCCGACCCCCAGTTTGAGAACCTCTGTCCTAGTTTCTATTGACCTTGAGTCACAAATTCTGTGCTTTAGTTTCCCTATCAATAAAAGGGATTGTTGCATGGGCTGATTATCCCTACAGCTGAATAGCACTTAGTAGGACACCACCTCCAAAAGAATCTAAACTTTCACTTAAGGAAAGGTCTTTCTTTCGGGGGCAGGGTGCAAGTACACACCACATTCTGCAACTATGCCCCGCGGGAGACCTCTTGACTAGCTGAAGTTAAGGAAAGTGGACACTACATTTGCTGTAGACAGATGCTTTTCTTCAATAAAGACAAACCAGTTTGCTTCACCATCATTCATTTGAACTACATCATATACAAATACATATGTATATTTATACACAGTTGAAACACTCTGCATTGCATTCAACTAGTACCCAGAAAACCACATACTTATATTGAATCTAGGTTTACAAGAATCTTCCCAGTGTTTTCTTGGGAAGAGGTCTGATCGTCACATGGTAGCAACCATTGACCTTGTTGGTAAGCTGCCAAATACTGACCAACCAAGCAATGTTTTATTAAATCTGCACTTATCTTTCATTCCAGCTCACTGTGTCAAGTTAATGCTGTAAGGTTTTCAGCAAGATTTGGGAGAAACTTTACGGGAACTATCAGATTTCTATTGTGACACTTAAACGTGCTGCACCTCAATGCCACAAGTGTGGCATAAACTTTTAGATTAAATTATGCTGACTTTTAAGAGAGTGAAATAGAGAAATCCATCTAATAGGCTAGGTCTACACTGGGATGGGGAGGTGGAGCGTGTCAACCTAAGATATGCAATGGCGTATCTTAGGTCCATTACCTGGCCACGAGGACGGCGGCGAGTCGACCGTTGCCGCTCCCCCGTCGACTCCACTTCTGCCTCTCACCGCGGTGGAGTTCTAGAGTCAACGGCAGAGCAATACAGGGATCGATTTATTGCATCTAAATCGTTCCCCGATAGATTGATCACTACCTGCCGATCCAGCGGGTAGTGTAGACGTTACCCATAGATAACTAGATCACTTGTTTTCAAACTGCGGGTCGTGACCCAAGTACTGGTCACGGAATGTAAGGCACTGGGTCATGGCAGTTCTGGTCAGTACCACTGACCAAGCTGTTAAAAAGACCCATTGGCAGTGCTGCCTGGCTAAGACAGGCTAGTCCCTACCTGTCCTGACACCGCGCTGCACCCTGGAAGCAGCTAGCAGCAGGTCCGGCTCCTAGGCAGGGGGGCCACAGAGCTCCACGCGCTGCCCCCACCCCAAGCACTGACTCGGTACTCCCATTGGCTGGTTCCCAACCAATGAGAGCTGGAAGGAGGGGGGAGCACACTGTGCCTGCAGGCAAGAGCCACACGGAGCTGTTTGCGCGCCTCTGACTAGGAGGCGGACCTGCTTCTGGCCACTTCCAGGGCGCACTGCAGTCCGTGGTGCCGGGACAGGCAGGAAGTCAGCATTAGCACCCCCGCTGTGCCGCTGACAAGGAGCCACCCGAAGAAGCCGATGCCCCAACCCTGCACCCCAAAACCCTGCCCTGAGCCTCCCCAAAACTGGAGCCCCTTCCTCACCCCAAACCCTCATACTCCATCTCAGATCCTGTACCCCCAGCCCAGAGCCCTGACCCCTTCAAGCACCCCAAACCCCTGCCCAGCCCAGAGCCCCCTCCCACACCCTGGACCCCTCATTCCTGGCCCCCACCTCACAGCTCTCACCTCAACCCTGAACCCCTCCCACACCCCAAATCCCTCATCCCCAGCTCCGTTGGGTCGCAGGCATAAGAACATAAGAATGGCCCTACTGGGTCAGACCAAAGGTCCATCTAGCCCAGTATCCTGTCTTCCGACAGTGGCCAGTGCCAGGTGCCCCAGAGGGAATGAACAGAACAGGAAATCATCAAGTGATACATCCCCCTTTGCTCATTCCCAGCTTTTGGCAAACAGAGACTAGGGACACCATCAACAAGTTTCTTCAACTGGTTGCCAGAAGAAAAAAAAAAGGTTTTGAAAATCACTGAACTAGATAATGCACATAACAGTCCTTGTACTGCAAGAAAAAGTTCCTTAGATAAAAGGCAAAAATCTGAAAGATTCAATTTATGAGGAAATATTAAGATTTATTCAAAGAGCAGCAGACATAGGGAATGTGCTACAGGGGACAAGTGATGGCAGAGAGTTTAAAATGAGCGCTGGAGAAGTGTGTTGATCAAACAAAGTGGCACGATAGATTTCCACATACAAGGACAGAAATACCCAATGCAGCTCAGCGCTAGGAGGCCAGTTTTATTCCTCTAGAGCAAATAAGTGAATTGAGTGTTCACGGTTACTCTAGCCTATCAACTGTGATAGGTTGCCCCATCCTCCCTCGCCCCATCACTCCTCCCCCACACACACAGGAAGAACTTCATTAACAGAGGCCACAGAATAGTCAAATACTAACTGAAGATTATTTTCAGCTCAGTCCAGATTCAGTAGCCTAGATGTAAAAAAGCTCTGCATACTGTATCTGAGTCACTCCCAGTATTAGTACAGAAGAGCACAACAGTACTATGCCTATTCATTATCAAGTATGTGAATAACGCTTTAGTATTTACAGCATCCCTAGGATACTTCAGCATCACTGCACAGCTCATCAGCATTAGATAAAATCCATCAGCTAAAGGGTTTTCTTAAACTAAACTAATTGCATATGAGATTGCTACCCATTTTTCAGTCCCACCTCCTTCTCAGCAGACACTCAACACCAAGAGCAAAAATGCTCAGCATGAAGTGACTAAGCCACCTTTAAAACATAACCGATCCGCAAAGGTAATGCAGCAGCGAGCTACCCTAGTTCCTGGCTCTGAATTTCACTGTATGAGATGGCAACTTCCTTATTTAGACAGTTTGAAAAATGTAAAATTAAAAAGGGAGACTATGGCTGAAAATTTGCATAATTGGTGTCTACTCCTTGCTTACCTAACAGGAGAAGAATTCTGTCTGTCAGTTAGTCTAGACTGTGGTGTTCAGTCCATGGGATTCTGGAATTTGTGGGCCAGAAAAAACACAACAGCTGAGATGCACCAGAACAAAGAGAGCTGCCACCTGGTGGCTCTCTCATTTCACTGAAAATTTAAGACTAATTATATTGCTTTCTGCAAAGTCACCTAATAAAGGCGTCGCTAGAGTGTTCTGAGCATTCCATCTGGCACCCAAACAGTTACAAAGCAACTGCCAAACATGCCAACTAGGTTCAGTGCACAGTGGCAACATCTGATGCAATTTGCACCTCAAGTCTAAAGCACGTTAGGTTTATATTCTCGGTGAGGCTTTTTTAAAAGCTTCCACCCTTTACGTAAGGTTGGATAAAATGCCAGTATCAATAGTTTTGGAATTCAAAAGAGCAGCATTTCTACCCCTGAAACCAGTTACCTGGTTTAACAGCGACATCTGCTGATCAAATGGGTACACTGCATGCAGCTGCCTTTCCCTTCTTTCCCACCTAAATGAGTTGTGTGTGAAGACAGGACATTTTCAAAGGCACATGAGAAACCTAGGTGCCTGGCTGCCATGTGTGTCTTTGGAAGTCTCCCCCGTGGTACATCTCGTGCAACTCTATGAACCTTTAGCATCTTAAAGATTTTATGCTGCTCTGCACGTTTCACACATGAATTTCCCAAATGCTTCAGATTCATCAGACATACTTACAAGAAAAGCAGACTGGTGCTCAGATGACTACCAGTGGGTTACCCCAATTCTACATTGCTGATGAAAAGCAAACCAGTCTGGTTAAGGGGCAGGATTGGAGAAAGCTAGTCTCTATTCCCAGCTGTGCCATAGGTTCCCTGTCTAAGCTTACGTAAGTCCCTTCACTTGTGCCTCAGTAAAAAGGGGGAGCACATCCCTATTTCAGAGGTGATGCAAGGCTTAACTAATACCTGAAGAGTCCTTTGAGAAGGTGCTATCTACTTATTTGCGAAGTATTAAAACATTGAGCCAAACAAGAAAGCACACTTTAGCCCATGAGGAAAGGAACAGGACACTACTGGAGTTCCACTTGCACACTGAAGTCAGTTACCCTGCTGTAGAACTCTTAATAGCCATAAATTCCATATTAGGCAGTCCCCAGAGTAGCAGTATTTGACATTTATATAGAGCCTTTCATCCCCAAAGGGATCTCAGCACTTTATTTGTACAGGCAAACACCAATGAAAGGTCATGACATCTAGATGCACAGTACTGCACATTCAGTATTAAAGTGTATGTGGCCGGGAGGGCGAGAGAATGGATTTTGGCCTGGATATCTGACATTCTGAGTCCCAGGGAATCTTCAGCACCCACACAAAACAGACAGAGCCTCTTGGATCTGTGGAGAGATCCACGCAGGACAGAACTGCATGAAACTCAGCTTATCTACTTCAGGGGGACAGATAGCCTGGGTCTATCCATTTGGGATTCAACTCTGACTCCAGGGAGTCTATATCCTGTGAGCCCAATGCTTAATCTGTTGTTATCTCCTTCAAAGTGGCTGCAAATTCACTCACCTAGTTCTGCCAATCTTTCAATGTAATGAATTCTCACTGGTAGTTTAGCACCAGGAATAAATTGCAGCTGTGGACACAGTTCCAGTTTAAGAGTTAACAAAACAAGAAAGATTTTATTTTGAAGAGAGGGAAAACTCTTATCAAGAAAAGCCATGTTAGAGTCTGAACAGTTTGGAGTGAGACAGCAGAGGCTGTAAAATTGGGTAGAGCAATCCCAGAACACCCCCATTGTACCAAATTACAGGCAGATTCAACAATGTTACTGATACGTAACTTGTTATTCCACCTTATATAAAAGTCACGGAATTTTCATTACAACAGTGCTTCATTATATTAATTAGAGTTTGCTCATTGCAGAATTAGTCAGCCCTACAAGACAATACTTCAATGCTGAATGTGTACACAGAAGATTCATAGAATATCAGGGTTGAAAGGACCTCAGGAGGTCATCTAGTCCAACCCCTTGTTCAAAGCAGGATCAATCCCCATATAGATTTTTGCCCCAGATCCCTAAACAGCCCCCTCAAGAACTGAACTCACAACCCTGGGTTTAGCAGGCCAATGCTCAAACCACCAAGCTAACCCACGACCCCATGGAATGGGGAGTTAAATAAATTTTGACAGAATATAAGGTGCTAACATCATGCTCAGCAGGAAGAGAACAATGGAACAAATTGAAGTTTTGCTTTGCTAGACGCTTCCCAGAAAGAGACTTCAGTGTGATGCCATCAGTGTTCAGAGAAGCTCAGCACTTAAACCATTTATTGAGATGCTGCCTCTGCCATAGCCATTCTGCTTAATTAAAAATGACGGGGAAGGTATGACATTTCCAGCACATCTCATGTATTCCAGTGCACAGTAATGACTCTCGCAACACTAAAGCTGAAAGTCACCATGCTCAACAGCTGCTGTTCCCGTACTACTAGTTAATCAAATACCAGGTTCCAAAGAGGACTAGATTAAAAAAAAAAAATCTGGCATCCCTGCCACCCAATTAAAGTAATTCCCCAAAAGCACCGGAGATGCCTGAACTCAGTAAGTGTTACTTAGAGACCTTAGTAAAAAACATTCAATATGCAGGGCACATTTTGAGAGCTACAGCCGGCAGTGCATATTTACGGGCACTGGGAGGGAACAAAAGGCAGAAAGCGATCTTGGATGGATGCTGTGGTATCCTGGATGGATCAAAATGACTATACTCATCCACAAAGAGATTAGCAAAAAGGACCATACAAAAAGAGCTACCATGGCTGCAAACCTCCTGAAGATGCCACATAAGAAGAATTCCCCATCTCCCTTTGCTCCTGCATGGAAGCGTAGTGCTCTTTTACACCCCCTGAAGAAGGACTTCCAGCTAAGAGGGATGAACATCCTTTGGAGCCTATCCAGCTTGATCCCTAATTAAACCAGAGCCATCACTGTTCCACATGAGCCAACAGCGCTGCCTCAAATCAGCAGCAATCCCAGCTTGAAGGAAGCAAGAAAAGTCAAGCAGTCAGACACCAGAAGAGTGAAGAACTGCTCGGAACATGACCAAAAGGCTGGCAATGCTAGCGCTGACAGCACACTTGCATGCTGAAGCGCGTTCAGCTGCAAGCAGCTAAAACCAATGCAAACTAGAATACAGCTGAATAGCCACTCAGAAGTTTAAAAGATTAGAGAGTCCCCCTATTTGTCATCCAGGCAACAATAAACCTCTTCCAGCTTTCCTTGTGCATAGCAGGTGTCAGTGTTTGTGAGCTCAAAGTTATGATTCACTTTGTAAAATGAACTGGTATTCACAGACTTAACAGTCACTTAATGCATCATTAGTTTAATGCATTATTACTGATGTCACAAACTGGGGCAATATGTTTTGCCCTATTTACACAGTGATTTTATTGTAGTAATACTTCGAAGTGAATATGGGGCCTTGTTTATTATAACAATGAAAACAGTTTGTACACAATGAATATGAATTTTGTATACCTAGGTACATGTTGATTCATTTGAATTTGAAAGTGTTTCTGATCAGGGCTCCTGTCGAATATGCCAGAAAAACATTTGGCAAGGGATTTTTTTATAATACATAATGTACGTGCAGGCCCTAGAGGTCAAGCTGTGTTCTTATGATGTTTCAGATGCTGCCAAGTCAGACTGAGCATCAGATTAGTCATCTCCAATTTCAACTCCTAGATGAGTGTGCTCAGTTAGGAATAGCAATCTGCTCTCGAAATCTCTGCAGTCTGCTTAGCTGATCACATTCAATGGGTGACTAAATTATTGGTGCACCAACACTAGGCTTGGTCCTTTAAAAGCTTCAAGACTGTCCCCTTGTAACGGGGGAGGGATCCAAACAAACAAACAGAAGAATTTGCACCCATGTAATGCTGAGGGGGGAATTCTACACGATAGCGCTTTTACATTGAAGCCCCTTAGTATCTTAAGTCTCAATGGCTAAAAACGGCTCTAGTGACAAGCCTAACTTCCTCAGGCAGCCAGGACAAAAGCTGTTCTAAGCCTTGAAGCAAGTTGTATTTTAACAGAAAATTAAAAGTCAGAGAGGAAACATTAAAGGAACAATTAGTTTTTATATGTACTGAGAAGCTCTCCTCCTGCATCACCTTCCGACTCTCCTTCAGAAGAGCCTTCCTGCTTACCAGTAAGACATTGCTCAATCTTTTTCCGGTCAGCCCTGCTTACTGCACTAAAGACAAAGGTGATGTCTGTGTGTTCTGGATCAATTCCAAGAATCCAGCTAAGCTGAAATCTAAGTCAGCTTGTTTTCCCCACTTACTGTCTGAACACAAACAAAAATGTTCTGTGGAGCGAAAACATGTCACTTACGCTTATATCTCTACTGGGATCTGGGCCCACCAGTGCTTGGCTCCTTTCACCATTATTTTCCTCCGATTTATTTAAACCTCAGTCAATGGGACGGATATATGTTCTCTAATCTGGCTGGACAGAAGTGTTTTAATCAAATGTCATTTTATTGATACAAGATAGTAATTGCTGCAAATTCTTTATCATAGGCAAAACTGCCAGCTATCACTACAAATACTTAGGAACTGCAACGAATTTTGCATGCGCCTAAATAATATGTATTAGCTCCCTTTTGTTTGCTTGAATACTAAGTTAAGGTGGGGATGAAAAGAAACCTTGAGACTTTGATACTCATACAGAGATCTACTGTGATAGTTTAGTACTGTTTTGTGAACTTGTAGAAAAGCTCCTTTAGAATTAAATGCAGTCTCCTTTTTGCTATTAATAGGTATAATTGCATGTATGTCAACAACCAAAAAGTGCCCTTCCTGTTCCCTGGACACTTAAGTTAATTATCATTGCAGGAAAATCTGTTTTTGTGCAAAGTAAATGTTAAATCCTTAAGCCCCAGAAAGAACTCCAGTCTTCAGACCATGCCTTCCTCAAAAGGACCTTGCATTAGATCTGAAAGATTAACAAAAACCAGGCTCTGGATGACTCAGGGGTCAGGAGAGCAAGTTTAGAACAGAGGGTTCTCATTGTTACCAACAGCTCCTCTGCCCTTTTAGAGAGGGAATTCCAGCTCAGCACCTCCACTGATAACAGTGTAACCTATGACAGGAGAAGAGGTAGACTGGAGAAATCAGGCCCCAAGCCACTAAGCAAGGCAATTAGGCTTTAGACAAAGGAGAAGAGACAGAATGGAAGAGGCTGAGACAAAGGTCATGTCACAACCCGAAAAGCTTGCTTGTAGAGATCAGTGTCAGGACCAACAGCAGAGACTGGGAGATCCAGCAGAGAGATGGGATATACCTGAGTGCTACCATCAGGACAACTACTGTAGGTAAAGGGCAAACAGACATAATAAGATCTCAAACTGGTTCCTCTCAAAAGCCTTGTTTTTGGACCACCGCTGGGTACCCAGACATTCTTCAGACTACAAGGTCAAGACAACATCTTGTCTCTTTCACGTGCTCCACTTATACCCACACTTTTCCCTCAGTTAAATTTTCCATAACATTGGCCATATGTTCCTTTCTGAGGCAACCTTGGACTCAGTGACCCTCTGAAGAATTAACCAGAGTAATGCTAGCAGGGGAAGAACAGGTGGTTAGAATTCCCCTCGTTCTTCCCTCTTTGGAACAGATGTCAACATTTGAGCCAGCTAGTGCATCAGAGTCTCACTGAAGCAGCAAGGACTTGCTTGATTTGATGCAAGTTCAAATCTCATTATGAATACGCACCAATGATTGAGAAGGAAGCTTATGGAAACTCAGTGTCAGGTGAGCACTTAAGTCAAAGCCAAGGAGAGAAGGTGACAGAGGCAGTGAGCTGTGTAACACACCACACTAACTCAACCATGCAGGAGCTGCCTGCTACCTCTGCGCTGCCTTTACTTCAAGGAAGGGGCAAGTGAAAGATTAGAGAATCAAGAAGTGTCTTCACCCATTTAGGACGTGGAGAAACAAGTTCTTGAAGACAGTGCTATCCACTAATCATTCTCCATTGCCATTAGAGGCATTTTCAACATCCAGTACCGAAGGCTGCAGGCCTACAGACACCTTTACTACTCACTATAAAGGGAGAGAGGATGTTACATCAGTCTACTGTAATTTAAACCATCAATAAGTAACTATGTACTTAGGCCATTTCTATGCAATAACAAGTGTTTTTCTAATCAGGGAACGGAATGAACCGCTTTCCCAGGTGTCCTGCCATCTCTTACTAGTTAGTGTCTCTGTACAACAAAGTCAAAGAACTTACCCTCTTAACTCCCAGGTGCATTCCCATCTGTGGCCCCACAAAGTCACAGGACCTCCTGGTCAACCTCCTCCTGGCCCTGGCTGAAACAGCCATCTATAAAACCAGGGAGAGGAGGTTGACCAATGGGGTCTCCTGTGACTGTGGGGCTTATTTCCGATCCTCCATCTGCTCATGCATCTGGGCAGCGTCCTTGGGCTCCCTTGACGCCTTCGAGGAGCAGTGGGTGCTGTCCGGGGTTCTCTGCTTGGTGTCCCCGTCAGGTTCCCTTTGTTTGACCCTTTGACCTCACTCCTGTTATCTCATTAGTCGTCCCCTGGAATTATTTGGTTTCCAGGCCCTGTGGACCCTCCCCTTAGGCTGGGGGAAGATCCTTTAGCACTTCCTGGTTCCCAACAGGAAACCTCAGGTTACATTAGAGTCAGAGCTCACTTGTATTGCCCACCCCAAACTGCAAAGTTTTAACCAGTCCAGTACTATGAACTGCCACTTCCCTAAGCAAAAACTAAACTATCATCTCTAAGGCCCATTCCAACAGCACAATACATTTAAGGGAGAATGGTGAAAGCAGCTCACAGCCAGCAGAGATACAGACTTCAGCCATCCCTCCAAGAACAAACCATCAGAGGAACAATAAAATAATTCAATAATTGGATTCCTAGAAAAGCCTCACTAGGCTCCCAATCTACCCAATCTTTTATAAGGGTACCACAGAGTTTGGTTCACAGCAAGCAATGCACTACTTTTCTGCTTTTCCCGATGAGATTTAAACAAAAAAATTAGCATCTGTTCCAAAGCTGGCTCAGAACTACTGCATGCAGTTTTACACCATGGAATAGCAGAGAACATTAGGGGCTTCTAATCTGCAAACAGATTTAAATAGTCAATTACTCGGACCCTGCAAAGTATGCACAGTTGTTTAAATGCTTATGGTGTACAGTAAGAGGTGATATATAGTGAAGTGATAAATAGCAAGCTGCTGAAGGAGTCAACCACAAATTTTCAGACTGCAGAAGGAAGTTCAAGGGTTGCTTTATTAGAAGACTTAACTCTCTCACCAGAACCCATCTACCTTTCGGCTAGGGATGAAGCCTGTGCTGAGTAGAACCAACTGGTCCCCACATGGGATATGACCATAAGAAGGGACATGAGGCTCCCTGCGCACTGACATTTCTGAAAGTTCAACAAGTGACTGTTAACAAGCACTGTACTCCCCTTCTGCAGGTATGTTAAAGCACACAGAAGAGCATATGTTTGCACTCAAGTTATGAACACCAAACAGGAACTTCCTAAAATGTTTACACCTAATTAATGGAAAAACTGAAGGGATACATACAAGTGCTCATCTAAGGTTTACTCTTCTATCAGTGATTATCAGAGCTTCCTTAACATGCCATTTTGAAAAGAAACACATATTGCCCCCGGCTGATGAACAGTTCAGGCATAAGGAGCATACATCAGAATGAATAGCATTATCCAGCTCACAAAACTCTTAGGATTCCAACAGGCACCCGTAATCTTGTAAAAGTTAAAGTTAAAGCTCATTTACTTTACAGTCACCAGGTCCATGTTCTCCACCATAATGGAGTACCAGGCCAGCTTGTTACAAAAGCCCTAGAGCAATTTCAGAGGCTGTTCCCTTCTGCAATCCATCTTTTGGATAAATATAATTGTTACTTTCCACTAATCTAGTCAGCAGCAGATGCATAAGCCATTCAGAAATCTTTGGCTGACAGAAAGAAGGTGACCCCAAAGTTTACACAGGAAGGGCAAAGCAGGCAAATGCAATTGTGGTATGGATTCACTTATTGGACCAGCTGGCTGAATGTAGGGAATAGTTCAACTGAAACAACCTCCTCCACACACCAAGTGGCATGTTAAGGGTTTTTATTCAGCTGCTCTAGCTCTAGTTTCCAATCCCAGAAAATACACTTCCAAAATCCAAAGCCTTCCAAAAAATGTTAAACCTTTTATTATGTATCAATTGCAGCAAGCCATATTGAGAAAAGAGGGGCAGTGGAAACACTGGATTAATATTTCCCTATAGTAGTTTAAAAAGGAACAGGCTCAGATTCCTCGCAATATTTTCAAATGCTTTTGTAAGAGTTTTAAATTACTCCCTTAGACTGTGAGCTCTTCAGGGCTGGTACCATTTATGCAGCGCCACTATGGGGTCCCAAACCTGACTGAAGCAACTGGGCACCTCAATACAGAGGTTATATTCATTATTCATGAGGAAGAGGGAAGGCAGCACATGCTTACAATCAGCTGGCAAATCACATGTTTTGACTACTAGCTTCACGTGTCCTTTCAAAGATACTTCAACCAGGTAACACACATCCAGCAAGGTCCACTTACAAGAATTTTACTTTAAGAGTCACAAACTGCTGTTTTCTTTACTCTGAAGAAAAGCTTGCTGCTGCAGTTTGTTTTTCCCCTCACTGGCTTGTAAACAGTGCAAGCACTGTCAGATACTAAACACAGAGCTGATTAATAACATGTGTGGCTGCTGTAATGTTCATGCATATTCAGTCCAAAAGTTTCACACAAAAATCTAGGGGTGAGGGTTAGCATAATTCGGAACAATTCTCAGAAATACTAACCCCTCTTCAAATCTTCCTGATAAACAGAGCACCTCCTTTGGTGTTTTCCACAGAAATAAGCCTTTTGTTTACAAGGCTTGCAGAATTCCACTCCAGGGGCTAGCCTGTTCCTGCTCAGAAAGAGGGAAAACAAGTCTGACCTCAGATTGCTGAAAAACACCCTCCCTCCCCCCCACCATCATCCAGTGCAAAGGTAAAAGCACAAGACATCATGCGGTGTGACCAAGCTGATTGAGAACAGAAAGAATGACAGCAAGAAATCCTGTTTATTGCCAACAGCCTTGCAGGGAAAAACAAAAATTCCAGAGCCAAGAGGATAAACTGCACTGGATGCACTCCTGATTTAATTCATCAGGCTATGTAGAATTGTTCTCATCATTTCTTAGCTGGTGAAAGGTATGCAGAAGGGCAAATGGCCCACCAGTATATTAACTGCAGTACTCGTTGTTTATCCCAGCCCTCACACTGAATGCATGGGACAGACATTCAGTCTTTTACTCAGCCCTCTGGAATATTGTGATGAAAGAATCTTGGGGGTTTGGTTTTTAAGTTTCTAGCCCTTGTGGATTCAGAAAAAAGCTTGAAAATGGGCCTGAGCCTAACCTAAAAGACCAAAAAGGCCAACAGAAAAGAACCTCCCACATCACCTTTTATTTTTATATCTACAATTGGGGGGGGGGGGGAGTAGGGGGAGGGAAAAGAGGGCTGACATGATTTTGAACATGTGAAGTCGGCAATATATCCTTTGCACTGATTCCAGCTACAGGCACTTCACCCAGCCCGTGGCAGGATAGCTTGTTTCACAACAGCAAAAACAGCTTGACAGCAGTTTTATGAATTTAAGTTTTAGTGCTTATGGTTTTGTGTAAATTCAGATTGTATACAATGGCCATTTGCACAGATGGTGCATCAGTTTATTATTTGTACCACAATAGCACCAACAAGTCCCAATCCAAATCAAAGCCACATTGTGCGAGGCACAGTACGTGCCTCCAGAGAATTTACAATAGACAGAGTGGAGGGGAAATAGGCAAGTTACTTCATCCCTAAGTTCACAGCAGGTCAGTGGCACAGCAGGAAATGGAACCTAGGTCTCCCAACTACCAGGCTAATGCTCCAGCCACTGGACAATACTGCAGGCATTGAGATGTAATAGGTATCATCTCATGGAAGACAAAGATGTCAGATGGCAAGAGGTTTACTTGTTAGTTGCAAATAGGATTTCACTTGCTACATCACTAATCAAGTAACTTAGGGACATGTTACATAGTGTACCAATAGGCTAATTAAAGCACCACTAATATTAATTAATTGACTCAGACACCAAGACATTCTCACATGATTTTGATTCATGGTAGTACTGCAATTTTGTATATGAGGTAACAGTCTCGGATGTCAATATGATTCACCTTGTAATATTCACTTCTGGGCTAAAAGGTCACAAGCCCAAGGCCCATACCAGGGCTTTGTACTTCACTGTTACATTAGCATTACATAAGCATAAAGGGGGTGATGCATTACTGAAGGAGCAGTTGCTCAGGAGAGATATTCCACATACAATTGTCTTAGCTGGACAATAAGAAGGCTCTTTTTAATTCTGGTATGTAGTGCCTGGATAGCAATCTAGGGGCAGACCAAGTTACAAAATCAGGTCACTTTTCTAAGAAGCCCCAAAGATTAAAATCAGCATTGTCAGACAGTTTTAGGTGAACAGCCAACACAACATGTCTGGTATGCTTACCCCAATTACAGGGGAAGCTGAGCCTCCCACCATCAGATTCCCCAAAAGATCAGCAACTTTTGAATCTTTCCTCATCCCCAGCAGTCTTCACATTTTCCAAAGCCAAGAGTATGAGCAAGAATTCTCAGTAAAAAGCAGCTGCCTGGGTCAAATTC
The DNA here is from genome assembly GCF_007399415.2 of Gopherus evgoodei. NCBI lineage: Eukaryota > Metazoa > Chordata > Testudines > Testudinidae > Gopherus > Gopherus evgoodei. The sequence goes on from NC_044343.1 coordinate 3,809,130, forward strand.
CAGAGCAGGTTGCCATTTGTGAAGTTGTTAGGAAGCTTGTTCTGGCACCTGGCTCTGAAGATAACAGATTCCTGAAAATGGAAGACTTGGTGATTGAGGAAAAAAAAAGGCGGCCTTCTCTCTCCTCTCCTACTGCTCTGTAGCAATCCATACATCAAGGGATCAATAGTTAGAGATGGAGATCCACAGGAACCATTCAAACCACCAGGAAATATGCTACTAATCTCCAGTCACACCTGCTTTTGTAGACTCACTCAGCTGCTTGTTAGCTTCTCAGCAAGCCAGTAGGAAACTTTTTAAATAGGGCAGCTGCTGGAAAACAGGGAGAGCAGCCTGATGAGCCTGTGCGCCGTGCGTCTAGGAAAAAGGGATTCCTGCATGCAGTGGTTCCAAAGGGGGTCCTAGTGGGAAGGTGCACAGAGTAACAGGTAACAGAAGCTATAAAGAAGTTGTCTGGAGACTGAGAAGCTATGGGGAAAGAGAGATTTAAGTAGTCAGGAGCTCCTGCAGAAAGGAGAAGATAGCCAGCACACCCTCTCAGAAAGACAGCCTCTTTGATGTTCAAGGCAAGCACACGACTGCAAGCACATTTGCCTACTCAATCATTTCACTGCCAGTATCTTAGTAGTTTCTTTGTAAAGCATTCTGAGACACCAAGAATGAGAGACATACGACCATGCAACCATGGTCTTAGGCTTTGTCTTTCTATAATGAGCAATAGGGGAAAGTTTATACCCAATAAACCCTGCACATAGCCACACCCTATCTGCATGAGCTCATTCGTTAAAGAAACAGGACAAGCTAATTCCATGGCAAATACTTCGGGTTATATACCCTAATTAATAGTATCTTGTTCCGCTCTTCCCAAGGCTTTAAATAGCTAACATTGCAGATCACAGCATACATGGAAAGAACAGAACTTATGTTTCACTGGTAACGCTGAAAACTATTTTCAAAAACATTAACAGGGATGCCAGTTTCCTCCAACTGGTTGGAAAAGTAACTAATGGAAGAAGTGCGTTACAGGAATAGTCCTTGCCTTGGCTAGATGATTTCCAGATCTTTTCAGTCTCTAACATCAGCACCAAAAGCAACCTCTCTCTTTTCCCTTTTAGGGGAAAAGTGGGTTGTGGGCAGCAGAGAAGATAAAGAGAAATACACGCCCAGGATATAAAACAGTAAAAGACAGTCCACTATTTGGCAAAATAGTTTCAGTCTAAGGTCATTTGCAATTTCCGTCATAAAAGAAGTGTTTAACTCGACACTGTATTTGGCACACATTAAGCTGGGAGTTTGTTTTCAACTAGTTAAATTTAAGTTTATTTAGCTTTTGATTAACAGAGTGAAAAAAATGTCTGCTGTGTAACAGATGAGATTTAAATTAAACTTTTATTCATAATAAATACTTCTGAGAATTTTTAGTTTAGACAAATGCTTTTGGGTGTTAAAGGCAACCCAGTAACTGTTTAAAATACCTTGCATTTGCAGCCTCTCATTAGAGGAGCTCTTAGCAGTTTAAAAATACTAACTGAACATAAATCTCAGGTAAGTACACAGCATTCAAAGGTTTTTTCACATGCCACAGACTCCTCCGAGTTTGGACAATTGTGAAGGGCATACCCATCTACCACAATTTAAGAGAGGAACTGGAGGAGGAAGAGTATCCAGTTGAATTTGAAGAGAATTAAAGAAGATATACTAAGTTCCAAAGCTGAAACTTAAATGGCACAATGAAGTTAACAATTCTCAAAGCACCATGTGATCTTTAATTGCACACGATCAGATTTTATCTCATATCTAAGGACTAGCACCTGAAGAGTATTTTTTAATATAGCCATATCCATATATACACAATGCTCTGCATTGTGTATTTAACATGATGTGCACTGTAAGCACTCCAAACTAAGACTGGCAAATATTAGGCCAAATGTAATGGCACACAGGTTCCTGTAATGAAATTAATGAACCAGAGGTAAGTCTGATTTGTCTCCAGACCAGTGTCAATCTACACCTAAAGTAAGGTGCCCCTCCCTTCCCAGGCTATACTTTCAGAATAGACCTTAATTCATTATTAGAGAAACTAAAAATTCAGTTTTTAATATAGAATTGAGGGATTACAAGACAGATTGAGAAGGAAAAAAAAATATCTTTAGCAAATAGGGAAAGACATGGAAACAAGGTTAACAGTGTTGTTTTAGATTTGCACGTTTCTCCCAGGACAGGTTTTCATTTCAGAAGGGCTTCCAAGGTTTCATTTCAATGTGCTTTCATATTATACAAGTGCCCTAACTTCTAGAGACTGATCTGAAGTCAATGAGCTATTTCAGAGAGTCAATTAATAAGGAAACTAGATAAATGACTTAATGAATCTTGGGAAAACACAATACTTCGGATACAACAGTGATAACTGGAACAGGGAAACATAATTTCTGCTGGATCTAGGTCAGCAACAGAGCAATCTTCATTTAACTCCAGGAAGAGGACAAGAACCACCAGAATTTAAAAAAAAAAAAAAAAAAATTAAAAAGTGGGCCTGCTGGATAAAGATTACTGTATTTTAAGGACATACTTGTAGCGCAGACACTCTGAATGAGTCCATTGACAAAGCACTGGTTATTCATCTAGAAGAGCTGAATGGAACAAAAGCGTTCTCTTAAATGCATCCTGAAAATAGAAGCCAAATCTAGCAGTGACATTTCAAACATGTGCCCTACTTCAGGAATAAATTCAAGAGGGGGAAAAATTCCACACAGCAGGGGCATAAGCTAAACTAAAGAAAAAGTATGAGCCCCCCCAAATTCACCACTCTGTTGAATATGTAATTTTATTTAAATATATTTAATTTTATGCAGGGGTTTACATAGACAGTGTCTATACATTGAAATATACTTCCCATTTGGAATTATAAATTAGCACCTAGTAGAAAGATTACCTGTTGGCAATATGCTAACCTCTGGGTCAGACAAGTTGATACTAATGCAACATGCAATGATCAACAGAAAGTTAATCCATGAATGTTTTCATTATATTTTTTTTCAGTTTCATTATGCTTTGACTCAACCCAGCCCACAGGAGGGCACTCTCGTCCAATTCTGTGAATGCTGAATGGGATACATTTCCTGCACAGCAAATTCAGTTCTAGCACACTAGGTGGCCAATAGAGAAATGGAGGAGAAAAAAAAACAAAAAAAGTGTTGATTTACTTTCTGCCCTTGAAGTGAAGCAGGTTAGGGGGACATTTTGGTTGTTAACACACAGCAACAGGAAGTTATTCCATTTCTGTTACCATTTGGAGAAAGCAGGGGGAATTGCCAGTCAAACAAACATGGACAGCTCTAACCACATATAGTTGGTACAACCATCACTTGGGCCTCATTTTAGCTAGTGAATGCCTGCTAACATATCCAGGGACCAAAGATCTTTTTTAGATAACTGGCAAATTGTCTTGTTAGACTGACCTCACACTTGGTAAGGCAACTCCCATCCTTTCTTGTACACCTCTACCCCGATATAACACGGTCCTTGGGAGCCAAAAAATCTCATCGCCTTGTAGGTGAGACCGCGTTATATCGAGTTTGGTCCAGTATGGCGTACCAGCAAGTACGCCATGCCAGACTGGACCAGCTTCCCCGGCGGTGATTTAAAGGGCCCGGTGCTCCAGCTGCTGCGGGGAGCCCTGGTCCCTTTAAATCACAACCAGAGCTCTGGCAGTGGGGCTCAGGCAGAGATTTAAAGGCCCTGGGGCTCCCCGCAGTGGCTGCAGCCTCTGGCCTTTAAATCACCGCCCAAGCCTGGCTGCCAGAGCCCTGGCGGGGATTTAAAGGGCCCGGGGTTCCAGCTGCTGCAGGGAGCCCCGGTCCCTTTAAATCACCGCCAGAGCTCTGGCAATGGGGCTCAGGCGGTGATTTAAAGGGCCCAGGGCGCCACACGAATTCGGATATAAGGCAGTAAAGCAGCAGGGCTTGGGTGGCGCTTTAATGAGCGAGGGGCTCCCCGCTGCTTTGCTGTGTTATATCCGAATTTGTGTTATATTGAGTTGCGTCTATCGGGCTAGAGGTGTTTATACTGCTCCTGTATTTTCCACTCCATGCATCTGATGAAGTGAGTTCTAGCCCATGAAAACTTATGCGCAAATAAAATTTGTTAGTCTCTAAAGTGTCACAAGGACTCCTCGTTGTTTTTGCTGATATAGACTAACACAGCTACTGCTCTGAAACCTGGCAAACGATTGATTCTGCTAGTTTAAAAGCACTAGCAGCTTTCCCACAACTCTCATGGACACATGCCCTCTTGTGGCAATTCCAAAGTCTTTAGCCAGAATGTATTACCAGTGACAGGAAAAGACACTGGGGACAAGCACACCAGTGGCATTGTTCTCTTAAAAATACTGGAATGTGCAAGTCAGAACCAGCAAACTGTTTTGTGGAAGTGCCTCTCCAACTTCCTTGCTGACAAGCTCAATCTATTTGATTTCTGGTTTATGTTTGGAAATCAGTTCCATGAGGACTTCATTCAGGTGACCTATCCTCATTCTGTCTTAAGGGGACAGGTTTAAAGAAGAATCACCTGCAAGGCAGGTCAGTTTTACTTAATAATGTTAACAATACTTTAAGTTACCATATCATTGCTTTAGGATCCGGGGGGGGGGGGGGGGGGAATTCATTGCTTGACAAAGCAGTGACAAAAGAGTAATTTATATAGAAATATTTGAAGAGTGTACACATCAAGGAAGGCAAATCAAATATTTAGTATTTGAAAACAGTCTTCCCTGTATTTCCCAACAAAAACCTACCAGAGAATGGACAGATTTGATGTGCTTCCTCAGTAGCCAACTATCCAAAACCTGGCTAAGCAATGAAAAAAACTTGTTCACTTGTCCCCTTTGCCTTCCACATCAAGGAGGAAGAGGAACTTCGGAGGATACAACCCCCAGGAGGTCTTAACCACGCATAATGGGATAAAATACAGTGGAAAACTTAGGCGGAACAGGAAAGTAATCTGAACAGCACAATCCAGTAGCCCGTTGAACACTCTGCCAGAGAAGTCACCCTATAAACAAAGATTTAACACTAGACTGTACAAAGCATGAGAAAGGGTTCAACAATCCTGCATTATCTCTTAGGGATGGACTAGATGACTTAACAAGCAAGCAGTCAGGTATGGGAAAGCATTACAATTTTATGAACCATCATTTTTCATTTTCTATGGAACAATAAGGGGAAGGATGGTGCAGGGGTTAGGGCACTAGCGTGTGATTTGGGAAACCTTGTTTTGACTTCCTGCTCTACCATAGACTCCTTTGTGTGATCTTGGGAAAGTTACTGAGTCTTTTTATGCCTCAGTTCCCTGTCTGTAAAACCCAGGTAGCAATGTTGCCCTGCTCTACAACAGTGTGGTGAGGCATTCAGATAATGGTCAAGGGGTTCATGTAGACACCTTGTAAAGACAGAAGTCGGCCTTTTTGTAATATTTCACATTAAGGGGCTGTTTGTGCACTGTGCCCTTCAACAAGTCTCTACACCCTATTCTTACAGGTTTCACAGACAACAAATTCTGAATGTGTAGATGTGACCTAAATATTTATACTGTTCAATCAATTATCCTTGTGACACTAAATTCAGGCTACTGCTTGGGGTTCTCTAAAATACCCAACATCTATCATATTCATACTATTATCCAAAAGTTAGAGAATCGTAACAACTCTTTCTTACTAAAAAGATGCCTGAAGTGCAGTCACAACTTTATATGTCCTACAAAATGCATCATCCAAAGACAGCAAATTGCTGCTCCAGCATTTCAGGATGCAGCCCAAGCATAATGCATGAAGATTTAGCACAAAAGGTGGTAGTTCAAATAAATTGCTGTACAGAGTGTTGGAATTTTACTTTTAGGGACAGAAACAGCTTTCTGCAACAAAGATGCTGCAGCAATCAGCTAGATACACAACTATTTAAAGTTCACAGCAAGAAAAGTGTCGCACAGAGCATCTGGATTAGGGAAGCAGGCAGATAACCCTTTAGGGGAATGGCACTATCCAATCTCACACATACATTCCTGCCCCGCTCCTCCCTGCCCGATATCCCCTAGTATCATTCCATCTAAACCCATATCCTTTATAGGGAAAAGAACAAAATACAGAACAGAACATACAATTACTGTTTGACAAACCTGCGGCAAGTCTTATCTGCCCTGGCAGTCTCTCTGATTGGATTCTAAGCTATTGGTATCACCCTCCTCAAGCCACTGGCAAGTCATTAAGAGGCATAGCAGTTATTTTAGGTGCATGTTGTGGTGCACTGTAACACAAAATGTACCTGTTTAGAGGATGTCAAAACTACTGTTTTCAGCACCAAGATAGCCGATTTCTCTGGCTTGACTGAAGACACTTTTCCTTTAAAAAAAACAAAAACAGAAGAGAAGAGCATTTACAATGATCAAGACTTGGTTACTGTGTTTGACAAGAAACATCATTTGCATAGAATATACTTTGCAGCTGTCATTGCTTCCAGAACAATGGATGTCCTGTGCAGTACTAAAGCATAAAGACACTGAGCCCAACTAGATACTGTATTTCCTACTTGGCAAAAGTCATTGAGTCCAGCCCGCTGCCTTTACTAGCAGGACCAAATACTGATTTTGCCCCAGATTCCTAAGTGGCCCCCTCAAGGACTGAACTCACAACCCTGGGTTTAGCAGGCCAATGTTCAAACCATTGAGCTGAGCTATCTGGTAGAGAAAGTTGCTGAGATACATCTCTCTCTTGTTGTTCTCTTGCCACAGAGGGCAGGACGAGAAGCAATGGGGTCAAACTACAGCATAGCAGATTTAGATTAAATCTCAGGAAAAACTTACTAATTGTAAAATCAGTAGGACAATGGAACAAATTGCCTAGGGAAGTTGTGGCAGCTCCTTCACGGGAGGTTTTCAAAAAGAGGCTAGATAGCCATTTGTCTTGGATGGTTTAGACAACAAATCCTGCATCTTGGCAGGGGGTTAGACTAGGTGACCTCTGCAATCCCTTGTAACCCTACGGTTCTTTGATTCAGTATGACAAAGAAATCAAGCATACCCTATGAAGTGAGCAGTCTAGATACTTCTCAAATGCAAGTCAGACTGGTTGAGGCAATAAAGCTAGCCAAGCTGAGACCCAAGAATTATTAGTTACATAAAATCATGGATATGTTTAATATTTTACAAACATTTAGCTCCGTATCTGCTTTTGCAGGAGAGAAAAAACTCATTTCTTGCACAAACTTAAGTGTTTAAATTATCATCTGCTACAATGAAAAACCTTTGGCAAAATCTTGCGTCTTTTTCAGTCAAGAGGAGTTGTGTCATTGCCTTCAATGGGGCCAGAATTTCATTCCTTGCATTTACACTGTGTCCACAGCTTCAAGTGTTACTGAAGTAGTTTAATACACGATGACAGGAAGTTGCCTCAACATTTCCATGACAGCCCTGTGTTCCCAGGGAATGGTTAGCCAACAAGATTCCTCCTGGGCTGAAACCCTCCAGAGAGGTTACATTTTTTGAGATATTGAGGGGGCAAGGGAGAACAAAACGCCAACACTGGATTCCTGAATGAAGAAAAGATGCTATTTTAGCCTTACCACTCTGAGCAATGTGGCTTTAAACCATCCACCATCTTAAATGAAATCTCTAAAACAGAGAAGTCAGGGAGGGCAAAGTACTGTCAACTCAGCCCTCCTCATCCATGTCTCAGTATTGCAGCATGACTGGCAAGGTCTCATGGCTGACACATCTTAAGCACAACAGGCCTGAGTCAAGAACTAAAGTACTACTGCAGTAAGATGGAAAAAGCCAGGAAGCTGCATGTGATAACTTAAAGGGAGGGAGAGGAATCTGTAATAAAACAGAGTCAGCAATTCTGACTCAGGCTCCGTTCCCAGTTGTGCTGCTGACATGTGTGACCTTGGACCTCAATTTATCCCCTCTGTAAAATAGGGGCTAAAATGCTCTGCTCCCTGGGGTAATGCAGTTCAATGTTTGTCAACCAAACTGATACCCTCTGCTGAAGGAGGCACCCTGATCAGTGTTTTTTATATTACATGTGTGAACAAATGAATTAAAATGTAATTGTTTGCTACACCAAGGCTGTCAGCAAGTCTCCTTTTACACTGCTATTGATGCTGCTCCACCAGGGGTGACATAGGTAGGAATGCTCATGTTAACAGGGCAACTGCATTTTTACCACTTTAGTCATCTAGACCAGAGGTGGGCAAACGACGACCCGTGGGACCCTCCTACCCAACCCCTGACCTCCTGGCCCGGGAGGCTAGCTCCCGCACCCTCCCCGGCTGTTCCCCTCCCCCACAGCCTCAGCTCACTGCGCCACCAGCGCAATGCTCTGGCCAGCGGGGCTGCAAGCTCTTGCTGGGCTGCACAGCTGTGGCCTGACCCTGTGTTCTGTGCTGCACGGAGGCATGGCTGCCTGTCCTGGTGCTCCAGCAGGCATGACTGTAGCGCCACCAGCCGCCGGTGCTCCAGGCACTGGGGTAAGGGGGCAGGGAGAGGGGGAAAGGAGAGGTTGGATAGAGGGCAGAGGAGTTTGGGGGGGGTGGTCGGGGAAGTCAGAGGGCAGGTATTGGGGGAGTTGAATGGGGGCAGGGGTCCCGGGGGCAGTCAGGAAGGAGGTGGGGTGTATGGGGCAGCAGGGGTTCTGGGGGTGGTCAGGGAGAAAGGGTGTTTGGATGGCACAGAGGTCCCGGGGGGGGGGGCAGTCAGGAATGAGAGGAGGGGTTGGATGGGGCAGCAGGGGGCAGTCAGGGGACAGGGAGGGGTAGATGGGGCAGGGGTTTGGGGGGGGGCATCGGGGGCAAGAAGTGGGGGGGGGTGGATAGAGGGCTGGGGCTGGGCCATGCCTGCCCTAACCAGTCCTCCATACAATTTCAGAAACCTGATGTGGCCCTCAGGGCAAAAAGTTTGCCCGCCCCTGCACTAGACTATGCCTACCCTGAGCAGATCTAGAGAACATGGTGACAAATAATGCTGGCAACTTTGAGCCCCCTCTACAACTACTATAGTTAAAAGAAGGGTTGGGCGGGGGGAACAGAAGAGGAGGAAAATCAAACAGACAAAGGTGAGAGAGATCTATTAGTTAAAACACATGTTAACTAAAGCCAAAGGAGAGTACAATGGAATGCCAAGCCCCCATTTTTTTTGGGAGGGGAACACAAAACTCGGAGTCTCTCAAGTCTCTAAATTATGCTTTCTGTTGTCCTGGCTCAAAAAAAAAAAAAAACCAAAACATTATTAATGGCCTGCTAGGCCACAGCGTAACAATACCATTCTTTATGGTCTATGCTCAGTCTTCATGGCAACAGTTCAGAAAATACAGATGCTCTGAGCTCATGTGATAGTAAGTACTACAGCTCCTACCTCCTAGACAGACTTCTTGTTTATGACTTCAATTATTAACAGTTTAAAAAAAAAAAAAACACACACCTCTTAATGTGCAGCCAGTGAGGTGGCTGGACATAGTAAAACAGTGATGCATTTCAAGTTTTAGAAAGTCAGAGAGGTCATTAGTGATAATCACCAGGAAGCTAGGGAAGTTTACTTATTCCTGTTATGAATCTTTCATGTTTCTACTGTAGGAGAGGAAGGTTCTCTGGAAACAATATAAAGAGTGGGAAACAGTCATAGGTCTGGACAGAGAACACTGCTATAGTTTAAAACGGAAAGAGGACATTACAAGAATACTGCTAGCCTCGGAGTGCTAAGGCAGACATGGTAACATGTCATTAACAGCTATATGAGGTCTAAGAGAAAGTAATTCCGGAGAATCTTTGGAGGAAAAGGAGTCTACAAACCACTCTACTAAAACCTAAAAATTGGGTTTTTATATATCCTTTCCTCCATACTCTAATCTCTCAAAATTATGGTCTAGAGATAAATCAAAAGTAAAATCTACCAAAAAACATATGGAATCCGAGGTAAGCAGCAGCTTCAAGTTTCTGACTCCCAAATATCTGAGGAAAAAATGGGGTACCTATGTTGAACCCTGTACTGTGAGATCTTCAAAAGATACTGCTGCAGGTAATCAGAGGGGAGGCAAATTGCTGTTGGAGATTGCAAAAACAACAAAGCATGAATTGGAACAGAGCTAACCAATGTAATTTTGCTCACAGTAAACTGCTGCTCTGTGCCTCCAAAAAATATATGGAAAAAACTCATCATCAAGTTTCATGTAACAGGCTGAGGAGCGGAAGTTGCGGCATGAGCACAACATGCATCATCCTTCTTTGGCTTTTCCACTTGACTCCTTTTATGACTTTACCTCCAAAGACAAGCAAAAACTGCTGGTCACTAAAAGCAGATACTACATGAATTAAAGGAGCATTAACTCAACAGAAGTGTAAAATCTCTTTAATAAAAAACAAAAAAGTAACAGCACGATAATAACCCAACTCAGGTTCACTTCCAGAAAATGAAATTGTATAACTAGCCTCTTTCTGGCCATTAAACAATACACTAAGAAACTCACTGCCCAAGGCTCTGCATTCATCTGTAAAGATATTATTATTTGCCAGGAGATGCCTCTAGAGTACTGAGCATCTTCCCTTGGCCATAAAGAACTTGTTTTTCCTTTTTCTTTAATGCAATGACAAAAGCCTATACAATGCAGTAAAGCATACCGCAGCACTATCCACTTCCATCGGATTTACAATCCTGTGCGATGAAATTGCAATGATGACTTACAGAGCACTCACTTAGGCATCCCAGGTTATTCCAGTATTTCACTCCTTGTAATATTAAAGGATAAATCACACAGGATTAGAGGATATTACCATATAATTAAATGCACTTCACATATATCTGCTTTAGCAATGCAAGCGATCACATAATCTCTAAGACTTGTATACGTAGAGAAAATACTTGGATAAAAAATAACCATTGTGTTAGAGAGCCTTGTAGAAATAAATGGGATAATAACCCATTCTGAACATGCAAAAAGCCTATTTATAAAATAGTCATACCCTGCCCTTCTCAGCTGCCTGATGATCCAATCAAGTTTTAGTGATCATAAACAGATATTCTGTTGATCATTCTGATCAGTGAATGGTGAAGCAGAAATGTATCTACTAAGTGAGGGCCCAGGAAGAACTTGGAAGAGAATCAGAGTACAAGGCACCTCTTGAAATTAGTTGCCTTTGTGACAGAATGCTATAGAAATTCTTGGTCAACAACTTACCCAAATACTTAATCTCCATTCCCCCCACACACACACAGCGCCGGCATTTCCCTATTCCCTGTATAACTGGAGTTCAGTTGTTTGTTTAGTAATTCTCTTGTGTTTTCACTCGTCTTTGCCAAGAGCTCCAGTTGACCTGCAATTTTGCAGTAAGTTTTGGGTTACGTAAACTAAAGGAGTTAGAAGTGGGTTTTGTCCAGATAAGACATGAATATACTGTTTAAAGTAGTGACAAACGAGATCAATTATGTTCTTAGGAAGATGACCCAGAGGCACTGGGATCATTTCTGAAATCATTGCTCCCCATGCCAAACTACCTACTGATAGCTACGCTTTCATTGGACACCTTTTCTAGAATGCCCACTCACACTGCAGTAGTTTGGGGAACATTGCAGGACAACAAACAGATGCCACAGGTTTTCCCTTTTCATAAGGGGCCCATGATCTAGGTTACCCTTCTAGCTGATGCCAAGAACCAAAAAACTGTGTGTTCCAGTCAAACAGTCTAGATTCTGGAACACATGATGGTTAGTCTGCAATATCCCAAGAAACCAGAGGGCTTTGGGCAAGCAATTTCTTATTCAACTCTGGCCATCTCACTAGGATAACATTACAGTAATCACATATACTGGCAAATAAAACTGGAATTAAGTTCATAATCCCCATAAAAATTAGGAGCAACAGCTGCCACTGGCAAAAAACCTGGGATTTCTCTAGCATTTGAAAGCTTTTCCTTCCTTAAATTAGATCTGTTTACAATGTCAGATTACAGACAAAGTAAACTAATATTTATAAAGCATCTTAGCAACGGATCTTTGTAAATCTAATTTTGCAAATAAACATCTTTTATGAACATAAAGCTTAATTGGTAGATACTGGTGGCAAGGACAAGAGATGGGCCATAAATTCACAAGCAGTTTTCTTTATATTATAAATAAGATTTTTCTGGCAAAGTTATCTGTTAAGAAAATACACCGACAGCTCACAGAAAACCCTGAAAAGAGTAGTTAGAAACAAATCTGGTAATGCTACATATTCTGTATTTTTCTTCCATCATTCTTTATGGTACGTATTTCTTCTTCTTACAACAAAACAGTCTTAAATGTCCCTAATGTCTCTAAATCTTGTGATTTGTAACAGGTCACCTGCTCCTAGGTTTTCCTCCCTGTCAATCATTTCCACAACAATCACCTACAACAGAATGTCACGGACAGTGATCTGACATTACAGAGGAGGAATAAGCATCACAGTGTTGCCAGCCCCTCAAAATACTCTGCTTTTTCTTAAAGGCCCAGCTCATGGAGTTAGGAGATTACATGAAAATATATAATTTCTTTAATGAAAGCAGATATTTATCTTAGCTTAGAAGGCTGCACAGAAAATAACTGAAACGCAAGCCTAAGGGCTCAAATACAGAAGGAAAATAAAAAATCTAAAATGTGTTATATTTAAAATCTGACGATTTAAGCCAGTCTTCCAATTTCTGAATGCTTGACAATAGAGAGAACAGGTAAATTCTCATGAAACATTATTTGCATGTAAATGCCTCCTGAATATTATCCCAAATAAAGGGAGGGATATCTGGCTACAACAAATGTAACATATCAGCCAGTCTTCAGATTATGTAGGAAAATGATAAAGGGTTTCCTTATTTTCCTAAAGCAGTGAAAGATTTATATTGGAACAGCAGTGTAATTATGATTATGCCAGCACTTCCACCGCAAGCTCCTATGCTTTCAAGCTTGAAAAATGGATGTAAAAATGTAAATCAGGCTAAAATTCAGAAAAAGGCAGGGTGAGGAAGGCAGAGAAACCAGAGGATCAACACTTAAAAGTAATGCAAAACACAAAAAAGTTGACTAATTTGGATTTCATGATCGACTTTTTTAAAGATGATCATGAAATCCAAATTAAAGTAGTATTTGGATCATTTAATAATATACTCACATTTTGCTGCTTTGCTGTTTAACACTCCCTCCAATTCCTTTCAAATATATTAGACACACACTGCTATTTACCAGATTGCCTGATAGAATATGATTCTATATGTAAGAACTTAGACCACGGGTGAACAAACTTTTTGGCCCGAGGACCACATCTGGGAATAGAAATTGTATGGTGAGCCATGAATGCTCACAAAATTGGGGTTGAGTGCTCTGGTTGCAGGCTCCAGGGTGGGGCCAGAAATGAGGAGTTCAGGATGCGGGAGGGGGCTCCGGCTGGGGTGGGAAGGTAGGGTGCAGGGCAGGGCTCCAGTGGGAGTGCGGGCTCTGGGGTGGGACAGGGAGATGAGGGGCTTGGGATGCAAAAGGGTGCTCCAGGCTGAGACCGAGGGGTTTGGAGGGCAGAAGGGGGATCAGGGCTGTAGGAGGGGATTGGGGCATGAGGGGAGGCTCAGGGAGGCAGGCAGGCTCCGGGAGGCGCTAACCTCAAGTGGCTCCCGGAAGCAGCGGCATGGCCCTTCTTTAGCTCCTATGTGGAGGCATGGCCAGGCAGCTCTACACTCTGCCCCGTCTACAGGCACCGCCCCTGCAGCTCCCATTGGCTGCGATTCCGGGCCAAAGGGAGCTGTGGGGGCAGCACTTGGGGCAGGGGCAGTGTGCAGAGAGGAGCCCCCTGACTGCCCCTATGCGTAGGAGCTGTAGGGGAGCCACTGCTTTGGGAGCTGCATGGAGTGGTCCCCACCCTGCTCCTTGGCTGGAGCACCAGAGCGAAGCAAGCCCCAGACTCTGCTCCCTAGCAGAAGCTCAAGGACCAGAATAGAATGGCTTGTGGGCCGTAATTTGCCCACCCATGACTTACACCCTGCTCCTCAGAGTTAACCCAACCTACTGCCAATCCACAAGTCTGAGCAGGCAAAAAGCTTGCAGCACTGAAGCCTTATTTACATAGAGGATAATCGCTAAGAGGACCCTGTGGTGCAACACTTAAATACATAAAGTTACCTAAAACAGTAAGTTCACATGAAAAGCCAGAATTCCACTAGAGATTCTCTGCCTTCTCACATACAACTTGTAGCTTTTGTTTCTGCAGTTAGTGTATACAAGTAACTAAAACTTGGTATGGATATTTTGAGCCAAAAGTTCTTAAGAAACTTAGTAATCAGAATCTACTAGATTTAGAAAGGCACTGAACTTTAATACTTTTGTCAGTCACAGCCTTACTGATTCAGCTGAAACCACACCCTCATATCATGCTATTGTGCCAGTGTCAACTTCAACTTTGAATTTCCTATAGCTGTGGCTTTTTGGTAAGTTTAACAAATTTCCGGTCCTCCAACAAAGTTTTTTCAGATTGTGTCTTCCTGGTCACTTTGGAGATATTTAAATCTTTCTACTGCTAGCACAATTTCCATCTGAAAACGTTAGAATGTTGATAATAGCACTTCCTTTAATACTATTAATCACCGAACTGCAAGGAATGGCTTGAGCTGCAAACAGATCATATTTCACCTGCAAAGTAACAGCATATACAGTATTATCCAAACAATCTGTCCCAGCTGTTATTTACTAAAGAGAGTAGGAAGTGGTTACTCTCAAGCTACAGCTAAACCTCAGCAACTTTTTACGAGACTAGAGAGCAAGAGTAACTTAGCATTCTTATAGCAGCAATATGCAACCTAAGAGCACTAGTCTCTGAGGATATTAATTAGTTGATACACCTATGTTTCTAGATCAGTGAGATTCTAGAAAGTGAAGTTACTGGTACCATGCCCTGGTACTGCGTAAACTATTCCCACAATACAGCACACTCCTGGCCTATAACAATGGTTTGCTATTCCAAGTCCTGGGTCTCTCCAACGGAACCTGACAAAGTTATACCAAAAGTTGTGCAATATATTCAGATGTCCACTAGGACAAAACCAACCAGAACACAAACCCATTCCCCAAGCAGTGAAAGACCGATGTGCTTACCTAAGGCAACACCAAGCCATCCCTTCTCAGTTCAAAGGAAAATTGTAGAAAATTTGCAGCTATCAACCCTATCTTAAAATAACCCTTAAGTGTTTATACCAAAATGAGTGCCAGTCCCAAAACAAAAGAACGGGAGAGGCACATGAAACTATTTGCCAGTAATGTAAATCATGGTCGTTTATTTCACATACTGAAATGCAAGAAAATACTACTGGCTATCAGGTGCTTCAAAAGGCATAGGTCTAATCAGTCCTGCTTGACCTAGCCCCAAAAATATTCATAAGCATAGGATGTTTAACCAAATGGACTTTGGAAGCACCAATATGATTCAACAGAGAGTTGTGCAGGGAGGACAGGGGAGGAGAGCAAATGTTCTCAAAACGATTTTCTGATTAAATCCAGAACTTGTACAGTAGAAACCTCAAGAGTGACGAACACCTCCGGAACGGAGGTTGCTCGTAACTCAAATTTTCAGTTTGTAACACTGACAAACATTATGGTGTTCTTTCAAACTGACTTTATACTGAACACTGACTTAGTACAGCTTTGAAACTTACTATGCAGAAGAAAAATGCTCCTTTCCGTTAATTTTTTAGTAGTTTACATTTAAACACAGTATATAATTGTACGTGCTTTTTCCCCTCTTCCCCCTCATCTCTGCTGCTGCCTAATTGTGTATTTTCCAATTTCAAATAAGGTGTGGGGTTGATGGTCAGTTGGTAACTCTGGTGTTCATAACTCTAGGGTAACTCCAAGGTCATTAGAAATCTGAATCACTTGTGTTAGTTTGGGGTAAATTTTCAAAAGCACTCAAGTGACTTGGGAGCTTTTTGAAAAATTTAACCTAGATCCATCCCTATAAAGAAAGGCAGAGCATGTTGTGATAAGACAACAGATGTTAGACACCTAATTAGCACCTAGTCCAAGTGCACATCTTTTTTGGTGGGCACAGAAGACAGTTGCTTATTTTACATTCATTCTTGGCAACTACAGACACCACAATTAAATAGGTCCTATTCTCTTCCCAATCAGAGATTTTTTAGGGCCCATAATGAGAAGAACCTGTAAATCCTGTAGCAATGAGATCTTGAAGATGAAGGGTTCTAACAAATTACACTTAACCATACCACAACAAAGGCTGAAGTTTTCCAAAGCATTTGCTGCTTCTGTACATGTGCAGCTCATAGTGACCCAAGGGTTTTGCAGACTGCACCTGCAGTTGCTCGTGATCCAAGTTCCACCTCACTGTTAGCCAGAAAGGTGGGTTCTTCAGCATATAGTTTCTGATTCAGGAAGACTGTAGCCTCCACTGTGTGTGTAATGAATTCTGCTAGCCAAATATATTCTAGTATAGGGGTCGGCGACCTTTCAGAAGTGGTGTGCCGAGTCTTCATTTATTCACTCTAATTTAAGATTTTGTGTGCCAGTAATACATTTTAACATTTTTAGAAGGTCTCTTTCTATAAGTCTATAGCATATAACTAAACTATTGTTGTATATAAAGTAAACAAGGCTTTTAAAATGTTTAAGAAGCTTCATTTAAAATTAAATTAAAATGCAGAGCTCCTCAGACTGGTGGCCAGGACCCGGGCAGTGTGAGTGCCATTGAAAGTCAGCTCGCATGCCTCCTTCAGCACACATGCCATAGGGAGCCTACCCCTGGTCTAGTCGGATGATCTTCCTTGGAAATTTGAATGTGGGGTATCCGAGGAAATAAAAGTTGGTTTGATCTTCACTTGGTTTACTGAAACCCCAGAATTCCCTTTTTTCTCAGTATCTAGTCCTGTCTACTAGATTTAAAAACAGAAGAAAAGTCAAAATACATGGTCTTGAACCTGAACTAACAAAGTGAAAATTCAATCAGAGTAGCCCAACTCCTAAAGAGGTCCAGAAGAAATCAGAACCACCTAAAGACAAGGTCAAGAAAAAACAACAACAAAAAACAATTCAGTATATAAAATTGCTTAGTACCTAAAGGAAGCTCTTTCAAAGCTGAATATGTCTGTAATTTCAGATTGTTATAGTATAAAAAAGAAAATACAAACTTCCCAGTTTTAGAAAGCTCTGGGGTAAAAGGCAAAATAAACCAGAATACACAAAAAGACACTGTTCTACCTCAAGGGTGTCAAGAGAAGGGAACGCTATGTTGCAGTAAGATCTGGAATCCTAATTTTGTCCAACATAAGTAAACACATAATTAAAACCTGTTTCATCAAAGAGGAAGAGAAGCAATCAGCAACATTTATCATCTAGCCTACAAAGATTAAAAAAACAATCAAACTTTAAAAAAATGATTCCCCAGGTCCTCTCCCCAATCACACCCCAACCTCCCAAAAAAAAAACCCTGAATCATAAAATTAAGCATCTACATGATGTACTTACCTATATGTGACAAGGGAACAGCTTTCCATTAAAGCAATGATACATGTGACTAACCACTTCCCTGCTTAGAAAGGGTTTGCAACACAGACAAAGACTGCATTCATCAACCCTAGAATGCCTCCTTCCCAAAAGACAGGAGGGAGGACAGTCTATCAGGGTCAACATACTGTGTCCATGAAGGAAAGGAAACCCTTGGGTATTTACTGCAGTCCTTCTGGCTGGACTGGTGTTTTCTGTTCCTTTGACGAAAGTAAGCTTTAATGCTCCTTTTTGATCCTTAACCTCAAAGCAAATATTTCTGTTCTTACTCCATTACCTAATTTATACATGAAAATTAAGTAATCTACCAAAAAGGATTCTTCTCACCCACCCTGCCTGTCTTTGCCAGCAGCTACCAACAGAATTGTCTTCCCCCAGAAAAATACAGGAATTACAGGACCTTTTGTACTTCTTCAGCCAGTGCAAACAGTGCACTTCTTTAAAACATATCATCAGCTTTTAATACATACCCTTGCTGCAGAGAACCATTAGCTCATTTTCAGGTACTGTTAGATCCAAGCCCCACCCTCCAAGACTTAGTTAAAAATCCAGTTATGTGGTGGATTTTGGTTATGATAAATGGCGATTAAGTGGAGAGCCCTGGTTTCGGCACACTTAGTGCCATAAAGTGCATTCTCGGACCCTGCCAACTGCCTGACTTCCCAAATGAAATGGCAGTATCCTGCAAAGAATGTACAACGCATGTCCTTAGATATACATGAGACACTCTAGACCCTCCAAACTATGGCATGGGGGCGAAAAGAAGTGTTTCTAGATACAAACATTCTGCTGAAAGCATTGTGACTGCTCCAGACTAACAGGTTTTAGAGATTAAGCAATGGAGAGAGAAAGAGGCACCTGTCTTTGCAAAATAGCAGGTTATAGAAACTGCTTGCAAAGTGTTAAAAAACAGTGCAAAAGATTTGTAAACTGGAAGAATGTGGAAAAAGCAGGAAGCCAACTGCCACTTAGAGTTTTTTCCTCATTTGGTTGCGTTTTTGTGTTCCAGGTCTGTCTAGGCTCCAACTTAATATTTGACAGGAAACTATCTGAAATCAAGCCAGTGGCTTTCCTATCATAAAGAGACAGTATCAATATTTAAAAACTGTGAAGAAAGGGAGTAATTTAGACTGGGAGTTACCACAGATACCCTAGACCAGAGGTTCTCAAACTGGGGGTCAAGACCTCTCAGGAGGTCACAAAGTATTATATGGGGGGGTCGTGAGCTGTCAGCCTCCACCCTAAACCCCACTTCGCCTCCAGCATTTATAATGGTGTTAAATATACAAAAGTGTTTTTAGTTTTTAAGGCAGGTCACACTCAGAGGCTTGCTATATAAAAGGGGTCACCAGTACAAACGTTTGAGAACCATTGCCCTAGACAAAAAATAACTAAGAGTTTTAAGAATATAAACCCAAACATGTTAGATTATTGCAATTAAAAACTATTTTAAATCAAGAAATTTAGAATTAAGTTAACTGTAGTTCAGACTCTGAATCGTCACACTCTGTTCACGGCACAGTGACAGATTTCCTTACCCTCACTACACTTCTTTTTTCATGTTCAACATCCATTCTTCCTACTCAGTCTCCAATAACTTTTACGTCACACAAGACAGACTTAGGCCTAGTCCATGCTACACAGGCTTTGCCAGTATAGCTAATCAGCATGGCTACCAGCAGAGGCTGGTAGTGTAGGCACAGCATATGCTGATACAAGGAGTTTCTGCCATTATAGTAACACCACCTTCCCATACATATTAGTTATGCCAACAGAATTTCTGTCAACATAGCTCCTTTTACAACTGGGGGGTTTGCAGAAATATCTTTGTCAGCTGAGGGTATGGTTTTTTCACACCCTTGACCAATAGCTATACCTATAAATCTTTGCAGCACAAACTTGGCCTTAAACAGGATGCCAGAGAAGCTTCTGTCTGCTTAGTTTACAGTATATGATTTCTATGCTCATTTCATCATGATTTTGAGGGCTACTTCTGTCCTTGTCTGTTAGCAACAATTTAAGCAAGTTATAAGAAACTTCAACAAAACCAATTCACAGGGTCCCAAAACCATGTGAATGAAATGAGATTCCAAACTATTGGACTCGTTTTCGGTTGTGGCCCTCAATTTGCTACAGCTTCTTCCACACTTGGCTCCATTGTCTTTCCTATTCCTTTTAGGCTAGCCCTCCAACCTGCTCTAACATTATTCCTTTGGTTCAGCATATTCTTCTGATCCCTACTTGCTTTTTCCGGCAACTTCATTTAAATAAAAAAAGAAGAAGAATATTTATAGAACACTTGTTTCCCCATTTCCAAGCAACATGGTTTTACTTCTCCTCAAGCAAAAAACATCCACAGTGCCAAAAGATTTATTCCACTTTTTTTCCTAGATCTAACAGGTACTATACAATGGGGGTTTTTTTGTTGTTTTTTTGTTTGTTTTTACATACTACCTGCTGAAAACATACCTTCTGTTTCAAGATTTAAAAGCCAATATTTTATAACAATAGGAAGCTATGGGTCAAAATTAACAGCATACCTCCACATATGATTTCAATGATTGGAATGACAACAATGTTTAATCTGGATTATCTGGCAATTAAATCAGTCTGATTTTATTAGCCCAACACAAAACTTTCTGTAGAATGTCCCCCACGGGGCTCAGTGCACTCATAGGAAAATGATTTGCCAACATTTTGTTCTAGATATACTATGAACTTCCTATTGTGATGAGGCTGGAGGAAAGGGGCAGTGATCCTCTTGAAAGATTGATCCTACCTCCACTGATCAGTTTCTTCAATGGAATAAACTTTTCCACTTAATGGAGTAGACAATCGCCCTTAAACATCCAAGTAATACTGCCTGTTTGAGTGGTTGATACCACAAAAGCAAAATGTTGTCTTCTAAATTTAACAATGACAATACTATCAGAGAAGTGATTGCATTCATTAACCTTAACTAAGGATTTTTCATAAACTTCTACATTTAAATCCTGTAACTATTTGCTCTCAGAACTGCTTTTAAAACAAACAATTACATAGTAATCTTAAAGTTAACAGAATTTGTGTTTGGAAATGTCCAAGTGGTGTACCACAGCTAGTCTCACAGTTCTCCTTTTCAGTAATCCACTAACAGTCATGACCTACAGAGCAAAAACATGATTGTTGCCAGCAAAAACAGAAATTTCACCACCAGCACAGTGCAGGGATCATGATATCACCCACCAGACTAGGAAGAAAAAACTACTTTCTGTAAAAGCAATTGCTGAATGACATCTGAAGAGAAACATCTGCCTGATTTTAGAGGAAAGGGTAACATGCTGGGGGGAGACAAGAACAGAAAACACCCAAGGACTAAGTTGCAAGAGCAAAGCAAGCAGAAATGGACAAAAATCCTGCCGGGCTTTGTGGGTGGGGGGGAAAACAAAACATCAATCTCAACTCTTCTATATGTTTAAAAATAGATCTTAAGTCCTCTGAATAGGATAAGCTGAAAAACATTTGAAGAACTTTAACAGAACGCTCATTTCTCATGCTGATTGTTCCAGGAGGACTAATGGAAAGGAGAGGGGTGTCACGTCTCTATAGCGACTGGAGCAGGACTGGGCAAGGTATCGAGTATGATGAACAACGTCCTGCAACTGTCATAGGCCCTGTATTCATGACACTAGCTTCAGGACCAAAAATGAAGGAAATTCTGCTTGCACTAAGACCTCTAGTTCAGTTACTGTCATATTCACACTAAAAGGGGTGGGTTATTTTCGAAGAGTACACACTCACAAATCCATTTTCAACCTTTTTCCTCCTACTATAGGAATAACAAAGTAGAACAGTACATAGGTGACTCAAGAGTTCTCAGATTTTACACTTAATATTTTAAACAAAAGTAATTTCCAAGTACACGTCTGAAAAGCTTAAGATTTTGCAAAGCAATATACAACAGGACAGGTCAGAATAAGGCAGAGGCTGCTGGAGTGGGGTGGGGGGGAGGGCAAATTATATGACAGCATCTGCCTTAACTAAGTTTCCCGGTTTGTGTCTCAACACTAACAGTTTGCCTGAATTTCCTCTTTTTTTGTAAACAGTAGTTTTAAAAAGCTGTTCATAGAAAGTATTTAGAACAAGTTTAGTCCAAAGATAGTAATGAGCTATTGGAGCTATTTCAGTCAAACACATATTTAAGATCAGTGACATACATGTAGCCCAATTCAGGAAAAAAAAAATCTGGTTTCCATTTTAACACACAAAAACATACTCCACATACGCTTTAAAAATTGCTTCCGCTCTGCACAAGACATTTGTATTGAAGAAGGCCAACACGCATTTCTAAGATTTCTATTTACTGAAATAAATCAGTGTAGTGAATATTCAACATTTTCAAAATTAAGCAGATTTTCTCTTGATTTTCCTGAGCATTTGGAGTCTCCTCTCTTGACTTAAAATAATTGTGATTCTAGTTGCAAAATACAGGTAATATTTAAAATAAGGCGAAACAAAGACACCCCTTTGTCATGATAATCTATCCCATAATATAAGAAGTTTAAATACTAGAAACCTCAGACACTCATGCATGAAAGAAAGTTGCATAACTGGTGTATACATCAAGTTTATCATCTATTCTTGCATATTTTGTTAAGCTGCTATGATGAGATATATAAACCCTGCACTGGCCAGGAACAGGTTAATGAGCTGCATGGAGCCCCCACCAGCCCCACTACACCTGTACTGGTCCTTAGGCATGTAAGAAGGAGTTAAAAGGAGGGAGCACAACTTCCTGACTGGGAAGGAGAGCAGACTGGCAGTCCCCACATTCAGAAAGAAGCCTGGGTGGAGCCGGGAGCTGCCTGAAGACTACAGTCTGCCAGTGCCTTCCTGAGGAAGGGTAGGTCAGACAGTTTGTTTTGTTATTAGGAACTGGCTGGTAGTCATTAAGCCAAGCCACTGCAGCTGAGGACCACCTGAGAGGAAGGGGGTTGAAAGCTGAACCCACCAGGCCCAAAGACTCTTTTTGTTTGTTGGTCTTAGCCTTCTGGGGTACTGAAGTCCCCACATCAAAGCCACATCCATGACCAAAAAGTGTCCTGAAGACTCCATTGGGTAAACAGAGGAAGAGCTGCTGCAGTGCCACAGCTACTTATTGAACTGAACCGGAACAAACAGAAAGGTGGAATGCTCATGTGATAGCAATAAAATCTACAGTGCTGTAGGCTAGCTCAGAGTAATTGGGACAAGTTCTACCCTCAGATATGCATATGCAATGCACATGCAACTCCCACTGAAGTCAAAGAAGTTTCACACATGAATCCAAGGGCAGAATTTGGCCCTTTAAATTTTATCTATGCTGCAAAAGTTTGGGTAATTATTATTTTTTTTTTAATAAGCTGAGGATACCAGCATGAAGACGTGTTTAAAAATAATGCCCTCTTCAGCTTTGCTGGTGGTTCTCTAACAGGTTTAATTTATTAACCAGGTGAGACCACAGAGCACTGTGGGAAGGAACATTACTTACATTTTTCTTAATCATTCCCTCCCCCCTTTAATATCTTCTGACATTTTGCACATCAAACTAAGAGATCCATAAAGGAGGAGGAGAACATAACACATCACCTTGGCAACACAGTGTTTACCACCTGTTAGGTCTCTTAACCTATCAGGAGGGTTACAAACCAGTCATACAAGCAATTTTCAAATTCAACACTTTCTGACAAACAACAGGTCAGGGTACCACTCAAGTTAAAAAATGCATGTGGCTAAACATATTAGACAAGGCAAATGATAATTTAACACTTTGCACTTCAAATCACTTGTTTGAACAGTAGCTAGTCAAGTCTCAACCCTTTCATCTGTTTTAGAGATGGGGAAACAGACCTTGTCCAGACAAAGGATTTCAAGCATTCATGGCTAGCCACCACTGTAGTTACGCTGGTGCAAACCTCTAGCATTCACAGGCAAAACATGGACTGGAGCAAGCTGCAGTTTATAGCTTCTTATCCTAGGGATCCTAGCACTCTGTTTGAAACTCTGTGAGGGGTTCACTTTTCATATCACTATCTTCTTAGCAAGAGTCTGATAAAATTAAGTCCCCCTATGGCTCTTAAAGAAGAGTTCTCTTCCTACCCCTCAGCTGCGCTAACCCAAAATACCTCATCTGTTATGGACTGTTTCTCTGCAACTCTAGCAACCACCATTTTTGGGCCATCCTTCCCCAGAGCCTTCCTTTTTCCAAGCAGCAATACAGTGAAACTGTCATGCTTGTTTTTCAGCTTTATTGCTACCCCCAGGATTCTGAATAGCAATAGTGAAACTGATCAGTTGTCAATTCTACACAACACCAGGGTCTGCAAAGTCCGTAAAATAGCACTACAAAGGCCATTTCTTCACAGCTGAAAGGACGAGAAGGTTTTTTGTTTTTTTTAAATGGCAGCTTAAATTCTCCTTTTCTCCACCCCCTCCCAAACACATCAGGGAAAACTTCCCACTAGTTAATGGTAAGTGGACAAGTGACTATTTCAAGCCTTGCACAAAGCATAAACTATTCTAATGACAACCAGTTAAGCCAAGGCATTTTGCCAGCACCAAGGCTCAACGGACCAGCCACTGTGCTAAGGGGATGTCTTTTGGTATGAGGAATCATGACTCCCCCTATTACTAAAAGTGACAAATTCAGTTACATGATTTTCATTGTACAAAATAGTGGGCTACTTTCACCAGCAGTGGGGGGAAAAATGGCATTTAATACTTTCTGAAGGCCAGAGTGTCTGCTCAAGTTTGAGGGGAACAGTGTCTAGTAGTTAGAGTTTGGGAGCCAGGAGCTAGAACTCCCCAAATTCTCATCAGTTCTGACACTATTTTCCCATATCTTTAGAACTTACCCAGCCCCCCATTACAACAGTATCTAAGCACCTTGTAATCTTTACTGTATTTATCCTCAGTACCCCTGAGTAATAGTAACATTGCCCTATCTCCATTTTACAGATGAGCAACTGTAATGCAGAGAGATTAAATGATTTGCCCAAGGTCACAGAGGAAGTCTGTGTAGGGTAGGGAACTGACCTTGGGTCTCCCAAGTCCCAAGCTAGCACCTAACCACTGTGTCATTCTTTCTGCTTGTCTCAGACTAGAACAAGTAATAGTGTGCCTCAGTTTCCCCACCTGTAAAACTTCCTCTATGTTGTGAACATTTAGTCAATGCTTTTAAAATATTTTGAAGACAAAAGTATGAATATTACCTTAATGGGGAAATAAGGAACATTACAAATGGAACATGTGAAGTACATTTAAAAACTGCTTCCTTTGGAAGTTGTAACATGTTACAACACTTGGAAGACCACAAACAAAAAAGTGTTATTCTTGTTTGTTTTAGAGTTATAAAAGGCATGAGAGAAAACTTATACAAAAAAAGCTGTACTTAAATATTTAGTCAGTGTTATTGTGTGTAGTATATTTCATACTGGCCATAAATACAGTTGAAGTAATCTAGGTAACACCGTGACGTTAAACTGCAGCAGACTGTTTGCCTTAGGAAGCTGTGCTGACTCAGGCCCCAATCCTACAAAAATATATACCCACATACTTGAAGCCAATGGGACTACACACAGTACATAAAGTTAAGAATATGCTTTAAGTCTGCAGAATCAGAGTCTTAGTTCACTGCCATGCTGTTTGGAAGGCTAAGGATGTTTTGAAAGCTAATATGCTTCAAAAGAAAACCAACACAAGAACGGTTACTGGAAGGACCTCGAGTTCTCTTACAGAGTTGGACTCAGATTAAATATCAAGTTACTGCTTCCTGTGGCCTGTGAGGAAGTCAACTCCTCTACTGGTAAAGTCACCAGAGTTGTATTTGTCAGAATACATTTTTTAAATACCTACATCTATAAACAAATAGGTCTAGGTTGTCAGTTTCACCAAGATCCATCCATCAAGTGCAATTCCACACGATTTTTTTTTAAAGTTGTACTGACAGGGAATTTAAATCAAAACAATCACTAATATAAAAAGATACAAAGAACAAAATAAATCTAACACTAGAATATAACCTAATTAGTTATTTTCCTCTTTGTTTCTATTTTAAGATCACATCTGCTAGCAATGGCCTAGTACAAAAGTAAACCCTAGGGTTTAGACCCTCCAAGACAGTCTAATGAAACAACTTTGAGGGGAAATCCACTGCCTCCAGAATAAGCCATAACACCCCCTCACTCACAAACTCTTCCCTTCCTAACCCCCATGCTCCTCCAGAACACTTGCCAATATTTGGCTTCCCCATTCTATACCACCTCAGCCTGAAATTCAACAAGGAGATGCAGAGAGCAAGGGAGGGGAATCCTTTCTCCAACACCACATTACCTGCCTAGCCCCTGTCCACCTCAAAAAAAAAGGAAAACCTTGACTACAATTACTCCTACCTAAACTAGCCTGTGACTTACAATCCATCTCACACCCCTCCAAAATACTCCCCCAAAAGAACAAGCAAGCTACTGTCAACCAGCCATCAACTCCTTGTCAGTGATATACCCCACCGACATCTAACGGCTCCCCAATACTCCACACTTACTACCTTCCAGCCCTCCACTACTCCTAGAATATCCTGACATTTGTGTCGCACACACACGCACTATAACCATGCATATTTATATGCATGTTACCAGCCCCACATACAACTCATATTACCCCCATGGTCTCCAGCTGTCCCCAACAGCCATATTATATCCCCAAGTACCCGCTCCCCAGTTATCTGAAAACGCTCCTATCCAACTCCCCACATTCCTCCATTAATTACCCCATTCCTCTTTATTCCCCTCACTCCACATACCTATTGTCTTATTACCCCAGAACCCCCACATGCCTTTATTACCCCAAACTCACCTATCCACATGCCACCATACCCCTCGTTACCCTCCACTCCCCAACCACATGCCCCTTTATTCCCCCAGTATCCTCCCTTCTCCCCGAGCCACAGACCCTTAGCCCCCCCCATCACCCCAGGACTTCCACATGTCCCCTCACCGCCCTACCTGCCCATCCCCCCTGTTATCCCCCAACTCCCTGCCCATCCCCCACCCCGCTTCCGGCCCGGCCGGGCCCCGAGGGGGTCCCTGGGGCGGGGGCTCCGCCAGGCCGCGGCCTGTGCCGGGACTTCCCGTCGCTCCCTTCCCGGGCTGGGCGAGAACCTCCCCCCGCCCGCCCCGGGGCCCAGCCCAGCCCGACCCCTCCTCACCCTCCGCAGGGCGCGGGGCACCGAGGGGGCGGAGGAGGGGAACCCGCCGCCGCGGCCGCCTCAGACACCAACCTCCGCCGCGCAACCCAACCTGCTGCCGAGCCCCAGCCGGGGACTGGAGGGGGCCACGGCGTGACTGACAGCAGGGAGAGCCAATCAGCGTCCAGCACCCCAACCAGGAAGGAGGACCCAGCACAGCCGCCGTGTTAGGCTGCAACCTTCTTAGCGGGGCCTCCAAGTAACGGGGAGCAAGAGAGGAGGGGCCGGTAGGCGGGCCAGGGAGTGACAGGGGAACTAGCCAATCAGAGCAGAAGGAGCCAAAAGAAGGCGGGGCATTCAAATAAAGTTCATCAATATTGATCAGCAATGTGGTCGGGGGGGCTATGTGATAATTGCACTGGGTTTTTATTTAAATTTATTTAAATTAGCCACTGTGTGAGCCCTGTTTCATTCATTGTCAAGTGTTCGTGCAATTAACAGCTGTTGGCTAGCCTGGCTTGAGCTGTGAACCCCGAGCCTCCTGACACATCTGTTTATTAACCCCTGGGGCTATTTGCGTCTCATTAGCTCCCCTAGACCTCCCTGAGGGGCCCCAGCCTCTGCAAATCGGGGCCAAGGGCTCGCAGACAGGGCCCCCCAGCGCCGCAGAAATCCATGTAACTGCGTCTACACTGGGGCTTTTGCGGTGTAGAGATGTCATTGCTCCCCCCCCCAGCCACCCCAAACGGACATCAGCCCTCTAGGTGCAGCCCTGGCCCAAAGCATGCTGTCTCCTTAACCATGAGCAAGGCGATCAGGATGGAGTTGTATTAGGCTAGAAATAAATCAGTTGGGCCATTAAACAAATATCCAGCCATTAAAATAAAATCTACATTCACCTTTATTTCATTGTCCATCTCTCATGCTATCTGTGTTCCCAAATCCTTTCCAGAGTGAAACACTGGCATGTAGAGTGCTAGTGAGTGACAGCAGAGGGGAAAGAGGTCGAAGGAGAGGGAACATATGTCATCCTAGCTTTGGAGTCAGATGGAGAGTAAAAGAGGTGGAGATACCCAGAATCTATCCCAGATGTCAGAAGCTGCAGAGCAGGAGGTCCTTGCACCTGTAGTGACAGGAGTGTGCAAAAGGAATGCAGGCGCGTTAGTCCATGAACCAATCTTCTCCGTATGGTGCCTGTTCAGGAGAAAACCATGGAGCACTTGACAAGAGTACAGATTGGAAAGCTGAGGTTAAGGTAGTGCAGCCCCTTGCTCTTTAGTGTGCTCACTGGTCCCTCTAGTGGTTCCTTTGCTGAGCTCATTTAGAAAATCTGCATTGAACATTTCACTGTGTCCTGGATGGGCACAAAGGGTTTGCAGTCTGGGGTGCTGGCCCTATGCACTGGGGTGAATTTCATCCTCAATAAATAACTGATTTTGAAGTTTACTAATTTATTTGTTGGTCCCAACTCTGTGGATGGCAGACTCCTGCCCCGTGACATTTCCCAGCACAAGAAAAAACCCCTAGATACTCCCCACACACACACACTGGTTCCTGGAGTGAGCAATAAAGCACTGCCACTAAAATCTTTGCACTGGCGTTGCGGTACTTTTCAGTTGAGGCTCTCCACGTGCTCCTTGAAGGTAGATAAATATAACCCCACTCCACAGACCGGGGAAACCAAGACAGAGAGCGGAGGTGACACTGCCAACCTCACACCTAAAGTCAGCAGCAGAGTGGGGAACAATCAGCTGACTCCCAAAGAAGGTGCCCGGAAGGTGAAATTTCAAAGCCACCTGGCAACTGCTCATGGTCCATGCAACTAGATGACAGGCGCTCACACCGCTATAAAGCATCTCCGGAGACCAGAAAACCAAACCCTTTTGCATCCCATCCTTCTGGCTGCAACTTTCTTGTTTCCTCCCCAACAGCAAGATGCCTGGGCTCCATCTTGCAGCTTCTGTACCTTTCTGTGAATCCACCCGTCTCATCAGCTTTTTTCCGCAGTGCCTGAGAGGCCCTCTCAGAGACAGGCAGCAGGATAGAGCAAGAGCTCCGGGTTCAGTGGAGGAATTTTTGATATTCCACTTCTTTGTGCTTTTAAATATCAGCAATGGCTGGTGTGAAATTTACCAGCATGTCACCCACACACAGCCCCATCGTGGCTGGTGAGGAAAGGGACCATCCCACACATGTGCCAATAAAACCTTTATTCCTCCTCCACCCTTCCCTAGTCTAGCTCTCTAGCTAGGCGAGAGGGGATGTTATTGACAGCAGTCAGAGAGCTGGTGGAAGATGCCCAATTTGCACCCCCCAGAGAGGCTGAAGCCCTCTCATTATCCACTGAACAAGCATAGCAGGTCAAAGCTCCCCCACACACACAGCCCCACAGACACAGACACACCACCAAGGTGCCCTATCCTAACCCAGTCAGGACACTCATTACGAGGGCCAGGGGAAACAGAGCTAAGTTTAGAGCAGCTTCTGAGGCTGCTCTAACTTACACCCAGGCTCAGGTAGGCTCCTGCACAGCCCCAGTATACACGGAGCACGAATGTGACTTAAAGCCTCCTTGTCCCCACCCAAGGAATTGAGAATCAGGCCCTTGGTTTTTATTTAGACCTCTGCTTATTTTCTCCTTTGGGCCTGACCCATCGGCTTCAGTGAAACATATTTTGTTTCGAGTACGAGAGGGAGGATCTGGCCCTGTGAATCAGACTGGGGGCTGGGAGGATCACTCAGCTGCCTGCTTCCTCTGGCACAGGAAGTCATGCTCCCTGGGGCTCCCAGGCTGGAGAATGAATCAAGGCTTTCTGTAACATCCCCCCATACCCCAGCCTGTCATGATCGGGTGAGGGTGACTGAGGCACTGCAGATCCCGTCATTAAGTGGGTGGTGTCCTTCCTTTGTCTTCCTGACTCACGGGTCACATTTGGACCTAGGATTGTGGAGGGCTGAGTGCTAGGGAGCACAGGGATCCCCACCTTGGAACCTCTATAGGGAGAGGGAGAGATCAAGCAGTGGTCTCATGAGAGGCTGTCTGCCACTAGAGAGCATGTCCTGGGAGGTGGGAAGGCAGCTACAAACAGAAAGAGATTTCAGGGGTAGCCGTGTTAGTCTGTATCAGCAAAAAAAAATGGGGCATCCTTGTGGCACCTTAGAGACTAACAAAATGTATTTGGGCATAAGCTTTTGTGGGCTAGAACCCACTTCATCAGATGTAGTGGGTTCTAGCCCAGGAAAACTTATGCCCAAATAAATGTGTTAGTCTCTAAGGTGCCACAAGGACTACACACACAGAGAGAAATCTGAACAGGTTAGGGCTGATCCCAGCCCAGAGCAGTCTGTCGGTTGCAGCAAGAGGCACTGGGAGGTAGGACTCCTGGTTTCTATGCCCAGCTCTGGAAGAGAAGGGTGGTCTAGTGGTTGCAGCAGGCAACTGGGATCCTGGCCTCCTGGAGTCTCTTCCCAACTCTGTTACTGTCCTGCTGGGTGACCTAGAGCACGTCACTTAACTCCCCTGTGACTCAGTTTCCCCTTCTGAGGAGCAGGCCTGATACAGCGAGTTACCCAGCTCGTTCACAGGGGCATGGTGAGACTTCGTGTAAATGCTCGCATAGCCCTTTGAGATCCCTGACAACAGCATCGCTCTTGTTCTCCTTGGGCTGCGGAGGAGGAGCAGCTTCTGGGACAGGCTATCCGTCCACCTGTCAGTGAGTCACAGGAGGCTCTGGAGCTCACCGAGCTGTGAATCCCAGACAGGGACCATTAATCAACTGTCGGGAGATGACTGCAGCCCTGAGCCCACTGTGACTGATCCAGAAAGCAGAGAATTTCTCAGAAGAGGAGACAGATCCCTCAGGCACATCCATCTGCCGGCCTGGGGACTCGCTGCCTGCAGCCCAATTCTGGCTCTGCTTAGACTCCTCTGGGCTATTCCCACGCTGCCCAGGGCAGAACATCATCCCAGGCCACACTCCTGGTGCAAAGGGTTCTTCCCACTGATTTGGGGCTAGCAGAGCAGCCCAAAACCACCCCCATCTCCTGGTGGAGCAGCATGCCCAGGCCATGAAAGGCACCCATGCTGGGCGTGTGACTGGGCCGCATTGCATTCCAGGAAAGCAGCCAGAGCTCAGAGGGCATAAGGGCGAGGTGATGCCCCCTGTCGTCTCTGCCTGGTTTGCACCTCCTGCAAAATGTGGCCCAGAATCCAGCCCTGGGTTCTGGGGCAGGGGCAGAGGGACTGGATCAGCATGGCCCAACTCACGCTTCGCCAGCCTCCAATGGCTGCTCCTCCCTGCTTGGCTAGAGGGAGGTAACCCCCAGGCCAGCCCAGCCCCTGCAACCCAGAGTGTGGCGCATACCTGCTGTGCTGGGGCAGGATCAGTCCAACTGGCCGGCCAGAGCTGCTGCCCACAGGCCCCCAGGGATCCCAGTGCATGCAGGGCAGACAGTGAGGGACCCCCCCGCTGCAGGACGTGTCTAATCGATTAGGTCCATGCTAGCGTCTGGCCATCAGCTGGCAGACAACAATTGGAGCCCCCCAGGAGTCAGACCCCACCCAAGACTCCCATCCGCTTTTTCGTGCTGCTCAAAGCCAAGAGGGGGAATAATCCCCCCTCCCCCGCTGCAACTCCGTGTTTATTCCCCAGCACGCATGGGACGGTGCCCGTTCTGCTCGGCTCAGCCATCTGCACCATCCCCCAGGAGGGGAGCTCCCCTTGCTGTACAGTTGCTGGGAAACCTATTGGAAAATTGAGTCTTTAATTGCATCTGGCATGTCCCAGGCTCCCTGACGGTAACAGCCACCGGGCCCCAAAGTGACATCACAGTAAGTGGGAGGAGGCAGCCCAGACAATCTCACACATGTGCCTTTGCTAGGCAAGCTGCTATCTCCCTGCTCCAAAGCTTGACCTGTGGCCTCTGGAGAGACGTGGATCTAGCAATGGCTGAGAGCCAAATTCCACTCGGGGCAGAATCCCCTAATAATTAAATATTTATTGATTCCCTCACCTAATAAATAGCAATGATAATGTACTGAGCCTAGCACACGGGGTCCTGGCCCACAGCGGTGGTTGCCAGATGCTACCGTCATACAAATGAATACGAAGAATTCACCTGCCAGTCACCATAAGGAACGTCCCCAGAAAATAAAAAACGCATCCCCAGTGGGTTACAAGTTCCCTGCAGCCGGGCCTGGGGATTGGAGAGATTCCCCGGCACAGTAATAGGCAGGGGAGGTTTGATAGCCCAGCCCTGCGTCAGGATGAGGGGCGGGGAGCTCCAAGATCAGAGGAGAGGAAAGAAGAAGGAAAGGGGAGAAGCAGACAGGCAGGCAGGCGAGGAAAATTCCACAGGTGAATGGGGGACAGGAGCAGCTGTTTCCCCCAGCCGCGCTGCTGCAGCCTCCTCTTTGGTCTTCCTCCGAAAAGGCACTGGAGAGGGAGGTTAACACAGGTGGCCAAGCGGCATAGCAGGGGCTGCTAGCAGGGAGGGGTATTGCAGGGAGCAGCTGCCATCACGGGAGTCCTCATTTCTGTTGCTAACAAGCTATTCTGCTGCAGTGCAGAACATTGCTCCTGGACCCTGTGTCAAAGCAGCACCCTACACAGAGCAGGCATCACCACGTGCTGCGGACAGCAACAGCCGTGCTTCACCACGCGCTGGGCCAGACCCTGAGCCAGGCCCCCAAGCTGGTGTCACTCAGCAGAGACTGACTTCCACCGAGTTACGCTGATTGACGGCAGCTGAGGCTCTGCTGGCCAAACCCAGGGCCTGATCCTACAAACATTGTGACCAGCTGCAATTCTTACTGCCAGGAGTAATTCCAGCAGCAGTCCCATTAGTTCACATGTGTTTGCAGGACTGGGCTGGGAGACAGATGATTTTTTTTTCTTCTTAACCCCAGCTGTAATCCAGTTTGGCTCCATCTGTACTGGCCAAACAGTGTTATAATCTGCTTCGGCCACAAATGAGTTTAAATCATCCTTCACAGCCGTTGCTAAACCCAAGGCCAGATGCCTCTCCCAGCTTTGACGGATATTGGATTGGACTGAGAAGGGATAACAGACGTGGCATCATCTCACCAGGGCACGAGGGAAATGATCGAGAACCAGTAGGTGAAATGACCAGACCAATTTTACTCTTCCAGCCTGAGAGCACTGGAGCCTCATCCACAGAAAAGTCAATTAGATTTGTAACTAGAGTCCTTTCGCTGTACTCTTTCCCTGACTGTAATTTAATATTATTCCAGTGTAGTGAACAAAGAGTCAATAGATTTGCAAAAAAAAAAAACCCACCCTGTAAAAATAAAAATAATTCAAGCCCCACATGCAGCAGAGTACTTAAATATTTGCTTCACTTCAACATCCCTGGGATGATCTGTGCTCAAAGTTAAGCAGGTGCTTCAATGCTGTGCTGGATCAGGGCTTAAAGGCTGGATTTCCAACACTTAACCCCTAAAAACCCTAGGGGTTCCCAGCTAAGCTCTTCTGGACAGCGTACAAGTTACTCCTGACAAGCTGGTATTTTCAAAAGTGCCTAAGTGATTTAGAAGCTAGGCTTTTCCATACACCCGAGCCATAATTCTGTGTAGGAAAAGGAAGATAAATAAGCACGGGGATTTGGCTCCTTGCTTGTTGAATCCGGTCTCTGGAGTCCCCCACCTGCCTGCTTTGTAAAGCGTGTCCATGCCATCTGCCAGTGGAGGCCAGAGTAGTTTTGCTTGGAGGGAGCGACAGCCCCCATCAGTCAGCTCTATTGCTTTCTATTATTCAGAGATGCTTTTCAGTTAGGAAATTAATTCACCACCACCCAGGGAAAGTGGCCATTCCTTTGCATCGCACATGCTGCTATTCCAGCCCCAGCTATGCTTCGTTATTCTGATCCTCTAAGCTGCAGGTGAATTAACCCACCAACAAAACAACAACTAGTTCTCAGCCAAAATAAACCACTTTAAGACAGAGAGCACCCATCAGCAACTGAAGGATAAAACCACCAGAGGGATGGTATCACTGTCCTAAAAGCAAGCGTTATAAACCCAGGAGATTCAGAGTGAAGGCTGCCCTGAAAAGCAATCCAAACAAATTAAGATACAGAAACGCCCAGCAAAGCTCCCGAACCAACCACTGCAAAGTCATTCAAGCATCACATAATTATAATTAAGACACGTGAGCCCCAATGCAACAAAACCAGATTTTAAAGCCATATTAGCTTTTGCTCCATATTTTCCCCCTTGTGATGTCACTACGGGGCAGAGTTAAGGTTGTTTATTCAGTAAGGAGTGGGAACAAGAGGCAGAGGTATTCCCTTTGTGTATTCCCATTAAGTAGGAGGGAGGGAGGGATGGAGAAAGAAAGGTCCATGCACAATTTCTCCTCCAAATCCATTTCCCCCTATGCCAACTTGGTTCTTTTGTACGTGTCAGAAGGTCAAATAGTTTTCAAAGTGGGACTAATGGAAAACACTGATTTGCAAAGGTGCCGAGCACCTGCTGCTCTTGCTAACTATGCTAGGAGCAGAGATTGCTCAGCATGTCTGAAAACTCAGGCTGTCAGCTGACCAGGGAACAGCATTTCTGGGCCTTCCTAGCCTTGTCAGGGCAGCCTCTGCCAGAGCCACCCTCCTGGCTTCGGGTGGAATCACACAATTCACCCCCTCTTGGACCAGCCTCTGGGTTGCATTTACCTGGGATTAACTCACCGGGCTTGACCTACGCTCAGACCCTCCTGCTCTGCTCCCGCCAGGAGCAATGTCAGTGGTTGGCAGGTGCTGGAACTAGGGATGCTGGTGAGGGGCAGGGCCTGCCACTCCCCCGGCTTGAAGTGATTTCCATCATACACAGTGTTTACAGTTTCATTCAATGGCTCTTAGCACCCTCACCATACAAGTTGTTCCAGCCCCCTGGGCTGATGCAGTGACCAGACACCCTCCTTAAGCAAAGGATTTCCGAGAATGCAGATGTTAAAGCAATACAGCAGCCAGGCTGCATCTCAGGCTTCCCATACCCTGCCTCTGGGAAGGCCCCCCTGCAGCGTCTCTCCCTCTCCTGAGACAGCTTAAGCCCAGGTGTGTTCAGTGATCACTCAGC
This sequence comes from Gopherus evgoodei, assembly GCF_007399415.2. Classification (NCBI taxonomy): domain Eukaryota; kingdom Metazoa; phylum Chordata; order Testudines; family Testudinidae; genus Gopherus; species Gopherus evgoodei. The sequence continues at coordinate 3,843,968 of NC_044343.1, forward strand.
ACTTATGGGGCTTGCCAAAGCTCTGCTTTATTCTGTCCCGGTTCCTTTCCGCCAGCTGAGCATAACAACCAGAGGGTTGCAGAGCCCTGCCCAGACATTCGGGCTGGGAAGCTCAGCCCTTAAAGGCCCAGCCCTCCAACATCAGAACCGCTGAGAAGTGCTTTTTAACTCTTCCTTGTTTGTTTGCTCTCCAGGCTCCTAGCTTTGGCAAAAAACAAGACTTGCAACTTCTCAGCGACGCTAACAGTCTTTCAAGTGTGTGCCAGGGTGCTCGCACCTAGATCTGCTGTGATGTTCCTTCCATAACTCTCTGAAATAGATCAATACAGTTATACAGGAAATGCTAATTACCCATCATCAGTAGCCGTACCTCACTCACTGCCCAGAGCCCAAACCCTCAAATGTTTTGCAGCCTAACTGCCATGGATTTCAATGGATCCTTTGAGTATCTGTGCCTGGGTCCCTTCCCATAGTCCTGCCATTGTTACAGCTTAGTATTCATAAACAAACGCACAGCAGCTTCTCATCCATCACTGGGCCATCAAAGCCTCTTTCATGCAAAATTTCAGCCAGGAGGAGTGGCGTTGATTTTTAAGCAGGACTGCAAAAATCCAGCAGCCAGTTGGATAAGGAGTCATGTGACCCATGAGAATGAGCCCACAGATGGTCTGGCCAATGATGGCTGAGGCAGCACAGGATTTTAGGAGCACTGCGGTGAGTGGTGGGGAAGTAAGAACTGTTACTTTGCAGTTTGCAGATGGGGAAGAGAGACCTGGACAGGTTACGTGGTTAGGCTGGGATGTGCTGGCCTCCAATGCAAGGTTTCTTACCCCATGGGTCACAACCCAAAATTGAGTCAAAGGGCTGCATGGGAGGCTCTGCGGGGGGCACTGCAGTGTGGGGGACCAGAGGACCAAAGATGAGCGAGTGGTGCTGTGGCCCTGTGCTCCAGGCTGAAATGCTACTCACAGAAATTGGACCTGCCCTCAAAGCAGCGCTGGGACACCAGACGCTGCACCACTCCAAAGCACGGAGCTGAGCCGAGCCAGCCCCACAGGACAGCAGCTTCAGGAGCAGCGGCTATGGTATGCACAGTGTACTTTGTCCACACTTAGTACGTTAATGTGTCTGTTATGATATACTGCTTGAGAAATACTGAGTGAGCCAGATGCTTTTTGCACTGAAGCTATTTCCTGGGTCATGGCAGGCCATCATGGTTAACAAAGGAGTCCTGAGTCACGCATGGATCAGGTCCAGACCTGCTGTAGCAATGCAAAGCCTGGCTGGGCTCTAATCTCCATTCAGATTTATTGTGTGACCTCGTCTGAGTCAGGTAACCGTGCCCGTTAGAGGCCCAGGCCGGGCAGAAGCAATGTTTTCAGAGTGCAAGGACAGTGAAATCTACCAGGCATTTCAGTGCTTGCTAAACATCTGTCAAGATCTAACTGACTCTACATGTGACTCCCACCAGCTGTCACTTTTGTTAACTCTTTATATGAAAGGTCCTCAGTTCATAAAAGGTTAATAGATGTTTTAATCTGTGCTGATAGCTCATTATAAATTCCAGCCAGAGCTTATAACCACCTTCTACTGATGTGCTTATCACTGCCTATGACACACACTGCTCATGTTTGTAACATGCTTAGAACATCCTAATCATCATTAACCCTTTCTAAATTATTCCTAAAAGGAACCTTAATCTAATGGGTGCTCTAACTTTTTCTTCTTGCACCCGGATGGCTCCCACAAAGGCTGAAATTGTTTTCCTACCTTAAAAACCACCAAAGTGATCGCTTTCCACCTTGTATCTTCACAGCTGATCAGCATAAACAGAGGCCAGACACATTGGCACTGGAAAATGGCTTTGAGAGGGTTAATTTTTTGGATGTTAAACATAGGCACCCCAGATTCTGCTGTATTTATTTGTCCTTTGCCCAGGTGCCCTTCTGGGTCTGTATCGCTGCTGCTTTCCCTCCCAGTTGTTTGCAAAGAAGAAAATATAAACCCAGCCAAGGGCCCGAAGCAGGAAAAAGGAAAAGTGAATCCTCCTTCCTGACCCGCCCAGAATCAGCGCGCTGCCGGGACCTGGCTCTCCTGACGTACCCGTAACTCAGAGCTAAGATCCACTGTGTGGATCTGAAAGGGGAACTGGCGACTCAGCCCTCACAAGGCAGCAGTGGATCAATCCATGCTCCATCCCCACATCAGACGTGAAGGGCAAAGATCCCTCCACTGGCTGAGGTTTGGCATCTGGGAGGGACACTACTAAGGGGAAGGGAGACAGCAGACTTGACTGGCAGAGCTAAGAGGGAAAAATTCTTGCTGTCTCCCCATGCAGTTTGACATTAGTCCTTTATGCATAATGCACAATCTCCTCTTTCATCATCTCGCTGTAGCAGGGACTCCCAGAGCCACTGTCTTCAGCCGAATGTGTCACTTTGATGTCAGGACAGGGGGAGGGGGAATGCAAAGAACTTTGTTGTTTTATTTCAGCTTCTCTTTTTGCTTCAATCATGTGACATAAATGAAAGGAGCCCTGGCTGGTCGGGGGGTTGACAGAGGAGGAGCCTAGGGCAAAGAGACAGCCGGGAGGATGGGAAAAGGGAAGGGTGTGGTGGCCAGTGAGGACTAAGTCAGTGGTTGTTTCAAAAGACCGAAAGCAAAATAATCGCGCCTGAAACTGACAGAGGCAGTGGGTTTGCAGTGGGGTGGTAGCTGTGTTGGTTCCAGGATGTTAGAGACAAGGTGTGGGAGGGAGTATCGTTCATGGACCCAACACCTGTTGTTGAAAGAGACAAGCTTTTGCGCTCCACAGAGCTCCTCTTCAGGTCCCCAAAAGCCGCCGGCGCAGCTATAAAACCGTAAACACTGGGCAGGCACCCACGGCCGGATTTTCAAGAGTTTGGTGGGTTGGGTTCGGAGTGCTTGGAAATCTAGCCCTTATTTGGGTGCCTAAATAAACTCACAGGACATCGCCACCTGCCTCCCGTTGGCCCACGATGCCAGCCTTCATTGCCTGCATGTTTCATTTTCCAACAAGCACTTCTGGTCTCTCGCCCATGCCTCCCCACACGTGTGGGACAAGCTCCCTGTAGAAATCTGCCAAGCCTCCTCCTCCTCTTCCCCCCAACTCTCCTCTGCTGTGATGCTACGAGGAAACGGATAATGGTTAAGCCTCAACTGACCTGGATTGTCTCATTGGGTATGTCCACACAGCTGGTTCAGTGAACTTGATCTCCTGGGGCTTGGTCTATGGGGCTAAATATTGCAGTGTAGACGTTCAGGCTCGGGCTGGGTTCTGAAATCCCACAAGAGGATGTGACCTACCCAGGTAGAATCCAGACTAATGAGGAGCTGTGTCACTCCTGCCCTCTAACCTGAGGGGCCACTGACTGTGCTTTGCTGCGGTAGCCTCCTGGCTGGACTGCTCTCAAACTGCCTCCAGCATGCAAGTCACTCCCAGCTACATGTGCATGTGAGCTGCAGCCAGCCAGCCAGCCTGGGCTCTTACCAGCCTGGGTTATACTGCAGCGTGACCCCCAACGTACTCCCAGTCATATCCAGTACTGCCCATCCCTCTCCTGGACAGTGCAAGTTTATATAACACCTGTTATTTCTTTAATAGAAATAACATGCACGTAACTTGCCATCCCACGTGGAGTTTCCCAGGCACTTCCATTGAAACTCACTGGATTAGATACATCAGCGGCAGAAGTTTACTAACTACCAAGAGAGAGATTTTACGTGAGTACAAGTCGTGAGGCATACAAGTCAGAAACGGTTATAAAAATCTAAAATTAAAACACTCCTGGTACCTAACTTAACACACTATGTTAAATTCAAAGCCAAGTTTTCTCACCACATGCTCTCAGCGGTCTGACTTCTTAGGTCAGGATCCTTGCCCCCTCCAACGCTGCTTCCTTTGCCTTCAGGTGCTGTGACTGCAGAAAGAGGGAGCAGTGCCTTGAAGTGTTTACCCCTCCTTTTTAGAGTTTCAGTCCACCTTTGGAAAACTGTTTCCAGCTGGCTCTAGGAGACAAAAGGACTATGGGGAAGGACAGTCCCTGCTGCTTTTTTCTCAGCTGTTTGAGCTTCCTTTGTCTCCCCTTCCTGCTTGATGACTCTGCACACATTGCTTGATTGGAGCCAGACCTGTTCACCAATCTCAGTCTGGAAGGTGAGTTATTAACACCATGCAATGGAATCTTATAACTTCACAGGCACGGTTGTCACACACATTCTATCAGGACACTAATGACCTGCCAATTAGGAGTTTTAAAATGATCCCTCACAAGGCATAAGGTGTGGACAGAGCGATATCTTCTGTCATATAGGGAGGGGGGCTCAGAGCCTCAGCTCCAGGCCAGACCCTAATGTCTACACTGCAACCTTTGGCCCACTGCTTGGCCCCATGAGCCTGAGTCAACTGACCTGGGCTCTGAAACTCAATGCCATGGGTTTTCTTTAGTACACCTGTCTGTCTGTCTCCACCTACTGTCACTTGTCTTATACCTACATTGAAAACTCTCTGAGGCAGGGACCATTTTTGGTCCTAGAACTGATCGATTTGGCCTTGGGACAGTCACTACAATGCTCTGTGCCTCAGTTTCCCCATTCAAAAGCATTGTCTGTTCCATATGAAGCCAGGACCCTGTTCAGCCTAGAGGGATGAATGGGGAGCACAGGACTCAGTTTCTCCTCCCCTACACCCACTCTGCCATGGTGTAAATGAGTGCAGGGGGGAGGGATGAAGAATCAGGGTCTCTGTCATTGCCATATGCAGCCAGACCCTACACAACCTATAGGAGCCATGACTATGACCCTATGGAATTTTAATCCCTGAAAGGGAAGGGGCCAGTGGGTCTTGGAAATCCAACCCTGCTCTTTCTGGTGCTGCCAGTTCCAACGCCCAGTCTAGACATGTGGTCCAGCGGGAAGCCCCAAGTCCCACTCCATGCAGCCAGCCTGGCTCATTAAATGCTTCACAGGTGTGGCCAGCTGGCTAGAGGCAGCCAAGGCCCAGGTGGCCATTCCAGCACAGGGCCATCTCCCCAGCCAGCTTGGCTCTGGTGTTGCACAGGCTGCTCCTTCTGCTTTGCACCTGAGCAAGCCTGGCACCTGGGCATGGCGGGAACCTGCCTGAGAAAGCAATGCGCTCCACTCTGGGGATGCTGGATGATACAGGGCTGAGGCCTGGGTGAAATAAGCCAGCCGGGGGCGAATAGCAAAGACGTGAGAGCCAAAGGGAAAAGCCAAGTGGAGGAGGGAGATGCCCCTGGAGCTGGCAACAGCAGGGCTATGTTAACTTGCTGGGTTGTGTGTAGGGGCACTGCAGTCCCCTGCCAGATGCTGTGCCAGCCTGGCTCATGTGGGTATGTCTGCAAAACCCTCTACTGGGTGACAGCGCTAGCTTGCTGCCCTAAGAGACTCTGTCTCCTTTAGCTTGGGCAGAGGAAGTGTTTCTGGAGCAGAAGGTTGTTGATTCCAGCCCTGCTCAGGATTAGCTGGTGTCTGTATGTGCACAGTGCAGGGAATTGCTATTCCTGGGAGAATACCACACCTCCATGCCGGGCTTGGCAAGGGCCGTTACAAATGCACTGGCAGCTCTGCAGCCGGCAGGGATCTGGTGCCCCCTCACAAGGAGCCGCATCTCCATTCCCTACCAGCAGATACTGCGGCAGCCAAGGGGAAGGTGGAGCGGGAAGTGGGGGTGGGAGTGGACAGGGCTGCCCCTTGCCATTAGTTCAGCACGCTCCTGCCCTCGGGGATGGTGGGAAGCATCCATCCTATGGCTAGCACACACCCTGCACTATAGCGTCTCCATTGCAGGGGACGTGTGCTCTTGACCCTTTCACAGCAGATCCTCTGCCCTCCCACCCCGCCGCACATACCGAGTCTTCAAGGGGCCCAGCAGACACTGCCGGCCATCTGGAGATTACTGGGGTTTTGCAGCCAACAGTGGGGAAAAAATATACATACACCCCTCACTGAAACCCCTGCTGGCTCCACACAGCCCCCCACCCTCCCTCCTGCAGACAGGGAATCCAGCCCCTGGCTTCCGGCTCCGGCTAATACTGGCCCTTCCCTGACAAGAGCCCTGCTCATGCCCTGTCCAGGCTCTGGGCTCAGATGTCACTTCGACGACAGCAAATCCACTTGGGGCAAGCTGGGGCAGACCCAGCACTGACGGTGCTCATGTGCGGGTGCTCCCACTCGTTCCCCAGCCCCTCTGGGGTGTAGCCAGGGGCCATGCTGCCTGAAGCGGGTAGCTGGGTCTAAAGAGTCAGTTGGGAATCCTGCTGGGCTTGTGCAAGAAAAAGCAATAGCTCCCCCCGACCCCTCAAAAACCCCTTAGGAACTGCAGCAGTCAGATCCTGTGGCCTGGAAGTTGTTTCCACCCTCTGGTGGCTAAGCAGGGCTATGCACAAGCAGTGCCGGGAGTCGGTGCTCCCTTCCATCTGCTCCTGACAGGCCCTCAGCTTGCTTCTGCCGCAGGACGAGGCCCAGCTCTGGGGGGAGAAAGTCCTTTCCTGTGCTCCAAGCGAGGCCGCATGCCTCTGTCTTCCCTGCCTCCCTGCACAGCAGCGTCTGATGAGACCGGCTGAGACTTGGGGGGTTGTTTGGCTCTGCAACATCAAAATGGGTTAAAGGCACAGAATTCAGGGGCAGGTTTGGACTCAGAGAGCTGCCCGAGCGAAGGGGGTCTTGGTTCCTGGCTGTGTGCTGGGGTGTGTGCATGTGCTGGGGGTGTGCTGGAGGGGTCCTTCCATCTCTCCACGTGCCCCTGGCAGCGGGTGGGCAGCTGGCGTGCGGCGGCTGCTCCTTACACCGTGCACAACCACCTCGTGCGCTCACCTTGGGCTCCCACCTGTTGCCTCTCACTCGAAATGCAGATTGTGGGCGTTTCTGGGCAGGGATGGGGCTCCCTGGGGCCCTAAGCCTGGATTCACACCGCAAAGCACTGCCCCAGTACCAGTCTCCCAGGATCGCTCTCTGCTCTAACACAGACAGCAGCACTGCTGCAGTTTGAGCCCAGAGGCCCCTGCTGGCCCCTGCCATCCAGCCAAGGCACCGGCCGGGTCGGGGAGAACAGCCTGAAGGAGGAGGAAGCTCAGTAAATCCATGGTCACTTTTTGCACCTACACAACTGATGTGTACACCTGTGGCACAGGGATAACAGCCGACCTTGCCCCCTCGGCAGTGCGAATAGCTGCAGTGTTAATGAGAAATAGGTAGAAGGTGGACTGTGAAGAATAAATCACTCCAGGCAAAAGTTCCTTGCTTTTTGGTTTGGTTGGTGTTACAGGCTGGGGAGATGAAAGGTGTGCAGCTGATTGAATGAGGGGCCAGATCCTGGTGGAAGCTCCAGCAGCATAAATCTGGAGGAAGCCGATTAAACTAAGCAGATAGACCCATTGGAACAGAGCAGAGGTTGGTCCACTGGCTCTTGCAGCCTCCCAGAAACAGGCTGAGATCAGCATGGGTCTGGCTTGTGTTCCCAGGCCGTGCACTGGGCAAAGGGTGGGAATCAAAGCAGGGTGCTAAGCAGGACTGGCTTGGGCTGCCTGGGGTCTCAGCATTGCCGCTAACAATCTGGGAGGCCTGGCGGATGCTGAAAGCCAGCAAGGGAATAGAAATCCCGTGAAGGCTGCTCGAGGCAACAGATGGGAGCAGGGAGCGCAAGCGAGGATCCCGTGGAAACCTGCAGCCGAACGGGTCGGGAGGGAGAGGCCAGGGGCAGGGCTGAAGGAGACCAGGGTGGGACTGAGAATTTGCAACACAGTGAGTAGGGGGCTGGGTCAGGCAATATGGGCCCCGTTCATCACTGGAGGTGGGTGTGATTGTGAAAGGCTGCCCTCCGGATTTCACTAGCGTAAGCAGCTGGCCAATGACCTGGAGGAACACCCAAAATCATCACTGGTAAAGTTTGCAGATGACCCAAAAATTGGGGGCATGGTAAACAATGAAGCGGGCGGGTCACGGATTGATTCAGTGTGAACTAGATCCCTTGATAAAGGAGGTGCAAGTAAACAAGATGCATTTAAATACAACTGGATGTAAATATATATGTCGAGGAGCAAAGAGCGTTGGGCATGTTTACAGGAGGGGGGACTGTGCCCCTGGAAGTGGTGCCTCTGAAAGCGATTGGAAGGGGGGTGGGATAATCAGCAGACCGGGAGCTCCCAGGGTGGCGCTGTGGCCCAAAGAGCTGATGCCATCCTGAGATGCATAAATAGGGGAATCTTGAGCAGCAGCAGAGAAGTGGTTTTACCTCGGTGTTTGGCCCCGGTGCGACCGCTGCAGGAATCCTGGGTCCTGTTCTGGTGCCCACAACGCAGGAAGGATGTTGATAAACTGGAGCGGGTCAGAGAAGAGCCGTGAGGATGATTAGAGGGTTAGAAAACCTGCTGTATAGCGAGAATCTGTTGAGCTTAGCAAAGAGAAGGCTACAGGGTGGTGTGATCCCAGTCCGTACAAATATTTAATAACGGGTTCTTTGATCCAGCAGCTGGGGCTAGCCCGCTCCAATGGCTGGAAGTGGCAGCTAGACGGATTCCGAGGGGATCCAAGGTGTGAATTCTTCAGTGAGGGTAATTAGCTACTGGAACAAATGACCCAGGGGCCGGTGGGTTCTCCCTCACTGGCAACGCTGCAATCCAGACTGGCTGTTTGTCTAGCAGCTCTGCTCTGGGAAGGGTCTGGGGGCTGTTCTCCGGCCCGGGCGATCCAGGGATCAGACCCTTCTGGCCTTGCAGGGGGTGAACGTAGGATCTCCCCAGCCTTTGCCATCTCTTGCTCCCCTTTCTCCTCCAGCCGCCCCCACTCACCTGAGCCCCAGCACCCCCATCTCCCACGTGCCCAAAGCAGCCAGCTTCCAAACACCCAGGGAGCAGATGGTTTCCATGGCAACAGGCCAAATGACGCATTCCCAGCACTGCCAGCCCCTCTCCCCTCAGGGGAACCTGCCACCGGGCTCTGACAGAGAGGGGGAGGGGGCAGTGATTGGCACCTGCCTTGGCGAGGGGGGTGGCAAATCTGGGCGCTGGCACAGAAGGGGGCTGAGAGTGTGCACAGCTGTGACACCGTGACACATACACACACAGGGACACGCACATACACACAGGGGTGCATGCACATGCATTCACATGCACGCATGGACAGGTGCACGTGCACACACACGCTCCTATGCATGCACACCTGCTTGTGGCTATTCACTCCTCCATCACACCCCCTTCCCCTCTCATCCTGCCCCGATCTGGCCCATGCATCTCGCCTGCCCTGTTCACCGCACACAGGGGTTGTCGTGTGGGCAAATCACTTCCTCTCTCTCCCCCACACCCTGTGTCTCTCTCATCTGCTGTGGGTTTGTCTAGGACAGGGGATTCAATCTGGACTCAGCCAGAGGGTGGATTCACACAGCTGCCCTGGGAACTATGCCGGGATAGCCACGCTGGCCGGTCCGGGGCAGGGACGGTCTCTCCCTGTGTGTCTGAGCAGGACCTGGCACCCTGGGCCCTGAGCTCAGCTGGGATCTCCAGAAACATGAATAAATAACACTGCTCTGCCCCTGGGGGTTTCTAAGGCCCCATCACCTCAGTATTGACCCCCATCCCCTGGCTTGCCCTACAGACACCACCCCCATACACTGTCCCCCAGAGGAGCATATTGCACCCCACTCTCAGACACATCACACACCCCTCCAGTTAGCAATATGAGAGGTCTAGGTGTGCCCCCACCCTGGCTGAGCCCCAGTGCTAGGCTGATGTGTGTGTGTGGGTGCAGTGCAAGGCATCCATTTCCTGGGTGTCATGCTAGCAGGTTTCCAAAGCTGGTGCCTGCAGAGGGGGAACATCACTGCATGCCGGGAGGGAGACACATACCCTGGGCACCGTGTGCCATCCTGGATCAGGATCCCTGCCCAGCCAGGGCGAGGGGACAGGTGAGCTCCTCACCCCATCACCCAAGAGCTGGCCTCTGCCTCCTAGATTCCCAGCAGGTGCCAGGCGCTGTTCCTGGCTCCAAGGTCCTGTGCAAATTCCCAGCCCAGGCTCCTATAGGAACACACACACCACAGCAGCATGTGCACACTCAGACACACACAGAGTCTCCCTGTGCCATCACACACACACACATTCTCTCTCTCTCTCTCTCTTCCTCTCTCTCAAATGCATCTGAGCCCCTCAGACACACCTGCTCTGTGTCTCTCTCACACCTGCCCTGCCTCTGCGTGGACAAGGGCCCTTGCTGAGCAGCGCACCGGTGCCTGGTTGTGACCCCTCCTGCTCCCTGCCCCAGAGCCCCCACTTTGGAGCTCAGGGCCTGCTGGGGTGAGTCTAGGGCTGATGAGCACCGCGGTGTTGGGCTCCCCACCAACCTGCCTCTATACCTGTGTCACTCACCGTGCTGTGGATTCCAGGTCCCAGCCGCTCCGTATCCGCAGAAACTCAGAGAACGGACCAGGCACAATACTGGGTCCTCCATGGTGTGTGGGGGGAAGTCTAGGGCAGGCACCACCCACCTTGGGGCAAAGGATGCAGCCTTTAACCCCAGGTGAAGCACTCCTTCAGGGGCCTGTTGGCAGGGGAGGGATTCTGGGAAGGTTGCTACGGAGCCCTTGTTTAGAAGGGAGAGGGTTGGAAGCTGAGTACAAGGTTGGCACGGCAGCCCTCACCCAGGGGAGATGGGAAGTGACAGAACTGGGCAAGGCAGAGCCAAACGTCTTGTTGCAAAAACCCTTGGTCCAGGAGTGACCGACCCAGACCAATGAGGAATCAAGCTCCAGACACTTCCACCTGGGGAGATCAGATATTCCCAGCCAGGCCATGCTATAAGCCATTGATCACACCAACCATGAGGGAATGCAGGAGTAATTTATTTATTTCAGGAAGACTAGTTCTAGAATAAAGGCTACATTGTAATATCATCTTGTTCCTTTCTTTCTTTGTTCGGTTTGTTTTAAAAAGCCAGTAATGCATGGGAGCTAGTTACTGATCTCATGCTGGCGTCAGAGGGGTCTAGGCAGGACTGGTATTTACAATGCAAGATACGAGAGTTGAGTTTCAAAGCACCATACAATATTCAAGACGCCAGTCTCTTAGCTGGGAGTAAGTTATCTTCAATATCATATGACCGGGCGAGATACACGTGTAAACAAACATCTTGCTCCTCGTTATTATTATTACTGGGCCTCGTTTCAAGGTGATGTGGATGGGTCAGTGCCTCGACAAAACTCCTGGGGCCCTGGCCCCCAGCCAGTCCCCCTGGCCGTGCCTTGCTTTCGATACACAGCCTGGCATCTCCGGGGGTAACAGGCTAATGGGGCGATCCCAAGCCTGGCTCCCCCCGTCCGAGACATGGGCTGAGCACGGCTATGCTGAGGGGGGCTTCACTTGAGTCAGAGCCGAGTTCCTCGCGGGGGGCCTCAGCCAGCTCCACTTAGTGCCAAGGGGAAAGGTTCCCACTGAGCCGGGGGAGGCTGCTCTTCCTGACGGGTCGACCCCGCTAGCCGAGCAGACCGCGTGCTCAGATTCCGCCAGGGGATGCAGGAGGGATTTGGGCTTGGCAACCCACCCCCCACCCCCCACCCCCGGTGGCACCAGCGTGCCCACCCCGGGCCAGGGATAGCTGAGGCTCCTCCTCGTTAACTCGCAGCACAGCGGCTGCCCCCTGGACCCCCAGCCAGGGAGAGGAACGAGCTGCTGGCGAACCCCAATGCAGAGCGACTCCTCCTACCTGCTAGCGGACAAGCTGCCCCTAGCGGTGAGGAGGCCCCCAGCGCCCCCTAGGGGATGGGTTTGGGCAAGCAGAACGTCCCTTCCCTGGTGCAGAGTCGGGAGGGGACCGCCTGGCTAAGCCACCCAAGAAGCAAGCAAAGCAGGGAACACAGCTAGTGCCTGGAGGGATTCCAGCTGCTTCCTGCTGAGTCCTCCTTGGGCCGAAGGGAGCCCCCAGATTCTGCCCTGCGAGGGCAGCGAGGGGCTGGGAGGGGGGGTTCAGACAGAGCCCTCCCCTCTTCCTCCTCCAGCTGCACACCCAACACAACCCTGCCCTCTCTGTGATCTGACCCACCCTCTTATTAGGCATTTTTGTGGCTGTCTTTGAGTATCCAGGGCTGGAGCGGGTCAGATCCCCTCCCGGCATAAAGCGACGCAGCCCCTTTTGACGTCCGTGGGGATTTACTCCCGCTCGGGGAGATGAGCCTGGAATGGGCTGCCCCGCACAGATTTGCAGCCCAACTCTGCAGGTTCAAGGAGGCCAAATCCTGCCCCCACTGGAGCATGGGGTAAAGTCTGGTCAGAACTTCTCCCCTTCGTGTGCTGCTTTGGACTCTGACTCGCCTGGGGTTTGCCAGTCTCCAGGCAGAGCTGCCCCCACCCCCCGTGATGCTTCCTTCACCGGCTCCATCCATGTGGAAGTGGTGATGTCCAGTGACACCCGTCACCATGGCATCAAGCCACCAGCAGGCTACTTCAGCAAGGCAGCTGGAGGAGGGGTGAAGGGAGAGGCCATTGGGCCCAGTTCCAGATCTTCCTTGTCTGCAAGACTGCCAAGAGTCCAGCAGGCAGCACGTGCATCAGGCACGGCCTCACTCCCCGGGGCCCAGCAGCGCAAACCCAGGGGCGCCCCCATCAGTGCTCACCGCCGTTGTGCTAGGTCAGGGCTCCCAAGGAGCCCCACACATTGTGCTTAGGCCGGCAGCTTCCGGGCTGCGAAGGGTTAAAGAGTCAAGGGGGCTGGTGAGTGGCAGACTGAGCTCAAGGGGCTCCTGCCGCAGAGAGGGGCCCAGGCTGCAGAGGTTGTGGGTTAGCCTATTACAACCACAGGGGCTGGGTGCAGGGTTTGGGTCCAGCTGGGATGTGCCTGGGATCACCCCACTTGGCACGGCTACCCCTGAGCATCTGCAGCCATCGGCCCTGGGGCCCAACGGGCAATTCCCTAGGGAGTGTACGGATAAAATACCCCCGCCATGGCCGCCCCCTGCTGCAGTACTGGCACTGCCAGCTGCAGTGCTTGGGGCTGCCCCTGGAGCAGACAGGCGGGGGTGGGACACACGGCTGCTGTGCATTGGCAGAGAGGGAGGGTGGTCCTGGGAGAGCAGGGAGGAGGGTCTTTTTAAGCTGAGTGGTACACACTGGAGCACACCCTGTGCCATCCGTCGCCGCTGGCTCGCTCATTCTGGTATGAGGGTTGAAGTGCAAAGGTTTCCCCTCCCCCTGGCTCCTGATTCAGATGTCACAGAGCTGGACCATGGCCCTCTGCAGAGTCTGTGGCCGCTGAGGGAGGAAGGCTAGGAAGCAGCTCAGGATTCAGACGTCTCTAGCTGGAGAGATCCAGCCAGATTTGCAAAGCAGGCCCCTAGTCCATGTGCAAAAACAGGGCACTGTGTGTGCAAAAGGGAAAGTGTGGAAACTGTGTGTGCGCAGAACAGGCATTAGTGCAAGCACCAACGGGCAATCAAGCCTGTGGGTGCCCAGTTTTTGCGTGCATATGCTTGTCTCGCACACCCACCCATTATGTGTGCACTATAGCCTGTTTTGCACCACCACCAGCTGTTGTGCACTAAGGGCTGCCTGCTTGCACCCGGAAATACACTGTTTGCACAAACAGTGGTGCTAGGGGCAGATGTTCCAAAGGCAGCGCCCAGTGACACTTTCCAAAGATTCTTACCAAACCTAGCACTGACATGCATGCCCCGGCCCAGCCTATCTGCCACGCATAGCCTGGCCTGGCCCATCAGTTTGCCTCTCATCCCTCAATGCCCTGAAAATCCCACCAGCTCCACACTGCGTCCAAAACACCATCAAGGTGCTGGCGCTCACCCCTCCTCCTTCACCTCTAGCCCTTTCGCCCTCACTGCTGGCTAGGTATGTGCTATTCTTTTAGTCACCTCTGCACTACCAGCCTCTCACGCTGCGCTGCTGCCACTTGGCATTTTAGCAACAACAAAAGAAAAAGGCAAATCCTGGGGGCAAATCTGGACACCTGGCCCTCATCCCACCTCACAGCTGCCTCAGCGTAAATAACTCCCTTCCAGCTGGGTTCTGTCTCGTCTCGCTGCTCTCCCATTCCTGGCCACTCCTCCTAGGCCAGTGTCTCGTTCTCTTTAACTTGGCCATGGCCAGCTAAAATCCTCCTTGGGCTGAGTACATGCATTTTGGTTTTCAGTATCTCCCACTGTTCAAATAGCCAGGGCATTCGACAATGTAGAGACCCCTCCTTTGAGTGCCACTGCCCAGTGGGGTATCGTACCCGCCCCAGCTGTCCTTGTTGGCTTCCAGGTCCTTGGGCAGATCCTCATTGATTAACCAGCGTCTCTTGGAATTTGGGCAAACAACCTGAAAGCGTCCCCATCCCCAGCAGGGCCGCGGTGACCTTGGGATTGTGTTCCAGCCTGGACACACGAAGCGAGTTGCTAGTCCTTCAAAGTCTCCGGTTAAGCGACGTACATCAGATCACCCCTTTGGGAATTGTGTGTGTTCCTCTGACTGGTAAGGAAGGGTCTGGTGAGGGCTTGAGAGCAGCCTCTTACCCCTCCCTTGTAGATATGGGGTCTTGGTGGCGTTAGGGAACCAAATGATGCCCCACTATGCCCCAGCTAAAAGTTGTCTGTGTTAGCAGCATTCTCTGTTCAGTTCATGCTGGAATACGTGAGCGTATCTGTGAAGGGCTGTGTGTCCATGCCAAGGCTCAGACAGGTCTCCCCGCAGGCTGCACCCACACACGGAGTCAAAAGCCAGAGAGTGGGGAAGAGAAGAGAGAAAATTTTGATCGAGAGTCTTCTTCCTGCGGCGTTTCCTTGGCTTCCCCCATGCGTCCCTCGTCTCGCTGCAAACAAACGAAACCCAAATGCACGTGTGCGATCCAGCCCCAGCCCCTAGTATTGCATATTCCCCTTCCAGAGAGCGAGATCATGGCCCTCGTCGCCAGGGGAGGGGAATATACCGAGCTGGAATCGGAAAGGAAAACGGTCCCCAGAGCAGTCACAGTGATAAGATGCAGTGAGGGGGAGGAGTAGGGGAGACGGGAGGGCAACGCCGATGTTTAACTTGTAGGGCGGAGAAGAGACGAGGGACAGTCCGGTGCTTTACATAAGGCTGCATTTTCCCTTGATTTTATCTGTCCTCTTCTGCTTGTTGGACCGCTTGCCGTCGATACTGAGGCTCATGTTCCTCCTCTTCTCCAGGTTGAGCAGCTCCTGGAAGAGCTCCTTGACATTGTAGTTCATCTTAGCCGAGGTCTCCATGAAGGCGCACTTCCATTCCTTGGCCACGGCCTCTCCTTCCTTGGTCTCCACCTCCCGCTGGGTCTCATCACACTTGTTACCCACCAGCATGATGGGGATGGTGTCCACGCTGCCCTTGATCTGCAAGATCTGCTGGTAGATGGGCTTCAGCTCCTCCAGGGACTGCTTGCTGGTGACGGAGAAGACCAGGATGAAGGCGTGGCCTTTGGAGATGGAGAGGCGCTGCATGGCCGGGAACTGGTGGCTACCCGTGGTGTCAGTGATCTGCAGGGTGCAGACGCTCTTGTCGCAGCTGATGACCTGCCGGTAGGTGTCCTCAATGGTGGGGATGTAGGTGTCCCGGAACGTCCCCTTCACAAAGCGCAGAACCAGGGAGCTCTTGCCCACGCCGCCAGCTCCAAACACCACCACCCGGTAGTCATTGCTTTGCTCGGGCATTTTGAATGGGAGATGCTGACGCACCTGGAGGGGGATCAGACAAAAGGGAGAGAGAAAGAGACACGTCACAGGGTAGGAACGACGAGGGGCAGGAATGGAATGGGCAGAGCAGGGCGGGATGGGCCAGACTGGCTGTGGGGTTTGACCACCCAGTGCAGCAGACGGCTCCTCTGTCATACTGGTTCCAACCATCAGTCCCTGCACTCCACCTCCCCATCTCTCCGGATCCTCCCCCCAGCCCTGGGTCTCCCCCGCCCCGGATCCTCCCCCCAGCCCTGGGTCCCCCCCGCCCCGGATCCTCCCACCAGCCCTGGGTCCCGCCGCCCTGGATCCTCCCCCCAGCCCTGGGTCCCCCCACCCCGGATCCTCCCCCCAGCCCTGGGTCCCCCCCGCCCCGGATCCTCCCAACAGCCCTGGGTCCCCCCACCCCGGATCCTCCCACCAGCCCTGGGTCCCTCCTGCCCCGGATCCTCCCACCAGCCCTGGGTCCCGTCGCCCCGGATCCTCCCACCAGTCTTGGGTCCCCCCACCCCGGATCCTCCCCCCAGCCCTGGGTCCCCCCCGCCCCGGATCCTCCCACCAGTCTTGGGTCCCCCCTGCCCTGGCATATGGTTTGCTCCATCTAGTCTGTGATGTCAGCCAGCAGACCCCTAACTACTCCTCTCCTATGTGAATGCAAGATCCTAGTCTTTGTCCTTTCCCCTCCCAACCCCAGCTCTGCCTTGTCTTCTCCTGTTAGTTCTGTTTCCACAGCATCCAGAAGCACCGACGGTGATCAGGGGCCCCCTACCGAGGGCTGCACAGGATCCGACAGGCCCCCAAACGCTCATAGTCCAAACGGCAAAGACGGGGTGGGAGAAAGGAAGGATCCGCATCCCCGTTTCATGGTCAATTCGCAGACCAGCCAATGTCTATAAGAAACAAGACCAGCCTCCCAGCCCGGTGCCTGTCTTACCCCATCGCGCCATTGGGCCATCAGAACTGGTAGCCTCCCTCGCCAGCGGCCCCCAAGTGCAGGAGATGCGAATGTGGAACAAACCCCCATCCTGGGCTGTGCCGTAAGAGATGTAATCCCGCATCTAGCCCCCTAGCTCCACCCCTGGCGGTGGCATTTACAGGGCCCCTGTCTCCTTCGTACCAGCAACTCCCATTTGGACCCTTAGCTTCTATTCTTCCCCCTAGCCTTGCCAAGGGGCTGTTAAGCATTATGATCCCCATTGCAGAGATGGGGAAACTGAGGCCCAGAGCTCGTGCCTGCCTTGCCCGGGGTAACACAGCAGGAATCACTGGTACAGCCAGGAGGGATGCCCGGGTGCTGTGCCCATGAGAACACGAGTTCTCATTGTCCCACACGCCAGGCACAGCTGCAGCCCTGGCTTTTCACTGGCAGCAGCGGTTCAGAGCCCGTGAGGGGGCCCAGTGGCGAAGCCGGTGCTGACCCCAGCTCCTGTTCCAAAGGGAGACACCGGGCTCCCCAGATCGGCTCATCAAACCCACACAGGCCAAAGCAGGAGGGTCGGACCCACGGGGTGGTGAGAGCGAGACAGACAGGGACGCGGGGGTTACGCTCCAGTAGGGTGACCAGACAGCAAGTGGGAAAAATCAGGACAGGGAGTGAGGGGTAATAGGTGCTTATGTAAGACAAAGCCCCAAATATCAGGACTGTCACTATAAAATCAGGACATCTGGTCACCCTCCACTCCGGCCTCAAAAGCAGCCTCTGAAGAAAGGGCTGGGGACGGGGGCCACGTCCCCTTTTAACTTATAAGGAGACAGGCCAGTCATCAGTCCTCAAGCTGCAGCAGCTGAGGCATGAGAAAGAACCACATGGGGCACGACTGTTACGTTTGCGCCCAAGGCCCCAGCTGGGATCAGGGCCCCGTGGTGCCAGGTGCTGCACAGACATGGTGAGAGACTGTCCACGGCTGGAGGAGCCTACACTCGAAACAGACAAGAGAGGCAAAGGAAGGGCCACTATGCCCATTTGACAGACGAGGGGATAAGGTGCAAAGAGAGTCAGTGACTGGGCCATGGCTCCATAAGGATCAGGACTTGAACCTGGCCCAGCGCCCCCAACCCCAAGGCACAAATCGCTTGCATTTCCCTAGCCCCTGGCAGGCCAATGGCATCACCTCACCCACCACTGAACTGCAGCCACCTCTGGGGTGGAGCATGGCAGCTGGCAAGCAGCAGTTGCACAGGGCAACCCAGACTGTGCTAGTCTTGGAGCTTGAGAATGAGGGAGAATGACCAGGCTGGCTGGTGCAGGGAACGTGCTGGAGGGATCTGCTCTGCCGCCCCCACTGCAGTGGGAAGAGAATGAACCCCTGATGGTCAGCATGGGGCCCTCTCCTCAGTCCCTTGCCTGGGCCCACGCTGCCGATGGTGTCACCCCCCCGCCAGCACAAAGAGCTGATGTGCCATGGAAGCCCAGGCTGGTGGGGAGGGGAGGGCAGGGCTGGGAGTGAGGGGGACTCCCTGCGGTGCGGCTCCCTGGCTGCACCAGAGAAGCTGGCAGAGAGTCCGCCAGGCCCTGCATGCTAATCAGCCTCCTTGGGTGTTCTCCAGCCATGCGGAGGTGGTGAGGAAGGGCCTTCAGCCGGAACCTCCCCCGCTGCTGTCACGAGCCCCCAGCGCTGCAGAAGGGAGCCCTGGGCTTGGAGAGACGCTGGTTGGGCATGGGATGGGGCTGGGATTCCCTGGGTTTCATGCTGGAGGGACTGACTCCCGTGGGGTGACTCCTGCTTTGCAATGGGTGGGGGCTGGGGTACGTGCTGCTTGGCAGGGAGCCTGCGCTCCAATATCTCCCCCACCCCCTGGATGCAGCACATCGGGGTCTCCTCCTCCTCTGGGAAAGCTCCATCTGCTGCCACCCAAGCTCCCGCACATGGGTCAGGCAGCCAGGAGCTCGCAGACCCAGGGCCCTGCTTCTCTCTCCCAGCACCCCCAGCTGGCAGGATATCGGAGGGCGGGGCAGGTTGGATGCTACCCCATTGCTGGAGCAGGCTCGGAGGGGGAGGGAGGGGCACGGCCGTTAGCGCTGGTGCAGAGGGGCAGGAAAGCGGCAGAATGGGGGCTGAGGGGAAGCTGGGAGACTACAGTGTGTGCATGGAGGGGGGAACCCCACGGAGGTTTCACTTCCCCAGCCCAGGTCTGGGAAGGGGTAACTGGTGGGTGTGGGCTGGTAGTGGTCCAGACACCTGAGCACACATCACCTGGGGCCCAATCCTGACCCACTGGCATAGTCCCATGGAAGTGGATAGAGTTACTCACTTGAGTGAGAATTAGCCATGTGAGTAGGGGGTGGCAAAATCAGGCTTTTGCATTTTGTTCTTTTGTTAACACTTAGGGGACCCAGCTGAGATCAGGGCCCCACTCTGCCAGGCATGGCCCAGACACAGTAAGAGCCGGTCCCTGCCCCAGCTGAGATCAGGGCCCCACTCTGCCAGGCATGGCCCAGACACAGTAAGAGCCAGTTCCTGCCCCAGCTGAGATCAGAGCCCCCTTGGGCCGGACGCAGCCCAGAGACACAATGAGAGCCAGTCCCTCCCTCAAAGAGCTCACCGTCTAAACAAAGGAAGGCTCATTAACCCCATTTCACAGAAAGGAAACTGAGGCCCAGAAAGATTAAGGCCCACATTTTAGAAGGGATTAAGGTGCCTAAAGACCTTTAAAAAACTGGGCAATTTCCTCGCAGCTAAACCACCCTTCCTCTCCATGTCTGGGTACTTCTGCCATGTGCCCATCAGTCCCTGAGCCCACCCCACAAGAGTCCAGTTCCAGTTCTCTTCCTTCCCCAAGGGCCTCTGCTAACTCCCATCTCCCCTTTGGCATTGAAAAATCCCGGGAAGGAGTTTCGTGCACACCCTGGATCCTGGCTGTGCCAGTGCTGGGTATAGAAGAGAGATGGCTCTCCACCCGCAGGTGGTAACCACTTCTCCCCATCCTCCGTGGGTTTTCTTTTTCTCCACTCCAGCTTGGTTTCTGACCCCTCCCCAGCAACGGGCGATGGATCCAGAGGTCAGTTGGTGAAATTACTCGCAGCATCTGGCGATCGGGGTTTCCAAGCAGCCCTGCACTGCCAGGCAGCTCCGCAGCGGCACCGTGGGTCACGTATGCACAGCAGCTGCCGTTTTAGCTATTTAAAAATAAAAAGGTGGGGGGAGGGGGGTCTGTACATCCAGAGGAGTGGGGAATGGGGGGGACATTCCTCTAAATTCCCTTCTCATCGCTAGCAAAGGGTCCGTTTTTCCTGCCTGTTGGATGAAATTCACCCCCGTGCAAAGGGCCAGCCTAGCCCAGCAGTCCTGGCTTCCAGCCCCCCTCACTTTAACCTACTAGCCCCCACTCCACACCCAGAGCTGGAGCCCAGGCGCCTTGATTCCCAGGCCCCTCTCTCTAACCACTGCAGCCCCCTTGCTGAGGGGTGGCACTGCCCAAGCACCGCGCCGTCTGTTTGCCCTTGGAGAGTCCTTGCGGCACCGTCCTCACTGAGAAAGCCGCAGGCCCCTGCCCCAGAACAGCCTGGGCCAGGGAACGTGAAGGATGCAGTGCTGGGTCCTGCCTTGCTGCCCGGGGTGGACTTCCCAATAATAGATCCGCACGATGCCACAGTGCAGCCAGCTGGCCAGTTCGCTGCCACAGGCACAGCATCTGTAGCAGGGTTTGCTGGGAGATCACAGTCTTTGAGGGGGTGGGGGCTGGCTGGCTGCCACCCCCTTTTGCCTTGGGTTCCCGGCTCGGAGCTGGCTCAGTTCAGCAATGACAGAAAGCCAGTGGCGTCGCCGTCCAAGGTGAAATGAGTAAGTTTGGGGGCTCTCAGTCCAGTGCCCTGGACACTAAATTCACCAGCACTAACCAGCTGGGTTCTCGGCAGGCTTAGCAGACAAGCTGAGGACTGAGGTGGCCACAGCCAGCCAGCTCCCCTCTCTGCCTACGGAGAAGTCAGGGGCAGCATGCAGAGGTGGCTGACTCTGCAGGTCGCCAGGCTCTGCCTGGGCTGGAGGATGAATAAAAGGCTCCAGTCTGCAGGGCTTTCAAATCGGCACCTTCAGCCAGCAATAAACACCTGGGAAATTGAAACTCCCCCCACCTGCGCCCTGCAACACTCAGGGGTGGGCGCTGCATATCCCTACCTGGGGAGCTTGTCCCTTTCAGCAGACCTCAGCTCCGATTCTGCTGTGGGATGAACACAGCACGGGAATGATCAAAGCCAGGGGCTGGGTTAGAGCACTGGGAACCCCACACGTGCACCATTCTTTGCTCTGTTGACACGGGGTGGAGGTAGCTGTGAAACTGTGGGGCCTTCAGCTCAGCAGCCAGTGCCCAGTGCAGACCAATGAGACACACACACCGTGCTCTCGCCATCTGTCCTTTCCTGCCCTCCTTTTCCTGAAGGATTTTTTAGACTCAGTGTATGCATTCTGCCTTTTGCACAGGGAAACGTTAAGAATTTACAAGTAAAGGGAAGGATTCTTTGTAACTAACAGCGCCAAATGCCACCTGGGACATAAAAGTTGTACTCAGTTCTTCGGACTCCTAGCAACACTGGAAACAAAGGGACGTCATTCCTCTGGGCCTCACACGGGCATTTACACCAGTGCCAAGTGAATGCAAAGGCACTTGGACCTCGTAGCATCTTATACCAGCTAAGCACAATTGTAAATGGTTGCCCAAGGCTGCAGAAAATTGGACCCAAAGCTTCCACAGTCAGAAGCCAGTTGATGCTGTTGCTAGTGACATCGGGGACAGAATATTGCTGTGATTACAGTACGCCTAGGCTCCCCAGCTGAGATCAGCATCCCATAGTGCCAGGTGCAGCACAGACCCGCAGTGAGAGACAGGCCCTGCCCTGAAGAGCTCGCCACTTAAATAGACAAAGGGTGGGAGGGGAAGTGACTTCCCCATCCCAGCAGGTCAGTAGCAGAGCTGAGATTCAAACCCAGGAGTCCTGATGCCCAATCTGCCAGACCACACAGCCTCACGTAGCTTTCATCTGTTTTGTTCATAGCACCTCCTGGAGGGCTAATGGGAGGGAAGCCACCACTGCTGCATTCAAGTCAGCAGGCCTGACTCCGACAGACACACAAGCTGCAGATCTGCTGAGTGAGCAGCTGCCATTTTCATACAGGCATTTGTGGCTGTTTTAACGGCGGCGGCAGCGAAAGACACTTTTGATCAGCCACTTCCTAACCCTGGAGACAGCATGAAAAACAACAGCACCCGCCAGGCGCTGCGGTTAATCACCCCTCCGGTGTATTGCGTTACCCAGCAGCCCTGAATCCCGCTGGAGGTTCTTTAATACCGTTCAGAAATTTCCCTCCACCGTCCCCATCAATTATTGGTGGAAATCACTCCAAACAACAGCCCAATTCACCAGTTGCTGCACCTCACGAGCAACTCCAGGGAAAGGCAGTGGGGTAAAGCCAGGGTGAGTGAATGGGGACATTGAAAACCAGGCAGTGTGGGGAGATGCCACAGCTAATCTGCCCCATAGATGGCACCTGAGTCTGGGCATCAGTGTGGTGTGGTGGATAGAGCATTGTCCTAGGAATAGGGACACCTGCTTCTATTCCCAGCCCTGCCACTGGCCTGGTGGGTGACCTTGGGCATGTCACTTCACCACCGTGCCTTGGTTTCCCCATCTGTGCAGGAGGGATCACGAGACTGACAGTTGCTTTGTAAAGCACTGTGAGCGTGACTGATGATAGGAGCCAGGAATTAGCACTGTTCCTCGGCTAACTGGAACAAGAGCATCTCCACTGCAGCTGGGAGCAAGCCAGAGAGACAGACTCGAGCTAGTGCACTAAAAAATAGCAGTGTGGATGTTGTGCCTCCATCAGAGACACAGGCTAGCCCAGAGCCCCAGGGGTCCAGGGGGCATCTCGCCCCCAGCCGCAGTGTAGACCCAGGAATTAACAGGATATTGAATGTGGCTTGGGGCCAGGTTTTCAAGGCAGGGCCCCCAATGTGCAGAACGCTGGGGAAAATCTGGTCACTTCCGTAGATTCCTAGACAGGTGCTGAACTCCTGCAAATATCCCAACCCCAGCGCTCCATGTAGATGGGGATGGCTGGAATAACACGATCCCAGCTGGTCCCCAAGGGATTTTGAACCATAACAATCCCAGCCTGCCCTGGGGACCTGATCCCCTCGCCTTGCTTCACAGATGCCAGTGTGCAGTGGTGGTGAAATGGTACCAGGGCACAACGGTAAACTTTGCACACCTGCTTTGCACCAATGTGAGTGGCTGCGCAAGGTGCAGGTGACGTGAGACCCAAGCCCAGACGGTGTTAGTTACCCTGACCCGGCAAGGTCATGCACTGCTGTTGGGACCTACTTTGCAAGTGAAGACAAGCAAGGTGGAGACAGGAGCTGAAGTCTCAGGGCAGCTACATGGCAGCTGGACGTCCTTTGTTTTTCAGTAATACACAAACACCTCAGAGCCCAGTGCTGAGCTGGGTGGGGGCTCTCCCGCACCCCAAGACTGGCGGAGTCCCAGGCATGCCTCACCCTGTCTCCCTCTAGGCCACCTCTTGCTACAGGCCTTAAAACAAATGCTTCTCCCAGAGACCATTGGCTCCAGATCACCAGCTCCAACCTCCCCCCCACACCCCAACTGTTACCTATTGGGTGGCCTGTGCGTAATGAGTTTGCTCAGTTTCAGCCCATCTTCCCAGGGTGTCCAGATCACAGACATAAAACCACATCAGCACCCAGATTTTCCAAAGCACCCAAAAGCACCTACTGGGAATCCACCACCCCTCCCTCATTGAGACCAGTGGAGAATCCACCCCTCATCCTCCACTGAAAACAACAGAGAATCCACCCCCCCAATTGAGAACAATGAAGAATCCACCACCCTTCTCCCCATTACAATGGAGAATCCACCCCCCATCCTCCACTGAAATCAACAGAGAATCCACCCCCCCAATTGAGAACAATGAAGAATCCACCACCCCTCTCGCCATTACAGTGGAGAAGGGCCCTGCAGGCTGAAGGCCCCTCTGATCTGCCCGCTGGCCCAGGCAAGGCTGGTTCACCCTCCTTGATGCTCTCAAAACATCCCAATCCCTTCACAACTGTGCGAGCAACTGGGAGGGGAACCGGGGCGAGTTCACCCGCTGCTCTGCCGGACTGGGGGGGGAAGGGGCCTGTACAGGCCAACAATGGAAAAGTCCCACTAGCGCATCTGACTTCCTAGTCTGGCTCCCCCCACCCCAGCCCTGTTTGTGTATTTAAACCATCACTGGTTAGGCTTTGTTCTAAGCTAATTTAATGCTGGTGAAAGACAGAACAGGGGGACCCAGGAAAGCTGGGCTTGTGGTAAGGCATTGGAAAGGGACTTGTTAAACAGCTGCTGCACTCCAGCCCAGAGGTAGCTGCATTTCAGTGGTGGGTGAGGTGATTCCTTAGAGGCAAACGGGGCAAAGGAAACCCAAGATACTGTTGCGAGGGGAGAGGGGGGGTTAGTCTTGTGGTTAATGCTAATGGATGCTGAGCACTTTGGAAAATCATGTGCCTCACCTGAAGCAGCCACTTCTGGGGAGGGAGGAGCAGCCAGGTGGACAAGATGCTGGTCTGTTTGTGTGTGTGTGTTTGGCTGGGGAGCGAGCTGGGAGGCTGTTGGGGTGTGAACCTCTTAACTGATACTCTGGGTCTGCAAAACTGTTCCAGATCCAGCCCCCTTTTTGCCTCTTGTCATTTAACCTCATGGGTTTTTCCCTCCAAGGGCAGGTCCAGGTACAGACCCAAACACATTTCCCCAGCCAGCCCCTGCTTTGTGTTAGGATTGGCCCCTCTCTGCCTTGAATCCAGGCCAGCACAGGGGGCTCTGGCCACTGCACAAAACCTGCCTGCGTTTTCTTCTCCCTTCTCCTTTCCATTCCCTTTCCCTGCTGCAGTTTTCTACTTCCCCCCACCAGCCAACCTCCTCCTGTCCCTGGCCTCTCTCCTCAGTGGAACGCGAACAGCCGCCCAGCCTGAGCCAGGCTTTCAACCTCCTCATCTGTTTAGCTTGGGTTCAAACTTAGGGGGAATGAGTTTGCCAGGCCTGCTGAAAAGCCAGCTTGAGACCCCGGACAGAGAGGAACCACCCAGAGATTTCTCTTCTATTGTCCTTGGAAAGACGAAGGCCGGGGTTTGAAACATTGAACACAGAGGGTTCTGCTGTTCCGAACCTGAGCAATGAGCCACTCTTAAAAACACAGAGCTCTCAGATGGCCTTGTCTATGCCGGGCAAATGGACCGTGTTAGAAGGCATGTTAAGAGAGGCAGCGTTTCCCAGTGGTGAGGGCACTTTCTAGGAGCCAGCCGACCTGCGTGCTAGTCTCAGCTCTGCCACTCACCTACAGGGTGATCTTGGGCATGTCACTTCACTGCTCCTTGCCTCAGTTTCCCTCCTGCCCTTCATCTTGTCCCTTTAGATTGTCAGCTGTTTGGGGCAGGCACTGCCTCTCACTGTGCATCTGTGACGTGCCCAGCACCATGGGGCCCTGATGTCAGCTGGGACAGGGACCGTCTCTCACTGTCTGTCTGGGCAGCGCCTGGCACAACGGGCCCCTGATCTCAGCTGGGAACTCTGGAGGCTAGCATTATAATAAAGAAAGGGACCGTCCTGTCCAGGCAACGAGGCACTCTGGCCTTAACTACGAGCAGCTAACGCATTCATCCATGTCCACACTAAGTGCTACTTCAGGGTTAACCTCATGTTAGCACACAGCCCACCGCCATGGTACATCTCCCCAGTGGAGACACAGCCAGACTCTGCAGCAAACACCACCCATCCCCAGCTCCCCTGTTTCAGATCACATGAGGGGTTCCACTCTAGTGCCATGGTTTCAAGCTACCCCCTGATGGGCACATCCCAGAGAAATGAGGAGACGGGCCAGATAGGGTAAAGGGTAAAGCAGTGGTTGGGGTGCCAGCTTGTGACGCAGAAGACAAGGGTCAATTCCCAGCTCTGGCACAGATGCCCTCGGTGACCTTGGGCAAGCTGATTAGGTCTGAACCCTCAAAGGGATTTAGGTTCTTCACTCCCATTAATTTCTATGGGAGTCAGGTGCCCAAATAGCGGAGGGGGGGGGCAGTGCCTCAGTTCCCCATCTGTGCAATGGGGACAATAGCCATCCCCATCCCCGCTGGCTTGTAGGGATAAATACTTCAAAGATTGCTAGGTGCTTGGGGCCCATGGTAACGGGGAGCGATAGAAGCCCCTCTGTAGGAGAGGTTGGTCCCTCCCTCCTTCTGCTTCACCAGGTGACACCAGCCTCCGGGTGCAAAATCCCTGTCCTTCGCCATGAGCCACTGGTGCCTTCGTCCCGCCAAGCTCGCAGCCCCCTGGAGCCCCCAAGGCCCCTCGGCAGGCTGTGAGGCGCAGAGGAGAGCTCACCGGTGGTGCTGGGCAGCCTCACCCAGGGCCTGAGGGCTCCCGACCTGCTTGGCAAGGGGGTAGATTTGGGCTGAGGAAGTGACAGAAGCAATCGCAGGTGGTAAATTCCCAGGGGTGCAGGGAGAACGAGCGAGCAGACAGCTCTACGGCCCTAAGAGTCCCAGTGAGAACCCCCTAGCCACTAGGCATCACTCCCCCCTCCTCTGCAAACAACGCCCAGCCCCTGGCGACAGGGGTG
Source organism: Gopherus evgoodei (assembly GCF_007399415.2). Taxonomy (NCBI): domain Eukaryota; kingdom Metazoa; phylum Chordata; order Testudines; family Testudinidae; genus Gopherus; species Gopherus evgoodei. The sequence goes on from NC_044343.1 coordinate 3,870,278, forward strand.
CAGCGCCACTGGGCGATGCCCAGCTCATGTGCCAAAGCTTGGGCTGGCGTGCGCAGGATGCAGTGCTGGGCTGGGCTCTCTTGATCTCCATTATATGAAGGCCAGAGGTGGGCACCGAGCTGTCGGGGTGACAGGACAGGCTTCTCCTTTTGCTGCAAACAGCTGTCCTGCCCCTTCGTTCCCAGGTCCATCCCAGGATCTCAGAAAGGCCCCCGGCCCCAGTGGGGGAAAGGCACCCGCTGCCGAGAACAGAATCGGTTCCCACCACTTTTCAGATGATTATGAGGGGCCTGATCCTTCGAGGAGATGAGCACCCTCAGTTCATGCAGGGTGGATGGGAGTCAGAAGGCACCTAGCACCCCACCCGGCCCCTTCATCAGGACATCCCCTCACTACCCCAGTCAGCAGACTCCGTACAGCAAGGCCATTATCCTGCAGTCCCCAGAGCAGACCGGACCCAGGATAAGGCAAGTTTCAGGGTTGGAGGTGGGACACTTAGAGCAACTCATGGTGATTAACTCTCCAAGCCACTTCTCTGGTATTGTGTGTGTGTGTGTGGGAGGGGGGCACATGGCCTAGAAGGGGGGGTGCTCATGGCACCCACTGTGTCCCACCTTCATCTCTGGCATTTGGCAGGGCCTGAAACATGGTGGGTTTCACCAGGTGGAGTGTGTGGGGGCGGGGAGTGGGGGAAGGGGCAGATGGGACTGCCACCCGGGTTCTTCCAGTATCGAGCACTGTCCGCCCAACCCCTAGGCTGCGTGGTTTGCCCAAACCTGTCTGATCTCCCATTCGGGTTACAGGAGCCTTGGACAGCTGAGTGCAGGGTTCCCACGGTGCTTCACAAGCAATGGCCTGCATGTGTGTCTGTGTGCCATGTGTGTATGCGCTCTATGTATGTATATGGAGATCTAGAGATAAATATACACAAACACGTGTGTATGACCTCTAGATGTGCATGTGTGCATGTATGTGTGACCTGTATGTATGGATATACAGAGAGAGCTAAATATATGTCTGCTCTACATAAGAACGGCCGTACTGGGTCAGACCAAAGGTCCATCTTGCCCACTATCCTGCCTTCCGACAGTGGCCAGTGCCAGGTGCCCCAGAGCAGTGAACCTAATAGGTAATGATCAAGTGATCTCTCTCCTGCCATCCATCTCCACCCTCTGACAAACAGAGTCTAGGGACTCCATCCCGTACCCATCCTGCCTAATAGCCATTGATGGATTTAATCTCCATGAATTTATCCAGTTCTCTTTTGTATGTGTATATATATAGAAATCTAGACACACACACAGACACACACATGCATCCACACACGTACACACATTCACATCCACTCCAAGAGCTCGTTAACAGTTCACGCCTGGTTTGCACGCGTCTGTTCATGCTCTGAACAAAAATACCTTGATTGGACCCATACCTATTGGATCCAATTCACCTAACAGCAGTCTGTGCCTTCATTAGCAGCAGGACCCTCTGATTAGGAAATTGAGTGTGTGGAGGAGTAATGGAGGGGTTTATTTTGGGGCCTCCATGAGCCAGCTGGCTGCCTTGTGATCACCTTCCGGCACAGAACACGTAGCTATTTATATATTTTTATATATTGCCTACAGAGGGTCAGAATAGTCGTGTACAGCTCAGCACGGAATAAACAACTGCTAATTCCGGATGGGCAATGAGGAAATACTGCGCTAGAGAATGCAAAAAGCACAAAAGGAAGATGCCTGCTATACAGCATGGAGCTATAGACAGTTACAGGATAGATAGATAGATAGATAGATAGATAGATAGATAGATAGATATGGGGTGGAGGGAAATGAGAGAGGAAAGACAGCAAGATCTACACAAAAATACGTACATCAATCAATCTATACACCTCCGTACATACACATGGATAGTGCAATGTACATCAATTGATATACATCGATACCTCTGTACATACACATCTCCATATATTTATATGTACACAGACACATTTACACACAGATACACATAGAGACACATGCATGTAGAGATGCCCTTCCATGTGTCGATAGATGTACAGGTGTGTATATAAAGATCTGACTGCAGAGATAGATGCCCACACAGTCAGATGGCTAGAGGGGTGTGTATGAGGATAGATGGCTAAAGGGATAGAAAGATGGGGATGGGGTTGGGGGGTATCTAAGGACAGGGGGTGTATGGATGGGTGGGTGGGTGTGGGGATAGGTGGCTAGAGGGGGGATATGAGGATGGGAGGATAAGAGGATAGAGGGGTGGATCTGAGGATAGAGGGACGGGGGGATGAAGATGGGGGGTGGATCTGAGGATGGGGGGTATGATGATGGGGGGTATGAGGATGGGGGGTATGATGACAGGGGGTATGAGGATGGGGGGTTGATCTGAGGACGGGGGGTATGAGGATAGGGGGTGGATCTGAGGACGGGGGTATGAGGATATAGGGATGGGGGTGTACGAGGCTGGGGGGCATCTGAGGGGTATGAGGATGAGGGGGATCTGAGGACGGAGGGGTATGAGGATGGGGGGGGATCATTTACACTCGCTCTCCGCCCCCGCCAGGGTCCGGGCTGTCGGGTCCGATGTGCTTTTCAGTGCCAGCCCCCCCGGCCCACGAGGCCCCGCTGCAGGGCTCCCTGCCCCGCCCCCCCCGGGATCGGGCTGCACTGGAAGGTGGGGTGCGCTGGGGGGGTCACCAGGCGAGCTCGCCGCCAGCCGCGCCCGGCGCTGCCTTACCGTCCGCCCGGCCCTGGGCTGCAGCCGGCTTCCCGCGGCGTGTGCTGGGGCCGCGCTCCGAGCCCCCCGGCCGGCTCCTGCGGCCGCCCCCGCCTCCGGGCCAGCCCCGGCCACTGGCACAGGGAGCGGGGAGCCTGCTCATGGGTCAGCGCCGAGCCCCGAGCCCGGCTTCTCCCTCCCCGCCCGGCACAGCACGGCACGGCGCGGCGCGGCCAGCTTTGCGCAGAGGCAGCCGCGGCTGGCGAGCGCCTGACACCGGGCTCAGCAGAGCTCCAGCCCCACCGGGTGTGGGGGGGAAACTCCTCCCCCAGGCCGGGGGGGGGCCACAGGAGCCGCTGGAGCAAGGAGGACGCTGCACCCCCCCCCCCCGGTCCTGGGGGATTCAGCCCCTCAGGCCAGGGGGGGCTTTGGGGGTCTGTCCCCTGCCTGGCACAGGCCGGAGACCTGCCCCCAGCATCCTCCCTCGAGCCTCATGCAGCCCCCGCAGGGCCTAGGGCAGCCTAGGAGCCAGGAAAAGGGCAGGGGGCAGAGGCAAGTGGGTGTTTGTGTGATAACCCCGGCTCCAAGCCCAGGGCCCTGGGCTTGCTCAGCCAGCCCCGTGGGGAGGACATGGACCAGCAGAGGGACCCACCCCAGGGACCTGAGCGAGCTTGCTGGAGGCTTCTTCCTGGGGCAACCGGGCACTGAAGTCGTCTCCTAGCCCAGCTGCTTCCTTCTGGCCATGAAGCTGGAAGGGAGGCCTGGAAAGGCTGGGCAGGGGCAGAGTTAAGGTGATGGGCTCACCGGAAGGCTGCCTCGGCCATGCCGCTCAAACATTGCGTTACCTTTTTTTGCAGTTAGTTGCAGGGGCATTTTGAAAGGAAGAGACTATTGCCTAACCTTGTCTCACTGGCCCCTTGGACTCCCTGCAAACCTGTCTCCATCCCTCTTGTCTGATGCTTAGACAGGGAGCTCTGTAAGGCGGGGCCATCTTTCTGTTGTGCTTGTACAGTGCCTTGGCCATGAGTGGAACGCCTCGCTGCTGCAGTAATATAAACAATTCATAACAACACAGAAATGGCTCCAGCCGAAGGGGTTAAAGACCAGCTGGTGCAGATGGACAGCAGCATAAACTGTGGCCATGGGGTGAAATTCACCCCAGAGCAGAGGGCCAGTACAGAGTCCATAACTCCTCAGCCAAGGGCATAAGTGGTGCCCAGCCCTTGCTGCATGGCGGGAAATTTCACCCATGTACACTTAAGCCCCCAAAGGTAACCTAGTATCTAGGCGCATTGCACAGGTCCATAGCAATGCTTCCAAGCATGTAATTCAAGGGATCCTTAAGGTAGCAACAGAGGCGCATGCTGCTTGGCCAATCCTCTTGTTTTGCACATCACTGGGGCGTTCTGAGGCTTCTGCGTGGGGTAACTTCCACCCATCATTAGCTAAGTTCCTGCATACATGCACCTTGGAGATGAAAAAAGCCAGGCCTGGCAGGCTCACTTTGTGTTGTCTAAGGCTCTGCAAACCCACCGAAGGTCTCACTGAGGCGAGAGGTGTTTTAAAAAGCTACGATGCAATGGTTTTACAGTGGGAAAAGTGTATTTACTTCTCCACACCCCCCCGCGCACACAAACATACCCTTTCTCTACCACAACTCAACAGCAACTCTGGGCAAGGCACTCCGTTTCCCCCCCCAAAATGCACCTTTCGGCTAAGCCCAAGCCAGGAACATTCATCCCCACGGGTGAGTTTCTGGAAAAGTTACAAGCATGTTGAAAACAAGGAGGAGGGAAGGGGTGGTAAACAAAAGCTGTTTTGCAATTTTCAGAGAAGCTGGAGGTTAAAAAGAGCTTTGGGTAGCATGGCCTAGTGGCTAATGCAGTTGGTGTAAGGGTCAGGAAAGCAGCTTCTATCCCTGTCTCTGCCACAGACCTTGGTGCATCACTTGAGCCAGGACTCTTAAAGGAGTCAAAGGAAGGCAGGAATTCTGTCCCAGTGCCCTGTGCCTCAGTTTCCCTGTAAAATGGAGAGGACACTTCACTTCCTGTGTGACGTGCTTTGAGATTGACCCAGGAAAAGCCCCTGAGAAGAGTCAAGTAGTGGGATTCTGGTTCCTCTTTCCATGGTCTGGCTCTCTCCAGGACTCTTTCTAGCATGTTGTCCAGTCTAGGTTTAAAAGTCCCAAGCAATGGGTTTCCCACCACTTCTCTTGGGGGGTCATTACACAGTTTAATGCAGCCTCCCCCACCTTCTCTGCCTCGGAAAAGATTTTCCAGTTTCCATGGCCTAATGTGTCCCAGGCTCTCTGCTGAGATTGCCAGCACATGGTACCAATGGGGTGATGGTTTTCTGACACATCTCCACCCCTAATCGAATCCAGCCTGTTAGTTGCTGCCCTGCCTGAGGTTAAATCCCAGCTCGGGTGGGAGAGGCAGCCCCTTCCCTCCAGGGAAATATCTGCTACTGCAAAAGCCACCCAGGCCCAGCCATGGTTCTGCTCAGCAGCAGCAGCCACCGAGCTTAATAAGATAATGAAACAGATCAAAATGCACCAAACTGCAGCAGTCTTTTGGGACAAAATTCCTGGAGCAGGTGAGGTTGGGACAGGGGGGCATGGTTGTTTCCCGTCCTCAAATAAAGAGCCCCCCCGGCCTTATCTCCACTAGGGATTTGCCCCAGTTTCAGTCATTGTAGCAGCTTCAATGCAAACAGGCCAAGTTGCTATTTACACCAACCCAGCTGAGCTCAGCCCCGCTTGGCATCACAGTGAGGGCACCAGTGCAAACGGGGGATCCGGTGGTTAACCCATCTGCACCCAGAACTGTGTCTGGACAAGGTCCCATTCATGCCTGGTGAGCCCCATTGCCCTCCATGGATTTGCTCTTGATTTACACCACAGAGAGAGCAGGATCAGGCACAAATTCCCTATCCTGTCTTGTAGACCGTGACACAGACTCAAAAAGTTAAATGCTCCTGCCTGAGCAGCCTAACCCTCTGCTCACCCACCCCAGAGACAGTCACTGCAACCCACGCACTCATGCTGTCCCACTGGTTTACGCGGGATGGGGAGCAGGCCCCGAGGGACCAGATCCTCAGCTGGTGTAAACTCCACTGGACCAGCACTTGCAAGCCCTAGCTGAAGAACCCCTGTCTTGGGGCAGTCACAGAGCTCTGCCCTGGAGCTCTTCAAGAGAAGGTTCTCTACAGGAGGCTGGGTAGCCAGCTGTCCTGGATGGTTCAGGCACAACCAATCCTGCGGAGGGTTACACTAGCTGACCCTTGTGTCCCTTCTAAGTCTCACGCTCCTTAACAAATGTATCATCCCAACACCCCCTGAGGCCGGCCAGTGCGATTATCCTCATTTTCAAGATGGGGAATGAGGCCCAGAGAGACTAAGTGACTTGCCCGTGGTCACCTAGGAAGCCTGTGGCAGAGCAGGGGAATTGCATTCGGGTCTCCCAAACCCTAGGTGACTGCCCCAGCCACTGCACCACCCTGCCTCTTGCATCTCATCGCTGCCACCCACACACCCTGCATAAGTCAACCAGGCCCATTTTGCTGTCACCGGAGCACTGGAGACATTCCAAGCACCCAGCTTCCCCCAGCCCCAGGTTTTCAGCATGGTAACCCTATGGCCTTCAGGGAGTTACTCCAGATTTACACCACAGAACATGAGGTGAGGATCAGCCCAGGGCTATACAGTTTGGCAATTTCCAATGACAGCTACTGCCCCAGAGCAACTCTTCTGCTGGCGATTGTAACAGCTGGCAGCACGACCCACTGCAGGTAACATGGCAGAGCTCTCGGCCAGACGCTGCTGGGCAAACCAGAGTTTTACAGGTATTACTGTTAGGAATGAATGACAATAGAGCGTCTGCGATCAGGGCCCCATCATGCCGGGTGCTGCTCAGACAGTGAGAGCGTCCCTCTGTCTCTAACTTGCAGTCCCAACAGACAAGTCAAACAAAGAGCAGGAGGGGAGGTGACTTGCCTGAAGTCGGAGAGTGGCCAGTGTCAGAGCTGGGAATGGAACCCAGGTGTCCAAGGCCAATGCTCTACCCCCAGGACCACCCTGCTCCAGGTGGCTGTAAAACTGCCTCTGCGGGGGGGATTTTTTTGAAATCTGTTCAAAATGCAGAAAGATGTTAAAATGGCCTGGAGATCAATCCAGCAGGAGGCAGCTCTAGTCTCTGCATGAATGAAGCAAAGATGGCAGGGAAAGGACCGAGGAAGAGCTAGAGGGAGGGCGCAGAAGCAGGCCTTGTTCTGCTGAAGGCCCACAGCTCCGATCCCGGCGGACTGGGCTTGCCAGGCCGCTCAGCGCCTCTTTGCGAATCCCCGCGTGGGAGCTGGAGGCGGGATGACTCATGCGAACGCTGGCACAGCAGCAATTAAAATCTGCAGCTGCTATTAATAGCTGCCAGCGGAGGAGCCTGGCCGTCGCTGAATGAGTGCGGCTCCCACGCAGCTGTCAGCACAGCTCCCATTGAGAAACACAAGCGAGTAACAGCACAGAGCCAGCAGGGAGGGGTCGCTGCATCCTCGGGAGCCTCCTCCCTGGAGATGCAAGTGACAGGATCCTGCTGCGAACACGATGCTTCCCACCTGATTACAAGGGATGGTAGGCAGTGACCCCCTGGGGGACACAGTCTCTTCCTCTACCAATGATACAGGGCCAAGATGGGGCTTCCCTAGGTGCATAATAAACATACCCCCTCACTGCCCAGTTGCAGCATGTACAGAACAATTCCTTGGCCCCTTGGAGTGGAAGGAGCTGAACTGTTACTCATTAAAAAAAGAAATCGAGTCCTCCCTCATTTTAATGACTGCTGGGCTCTTCCTCCTCTGGTTCCTTTCACTCCAAGGTTCCCGCCAGAAGGAATCCTGCAAGCTGCACTGTGTTTGCACAAGCCCCCAGGTGAAACATGTCAGAGATGCCATGGGGCATCTCCACTGGCCTGGTGGGATTAAACTTAGGGACGGTGAAGTTTCTTCCCCAACTACTGCACTTGGGCTGTCAGCACTTTGGGACAGATCCTGCCTTTTGTTCTGTGCCTGTACAGCTCCAAGCACCCCGGGCTCCTGGTCCATGACTAGGGTTGCTAGGCGCTACCAGAACACACATACATAACAACCACCCTGGCTGCAACAGTCCTAGTTTACTCAACTAGACTCCGTGGGTCAATTCACCGTGACCTTGTGCCTGGGACAGCCATGGCAGTGCAGAGCTGTAAAACCAACCCACCCAGATGAGAATGGGGGCCTGGTGCACCCACAGAGCACGGGTATAAATGCCTGTGGAAGGCAATGAGCAGTTGGCCCCCATAAGCCAAATTCCTATCTGGAATAAGCAGATACAACTCCAAGTGGCTTCTGCAGTTAGCCAGGCCCAGGGTGTAAATCTGGAACTGGACCATGGCATGGAAGGCTCTGGTTGCATCGGGGCCCCTTACCCACAAGCTAAATGCACACCATTACGTGTGTACATCATGGGGCATCATCCGGAGAAGCAGCCTGGGGCACGGTGTGACGGGCAGAGCAGCCCAGAAACGTTAAGAACTAAACAATGAATGAAACAAATCAAGAAAAGAACCAAGTGTTTATTGGGAGCAGTTGTCAGTTTTCTGCTTTTCTAAACAAAATAACAACTGTACAAATAATAACCACAAGTTGCCCGCGCAGTTAAATAAATATTTCCATCACACACCTGGGTGGATCATTCTGGAGCACAGCAGAGTAACAGGAAAAGATGTGACCTCAGACAGTGCTTTTAGCAACCCCGCAGCCCTGATCCACCTGCAAAACGTGCCACATTTGTGGCTCTTAAGGGGTTAAATCCCAAAGTCTATCAAAACAGAAACCTGCCTTGATTGCAAAGGGCTCGCCCCTTCCATCAGCCAAGCTGGAACCCTGGAAACTGAGGAGGATGAATGACCAGCACCCCCGGCCCCACACACGCCAGGCTTGGCTCCAAAGGGTACTTCTGCAGGAATATTAACAAGTACGATCAATCCTGCTAGGATGATGCGTCAAAGGTTGGGACTGCATCTGGCACAGACCTCAGTCCATACCAGGAAGACTTTCAATTCACTTGAGGGGTACCCTTTCCTCTTCTGTGAACTCAATCTCTTGCATAAGAGCAATCCCCCCAGGAGTATTTTAAGCTGTAACAGCCCCTCTCTCTACTGGGGTGTGTGTGTGTCCAAACAATCTGAAAATGCCTTTAGCCCTTTCCTAATAGCTTGGGGTACATGCAGAGATTTGCCCATCCTGAGCAGATGACCCTTGGACACCACAGACAGATCTTTCAAAGACATCTCGTAGCTAGTGTTGTCTGCTTTGGCATGATTTTAACCCCAACCCCTCAGCTAGGAGACAAACACCTCTCTCCGGACAGAGCCACCGAAGAGGACAGTGACGATCAGGGATGGGGGACTTGGATGCCAGGAGGGCAGATGGGCCAAGAAGAGAGTCTCCCCCTTACAAAGGGATCCCCAGAAGGTCAGAGAACTACAATCAAAAATGCCCAACAAGGCCCAGGGGTTAAATACTCATTTAAATCCCAACAGCCCCTGATTTTCTAACCCAGGTTATCTGACATTTAGATCTGACCATGCCCCCATTCACACGTATTCATTTAGGATGTGACACAAGCACTGAAGAATCCCAGTGCGCTCTAAAATTCACTTCCCACGAAGCCCTCCTCGCTAATGGGCTGTCTTAAACTCAGAGCAGCTGAGGGATTATGGCTTATATTCTATTCAATTCATTGCATTTGTCTAGCTCAAAGCCACATTACCCCAGACCACAATGAAATACGGTACAGAGGCAGGGTAAGAAGGGTCAGTCAGCGCGTCTGGGAACCAACAATCATATGGACACATGACAAACACAACTTCATCATGCCCCACAGTGTACTCAATTATTTGTCCCTTCATTAGGGTCGATTTTCTGATCAGATCTGTATTAGTGCAGGCTCCCTCTTTGTGGATCCGACTGCAGAAGCGGACCTGTGCCTGTAAAATAAGCTATTTTGAAACTGAAATCTACACCAAAGTGGTACAGTTCACTTGGCCTTTAACAGAAGGTAAAAATCGGCTATCTGGTTGGAGAACACACCTTCTGCCCTGCCAAGGGGATGTTTCCATTACCTCTCTCTAACCACAGCACTATTCTCGAATTGACACGCCTTTGGAGAAACCCAGCGTTTATGAGAGAGACAAAAACGGAAGTGACATTTTCATAGCCACTCACGTTCCCTGACCTTTCACTATTCTTTCTAGTCTGGGCTAAAGCCCGTTATTGCTCCTTGTTACAAGGACCAGTTTTAAGTTTGGCCATTGTCTTGTTTTGTGTTGTAGGGTGCGTCTACTGGGGGGCCAAGGCACCGAACCTGGGTCACTTGATTCTGGCTTGCGGGGGGCGGGGCTAGAAATGGCAGTATAGACATTCCCGATACAAGAATCTGCAGGCTGAGCACTGGCTAGAACAAGTTAAAACCTCGGCAGACCAAACATTATCCCAGGGGGCTGGATAGGATCCACGTGCACGTCTACATCACTTATCCCATGCTGGAAAGGAGTAGCCCTTCCTCTGCATGGTATTTGCACGCATGACATTCAGTTAGAGGAGCTGAACGACCCCTCGCCTGCCCCAGTCTGATGCTGTCCAAGTAAATGGCTGCAAAGGCCCTTCTACCATCGGCTGCAACTGGGAGGATTTCAGCACAGTGCAGCGCCTGGGCTGGACCTTGCAGCTCCCCATCCATAAAGGCCAGCAGTCTGTCCTGTGATCTTGAGATGGGAATGTCAAGATGAAATAAAAGCCATGTTCCATGGTAGGAAATCTGCAGCACTGGCCGGGGACGGGACAGGACAGACGGGACATGGGAGGGGGAAGGGAGGGGACATGTGCTCACACACAAACACATGCCCAGAGCCACAGGGCAGCTTTCCTGTGTGTCCCAGCAGAGTACGCAATCTCGCCTGCACTCCTGAGCCAGGCACCCACTCAGCAATAGCAGGGTGGGGGATAGGTGCTGACAGAAGATACTGCTACTTTCCCAGAGAAGGAAACATGGACTCTGGCTCTCTCCTCCGGATAAACTCTGCAGAGAGGGACACTTCACCCAGAAGTACCACTGAGCAAGCGCATGTTTCTGGGCCAGGAAATCTATCCCTGGTTTGGACTGGGGTCCTGCAACTCACTGGAGCTTTGCTGGGATAAGCCTTGGCTATTGCTTCAGCTTGAGAGCATCCTTCAGGCTGTGGATCACTCACAGGGAGGCACTCCATCTCCTACCTTGCTCTGATTAACATTCAGCAAACAGAAGGTGCTCCAACAAGCGCTGGCAGGTGTGGGAGCTCCACTAAAAAGGAAGTCATTGCCCGTGGTTGTGGTCTGCCACAGGAGAAATGCAAATCTGGATACCACCTTGGGATTTTAGCTCCTCTGACGACAGAAGGGAGATCCAACTTTTCTGCACCTCGCTTCTCCAGGTCACGTCACCCCAAAATACACAGCCCCCGTCACAGTGTGCACGTAAGAGAATTGACAGGCCTGTACATGTGATAGTCTATAGAGGCTGCGGGTCTCACACTGTAATATCAGCCCTGCCTAGCCACCGATGGGTTGGAGGATGGGGGAAGATCCTGAATGTGGAAGTGGAGGAAAACAAAATGCTCTTGAACAAATGGGCAAGTGAAAACCCTGGGACTGAGACACCGCCCACGTCCGCTGTCTGTGAGGGGCTCAAATCTGGCAGCCTACCTGCAAGATGAAGCCTGCGCAGGACAAAAGCGTCTGCAGCCAGACGCAGACCACCTTTAGAGCAGCAGCAATACCCATCCCACCTCTGATTTACACAATGCACCACAGAAAACCAGCCCCCTTGCAAACTGCCCGTGGCCTCGCTTGTTTCACATTAACGCTCACATCAAACACGTTGGATCCATTCTCACTGCACACGCAACCCTTTTTAGTGATAATACTCAGCACTGCAATAGCTGGGACATAACTGACTAATTCTCACAACACCCCCAAGAGGCAGGATAAATATCATCAGCCCCTTTTTACAGGGGGAGAAAGACCTACCCAAGGTCACTCGGGGCTTCTGTGGCCGAGTCAGAACTGAACTCAGAACTTCAAGACTCATCCCAGGTCTCAGCCACTCCAGTGGTGAAGACGATCCAAGATCCAAACCAAACTGATAAGATTCCCGGATACTAAGGTGGTGTGGGAGAGAGCAGGAAAGAATACAATCTATCCTATCTCATGGCATCAAAGACCCCCAAGTATACTCCCTACAGCCGTTGCGTAGTTTGCACATCTAACTGAATATTTTTACACGCAGAAACAGCCAAGCCATTATGGACACTATGCCTGTCTCGCCATCAAAGCCCTGAAGAGGCCAGAATGAAGGGCGAGCGATAGAAGCAGCAGGATAGGCTGTGACTGCAGCATTGGACTCAAACCTCCATGTGGTGGCTAGCTACAAGAGAGAAAACAGAGAGAAAGTTTGCAATGCCACCTGCCCGCAATTCTGTATTTGTGAACCAAATTGGCACATCAAGCCAAACTGTATTTTAATTTGCCCTTGCTAACTGGGGTCATCTGAGGCCTAAAATTAGCCCCTCCCCATTTCTTCCAAGTAAGATTAATTAACTCCGGTGTTCTGTAGCGATTAAAATATTGGTTGCCAGACACCATCAGTTGGTCCTCATAAGTCACCGTATGGGACAGATGTGCCGTTATAAGAGAGAAGCAAACACATTAGCACAAAGACATGGCTTTGGGAGAGTCATTTCGGATCCGTCCAAGGGTGACCTCCCCCCCACAAACCAAAATCCACCTCAGACAATTGAAATGACCTAACTGGATTCTAGAAATTGCAAACATTCATTTGTACAAAGTCAAGACCATGCAGCCAGAGCTCCCTGGATGCTTTGGAAAGGATTTTGGATTTTAATGTTAAATTTTTCAAAGTGATCATTACCAAACTCCTAGAGATTCACGAGTGACTGTGCAATGAAGGGCCAGACAACGGTGATGGAACATGACACGTGGGGGTAAAAAGGACTCTGGCCTATTTCTTTGATTAATCTCTCAGGAACAATACCGACCCAACGGACTTTTTGTGGGTTAACAGAAGCTCTGCCAGCAGAGGATCCTGGCCCAAATCACACCTAAAAGACATTTGTTGTATCCCAGAACAGTTGATATTTTTGGCAGGTAATAATACCAGCCAGGTTTCTACTCAAAACTAAACTGGTACAAGCAGCTTAGTGCTGTCTTTCGATCCATTATCCCAGACTGCTTTCAGTTCGGTTTCTCCATTACTTTTCACCTCCTTGGAGCCCAGAGACAGATGGCAGGAGACACAGGATATAAAGGCAGGTAATCCTGTGCTGGGGGTGGGATCTCTAGATAAACAGCAGAACGCACAGCTGACAAGGGCCCTTTGGAGGCAACATTACAAACTAACTACTTCACCATGACCTCCAGCAATCTCTGCACCAACTCTCCAAAGCGCTGTTACAATGCCACATGAAATCTCTTTTTGGTCACTCCCCAATCTTATTTTCTGTGAACCCCTAGGGAACAATTCTCCCTTTGCCAGGTTGATGCGGAAACAGCCCCCAGACGGTGATGTTCCTCAGCGTCCCTGCTTGGCTGAAAAGGGGTCATGTTCTCGGCACCATTTACAATGGGGAGGAGTCGGGGTTTACTGTCCATTGCTCCAGCCTTCACCACTTGAAAAGGATAAGCAAGGCCAAGGCCGTGTAGCCCAAGACGAGGAAGAGGACCTTCAGCAGGCGATCGTTCTTATCTTCCAGTTCCTTTGCCAGGATCTCAAAGAAGGTGACGAACAAGAAAGTTCCCGCGGCAATGCCCTGTAAGAGCACAGAAGCCACGCTGCTGGCCACGTTCTGGGCGCTCTCGATGCCCATGCCGATCCCAATGCCCAAAGGAATCATCAAACTCACCGTAAGTGCTAGCTTGGCGGCATCTTTCAGTGTTAATGAGATCTTGGCCATGCTGATGCCCAGCGCCACAGCCACCAGCGTCTCGTGGATGGCCACGCCCAGGAACAGACTCATGATTTTGTTTCCTTCCTCCTGGAGGCCCAGGGCCAGGCCCTCAAAGATGGAGTGGGCAGACAAGGCAAACACCAGGCTGAAGAGCCGCAAGGGGCTGGATTGGGAAAGCTCCTGGACATTCAAGCCGTGGCTGTGGGAATGGTGGCTGTGCTCCTCGTAAAGCGTGCGCCCTCTGGAAGATGCTATGAAGGGGCTCTCATATTCTGAGTCACTCCCGACGTCTGAGCCGGCGTTGAAGGTCTCCAGGTCGATGAAGGAAGGCTTCTCCTTCCGAAAGGTCAGGATGAGCTGCTCCACAAAGACCGTCATAAAGAAGCCCACCAGCATGATGGTCTCAGCCAGGGGGTAGTCTGTGGTCACCTTCCCAAGCTTGAGAACTTCCTGAAGCTGGAACAAAGGAAAAGGAACCTGCAGTGAAACTGGCTGCGTCATTCACCATAAAAAATGACCGGGGGGGGGGGGTGGAGAACTCCTCCCTAACCTTTAAAAGTTTTCAGTGTAAAGGCCAGAACCACAGCAGGCTCCCAACCACGGGCATTTGCTAGGGTACATCAGGCTTGTGTTACTGGGTCTCTAGGATCCTCCCCCTTGCTTTAAGGATCAGCCTCTTCCTGGGGTTCCCATGGTATCTGGTGTGCACTGTAATATGCAATGAAGCTGGGACTGCCTAAACTCATAATGATGAATACGGGGTTATGGGCAGCCCAAGCATGTGCCTTTGTAGGGCTGGGATTAGGAGAAGCCCCTATGTGGCCTACAGTTGAACTGGAGATGTTGGGCACTAGCTGGCAGAGCAGAGGGTTTAGTCTGATAATGTGATAGCTTCCAGAACACCCTGGGAAACTCATGGCACCGTTATCACATTGAACAACATCTTCAAAGCAATGTCATCTGCAAGCAGAGACTCTCCCAAATCCCCGCGTCAGAACAGAAGGGATTATCTGGACTCACTGCAGTTGCAAATAAAACCCCAACGAGTTTGCCCACAGCTACCTTTTCTCGTACGGCGGGGAGCAAGGCGTTGAAGCAGGTGGCCAGGAAGACCCCTCCTCCGAATGAATTGCAGAGGGCAATGAGCTTTCTGGAGCGATGAGCTTTCTCATAATCCGCTTCTATTATCTTGACAGGCAGGAGGGACCCAAGCAGCATGAGGAAAAAGACCCCCAGTAGACACAGAACTTTGACTGCTTTGATATTCATCTTGTCTCCCTGAAGAATGTCCCCTGCCAGGGACTCTGTGAAAAGTGAGTTTGGTGGCGTCCTTCAGATAACTACTTCAACTGTCACATCAGCATTTAAACTGCAAAAACAAGTGTCCAAAGAATCACGCTCCTGAGCTCGCTAGCTGTGGAAAGGAGCAAGACAAATGATATTTTCCTATGTAAATAAATAGTTATAAGAGCGCATTTCATCCCAAACCTGCATTTCAGTCTATATACAGGAATTACGGCACTCACCACTAAAATGCAGCCATCTCTAGAGCGGAGGGAACCAAACAGCTAGCACGCACAAATGGGGGTAAGGAGGTAAGCAGAGAAAAGGGAAATTTTCAAAGTTAGGACACAGGGCAAACTCATAATCCCATAACAAGCACCTCCAGATCTTTCATACTGAATAGAGGCAGCCTCAGTTTTGAAAGCACCATCTGAGAGACCCAGTCACAGTAAAACACAGAGAATGTAGGTACCAATCCTGCAATCGGATCCACACAGGCAGAACTTTGCACCCACCAAAATCAAACTGCAGGATAAGGGCTTTAATTCAAGCCACTTTGGAAGAATATTACTTCACGTAGGGTATGGGTAACTTCTGTTGTTCAAATTACTCTTTTACCATTTATGTGGTTTTCTTTTTAAATGTAACTTACCTGGATCAGTTTCAATTTCTTATGCCCGGAGTGCAATGTAGATATGGTTGGGCTGAAAATCCTGCTGCAATGTTTGGGTTGCCAATTCTGAAGGTGAACGGCTGAATTATTTAAAAAGCCTGTTTTAAATTAAACGAATAAACAATCCTGAAAGCATGTATTTTATTAGGTTTTGAAATATGATAATTTTTGTTTAGCAAAAACCTAAACCATCTGTAGTATGCCCCTTTAAAGGGAAGCCCTAGGCAGAAATTCAGTGTTTATTCTTTATTTTCTCATACAGAACAACAACAGAGTGGATGAGAGAACGAACAGATGGTAGCTTCACAGAAGACAAAGATGTAAAACTCAAGCTCCCTGAATCACTATAAACAATTTACTCTGAAACATAAAAGTTTCCCCCCATATGGTATATGCAGCCAGGGTGCAATTTGTATTCCACAAAGCACTTTAAAAGAAGAAATGGGTTAAATTAAGATTAAATATTTTTTAAAGGTATACGATCAATGATGTTTCCCTTGAGATCTAGAAATTAGGCAGAAGCACAGCTAAGATTCTAGCCCACTTCCCTTAGCTATTACACTGAACTAAGTTACAGAGTCAAACCAATGGCATGTTGAGAGGTTCTTACTGCCGTGACTCAAAGGTAAAGAGTTCCATACGGCCGGGAGCACTCAGCAATCACAATATATTTCACTCTAATGAATGAAGACAAAATGTTCATAGCCATACCGATGCTCAAACCAATGAGGGACAAGGTAGATAATTGGATACCTGGTTACTGGACCAGCAAATGAGATTGAAAACAAAAAACCTTGGGGCTACAGATTTCCTTGAGGGGGTGACAGTGTTTATGATCATCATCTCTGTGTACTGGTCTGGGTTATTCTACACTTTTGTTTATTAAAAAAATTTTAAATGGTTGGGGATCTGGTAAAAGGATATAGCGCCTTGCATCTGTAGGTTAACAGTTCCAATCCAACCCCAAGGCAGTAGTGAATTAAAGGGGTTACTGTCTGATGGCTGTCTGGTGGCGTGCGTGAAGTGAGTTGCTGGATTTCAGTCAGGTTTTTGGTGCAGAGGCATGCCCAGTCACGAAAAAATACCTTTGTCAACAAGTGGGCCAACCGGTTCCATTTTCAAACTTGGCAGAGAAGCGAGAGAGCGAACAGATTGAGAGAGAGAACTCTTCTATCATGTTTCCAAGGTGGTCTGTCCAGGTCAGGGCTTAGGTACATTGCCAGTAAGCTTGATCTGCCTGCACCTGATCTGTAGCTAGAGAGAACTTCATTTTCCAGAGCTGTCATTCCTGAAGAAAGTATCTTCCCCAATGCATGTGTATTAAAACATATGTTTGTCCAACTAAAGGTAACATATTCAACATTAGCTGTCTTGCCTGCACTGAACTAGCAAAGTCTACAGAGGATTCTGAATATAGACTTCGATTGGAAACACCCTTAGTTTCTTTGGAGCAATGCCCAATCTTTTAAGAACAGCATATTACTGCTCTGCAGAATGTTTTCCTTTGTGAGCTGCATGGTTCTAATAGCAGATGGAAATTACCATTTTGTAGATAATTTCTTCCACAACAAAAGTGTTGCATTATAACATTGTACCAGACCCAAAGACTGTTTTAATGCCCCCTCTCTCCGCCTGAAAAGGAGCATGAAAACTGGACTGGTGAATTGGAAAAATGGACGGTGACGAAAGAAGTTTGCCATTTGTCAATGCTTTGATCTCCAGGACAAAGTCGATATGTTGTTCTGATCATGCTATGCTGTCATACAAACAAGACCATGCTGGGTCCCTGAAAATATTTGGGAAGGTTGTTAATGCCTGTAACTCATATGACAGCCCTATCAGATTGGGCTGGGCACGGCAAATTTAGATTGAACAGCCGTCTGACAGAGGATGGTAGCTCCTGCGTTCTTAGGGACTCAAAAATGCTGACCCAAGACATGAGGGTTGGAACCCCAACTGCATTTTCTAGCTGCTGCTGCTAGTCCCTCATTTGGGGGGCTACTCTCCCCCTAGCTTTCCTGCCTCCTCAGAGCATAGTGCTGTTGGGTCACCGCACCATCACACTGCCCCCAGAGTGCGGCTGGAGGCCAGCCCTGGGACGTGGGGGGAAATCCCACCCCGCCCCCAGACCCCTCACACCAGCCCCTGGGTCCCTGGTGCCAGGCTCCCCCAGCACCGTGACCACCCGCCCCTGGGGCCGGGGCCAGCCCCAGCTCCTTGTCTCTGACTCCCAGGAGGCCCAGGGCTCCTAGACCCTCTAACGACCCAGCCCCAGGCTTCCACCCAGGCCTTGGTCCCCCACGCCAGGCTCCCCCTCCCCCATCTGACCTCCCCTCCCCCATGTCCCCACCTGACCACCCCTCCCCCACCTGTCTGCCCCCCTCCGTGTCTCCTTCCCCTCGGGCCTCGTCCCCCAGCACGCCCGGCTTCCGGGACGGTCCCTTCCCACTTACCTTCGGGATCTTTGGCCGGCTCCACGCCCGGACACCTCCCCCTCCTCTCGCAATACTGAGGTTCCACCCTTTCCGGAGACGTCCACCTGTGATTGGCTGCTGGGGACGCCAGGAGAGAAACCGCCGTTTCTCACTGGCTGGAGGGGACGCCAGTCAGCGACTCTGGCCTCGCCTACCCATGAAGCCGAGCCAATGCCCCGGGCCACGGGGTGTGTCGCTGATGAGGGCCCGAGGAGAAACAAGAGCCCGCTGTGAAAGGTTCCGGTGCCTGTTCTAGAGGCTGCAGAGCTGTCCGGGGCAATAGGTGCTGAAAGTGGCATTGTACGTGTGGGGCTGGTGGTTTCAGCAGGGCGGGCAGAGGTGCTGGAACTAAGGGTGCTGCGGCTCCCCCGAGCTTGAATTGGTTCCTATTATATAAAGGAGTTAGAGTTTGGTTCAGGGGATTTCAGCAACCCAGCTAGACAATTTGTTCCAGCAGCACTGGGGAGTGGGAGGAGGATTCCTGGGTTCTGCTTTCAGCTCCAGCAGGGACTTCCTGGGTAACCATGAGCAACTCACATCCCCTCCTTGTACGTGTTTCCTTAACTGGAAAACAGGACAAGTGCTAGCACCCCTGCCCCACTACAGCAAACTAGCATCTCAAGTTCTGAGGGACCCTCAGATGAACAAGACTCGAGCAGGGGAAGAGTGGTGGTATCAGTATGAGAACAGCTGCTTTTAACAGAGGCCTTCGCTCTGAAAGAGAAAACACTTGAGCAGAAGCTGTTAGCAAAGTTCAGCAACTGCCTTGCTAGAGGGGAGTCGAAGTCTCCCCTACCAGTATACAGGAGCAGGGCTAAGGTAGCTCACAATGGGGATACGGAACATTTTAGCCCTAAGTCAGTCATTAGAACAGACCAGGTGGGAGTGAATGAAAATAGCAACCTGTAGAATGTGAGAGCAAGGTGAGTAGGGGTCACTTAGGGCAGCAGCCAAACATCCACCAGCCTAATTGGTGTGGACCGGTTCCCTGACTGTCTAAGCAGAGAGGTGGAGACAGAGGAGACTGAACCCTCAGTTCTAGAGGTGACACTGGCAGAATTCAGGACTGAGACACAGCAGTGGAGGTAGCATCTCTGAGAACAACCAGCACCACCATTTGTGCTGCTGTCCTGTTGAGAAGTTAGAGGACTTCATTCTCACTGGGGAGTAAGTAGGTCCTCTCCCTTAAAAATAAAAATTCTAAACAAAGAACCTTCCTCTCTCTGCATTGCAGGTGGATGGTCAAGAGTGAGAGGTAAGTGTCTCCCACATACCCCCTCTAGAGGTGCTCCTCAGGGCATGACTCACCTTCCAGCTTACAGGTCTGGATTTCTGCTCCCAGGAAAAGTCCTACTATTGCATTTGCAAACAGAAAAGGCAGTTTGCTCTGCACCTCTGACCGCGCAAACCGTTGCGAAGGGACTATAGTGAAATCCAGCTGACACATTCACATCCGCTAAGGAAATGTCCAGCTGTACTAAATATTCTCCCAATCTTTGGCAAAACTGCTGTAAATACACAAGGCAAGGAGCAGTTCAACACCTGTAAGTGATGGCGGGTGACCCTAGGTAGGTTCCCTCCCCACTGCATCAGTTCTGCACCTGCCATGCTACCAGAGGGGGCCTTCACATTCCCATAAACACTTGGTCTTATAGGTAACAGCAAGTATTTTTATGCACAAGATGCTGTTTTTCCAATGAATTTTATTTGGAAAGAAGATCAGAATCCATGAGATGTAAAATAAATGCATTTTGCAGGACATTATAAGAGGGGACGGGCAATGGCCACCAGTATTAGATGAGTGTACACACACAAGAGGGAGAGAAATTGGTTTGGCTAGATTAAACACACATACCTAGGAACAAATAAAGGATAACATTTAGGTTGAATACCAAGGAAAAACTTTCCCAACGAAGAGTTTTTCAGCTGTGAAGAGCTGCAAGGGAGGTAATGGAAGCCCCATCATTACGATGTGGACTGTCAGGAATGATTATGAATTGAGTGCAAGGTGGGGAGAAATTGACGCTGTTCCTTCAACCACACATCATCTCAAACAGGTGTGCTTCTAGCACAAACTGGGCACTGAAGATCCTGCATGGAGAAGAACCAAGTAGCATTTCTATCAGCTGACACACACACACACGTTAGTAGTAAAGCTGAAAAGCCAACAGGACAAACAGCATTTCCCAGTCTGAGGGGTGGAGATAGAGGAGAAACCAAACCTGCTTCTTTTCAAGCAAACGGGGTTTTGGAGGCAGGGGGCAAGAAATCCTCTCAAGCTAATTGGAAATCTGCAAAGACTATGAAAGGCAACTGGCTTTGTGAAACAGAAGGCTCTGAATACACAGAGGTGCTGTTGGGAAGGACAGACATTCACGGCCCTAAGCAGAGGAGTCAGTAAAGTGAGACAAAGGCACAGGCTGCACCAAAGTAACAACAGGTTCTCTGCTCCACAGGGAGGTAGGATGAATGATGAAGCAGGGCTGGTCAGGGCTGCTCAGTAGAGAGGAAAAGCCAACAGAACTTTTCCCTTTGCCAGCTCCCAAATGAGACAGCAACAAGAAATCTTTGCTTTTCCCTATTTACATCTGGCCTCCTTTTGTGCCTGAGGGCTCAGTGGCTGGCTGAGATTACAGGGGGAAGATGGGAACTAGGGGAAAAAAGATGATACTTATAGTTAATATCATAGCTACATGAATTTAGTTTATATTACTGTAGCACTTAGAAAGCACAACAAAGGATCACAGCCAATGGACATTGTGGAGCATGTATTTCTCTAAGAACCTCACCAGGCTCAAACTTACCAAGCATTGGTGAATTGATTAAGATCAGTATTCACTACTGAAGTTCCCCTCTGGGAGTAGAAAAGAGGCATAACAGCACCTTAACTGGATGCTTCAAGTTTTGCACTGAGTGTCCAATTTATCCCAGGGACTACTCTAGTTTAAGGGATGGACTTTGTCCAAGGGCTGAAGTTTCATAGTTTGCTGTTTCATAGCTGGTGACAGAGCCACAGAAATTGTTTCTTGCTGGGAGCGAAGTTATAGTCAGGCCTGACAAAGCCTGCTCTGTAGCTCTGCATCTTTCTTACACCTGCACAAAGTAATCATGCTTGTGAGGAAAACAGAAGCTACAAGTAACTTCAAAGCCAGAAAAGACCAGTTTGTTTCCAGGGTGGGGACTTAGTTATGGAGCTGGAGGCCATGGCTCTGGCTGAGAACCTCACTGTATCCATTGAGGCATCGGCTATGAATGCTGCTGCCCGGGAAACTTTTGTTAGACACACACCGTTCACTCAGCTGCAGGAATGCAATGCTCCTTTGCCATTTAGAAAGAAACTGGAAGGGTTAAAAAAAAAACCCTTCAGTATCTCTGAACCACTGTTTTAAAAAAATTCACACCAAAAGGAAGAGAGAAAAAGAGTTAGCTAATGGTTCCCCCACTGAAGTTCTAAATTGCAAGGACATCACTCAGTTTCACTTTCAGGTGTTTTATCTTTATAATACAGTGGGTTGTGTTTTTTTTTTAAATAAAAACATTTAAATGCATTAGTTAGTTTTAAATGTATCACTGCAGGTGCTGCATGTGAACTGCTAGCCACAGAAGGTCCCAGGGGACAAAGTGCAAGCCTCACCAAAAGCAAAAAGTTCTCTGCACGAGGTGAATGCAGCGAGAGGAGTTGCGCCCCTTCAGCTTGTGAGATGGAGTGTAGATGCAGGTATTCCAGAGAGCTAGACATGACTAAATATTAGCTGATTCCATACACTATATTGGATCATCCAATCACAGCCCTTTCTTATAAAGTTATCAGTTTTTGCTAGGAAGATGGGGGAGAAAGTTGAAGCGCTAAGAACAATCTTAAAATGCCATGCCCATTTTTGAACAGTCCATAATAAAATTTGTGGTGAGGTGGATGTTGTTTTTACAACTCTAAATTTAAAATATCCTTTGGGTAACGCTCAAAAAGACACAAGAAAACAAACATGGTGACAGGACAACCCAGGTGGGAAAGAAACATAAGGAACCAGAGCAGTAAAGTCTGTCAAAAAATGGAAATGAAAGCAGAGTGTAGCCCCTCCGGGAGTGATTCTCAAATTGTGATCTTACAGCAGCCTCGAAAAGGGACGAGAGACCGTGACCATTGCTCACGCAAGAACATGCTGCAATGTGTCCTGCCTTGCTGGCGTAAGAGGTTTTACTTAATGTAAAAAAGCATCATAAAATATTCTACTCTAATCAAGTCACATGAAAGGGATGTCACCAGCCTGAAACCTTGTTGCTTAAAAATATTGAATTTAAAGTAATCTCTAGCTCCACAACTGCTCTGTAGCTTTGTGGTTCTACAATTTCATGTTCCTGGTTTTAAAATTGTTTCTTCTCTCATTACTTTGGGAAAGACCCACCTAAACAAAGGACACGGACTCTAAAAGGGAAAGCAACAATGCTACATTTATACAATGCTGTCAAATGCACAAAATGAAACAAGAATAAGACATCGTTTGTTTCACTGAGCTTTCATTTCAAGTAATCTTGAGTGTTACTGATAAAAATCTCGAGACAGAAGTATGATTTTTAAATTGATAGTGTCCCTTTAAAACACTTCTTTATATATCGAAAAAGGACTGGTAAGCTGCAATAGTTTAAGGGAAGAATTTAGGTCCAAAATTTTCCAGGAGTTTAAGTTATCATCAGCTATTGCAACATTTAATAAATATATTTCCATCAATTTTTAAAAAATTGCTATGGAACCAGTTAATTTTCAAAGTAGCAACATTCCCCTGGTTGCAGCACAATGCCCCTGTAGGACACCCAGAGTGAAACTGATTAAAAGCTGCATATAAATGAAGTGAAACTGACTAGCCTATTTTCAATGGCCAAGCTGAGTCTCATACAATAGTAAATAAGCTGCATGAAAAGGACATTAGAATATTTAAAAATGTAAATGTTATCAGTCTAAGGTGGAACTGGTAACAAACGGAGAGATAGATTTCTAAGTAGGCTGTGAATTTTAGCTGGCATCTCTCCCTTGTTATTAATTTTCAATTTAACTATAAAAGATCCTGCCAGGTTTCTCTTGCCAAATTACTTAGAAATATGCCGGGAGAGAGTTTCACATAAAGGAGCAAAACAATCAGCAAAGTGAGGGGGAAAGAAAAACCACCTGTAGGTTTTCTCCAGTTGTAACTGTTGCACAGTGAAAGCAAGGTCTCGATCCTGCAAGTGTCGGCACCGGGGTGGATTGCTGTATCTGGGCAGATCCCACTGAAGCGAGCAGAACTCCATACAGGTGCAGCAGCCCACTCATGAGCGAGCTAGCCCAGGACTGGGGCCCAAATTAATTATTCCTATGAAGAGACTGGGCAGGCCAGTCACACCCTGCGGCTTACAGCTTCGCTGTTTTGGTCACCTTTGGTCAAAAGGGATGACAAAGCGCATCAAAGTATTTTATTCTCCACAAGTTATAATGACCACAGTTAGAGTATTTAAAAAAAGTTGTTTACAGATGGTATCAAAACAACAACAAAACCCTATTTAGTTGGATGCACACCTCCCTCCCGCCCCACTCATCCCCCAGGCTTTTTAATCTCTTACACCTACCAAGCTTTAAACTAGATGGTTTTCTTGCACTTGGCAATATGACACTTCACACACATCCCCTCCTGCTGAGTTACTCTAGCTTGAATCTCAGATTTATAAAGTTCCTCTGAGCTTGACTAGTGGAATTTCCAATGGAATCACTTACACATTTTGAAGTCAGTATGGGCATTTGAGCTACAGAATCATTTTGGTAATACTAGAGGTCCTGGTAGATGCAGGACATTTATTCTGATAAATTGCATGGGTCCCCTCCCCATCCTGCCTGTAATACACTGAGGCATAAGAGTTCCTTGCCGGTTCCACAGCTCAGTTAGTGACCAGTCAGTATATTATGGATCCAAAAAAGCAGTTTTATTCCACCAGCTCACATTCCCATGTATTCAGCAACTCAAACCCCTCTGAAATGGGTATCTGCAACTCCCATCTCTATCATAGAAGCCCTGATCTCCGTGACCACTCACACGTAAGAGACAATAAAAACAAAAACTTCTAAAAACTTGAACTAAAAGGAGTCAAATCTTCTCCTTCCAACTACCGCAGAGAGGACAGCTGACAAAGATAGAACCATGATTTTTTTTTTTTTTAAAACACTAGATAAATTGTCTCATTATTGGCAAAAAAGATCTGAAAAAAGTGTATCAAAAATGCTCAGTTTGAAGGAGTCACAGAAAACGGTCTTACTCCAGGCAACCCATCCCCCAAAATACACTTACATTCACAAATGCCTTTAGAGATGTCCACCATCTTAATCTCCTGTGTAGAAACCACATCAGCAGTATCGCTATGCACTCGAATAAGAAATGCAGGGAACATAAGCGATGTTTGACACCTGGCTGTTGGGCCAAGGAGATTCAGTGAGCTGTGACGGGTTAATTGCATTTAAACAATGGCATCTCTTAAACATGATGAAAAGATGTAAGAAGGGGAATGGAGCTGTTCACTCCTTTTAAGCAGCTGGTCAAGAGGATGGAGGCTTCTTACAGTGAAGAGTGCTGTTTCCTTGAAAATAAATTCAAATCCTCAACGTAGCCGGTAACAATGTGGTTGGTTTTCTGAGTTCGAGAAAGATAATTGATGCTGGTTTGTGTTTACTGCTTGCTGGATCTTCCAGAGGGAAAAGAGGGATTTGGGGGGCAGGCAAAGGGACTAGGGGAAGAAAATGAGAATCTGTCTTTAACATGCAGGTCGTATAAAGTTTTTCTTTTCTGGTTTGTTTTCCTCTCTCTTTTCCAACTGGAGAAATGGCAACACACACATGGTTTCCAGTTTTTTATAGTGAAGAATTCCCACGGGTAGCACTGCAAAGACAGGAAGACAAGACATATTTGTGACTTTGGTTTTTTAAAATTGCCCCTCTCCTAACCCCTCTGCACATAAGATGAGACTTATTTATTTATTTGATGGCCAGCAAGGGACATGTAAATAGCACCTTGTGCTTCTATAGTATTGTTCAAAGCACTTTACAACCACTAATCCTCAGTCTCTCTCTGAGGTATGGTGCTATCTCACACATTTTACAAGTAGGGAAACAGGCACAGAGAATGTGTGAAGTAAGTTGTCCAAAGACAATGAGACAGATCTTGAGTAACCCAGCATAGAAGTCCCTGCTCAATACAGCTGGCTTGTATAACGTAGGGCTTATGAACTCACCTGGTATTCTCATTCCTGCTGATCCTCATTGCTAGCACTGGGGGTCCGACTCCTAATCTGACTTCGTAACTGTTCTATTAGCTCTGGATTCTGCTGCTGCATCTGCTGAGCAA
Source organism: Gopherus evgoodei (assembly GCF_007399415.2). Lineage (NCBI taxonomy): Eukaryota > Metazoa > Chordata > Testudines > Testudinidae > Gopherus > Gopherus evgoodei. The sequence goes on from NC_044343.1 coordinate 3,895,824, forward strand.
ACTGTTGACCTCTGAAGGAAAGAAAGCAACATATCTAATCAATTTTTCTCATCATGCATGTCAGGCAGGGTGACCAGATGTCCCGATTATATAGTGACAGTCTCTGTATTTGGGGTTCTCTCTGATATAGGTGCCTATTATCCCTGTCCTGATTTTTGACACTTACTAACTGATCACTAATGTCAGAGCAGTTTGGAGCACAGAGAAGTCTAGCACTGCGACCCAGGGGATACTAAGTTTTCCACGGCACAAGAGATGCCCCCTGTTCTATTTAAGAAAAGAAGCTGGGGTATGTTATTGAAAAGCAGGGTCGAGACTAAAGTTTTCTGGAAGGTACTTGATTGTAAATGAAGCTTTGACTTTTGACCAAGAAGGCTGAAATGCATCTATTAATTATTCAAAGAGGTGGAAAAAAGTCATTCGACTTACGCTTGGATAAGGCTGGCAAGGTCGTTAGGGGAAGGGCTTGCTCCTGCTGCTCCCATAGGGTTCTGGCCACCTGAAATCATCCCAGACATTCTGCAAAGAAATATTTATTGCTCAGAACAAAGAGAGATGGAGATTTCACTTACTACAAGTTTTTTGGTAGGCACAAAAGTTACTTTTCTTAAAGTCAGCACAAAGCATGTCAGTTTCACGATTAAGGAGGAAAAGATTTGGCTTGCTAGAATTAAATTTAAATTAAAGCACTGCTACAATTAGAGTGAAGAGCCAGAGTTTCTCACGGGCTTAAGCGTAATCCAATCCCCCTCTCCTCAATTCTACTGCTGAATGCTTGGTCAGACATTCAGGAGAATCTTACTGAAACCCCTGCCGCTTGCCTTCTGATCGTTAAGGTCTGGTGACAGTCAAAAAGCTACATACAGTAGAACCTCTCTAATTCACCATTTGTTTATTAATTTCATCAGCTGCAGTTTCATTTTAATTTAATTTATGTTATCAACAGCACACTAGCAAGTGCGCTGGAGTATAGATATTGTAAAGATCTTAGAAATAATGGGCCTTGCTACAGTATCTGCTATTGTTGTCTTGACAGATGTGAAGATTCTGCCTTGTGCATGCATGGTTTATAGAGGAGGTTGTATTACATTAAGAGATCTGCTCACTGTGTGTCTACAAGTGAGATCTGTGGACACTGGAAGGCCAAAGGTGTTTCAACTCATGTAAGACAGAGGGACTATGGGCATACAAGATGGATCTTATCCTGCCTTTTGTGTCATTAACAAAATTGGCAGTTCAGTTCCAACTGCAGAGCCTCTATTCACAATGATGATGGAAGAGGCAGAAAGAACCAATTGGATATGGTGACACCAGATCTTTGGCTTGTAAGCCAAGCCAATGGGATCAGGAAGTCAGAATAAATTATAGCATCCCCAGAATTTCGTTAGAGTGCCCCATTTCTAACTGAAATTGTGCTTTAAAGGGGATAAACAGAAGAGTCACAAGGCTTATCTTTGTATTTTATGGCCCGACAGTATGTGAGCACCTCACAAACACTCATGAGTTTGTGCTTACAGCCCTCCTGCGACGCAGGAAAGTATCCTCATTTCACAGACAAGGAATGAGACGCCGGTGAAGTGACTCGCCAGTGACGCAGGAAATCTATGGCAGAGCCATGAATCAAACCCTGACTTCCTGAGCCCCAGCTCAGTGTGGTAACTACAGGCCACCTTCCCTCCCCTTTCTGCACATCTTTCCTACACAAGTCCTTAGCATGTCAAGCCATGATGATCACAACAGGTACACAGAACAAAATAATGTGTTGCTTTAAATGTCTTCATGCACGTTTCTGAGCCCCAGAACCTCACTTCAGCTGTACCCCAACAGCCAACCAATGCACAAAGTCAAAGGAGTGATTCAAAGAAGAAATACAAGATGGTACCGAACTTACAGCTGTTGTACTTGTGGATTGTTCATGAGGTTAGATGCCTATTTAAAAAGAAAAAAGATTACATCCTATTTAAAGAAGTGCCTACGTGGATATACAGATGTCGTGCCATTCAACTCCACAAAGTGAAGGCTGCGACACTAAGCTATATTAACAGGAAGAGCAGCGACAAGAGAAACACAGTACACCACACGAGACAAGGCCGATCACGCAGAGCAGGGAGTCTCTATCACATCCTCACATCTCACACTGAAAAGCCTGTGAGTAAGTAACAGGTTCTTTAGCTTTAATTCAGTCTCCTCAAAGCAATCCTTTGATGAATGAAATGAAAACATATCTGCTAGTGAAATGTCTGAACTCCCACGGTCACGCATCAATACATTTCGTTCCTTACATCCGAATACACGGACAAGATGCAAGCTGGCTGGGATCTAATGTGTGCAAATTTACCATACTCATGAAGCCTGGGTTATTCAGCAATCCAGCTAAATCAAATCCTCCAGTGCCTCCAGTCTGCAAGGAGGAAACCAAACATAAATGTAGTCAGGCACAACAACATCTACCTGCCTCCAGTACAGCTCACAGCATGCTGCAATTAACCTGCAGGTGTACGTCTTTAAACAGAACATCACTCCAGCTGCAAATCATTCTGTACACAGAGCTGTGATTTCAACCTACACAAAGGTAAGAGTGACTGTTGCTTAAGGGTTCTTCATTTATACTCTTGCCATAAGGGCTAATGCTCATTTACACTGAAGTCCACTGTCAGGGGCCCTTAGTGGAATTGCGAATCAGTCAAACCCTAAATACTCTGGCCTGAAAACTGAGTGTGATCAAGGATATTTTTCCCGCTGAGGTTTGTCCCTTTTTAAAAGGCCACCAAGATAAAAACACATACTTCCTACTAGTAAGAACTAATGAACACAGTTTCATAGTTAAAAGTGCAATAGGAGAGTAAACATTATTTAGGGCTGTGAAACTCCGCTTTTCAGTTTCACTTTTTCTAGGCATTTTCCAGATAAGCCCAGTGCTGCTGTGTCTGGGTTCACAGTGCTGCAGGGAAGTTATTCTAACTGGGTTTTAATTGTGTTATAAACTGCCTTTTCCCCTACTCCTCCCCACCATTACCACTTATATGTTACACCCATATTCCAGACTTAACCCAAGTTAACAATGCACTGTCAGATATTGAGAGACGACAATGTAGCAGTTAGAGCTGGCCAGTAACACTTTAAAGTAGCACAATTAAGACATTTATTTTTCTCCCCACAACCCAGCATTAATTCTCAGCTTGGCCCTCAAACAGGATGGGAAAGAACTTACTGGACTAGGGGTTTCTTTCATTTTCTGTTCGGCTATTTTAAGGTTTGATTTGTACGTTTCGTTGTCTGGATCCAACTCCAGGGCTTTTTTGTAGTAAATGACAGCTTCTGCGTGTTTGTTTAAACTGGAGAGGGCTAAGCTATTGAGAGAGGAAATAAAATGAAGGCCCGTTATAGAAGGTTACACATGAAAGATCCACAGGCCATTAAGCACTGGATATTCCCATGTCACCATTCAGACGCAGACCACCACTACCAGGATCATTACCACAGGACTTGCCATTCATTTTGAAGTCAACACCTTTATAAAGAAGCAGTTGCCAGTACCTACCCCATTCTGCCATAAGCTTTGCTGTAGTTTGGATCAATGCCGATAGCTCTTTCACAGTCTCTGACCGCTCCAGCATAGTTTCCTAATTTGCTGTAAGCAGCAGCCCTGGGGAGAATGGAGAAAGCAATGCACAGGAAGCTTATTGGGTCTGAATATGCCAATCAAAGTAACCCTTCATGCTCCTCTTTCAGCGCCCAAGGGAAGGTTTAAACTTAAACCTGACTTCAGCTCGGATTCTAACTTGAACAACAACCTACTGCCATCCTAAGGTCCCCCTGTAGTTTCAGGTGAATGCACTATCCTCTTCCTTCATTTTCTCTCCCAAACATATCATGGAGCTTGGCTCCGTCCCTGTGCCATCTCAGAGGTGGCTAATGAGTGAAGGAGACGTGTCTACTAGTTTGTAGATCTGTTCAAATTGGTATTATTCAGAATGGAAACTGATCCCTTAATACAAGATATCACAGCTCTATGCCTTGATTTCTCAGGTCATAACAACGTTTATGCTTTTCCCCTGCCCCCCGGTCTTCTCCCGCCCCCCCCATCACACACATACACAGATGGAGGCAAAAATATATATATAAATCTGGAATATGCTTGTTCATGCCTCAATCCTGCAACTTCTGTTGAAAGTGCTCAGCACCTCATAAGCTCAAGCCCTCAATGCCCACATGATACATGCAAAATTCAGGACGGGAAGGCAGCTTATGAATGATTTTTCAAAAGAGCTGGACATGCATTGAGGCTAATAATAGGTTAATTACATGGCCATTTGTATACATGCAAACATGATAACTGTAAATATAAGTTGGGAGCGCAGGCACTGAGCCAAGTGAATGAGCGTCTTTCCATTGATTTCAACGAACATTAAATCAGCATTTTTCGCACACAACTGCATGTTGAATTCCTTGAAAACCAGGCCTTCAATCCTCAACCTCTGAAAGATCAGATCTTGTTTTGCTGCTTCGTCCATTAGCAACACAATCTTTCCAAATCTGTGCTGTCTGCGGCAGTTACAAAGGGGTTTTCGAGCAGAGCCAGACAGTGTTACTTGGTATCCACATATCTCATCAAGTGCTTAATAGGACAGGGATATGGAAAACAGCCCTCCCTAGAAATGCCAGTGCCACAAGGCAGGCAGAAGTCAAAGGAAAACACATCAGCACAAGTTGCCAAAAAACAAAGGACAAACAATAAATTAAGAACAGATTGATAAAGTTCAAATCAGGAGTCGGACCATGCAAGGGCCCCATAAACAATGAAAAATGAGGCGAGGCTCAAAATACAAGAATGTGAATATAAAAACCTGCAAAGAGAGTTAAATGTCAGTACCTGTTGCAAAAATATACTGCATTTGATGGATTTAATTCAATTGCTTTTGCGTAGAAAGACACAGCACTTTCAAAGTTTTCTGCCTTCATTTGTTCATTACCTAAATGGAAAAACAAAGGTCTCTGTAACAAGTCAAACAGATGAAGCAATTAGAGCAATGGGCTGGGGTCTCAATTCTTCTTGGCCTCTGTTTAAAACATAATGCAAAAAGGAGCATGTAGATATGCTGAAAACTCCACCCTTTTGCACATCCCTTAGAACAGAGGTTCTCAACTTTTTTCTTTCTGAGTCCCCCAAGCATGCTATAAAAACTCCACAGCCCACCTGCGCTACACCAACTGTTTTCTGCATATAAAAGCTACAACCAGCATTAGGGGGTAGCAAGAAGGGCAACTGCCTGGGGCCCCAAGTCACAAGGCGCCCAGTGAAGCTAAGTCGCTCAGGTTTCAGCTGCAGCCCCAGGTGGCAGGGCTTGGGGCAGCAGGACTTCAACTTTCTGCCCTGGGCCCCAGTGAGTCTGATGCTGGCCCTGCTCGGCAAACCCCCTGAAACCTGCTCACAGCCCCCCAGGGGGCCCTTGGCCACATGACTGAGAACTGCAGCCTCAGAATATGAGCAACTGGGAGAACTGCTCAGCAAACAGTGCAGGGAGAAGTCTCCAGCAAGGAAACCATAGGTCTTTTGGCATTATTGGGCTTCCAAGCTAAGCACGACCATTTCAGAAGGGATCCTGCAGGCTCCCTCATTAATTTCTCTTTAGCATCTTTCAAGCCCACAATCACCATAACAGCTTTCAGTTTCCATCCACAGATTCATTGAGCCAGGCAGCACTGCTCTAACTGGCCACTAGGGGTGCTGCAGAGTGGGGAGAGTTTCACTTTCTTCCAGGATGAGCATGCAGTCTTAACATTGCAGGGAAAAGGGGTTACAGTTGAGAGGAAAACCATGCGCATCTGTGCCATGTTCCGGTCAACATGTTCTTTTCCAGAATACAATGATCAGAGCGAACGCTAACTGGGTCTCCTAGCTAGATTCCAACTGGAGCCACTACATTCTGCCACCTAAATACACTTCTGCAGTTTTAGTTGAACATAGGATTCTGCTCCTCCTGCTTGAGAGCCTGCTGAGGAGCTGCCAGATGCCCACGCAGAGGGTGCTGCCTCTAGGTTGTGGAAGCAGTTCCTATACATACAGTCTGAACAACATTCCAGCAGCCTTCTGCTTCAGCAGCACTCTGGGGAACTAGCAAGACAAACATCTGACGAAGTGAGTATTCACCCACGAAAGCTCATGCTCCGATACGTCTGTTAGTCTATAAGGTGCCACAGGACTCTTTGCTGCTTTTACAGATCCAGACTAACACGGCTACCCCTCTGATACTTAGCAAGACAAAGGCATGCTCTTTCATCAGAGCACAAAAACTGGTGAATCGCTCACACAGGTGGAGCATTCTCTGACTCCATGTGACTATACACAGAGATGAACCCGTTCTTAATTCCACCACACTGCTCCTAATTACATCACCCTGCACAATTCCTCTTCCTTCTTGCTGTGCAGACCTTCAGATACTTTGAGTTAAGCTTGCCTGCCTCCTTCATTGTTAGTTGCCTGTACTGTATATACCATGTTATCGTTCCCCTGTCAATATATCAGCCCAATATGTGGTTACCTTCAGTCTTAAGTCTTTCAGCTTCAGCCATGTCTTCTTCTGAGGGGGTGACTGGCTCAGAATTTGTTCTGACATAATGAGGCTCCTTATAATAGCAAAGAAGAATAAGAAAGCTATGCTTTATCACTGGCAATTACTATAAACCAATGCTTTAATTTCCCTGACACTGCATCTTTAAGAGTTAAATGCTTCCAGCTTTTGATTCCCCCAATGGGGAGACACAGATGTGAAACTAAGCCCAACGGGTAGCTTTCCACTGTTTTAGTTGAAATCTCAGAGCTATATTATTAATAAGTATCTCGCGCTTAGACAATGATTTTCATTACTAGATCAGAGAAGTCTGTAGGACACAAACCTTTCCTGTGGCAGCTTCGAAAATTTCAGGGAGAGTTTGAGACACAACCAGATCTTGATCTTCCATGGATACTCCAAAAGCAGTCTCCAGGCACTGGATTGCAACTGGGTGGAAAGGAAGGTGGGCATTTAACATTCCCCACATCCTCTAAACACCTGTTCATGTCATTCCCTCCCTCCAACGGAGTCTGAATTTATGAAGATATCCGAAATATAAATTTATATGAAGCAGATTACATATTTGGGGCATAATCTAGCTGTGGAGTGGTAGTGTGGAACAGTTGAGAGTGCCTAGGACTATGGGGTTTTATTTCCTGATCTGCTTCTGGCGTGAGACACACCTAGGGCAAATCATTTCACCTCTCTGCCTGTTTCCCCGTCTGTAAAATAGGGACATTAAGTCCCTTTCAAGGACTTGGATTGCAAGGATTAATGTTTGCTGAAGTGTTCAGGGAGGGGCCCTTCATTTCTAGCTATGTACTTCTATGGCCCCATCCCTGTAGTATCTGACAGCCTTAGAAACAAATTTATCCATACAACATCTTTGAAAGAATGATCCCAGTTTTATAAATGGAGAAACTGAGGCATGGAGCAATTTAGTAACTTGTCCAAGGTCACCTAGGGAGTCTGTGGCAAGGATAAAAACTGAACCCAAATCTCCTGGATCCAAGTCCAGTACCTTAGCCACAAAAGGCCATTGTTCCGTACATCAAGGATAACACCGTGTTGATTAGAGCATCTGAAACCTCATGCACAAGCCATTACCTGTTGAGCACAATGCAGTTTCTAAAGGATCAGAAGACTGCAGCAGTCCTTTGGCTAGAGTGGCAGGCAGGTGCCTGAATGAACATTATCTTGCTGAAGCTGGCACAGTACCTTACATGTCGGTGTTTTCCCAACACACTTAATGGAGATGTGCAAACCTTGGCTCCAAAGACAGAGCTTCTAGAGTGAGTCACAAGGGCAACCTCCCCATAGCCTCAGATGACTTTAGGGAGGAAAAAAATCAATATAGCTCACAGATGGCAAAGCAGATCTACACTCCTGCAAGCATACACAGCATCTGAAGTGCTGAATTATTGTTTGTATGTTTTTTAAAAACTTAAATGCAGGGGGTTAATTGCTCCTTACTAGCTTTTTGAGCTGCTTGCTGTAGCCTCTCTGGCTATACACTGGCAATACCAGAGATACAAAACAAAATGGGGAACTCCTCTAACACTGGCTCCTGGCCCCTCTTTCACAGGTCACCTACCAACGTTCCCAGTCCTGAGTCAAGGACGGTATATTAAGGACAGACCCAGGGACATGCTGGAAGAGTTCAGTCTAGCAGAGCCCCTCTACCTTGTACCTTTATATACACAGTATTCTGCACTTGAAATAATCTTTCCAGGTTTCAAGGAACCTTCTCTATTTCTCCTTTGCCTACAACAGTCACTCCCTGTCCCGGCTCTGGCTGCACGCTCTCTTTCAACTAGTTTCTGTGTGTGCTGCATTTGGGTGAAGGGCCACATGCTCCTATCGCTAGCACAGCCCTCCCACAGGGTCTGTAATACCCAGGGAGGCCCACAGGGAAGGTTCTTAACATCAGGGTTGGAAAGCTTCCAACAAGAATAAGGCATTCATTTCTACCATTGCATTGTACTATCAGATGCTCCTTGATCTCTCAGTCTTGCAGAGCATTCTGAGACTTAGGGCTATATTCCTTTCCTGGGTTAGCCTGTGCTTCTCCTGGAAGAGGCTAGCAGGAAAGTTGGTCTCTTGTCTGGCTGCTTAACATTTTGGGTTCCCTTCTCACTAAGAGTTTACATAGGACAAGATTTCACTTCATCGATTAGGAAGGTTTAGGGACTACAGCACCGCAGGAATTGTACAGCTGAAAGGGAGGCAGGTAGTAAGGACTGATCTGCTTGGGTTCCCCAAGAGCCCTAGAGCAGACCTCTTCTCTAGAAGGCACGAACAGGGAAGACACCAACCCACTTACCTTCTAAGCTCTCCTGGGCATCAGGAGAAAGACCCCCGTTCTGTAGCTGGTCATGTAGGAACTGGATGATGGAGTATGCCAGCCGCCTCTTGTCAGCCATTTCGTCTCCCCGTCAGAACTTTTTGCTCTGATGTCACAACAAAAAAATTTACAGAAAAAAAAGGTTCAATGTAATGAGCAACAGGGCAAACAGTGAGGTTCTGCTAAGTAAAATACAGTTATCTACACAGAGGGGAAGGATGGTCCACTGGTTAGGGTGCTAGCCTACAATTCAAGCCTTCAATTCCAAGTTCTGCCAGAGACTCCCTGTGTGAGCCTGGGCAAGTCACTTCATCTCTCTGCCTCAGTTTCCCACCTGTGAAATGGGGATAATAGCACTGCCCTGCCTCACAAGGGTGCTGTGAGGCGCTCGGATACTATGGTGATGTGGGCCACGTAAGTACCTTTGAAACACTGGTCAAGACAAAAGACACTGAACACTTGAAAATCTAGCACAAACCCCTACTCAAGAGCATATACAACCATTTCAGAGAGGGGAAACTGAGCCCAAGAGGCAAAATGATTTGTCCAACACTAATATCAGAGCTGGAAAAAGAATTCAGGGATACCCCACTGCCAGTCCTGTGCTAGTCCACTAGCTTCCTACCACGCTCTGGGTATTTTTGGCTCCTATGCAACTTGACCAGGTTAACAATAAAACTTAGTACAGAGTAAGAAGACATTCTGAACAGGTGATTGGGCTCCATTAGCTGGGGAGCGGGTAAAGATTCAATTAAACTTTGCAGAGTCAACATTTCAATGAGACACCAAAGCAAAATAGTCACCTGAAAAGCACAGATCAGAACTGAGTGGGACAAGTTATCACTGCTGAACTCAAAAGTGAGAGGGAAATGGGGATGAAGGTCTTATGTCAAGCTCTTACCGAAATATTGGGTCTGCCTAGCTGAGAGCCAATAACAGCCTGACAGGGATAAGGAAAATATGCTTTATTCTGCCGAACAAAGGAGAGTCCTGTACCTTGGTACAAAAGACTTTGTCTCATACAAATTTTACAAGCTTTTTATACACATTTAGACAAAGACCCTGGCCGTGTTAACACTTGATTAGTGGTTGTTAAACCTTGCACTTTTGTTATTTGTTTAGTAAAAACTGGTTTGAAGCAAGCTCTCTCTGCTTTGAGGCAGAAGAGAAAAGATAGTTTAAAAGTTTAGGTTACTGTGTACATGAGGCTTTTGCTTTTCCCTACTGGCTGCTTGTAAGCTGTTAAGGGGGGCTACCAGTAACTTTTACACTAGCACCTTCGGGAGTCTGCTTTCCAACAAAATTATACCCCTTTCCCTGTGGTTTATTCACAACAGATGCTTGTGTCTGCTCGAAATCTCCTGGCGTCCAGCTCCACCCTCTGACAAATGGAGGCTAGGGACACCATTCCTTACCAATCCTGGCTAACAGACATTCATGGACTTAACCTCCAGGAATTTATCCAGTTCTCTTTTAAACCCTGTTATAGTCGTAGCCTTCACAACATCCCCTGGCAAGGAGTTCCGCAAGTTGACTATGTGCTGTGTGAAAAAGAACTTCCTTTTATTTGTTTTAAACCTGCTGCCCATTAATTTCATTTGGCGACCCCTAGTTCTTATATTATGGGAACAAGTAAATAACTTTTCCTTATTCACTTTCTCCACATCACTCATGATTTTATATACCTCTATCATATCTCCCCTTAGTCTCCTCTTTTCCAAGCTGAAAAGTGCTAGCCTCTTTTCAGAGTCACCTCTGCTATTTCAATACAAGGTAGCCACCCTTGCTTTTAATCAAATTTAAGAACATATAAAGCTATCCCCGATGCCCAGGCACTCATGCAGAGATATACCTTTTTTTAAAGGCCATGTCTACACTATAGACTTCTGCCAGAATAGCTGTGTTGGACAGAGGTGCAATCCTTGACCAGTGTACTGGAAGAAGCCGCTAAGACAGATATAGTTATACTGCACTTTTACTGGTTTTGTTTGAGTGTATGTGGAACAAGCTAGATCAGTAAAAATGTGTTTTGCCAGTTTAAGCTGTGTCACACTAGGAGTGCTTTGCTGGTACAGTATACCAGTAAAGCGTGCCTAGTTTAGACACTGCTTAAAGCTTGCTCACGGTTTCCGTGCTGGTATAACTGTGTTGGTTAGGGATGTGATTTCTGGGGCAATACTGTAGTTATACTAGTACCACCCACAGTGGGGACACAGTTATACTGGTATAAATATGCTTCTATTGATACAGAACATCCCCCTCCCCGTGTAAGATTAAGCTGCAATGGTCTAAGCTGTTTATACTGGTGTAACCAGGCCCAGAGTAGGTGGCTGTACTGATTCAGCGACGGGGGTGCAGCTGACGCAGCACGGCTTCGGGGTGCAGGCAAAGCCGAGGGGTTTCTACGGGCAGGACAGTGGCGGGTGCGAGACGGGAGCGGTGCAAAGCCTCAGCCTCCGCACTCGCTTCTGCTTTCCAGACAACAGACTCAGCCGCCAGCCGCGATTTAAACCCGACCCACCGAAAGCCCCAGGCCAGCAGCTGCTTTCAGAAACGGCGGGGCGGGGCTGGGCACCAGGCGGCCCCGGGGGCTCCCCATCTCCAGGCGGCGCCCCCCGCCGGCCCCAGCAGCGCGCTCTACAGACGGGAGGGGGGGGCTGCTCCCGGGGGGACCCTCCCGAGTCCCGGGGGGGGGGCCCGCCCAGCCCGGGGGGGGCAGCCCCAAGGCCCCGCCCCCAAGTGCACCCTGCTACTCACCGAGCGCCTCCAAGCTCCTCTCACCCCCACCACAGCCACACTGCGCAAGCGCGCAAGGACCCGCTCCGCTCCAGCTGCGCAGGCGCCAAGGCTTCCCCGCAGCCTCCCTTCAGCGCCGCATGCGCACTGGAGCAGGGCCCGGCCACCCCAGCCGGCGAGCAGGCGCAACGCACCCCGCCCCCGGGCCGTCACACGGAAGCGGAAAGGGCGTGAGCGGAAGTGCTCCGAGCCAGGCGCTTACCATCGGGCACGGACACGTGCGTGGATGTGCAGCAATGCATTGTGGGATCGCGGAGGGTGGTTCACGCAGCCGCTCTGCCCCGAGATTTGCCATAGAGATGTAGCGCGGGGCGGTGCTAAAGTCACAGAGAGCTCCGCCCCGCCCCTCCCGCTGTGTGACACGGGGCGCCTGCCCCCTCCCCACCCCTCGCTGGGCCCCCTTGTCCAGCAGTGCCCCCAGCCACCACCCCCCGGGGCTAATTCTGAGGGACTGCCCCACCCCCCAGCACCGTGCCCCCCGCAGCCCCCCCGGAGCTGGGCTCCCGCTGCCCCCCCCCAGCACCGTGACCCCCTCAGCCCCCCCCGAGCTGGGCTCGCGCTGCCCCCCCCAGCACCGTGCCCCCCTCAGCCCCCCCCGAGCTGGGCTCCCGCTGCCCCCCCCCAGCACCGTGCCCCCCTCAGCCCCCCCCGAGCTGGGCTCGCGCTGCCCCCCCCAGCACCGTGCCCCCCGCAGCCCCCCCGGAGCTGGGCTCCCGCTGCCCCCCCCAGCACCGTGCCCCCCTCAGCCCCCCCCGAGCTGGGCTCGCGCTGCCCCCCCCAGCACCGTGCCCCCCTCAGCCCCCCCCGAGTTGGGCTCCCGCTGCCCCCCCAGCACCATGCCCCCCTCAGCCCCCCCCCGAGCTGGGCTCCCGCTGCCCCCCCAGCACCATGCCCCCCTCAGCCCCCCCCCGAGCTGGGCTCCCGCTGCCTCCCCCCAGTGCTGTTGCCCGCAGAGAGCAGTTCCCCCATGGGGGGGGCAGGATCAGGACCCTGGTCCTGTCGGGGGGGGCTGTGCCCTCTCGGGGGGGGGTCCCTGGGCTGCCCCCCTGCGGAGGCCAGGCCACTGCAGTGGCCACCCCCGCAGCCCTCCCCGGGGCCGGCCAAGCGCGGTCCTCCACCCTCCCAGAATCCTTCACGTCGCCCGCTTCTCTCCGCCCCTTCTCTGTGGCTGAGCAGGACCCAGGGCAGGTTCCCGTGCGTGGGGCTGCGCCGCGCGTCTGGCAGTGGGGTAGCAGGATCAGGCCCGCTGGATCCGCACGCCATGGCTCCCCCCACAGGTACCCCCCCGCTGGGGAGGCGGGGCCAGGGAGGGGGGCTGCGTGGGGCAGGGGGAGATGGCTCTGGGGTGGGGGTTGGGCATGGAGGGGAGAGGTTGTGGAGACGGGGGGGTGTAGGGTGAGGGGAGTAGGGCGCAGGGAGAGGGTATGGGGTTAGGGAGGGCTGGCAGTGTGGGGGGGGGAGGGAGAGCAGCGAGATCAATGTTGGGCTTGGGGAAGCAGTGTTTGGGGTCGAGGGCTGGGGGAAGGAGGATGGGAAGTTGGGATGGGGGGCAGAGTAAAGGAGATGGGAACGGGAAGCCGGGGTGCAGGGAATGGGAAGCAGTGAGGCAGGTTTTGCTAGAATTCGATGATTGTAAGTTGGCGAGACAAGGTGCGTGAGGTGATACCTTTTATTGCACCAACTCCAGTTGAGTATAAAGTTTCACCTACCTTATCTCTCTCATACCCAGGGACCAGCTCAGCTGCAGTGGAGATCACTTGTAAATCAGAAGCTTTCCAATCCATATTGCTCTCTTTCTTTCCCTCTAATTTGGGCATCTGCTCCCGACTCTCTATTTAAACTTCCCCTGCAAATAAGGAGAGACTCGTCCCCAACTTGTAAACTTGCGGGGCTGGAGTGAGAGAAAGCTCACTGCTGTGGAGTTACTCCCAGCAGAGTCTGGGCGGCAGCTCTGCAGCTGGGTCTGCTGCAGTCACTGGTCTCATTAAGGCTACACTGAGGTGCTAAGGTGTAATCTTCCCATCACCTACCCCCTGCTGCACCAGTTCTTTGTCATTCTTTATGTGTGTTACTTTCCCCCCAAACCAAAGTTTCAAAGCTCCTCTACAGATCTCTGCCAGCCCTCCTGCCATGTGTCTGATTGAGGGCGGGGTAATTAAGGGGTCAAGTTTTGGTTAAGGGGTTGCCATAAATGAGGGGATGAAACATTGACTGGAAACAGTTCCGTTTACTCTTTGGTTCAAACAGATCGACTTTTCTTCTGAGCCTGTTACAGGGCATCTGTGGTATTTGCCAGACCTGTCTTTTGAGTCCCTGCCTTATTAATCTGCGGGTGAGTTCACCACACTCTTCTAGGGCAATATCTTACATGTAGATCTCTTTCCTACCTGTTCAGGTAACGTTGTGGACAGCCAGTCCCACAGACCCCCAGTGAACCGACTAAGATGGGACCTGACAGCAGAGCAAATAGAAAACATGACTGTGGAGCTGCTAGAAAGGAGCAAGCAGGTGTATGACCGAGTGGGCTCCCAGGAACAGGGGGAGGTCTCCTATGAAAATACCCTCAAAGCTCTGGCTGATGTGGAGGTGGAATATACAGGTATGTGGACAAACAGGATTTGGCTGTTTTCTGGAACCCTCTATTGCTCTTGTCAGTAGCTGAGTGCTTTTTAGATCTTGTGCATCTCTAGTGTCTAGAATCATTGGGTTTTCCTAGCATAGCTCCACCAGCCTCTCTCTTACATGTCCTCGTTGGGGTTTATACAGTGGGGCATAACTAGGAAGAATGGGATGGAATTGGATGGGAAACAGAGACAGAATGTCAGGAAATATCTGCCTGATGGTGACTTGGCAGTGAGATGGTTTCCAAGAGGAGCTGCTGGAAGTGATTTTTAAAAGCAGCACTTAGGACTTTGGAGTTGCCTGTTGTTGCAGTATCTGGACAGAGGGTAGACAGTGTGCTGTAGGAAACAACCAGGCATCGGCAGAAAGATGATTGAGGGACTAGGGCTTTTCCATCTCTAGCTTCTATGATCAGATGTGGGAGGACACACATGGGGGTGAGCTCCCTTCTCTGTGTAAACAATGTCTTTCTTTTTAGAACTACAGCTAAAATGCTGTGAAAAAATAACACTGTTTATAAATGAAGCTGGCCTCAGGGTAACACCTGTTTATTCTCAATCAGACAACCTTCCCTGCTCGCAGTATCTTTTCCCCAGTCTGACCACCGATGGTGCAAGGGAAGTGTCATGAGTTTGCACCTTCTCTGATTTTTCCACACAAAAAAAAAGTGGGTGGGGGGGGGTTGGAATTCCTTACTAAGCAGAGATAGTGTTAACATCCACAGACCTGTCAGCCCTTTCCTGGCACACCCCAATTCTTTGCTCAACAGAGAATTCTTATGGTGGGTCTATGGGGACAGCAGGGCCCTGCTGCAGGGTTTTGTTGTTCAGGGCCGCATAGAAGTTGTGGTAAGGGATATACTCCCTGCCTTTGCCTTCTGAAGTGGAAATGGGCAAGGAGAAAACAGGCTGTGGATATGGAGGCTTTGAGAAGCATCCACGCTAGAACTGCATTGTTTTAAAATGTGATTATTTGAGGTTTTGTTTTTTTTAGTCCGTCTCAAAAGACCTTCCTAACAATTAAACAATCAACAAGATCAGACTTTGGAGCACCTCCCCAAACCAAAGCACCTTCCCCCACCCTGTTGTCTTTGGCGAAAATCCAACCCTGCTGGACTTTATCTATATTAGCCATTCCCTGACCTGCAGCAAACCCTGGGGTGGGTCCAGCTGAGCAGAGCTAGGTAACCCAGTTCTTTGTATGATGCAGCGTCTGGTGCGGATTGCCCCGGTGAGGAGTTACAGTAATGAGGTTTGCTGCGTGAGGTGTCCCCCTTGAGGCAGATCCGGCACCCACAACAAAGTCACTGTGATCTTTAGGAGGGGAGAACTAGGGACTCTGTGACTGCTAGGTGCCTTGCTGGCTTGGCACAGGCATTCTCCATGCCAGTTCTGCGGTGATAGCTGGGTGCATCCTTCCCAGCCCACGCTGAGGGAGAGTCTCAGGGCCCAATCCTGAACCCCCAAGTTCCTGGGTGTGGCCAACTGGATGTATGGGTATTTCCTGATTAACCAGCAGTGCTCTGTCGAACCCTGTCTCTCTGGTTAAGCAGACAGCAGTGATTGTGCATAGGGCAGCATCTTCTAACAGGGACACATCATCTGGCTTCCACAGCATCATAGGATTTCACCTAGAACTATGGCTTGAATTCTAGTGCTCATGAAAAATGGGAGACAGGTGGCACCGGTCAGATCCAGGAGTTAGGTGGGCAACCACTGTGCGAGCTTCCCCACACCCCTCTGCCTGTGTGTCATGGCAGGCTGAGTCCCAGGCCATTTCCAAAGGGACAGGTGTCACCAACACCCCACACAGTACTGCCAAACAGAGCCATACGATGCTTTCTATATGACACACAGATCTGGCTCTGAGACTAGGAGGCTCAACAGAGATGTCAAGGACTGAATGAGCTGCGACGGATCGAACTCCTTGCTAGAAGGGGTTGTTCCGGGTGAGGTGTGGGACGTGCCGGTGGGAGCAACCTGCCTTGTCCCTGCTTGGGCTGTGTGTTAGGCTCCAGACTGTGAAACTGGTACCTACTTCAAACACTAACCCTGTAGCGCTCCGGGGCCCTTGCTACAGTCTGAGCTCCTGGCTTTGTCGTTTCAGTTCAGAGGAACATGCTGGACTTCCCCCAGCATGTCTCCCCTTGCAAAGATATCCGCACGGCCAGCACGGAGGCAGACAAAAAGCTCTCGGATTTCGACGTGGAGATGAGCATGAGGCAGGACGTGTACCAGAGGATCGTCTGGCTCCAGGTTCAGAGGAAGGGGGGAAGGATAACCTGGGTGGCTCACAGTGCTGAGAAGACAACAGGCCCAGCATCCCAACAGGGAGTATACAAGGACCTCCCTATCATTTCAATGAGTCCCTCTCCCTACTGTCTGTCCTATTACAATGTGAGGGCAATATCGTTTAGTAGTTAAAACAAAAGACTGGGGAATTGAGGCTTCTGGATCTAGTCTCAGCTCTGATGCACTGTGTGAGCTTGAGAAGCCCCATCCCTTTGTTGTGCCTCAGTTTCCTCATCTTTAAAATGAGGCTGATGACCTTGACCTACATCCCATGGAGGCTCAGGGTTGGCTAATGATTTGTAAAGTTGGGATCTATGCTGAAAATAATCTAGTGGGAACCAGCCTCTTGAATCTAACCCTTCTACAGGGGGGTGTTTCCTCTAGTTCGGGGTCCGCAGACATTGAAACAGACCATGCGTAGGACCTACACAAATAACTTGCTGTGGCTGCGTCACAGCTGTAGATTAGCAAACCCCTCTCCCTGCACTGTCGCCCCTTCAGCTCTGGATGCTCCCCCTTTTTGTCTGACAGGAGAAAGCGGAAAGTGCTTCCCTGAGGCCAGAAGCGAAGAGATATCTAGAGAGGCTGATTAAACTGGGTAAACGAAATGGCCTTCACCTCCCGGAGGAGACGCAGGAGGTGAGACTGTCACTAGTGTGGTAAATAGCTGTACAGGGGGTGGCTACGGCTAAAGGAGTGTGATCTTGTGGCTAGACCAGAAGGCTGTCAGCCCGGACTCCTGGGTTCTATTCCTGGCTCTGTCACTGACTCAGGGCAAGTGCAGTTTTCCCTCCTGTAAGGTGGGGATAATGGCACCTGTCAGTCTGGGGAGCTAATCTCTGTACCCTTTGGGATCCCGGGCTGAAGAGAGTCAAAGTAGAATGTAGCAACCTAGGAATGACAGCAGCTCCCAGCCCGAGAGCAATGGTAACGTGAAGTTTGCATGTGAGGGGCAGAGGTTCTGTAAGGAAGCTGGGAAACAGTGAGCAGATTTAGCTTGACTAGGGTAACCCGCATCTCATGGGCTGCACTGCGGCAGAAAGGGCTAGAGGGCAGTTGAGGGACTTGACAAGCAGGGGAAATGAAATTAGCCGATGGCTGGATGGACCTTGAACACTCACCGCTCCTTGAGTTGGCCACAAACAGACGGGCCCGGGGCGTGATGGCTGGGTTTCCACCAGGCATGAGCAGAGATTGCCTGTCCTGGGTTGAGATCTCTGTATCTCTGCACAGCCGGCCCTGTTTGGAGAGAAGCCAGTAACAGGGAACCGGGTGCGCACAGAACTGACCACGCATGGCAAACACTGATGCTCAGCTTCCTCCCCCAATTTAGTTGTGCCTGATGACGTGTCTCTATATATTTTTTCAAAAGAAAATCAAAGCCATTAAGAAAAGGCTGAGCCTGCTCTGCATCGACTTCAACAAGAACCTGAATGAAGACACCACCTATCTGCCCTTCTCCAAGGAGGAACTGGGTAAGGGCTGCTCGCGGTCGAGGACCCAGGCCTACTGGCACCTCCAGGAAGGTTTGCTTCTCCTGACGCTAAGGCTCCAGGCATTGGTTCGTCTCCCTTCTGTGACGATAACCCGTCTCCGAGCTCGCTCTCTAACTGCTCGATCAAGCGGAAATCTGCCAGTAGAAATAACTGGCAGCTGCTGCTGGCCCGAGCTTGCTTCGGTCCAGGTGAAGCAGCGGGAGAGTTGCCAGTTACACCCAGCTACAAAGCCCCTTTTGGCTGGTGTGCTCACCCGTTTGCAGGGAAGATGTACCTTCCTGTGCTTCCTGACTAAGCCGCCCCAGAGCGCCCTGCGGGGATCTGCAGGTAATCCTCAAAGTCCACCCGTCTTTGTCTCCTCTCCTTCTCCAGGGGGGCTCCCCGAGGACTTCCTGAACTCCCTGGAGAAGACAGAGGATGGCAAGCTGAAGGTCACCCTGAAGTACCCGCACTATTTCCCCCTCATGAAGAAATGCTACTTGCCTGAGACAAGGAGGAAGGTGGAGGAAATGTTCAACTCCAGGTGCAAGGAGGTAGGTGGAGGAAAGTTTTGGGGCAGATCTCCTGAGCACGCAAACCTGCTAGCTTAGAGCACAGCACTGGCTTTCACCCTAAGCCACAGCCTCCCATCCCAGCCATTGATGTGGGAACCAAGCGCCAGAGAGTGTTTCCATATGTAGGTCACTAGTGCCAGTTGTGGCCTGGAGCCCCTTGGTGTCACACTGGCCAAGATCAGTGGCGTCTGCAGGGCACCATCATCTGAGGACAGTTCAGTGGCCCAGGGGCCTGCGCCACCCAACCCACCATCCCAATGAGCATTCTCAGTGGAGAAGCCAAGGGTTTGAATGAGTGATGGAGGCTCTGGCTGGGCTGTCTGGTTTTGTGGGGGTCCTAGCCTAGCCTTTGGGTATGAGGGGACTAACCTGCTGCTGCTTTCCTGGGGTGGCTGCTCTGTTCCACCTCGGCCTTCGTGCCTCCTCTCTGCCCAGTACTTCCAGCTCCACAAGCTGAGCTTTCTCCTTTGTTGCAGGAGAACTACTTGATCCTCAAGGAACTGGTGGACCTGCGGGCTCAGAAATCCAACCTCCTGGGCTTCGACACTCATGCTGATTTCGTGCTGGAAATGAACATGGTGAAAACCAGCAAGACCGTGGCTTCCTTCTTAGGTACCGCACCTGGCTTTGGAAAGGGAGGGGCTGGGTTTTCCGGCACACCCTGCTCTCATGCTTCTTCCCCCTCTTGGTCTGTCCAGATGAGCTGGCCCAGAAGCTGAAGCCGCTTGGGGAGAAGGAACGGGCCGTGATCCTGGACCTGAAGAAGAAAGAGTGCAAGAAGCGGGACTTGGAGTTTGACGCCTGCATCAACGCGTGGGACATGCGCTACTACATGAACCAGGTGGAGGAGACCAAGTACAGCGTGGACCAGAACCTGCTGAAGGAGTATTTCCCCATGCAGGTGGTCACCGCTGGCCTGCTGGAGATCTACCAGGAGCTGCTGGGCCTGAACTTCCACCTGGAGGAGCATGCCCAGGTCTGGCACGAGGACGTCCAGCTCTACTCGGTGAAGGACATCGCCTTGGGCAAGACCATTGGGCAGTTCTACCTGGATTTGTACCCCCGGTGAGCCCCCCGTCACACCAGAGCGAGGGAGATGGGCTTAGGGCCGGATCCTGCAGGGCCCCTTGGGGACGGTGGATCTTGCAACCCAGGCACATGGGGGAAACTCCTGCGCCCCCTTTGGAGTGACAGGAGTCTGTCTGCAGGAGGGTTCTGGGCTCTGGACTCCTTCCCAGTGTGACTGTGGAGCCGGTTGCCTATGGCTAGTCGGGCAGTGTGTATGGTGCTGCCTCTTGAGGGCAGGAGTTGTTTGTGGCTCTCTCCTTGTGCCACCTGTCCCTGGCAGTACATCAGCATTGCCCGCCTGCCTCTCAGAGCGGCCTTAGCTTTATCCCTGCAATCAGCAGGGCCTGACTACAAGGTGACGGCGTATGGTGCTGAGTGGGGTTTCCCACCGTCACCTAGAAGCTCTCCATTGTGCCTTGCTCTGGGGTGTGTTCCTTGTCTAACACCTCCATCAGGCCCAGCCCTGGGGTGTTTTCCCCATCCCTTCTGAGCTGCAGTGGCAGCCACCCCCACAGCTGCCAGAGAAGCCCTGAATCCCACATCCCTACAGCCTCTCTTTTCTCTCTGGTGGGTGCCTGACCTCCTCTCCCACCAAAGAAGCACGACAAGCGCTGAACATCCAGTTACCCTATATAACTCACCCTGGGGAGATGGCATCTGGGGGGCTTCGCCATCCCAAACCACTTGCTAGGGTCAGCTTGAGTTCTGCTATGGGATTGGATCTGTACCTTGACGCCGATGGAGAAGGAACAGGAGTGCGGTTGGTCCGGCCAATCCCAGCGAGCACTTGACCTGCACGAATCCGTCAGTGCCTGGTAGGCTCTCTGGGTGACGAGGCTGGGCTGGATTCCGTCTGACAGTCTCCTCCACCCACTCCAGGGAGGGGAAGTACGGGCACGCGGCCTGCTTTGGCCTGCAGCCAGGCTGCCTGCTGCCGGACTCCAGCCGGCAGATCTCCGTTGCTGCCATGGTAGCCAACTTCACCAAGCCCACGCCGGACGCACCGTCCCTGCTGCAGCACGACGAGGTGGAGACCTACTTCCATGAGTTCGGCCATGTCATGCACCAGCTCTGCTCGCAGGTAAGGGCAGGGCCGCATGGGGGGCAGTGGGACTCTGGCTCCTCCTAGTGCCACAGAACATTGCAAGGGAGATGACTGGAGCACTGGCCACAGCCAGGCAGAGAGCAAGGGGTGCAGACATCCTTCTGCACTGCTCTGCCCGTGCCTCTTGATCCTGACCCGCAGCTCCTCCTGCTAACCCAGCCATGGGCCCCCCACCATCACCGCTCTGCCGGTGCCCCTCAATCCCGAGCTGCAGCTCCTCCAACACGCTGCTGTCCCACCCAACTCTGCCCATGAGCCGCAGCTCCCACTTTGCCAATCCATTGTCACACTCACGTGGGAGCTGACTGTTGTGTCACGCAGTGCGGTGACTTGGGACAAGCCTGAGAGCAGCAAGCTCATCTCACTTATGATGGAGGCTCTACATTCCAATCTCCATGGTTGCCAAGCCCGGTCATTTAATTGGGGGCTTCCGGTGGCCAGCTGGGGCCATTCTGCTGGGTTGGGTTATTCCTCACCCCTAGGTGGGCACTGCCTGGGGCAGGGGGGATCTGGGTCACTACTCTGTCCCCGCTCTGACTGGGTTGTATTGTAACAGCATGTGTCTCTTGTAGGCAGAGTTTGCCATGTTCAGCGGGACCCATGTGGAGCGGGACTTTGTTGAAGCCCCGTCTCAGATGCTGGAGAACTGGGTGTGGGAGAAGGAGCCCCTGGTGCGCATGTCCAAACACTACAAAACTGGCAGTCCCATGCCCGACGAACTGCTGGAGAAGCTCATCCAATCCAGGCAGGCGAACACAGGTAGGAGCCATGGTACTCCGCCCCCCCTCCCGAATTGGGGTCAGCCTTGTCTCGCCCCTCTGCTGTGCTGGGTGGGGTTGGCAGGGAAGGAACCTACTTGTGATCATTAGCAGTCATGGGGCAGGAGGGGCTGCAGGTCCGGATTGAGGGGCGTGAGTGGGGGGCTCAGCACTAGAATAGTGGGAGGTTGCAGGACAGGCTTGGTGGGGAGGTCTTGGCAGAGCTTGGAGGGTGGGGAGCAGGCACTCTCAGCAGTCTCTGCCGGCTGTTACCCACCCACCGTGGCCTCCCTGCGGAGGCGCTGTCTGGCTCACCCTTTGGCTCCCTCTCCACTCTTGTGACAGGGCTGTTCAACTTGCGTCAGATCGTCCTGGCGAAGGTGGACCAGGCCCTTCACACCCAGACGAAGGCAGACCCCGTGGAGGAGTACACCCGGCTGTGCGAGGAGGTGCTGGGCATCCCTGCCACCCCAGGTAGCCACCTGGCACTGATGGGCATGTTGGTTCTACAGGCTCTGGGGAGAGGGGCTTCTCTGAAGATCATGTCAAGGGGCAGGAGCTTTTCCTCTCTTCCTGGCCTCCTGCCTCCGCACGGTCCAGGGCAGACTCTCAAAACCTCCGGTGCCAGCTGGGCAAAAGACCAGCAGAAATGGCTCCTCTGTACCCCACAGCAGGGGGCTAGAGCCACTGGCTATTCCTAGCCCAAGCCTATAAAGGCAGTTTTGCTTCACTCTGCTTCCCCACTTGCCTTGGGCATGTCAGCCACAGTTAGGGCGGCATGTCCAGGAGCGCTGGGCTCGGGGAACAAGCCGTTCTCTCCATTGGGAGCAATGTTAAGCCAGTGCCGAGCATGGTGGAAAATCTCCCCCCGATGTTTTTCCCCCCTGAGATCACAGGGAAGTTGATTTGGTGCCTGGGCTGGTAAATTTCCACATCGGGTTTTTGCAGCTTGAATCAATGATGTAATCGTCCGTTGTCTCTCCCCTTCCCCTGCGCCTGCCCATTCCTCAGGCAGTTGTCTCAGTGCCCGACTCCTGCAGCATGTCTCATCAGCAGGCCACACATCTGTCTTAATTCCCAAGGTACGAACATGCTGGCCACGTTTGGCCACCTGGCTGGAGGCTACGATGCCCAGTACTATGGCTACCTCTGGAGTGAAGTGTATTCCATGGACATGTTCCACACGCGCTTCAAGCAGGAGGGGATCATGAACTGTAAGGTAATGGACGCTCCTGTCTGTCTGTCTCCCCAGTGTGCTGCCTGCTGTGGGAATAGCGGCCCCGCAGGAGGGATGAGGTGGTCCGTGGGGAGACCCTCCCTGGATGTAATCAGCCCAGAGCATGCAGAGGGGCTTAGCACAGGCAGCAGTATTGAGGGATGAGAGCGCTCTCCCTCGCTGGTCTCCCATGCCCTGATCCTTCCTCCCTCTCTGTCTCCCCTTCCCCCTCCCGGCCCGTCTCCCTCTGCAGGTGGGCATGGATTACAGGAACTACATCCTGCGTCCCGGAGGGTCCGTGGATGCGTGTGACATGTTGAGGAAGTTCCTGGGTCGAGACCCCAAGCAGGATGCCTTCCTGGCCAGTAAAGGACTGAAGGTTGAGTCCAGCTCACTGCCTTCTGCCTGCTGAAAACCCGCCCGCTGCCCTGTGAGTAGAGCCAGCTCCTGTGTCTGCGAACCCGTCCTCCTGAGCCAGAGAACCAAGCAGCACCAGACTCCTTTGTCATCCAAACACCCGCCGGGTGGGCTGACACCGCGGCTGCTCTTCATCCCCAGAGTGAACGTAGGGCCTCCAGCAGAGGGGTTTAGCTGTGGCGCTGCCATTTCCCCTCTCTGGAATGACAGCTGTGCCACAGGAAGGGCGGTGCAATCTGTCACCCTTTGGCGCGGGTGTGTGTGTGTGTGTGTTATAAGTAGCCCATACAAATTGGTTTAAAGCTGAAACTTTGCACCCACAGTGTCTGCACAAGGGTGCAGCTCAGGAAGGGGTGGGGGGGTGTTAAAAATTGGATTCACCATTTTAGAAGTGGCACCGTTGTTTAAGAGCTGAGAATTCCCCAGCCCTCCGCTTATTTTGTGCCCGAAGGTAGAATCGCGGCTCTGCCCTTAAAACAAACGAATAGAGAGAGAACTAAAGGGCAGGGAGGATTTGGGCTCGGTCTCCTCTCCAGTGGGCAGATTGGAAACCTCTGAATAAACCCAGCTGCGAGGCCAAGGTGTAAAAAGCCACAAAGTGCACTTGTGCTACCTTACTAGTCTCGCTCACCCCAAAAGGAATATTCCCCTCCACACTACAAGCCTGCCGGGCGGGTGGGGTGTTAGTCCCCTCCCGCCCCAGCATCACCACCTGGGTGGAGGAGACTCCACTCAGACCTTCCCCCCGTTTTGTTTTGAGCAAAGCAAATGAAATTCCAGCCCATGTCAGAAGGAGGCGCTGTCCCCTCTCCTCCTCTTCCTCCCCTGGTGGGTGAGTGTATTCAGAGCTGGAAGAGATCCCACCCTGCAAAGGAACCAAGCTCCCTCCTCTGGGCGGTCAATACTTCGCAAGCTCAGACGCTAACTACGCTGTCGGGGGTGTCAATATTGTTATATTACTGGGCCGCTGCAGCTCCGTAAGCAGAGGTTGGCGCAGGAAGCGGGGGCACAGACACAGGACAGCAACGTGGCCCACAGGGATATGAAGACCTAGGGGCTAGTGACCTGGCTGGGGATCCTTTGATGTCAGCCTGGGGGGCTGGTGAAAGTCAGCCGGCTCAGGGCCCTGTTTGCGCTGCAATGGAACCTGTGTGAGCAGTGCCTCCATCCGCCCCTGGGTACAGCCTAGTGCAGAGAGGCCAGTGCTGGCACCATGTGCCTCCCTCGCTGTCTGGCCGCCTCTAACCCTGCTCGCAGGCTGGCGTCAGAGGTGTTGGTCTGCCCCTGCAATCCAGGCGTCTGGCGGTGGGGCACTCAGACCCTCCACTGACTGACTGACGCATCTGTTATGAAACACTCCATTGTGTTGGAAGCAGTAGGCTGGGGCTGTGACGCAGTCCCTCCGCCCTGCCCTGAGATGGCTAACCGCTGTCTGTGCTCCTTTCAGCAAGGTCCCTTTTTGGTCTAGTGTTTTGCTGTGCTGCGTAAAACCAAGCAGGGAGACGATTCAGCTCCTTGTACAGTGATCCAGCTGAGTTGCATCATCTGCTCTCCCCGCTGCTTCTCCTCAGGGACGGTAGAAAACCACAGCAGATTCGCGCTAAAACTGTTCTCCCTCCATACCTGAAATTTCACGCCAGGCGTATTCTATAGCACTTGAGTTCTACGCTTGTATAGTCTAATACTAGATGTAAGATGGGGAGAGTCACTGGAAATATTTATTAGCTGTTTAATGTCAATTACTGCTGCTGCCGGACCAAGTGTTACAGAAAAGCCCTGTGAACTGCCGGGCAGGAATCTCACCTACTTCTTTAGCGGATGCTCTTTTAAGGACTGTAGCAAAGCGTGAATTCATTTAAATGGTACAAGCCTCCCACTAGGGTAAGATTTGAGGGATAAATGATTCTTATCCACACTCCCTTTTCCCTGTGCTTATGCCCCTTTTCTCTGTGCTTATGCCCTCTGTTGATCCATCTCTGTTCTAACTGCCTCTGCTAAATGGGGTTAAAAACCAAAATCCCAAATAACCAACCATTTTATTTTCTATCTGAAATTTCCCCCCAAACTCCCTCGCCCTGGGCAGGGAAAGGCGAGCGCAGAGAGAGGTGCAAAGTTTTTAAAAGTTGTCACTGAATTTGAGCTCCTCAATTGTGGGGGATCCAACTTGAGCCCCTCAGGGCTTGACTTTTCTTTTCTTTTCTTTTTTTTTCCCTGAGGGTGTTGATTTCAGCTGGAACTGTGGGTGCCCGGTGCTGCTGTTGGACCTTTCTGCCAACATGTGCCACTCTTGTCAAAAGAACAGCCATAGTTGTGTTTCTTGCTTCGGCTTAAAGGGTCCCCATTCATGTAAAACTCACACTTCTGCCTGGATTAAAAAATCTGGGGGTTGGTGGATATTTTCCCTATGTTTTCACTAGGGATGTAAATATTGGTTTAAAAAGTTAACTGATTAAGTGATTGAAATTCTATCGGTTAACTGGTTAACCATTAACTGATGTTCCTCTGGCAGGGCAGCAGGGTCTAGGGTCCTGCCGGGACCACTCCAGTCCACCTGATGCGGTGCTGTGTCCTGCTTGACACGGCTGGACCTGCTCCAGGTGTCCCACCCGGTCCAGCGCAGCCAGGGCTGGAGTCCCGCTGGCCGATGTGGCCAGCTGTGGGGCTTAACGGTTAAGGTCTGGTTAACAGTAAGCCTAATGCTTACTGGTTAACCTTTTACATCCCTTGTTTTCACCCCCACCCTGTGCATCTGACAG
This sequence comes from Gopherus evgoodei, assembly GCF_007399415.2. Classification (NCBI taxonomy): domain Eukaryota; kingdom Metazoa; phylum Chordata; order Testudines; family Testudinidae; genus Gopherus; species Gopherus evgoodei. The sequence goes on from NC_044343.1 coordinate 3,921,801, forward strand.
CAGGTCACGAAACTGATTTCAGTGGGGCCAGGATGTCACCCACCGTTCTGATCCTCTCTGGTCAGTTTGCCTTGTTGGGGGTTTCTCAGTAACAGGAGAGAGAAATATTTTGTTTCTTCACAAAGGATAACGAGGGTGTAAACAATCACCCAAATTGGAGAAGGCCCCAGGGATTGGGGTAGAAACTGCAACCGCTTGTGATTCTTCTCTTTTACCAGACTTGATTTCAGGATGTCTTTGCCCCTTTAACAACCTTCACATTTACCGTGCCCAGCTCAGGAGCTCGCCCCCAACCCATGCCCCGAGAAACAGCGACCACCCCTGTGCTGCTGTTAGGCAGCTGGGTGCAGCTCTGTCTGCAAATCCTGGCTGAGCAGATTTACGGGGAAGGGTTTTGGGCAGTGGGGAAGGATAGAAACCAAACTCTGGGAGTTTAGCTGCTTGTGGGAGATGGCAGGATCTGTCATTTGCAGGCCATCCCTGCCACCTCCTGACTTTCCAATTTTCCATTCTTCCTGATCTCCCTGTGTGCGGCTCATTCTCTAGTGGGTGAAGGTGAGACTTGTTTTCTGGTGCTTCTGTTGGCATGGTAGCTGCTGCAAACATGAACAATCAGGACAGGACCCCTGGCTGCAGTCCTGTCCAGCCCACCCTCTTTGAATTGCAAATCAGCCCCTCCTCTTAAGTTCCACCTTCAGCTTCCTTTGATTCTCTTTCCCTTCTCCTGCTGTGAACATCAGAAGGGCTCAGTGGCTGTTGCGTGGTGGTTACATCTCTGCTGTTACCCAGAGACCTATCGCCATGTACAGCCAAATGTGTTGAGGTGCTGAGCGCCCTGGACACAGGATTGGAATGTTATCTGCTGTAGAAATCTGGGCAGCGCCGTGGGATAGGTTCTGCTGGATCTCTTCGTTAGATCTTTGAAACAAAGCATCCCTCCCCCCCTTCAGATTGTTTTAAATTCTGCCCCCCCCCGCCCCCTTCTGTATTTATTTGTATAAAGGAATCGTGGCTTTTCCCCTCCCCCGCCTGGCTCAGTGTTCACCAAGAAAAATCCAGACACAGAAAAGGATCCGCAAAAATTGTTTCACAAAGCCATGCAGGTGAAACCACCTGTGCAGTCCTACCTCCCTGCCTCTTCTGGTGACCGGGGAAGGTGAGCGGATGTGGGATCCTTGCTCGCCAGCCCCTTCTTTGGCTCGGCCTCCCAGCCTTCCATCCCGGGGCTGGGTGTGTAAGAAGGGGTGTGGCCCCTTGGTGCCATTGTGCACTTTACATGCATTTTCTCTCCTCGTTCTAGACAGAAACTCTGTCCCTGGGCGTCTGTGCACACATGGCTCGTGGCTGTCATGTATCAGTGTCGGGGTAGGTTTCTTTAAGTGTCAAGTTTCTGGGATTAGGGATCTGCCTTTTGACCTCCTTCCCTGCCCCCTTAAACCCACATAGCTTTTTACTGACTAGGCTGGCATGGGATATAACTCTGCGCCTTCCTCTTCTCTAACAGACCTCTGTGCTGCTTCTCTCAGAGCTCGCCTTGGCAGTTTGCATGCAGGGGCTCGAATTCGGGTCCGGACCCTCCCTATCGTCCCACAGAACCCAGCAAACGCTGTGGCAATCTGCACTCAAGGCAGGCTCAGGACTGGAATAAGAGTGTGGCTCTAAACTGTTGGTAGCTGTGTGGTGCCCTCTCGAAGCAGGGAGTCCTTGTCCCTCACTTTCACTAACACTGGAATTGACTCACATGCCCCGTGACAAGGATCAAACCCATACTGCTGTGGGCACCTGGTCTCGGAGTGTGGCCGCTTTCCCCCTTGGCCCCGTTTCACTCTCTCTCGATCCAGCCGGGGCAGAGGTCAGGTTTGTTTTCCGTTAATCTTCTCCCAGGCCAGGGTGATGCGTGTGAGGTTTTGTAACAGTCACGTCCAGCACTGCTTGTTACCGGGGTCGGATTTTACATGTTCCTAGCACTAATAAAGAGTTTTTCTGAGCTGATGTCACTCAGTCTCTGCCAAGGCCTCCTCGTGAGAACGTTGGAGAAAGAGAAAGGAAAGGCGTCTGGTGGGACTTCAGCAGGACTCCTGGCTTGGTGAGAGCAAACCTCAGAATCTCTAATATATTTATCATCGCAGCATGGCTGGGCTGTTCTCCCCATTGTGCAGATGAGAGCATTGAGGCAGGGAGAGATTAAGTGGCTTGCCCCAGGTCACAGGGAGACTTCGGCAGACCAGGAATCGACCTGGGGCCTTCCCTGTCCTAAGTTAGCACTCATCAGCCTTTCTCCCTCTTTCCCACCCTTATACCTCCTTAAATTACAAGGTTGATCATTCTCCTGTGTGCTGCAGTTGCTCCTAGCAGCCCCATTCACGTGCCAGGGCTCACTGGTGCTAGGCCCTGTATAAACCCAGATAAAGAGCTGGGCCCTGCTCTGCAGAGCTTCTGCAGAATCAGACACTGAACAATCAAGTGTTTTATTCACAACCCAGGTCCTAAAATGTGTGTCATGGCTACACCTCTCCCCACGCGGGCCGTTCCCCGCTGCAGCACATTGCACGGTGCTGGGATCACGGGGGCTTTGAGCATGGATGTCTGGGGCTGGAGAAAGCGCTTCTCCCCTGCAGGGGGCAGCGTGCAGCTGCTTTCTGCCCCGTGCACTTCCCATGCAGATGTGTCTGGGCTTCGGGCATGTCCTTTAGTCTCCAGGACTCAGAGCTTGGGGCCTGGCCTGGCTTCTATTTTTGGAGCAGTTTAGGAGGGTGGCTGCTGTGGGGGAGAGGATCAGGTTTTCCCGTCCCAGCTGGAAGTCGGGACCACAAGGCGACGAGGCCTGCCACAGCTCTAGCGGGAATGCGGCTTCCCTGGCTAGCCAGGGCTAGACGGGAGGGATTCCAGAGCTCGCCGCCGTCTGGGCTTCTCCCACCCGAAATAAGGCGGGTGGGGCTGGGGCCGTGGGCAGGATCACCTTGGCCATCGCTGACCTTTGCATTCCTCTGTTCCTGTGCCTCTCCCCGAACCAACTCCCCCAGTGCAGCTTATCGCTTTACAAACAGCTCTGCGTGCTTGGCATGCGCCTGGACATTGTGTTCAGGCCGGGGGCAGCCGAGGCTCTGACGAAGTCAGCCAAAGAACCCCCTCTTCCACTCCTTGGGAGCTGGAGATGGGCTCTGCTATTTGTACCTCCTGACGGCCCCATCTGGGTCTTACCTGCAACTCTAGCTGGTGCGCCTGGGCCTCGTTCTAACCCTGGTGGGGCTGTCAGGCAGGCTGTGCCAAGCCAAGGAGGGGTGTCGCCTAGAGGTGGGGGCAGCCTGCACTCAGGCCTGCTCGGATCGCCGGGGATGCTCTTGCAGCCGGTTCCTCTGGCACATGCTGGAGCCCAGGAGCAGAAACCAAGGCAGATCTAGCTGCTCAATGGAGACTCTCCATCCCACAGCGAATCTGGCCCTCGTACAGCCCCTAGCGCAATGTGGCCTTCATCTCCCCAGGGCCCACCTGTGCCAGGCATGCTGTTTGCCAGCCTCCTACCTGCCTGCAGCTCTTATGCCATCCCCGGGGGCAGCTTTGTCTGCTGGGGGTGTTGGGGTCTGGCTGTTCTATGCCATGCCCCCTGCATGCCCTGGTGGTGAAAGAACCCAGCCCTGCAGCAGCACTCCGGTGGCACAACCGTGAACATGAGCCCTGCGGTGCCATGCTCCCTGCACCATGCAGCCTGCCAGCCCATGAGCTCTCTGGGTGGTGCCTGATTGTAATGGGGAAGGTTGGGCATTACCCCATGAGCAGTAGCAGCCTGGGGTATTTGCCCCCGTGTCAGGGCGTGTGGCATAGGGGGTGAATCCTAATACATGTGCCCACTCACTCTCTGGGGTGGCAGAAGGGGTCCCTAGTGGTTGGGGGGGGTGGAATGCCAGCCCCAAGCCTGATTTGTCCTGTCTGGTCTTTAATGGCTGCAATTTAAATAGCAGAGCCCAAATTAGCCCTGCCAGGCAGCCAGGGTGATTGGCCAGGCTTCAGTGCAGTGCGGGTATGAGCAGGCTACCTCTCTTCCAGTACCCAGGGCTCCCCCTCCATTGCTCCAGCTGGTCCTGCCAGGGAGGGATGTGACAGGCCGGGGCCTTAGGGAAATGGAGGCACAGCAAGGGGAAGAGACTCCCAGAAGCAGCAAGTGGGGGGGAGGGGGCAGGACCCTGGCTCTGGGCCCTGGCGTGTGAAACACCCACCTCCCTGGGCAGGGCTGTCACGCGGGGACATGGAGTGCTGCAGTGGAGACAGCCCCAGTGGGCGCCAGCCCCAGGGCACGAAGCGCCCAGCTAGGACCATGGGAGGGGGAAGGGCTTGGCAGGGCCAGGAAAGCCATGAAATGGGACTTGCTGCAGCGCTGGCCCCCTGGTCCTTGGCCTGTTCACAAGTGGGGGCTCGGGGGGGGCAGGGCGCATTCCTCCACCGTGTACGGCTGAAAGGGTCCGATAGCTCGTCACCGAGACCTTGTCGCACTCAAGGGGCTAATCCTCTGAACATGGGGCATGTGAGCTGGGCTCTGCATTCTTGGCAAGGGCCGGCCATGGGGGGGTTAGACACAGAAGAGCTCCTTATAGGGCCAGGGCTATGGGCCCCCACCCTGCCCAGCCATTGCCAGCAGCATTAGCTCATTCAGTTCCGTGCAGGCAGGGGACAAGCACCCGGGCTATAACCACTGGCCACCACTGCCAGCCCCCTGCACACCCAACACGTGTTCTCCTCTTCCTCCCGCTGCTTCCCCGGCCAAAAGCCAATGCCAGGGAGGATGGGGCCTTGGGGCTGGTTAGTCACGGCTCTGCCAGGCCAGGGCCTTTCGGAATCAGCAGCCGCCTGTTGTTACCCCCTCTGACCCCAGCTGGCTATGGAAGAGAGAGAGGCTTTTGCCCTACTTAGCGTGCGCCCCTATCGTTAGAGCTGGAATCTCCGGTTTCTCCGCTAAACACGTTAGCCAGAACGCGCACACGGGCATGGCCTCGTGTGCACGGATGCACAGAGACAGACGTGTGCATGTACCCAGGGGTGTGCGAGGCCAGGCAGACACAGCCGCATGGAGCCACCCAGATAAGTGCACGCCCAGATGCATGCGTGTACCCACACGTGTAAGAGCACACACGTGTAGAAACACACGCACACACACCCTGTGTCTGGCACCTCTGAGCCAGGCTTTCTGGCCTCCCCCATGGTCTCTGCTCAGTGCTGCCCCCTGCAGTTCATGTCCCACCAGGCGGCTGACGCAGGGCCACAGAGAAGCAGCTGGAGGAGACTCGCGCTGCTGTGCAGCCCAGGCTATTGGCAAAGGTAGCTGCTTATTGCCCCTAGCTAGTGGGCCGGGCAACAGGGCTGCTGGTCAGCTCAAAACCAGGCAGAGGCCCTGCCAACTCCGGCCACGTCCTGTGCGTCAGCCAGGGGCTGTGTCTGGGTCACTAATAATCACCCCTGGCTCTGACCTAGGACTTTTCCTCGGTAGGTCAAAGTGCTGTTTAGCGGAGGGCAGCGGCATGATACCATTTTACAGAGAGGGAAGTGAGGCACGGAGTGGGGCCGTGACTTGCCCAAGGCTGGTGCAGAGCCAGGAATAGCACCCAGGTCTCCAGCATCCCAGCCACATGCTCTATCCCCCAGGCGACGGATTCCAGCCAAAGCAGGTTTGCAAGGGTCGGAGTCCTGTGTTATAGCCCCAGAGCCCTCAGAATCAGACGCTGCTGAACCGCGGCCACAGGAGTTAACTGGGAACAGTATTTCTAGGCCTTACCCCAGCCCAGCCCCTGTGCTGCCGGCATGCTGCAGCTAGCGACCCACGGGTCCTGCTCCCCCCAGCCCTGGGCTCTCTGGGGCCTCACAGCTCTGCCCATCCCCCTCGCCTCCCTCTCTGCAGCCCCCCACATTCACATCCTGCTGTGCCAGGCCCCCCTGCCCCCGCTGTCCCTGGCAGTTCATGCACCCCTCAGCGCTGGGACAGTGCACATGGCCAACCCTGCTCTTTGCCTTCTCCCCCCAACCTCAGCGCCAGCTGGCACTGCGACACCCTCACCCCAAGCCAGAGTGTGGCTGGAACCACTGGGCCAGGCCGGGCCTCCTTGGGCAGGGACGAGTTTAGACTCAACAGGGCCCAGAACCAACCAGACACCCCTGAACCCCAGTCACCTGCCTCCAGCTCCTTCACCTTCCTCCATTCCCCCTCCAGCCGGCTCCCTCCCCCTCTGTACCCTCCCACACTTGCACTCCTGGGTTCTCTTGCCTCCTCAGAGCGCCTCCCTCCATCACATAACCTGAGCTTTCCGTGCCCCCTTCCCATCCTGGCCCCAGTCTGGGTGGGATCCTGGCCCCAGCAGGCCCTTCCCCACCCTCCGCCAGCCAGAGCGGTCAGGCCTGGCCTAGCTCCAGCCCCAGCCCCAGCCCCCCACGCAACTCCCCAGTTTGCTGGCCACCGGCCCCAGCTATTCTAGGCAGCCTGGCGCCCCCCCCCCCCCCCCCCCCCGCCGTGCCTGCTGCTCCAGCTCTCCTTTGGGAGCCACCCATGAAGACCAAGGCCTGTTTGCTGAGCCGCAAAGTCCCACTGGGTGAAGCTCCTGGGCCAGCATTGGCACCGGGCAAATGGGCACCTCCAGCCCTGCTGGTTCCAGGGGGCAGAGCGGAAAGGACTCGTGTCCTCCACAGCACCCTCCAGCCAGGGAGCAGGGTTTGATCATCACATGGGGTCCCATAAGAGCCCCTAATGGGCCTGCCCCGGGCTGCCACGTCACCTCAGCCGCCCTGTTCCGTGTCCACGCCAGGCCTGGCGCTGGGCAGCAGGTCTGGCTCTGGGGCCAGGAGAGAGTCCGGGTGAGGAGCACCAGAGGCAGCTACAGGCAGTGGGCCATGTCAAGGGAATACGTAGGCGCTCCCGCAGGGCCGGGGCGCAGCCCCCGCAGCAAGGGCGCCAGCGGGGAAGGTGGCACTGATGCGCTGCTCATCGATGAAGGTCAGGAGGTGCCCAGCCTGGGCAGCTCAGCACCAGCTGGTGTGGTCGTGATAGAAAATTGACCTGCGGGGCAGAGACGGGAGAGTGAGTGACACAGCGTCCCACAGAACCTGGGCCAGGAGCGAGAGTTAATAACCCCCCCAAGCACACATTGGGAGGGGGCAGGGAGCGCAGCTGGTGGCCCCGGCTGCTGGGATCAGACAATGGGACAGCTCCCATAGGCTTAGGGGGTTCTGCGGGCGGGGGGGGGGGGGCTCCTGCTCCACCCCCTCCCCCTTGCCCTCTAGTTCTGCCCCCTGACTGCCAGCCCCCAGCTGCGCTTGCACGTACGCCCCCCTTTCACAAGGGGCTTCCAGCCCCCGCTGCCACTGTGGGGGGGTCACAGACCACAGCCCTGCTGAGCCCCACATTCCCCACTATCCCAGCCCCGGGCCTGTCACCCCAGCCAGGCTGTGCTGCAGCCCATGGGGAGGGTGGAACGTGGCTGAGGCCGTCAAATTCATTTCACTTGTGACACTGGGTAGACCAGTGCAACCTAGGTCTGCAGAGGTCCTGTGTCGCGCGGGAGGAGCCAGAGCCTGGGGAGTGGCTTGGGGATAGTGGGGATGGCGGTTGGGGAGAGCCGCTGTGGGATGGGGTGAGGAGGATGGAGGCGGGAGAGGCTCGGGAGAGGGGGGAATGGCCACGGGGCAGGAGGATGGGGGGAGAGGCTCGAGAGGGGAGGAGTGGCCATGGGGCAGGGGGATGCAGGAGAGGCTCGGGAGAGGGGGAAGCGGTCATGGGCAGGAGGAGGACGGGGGGAGAGGCTCGGGAGGGGGGGACCGGCCACGGGGCAGGAGGACACGGGGGGGGGGGGAAGAGGCTCAAGGATGCGCTGGGGGAGGAGAGGCTCCGGAGAGGGGACCGGCCACGGGGCAGGAGGACGCGGGGGGGGAGTGGCTCAAGGCTGCGCCGGGGGAGGAGAGGCTTGAGTGGGGGGCGGGGGGGAGTGGCTCAAGGCTGCGCCGGGGGGGGGGTTACCTGCAGCGTCCCATTGCTGAAGAGCATCAGCAGTGCCCGGTCCGACTTGGCGCAGCACAGGAGACAGGGGGCGTCCGTGGAGCTGCTGGGACCCGCCGGCTCGTCCCCCCCCTGCCAGCAGGAGCAGAGTCAGGCAGATGGCTGGGCTGGGCGGGGGCACCGAGTGTGGCTCCCCCGTATAGCCGCCCATGCGGGCACAGCCCAGAGGGGATGGGAGATTCACCTGGGGCGCAACCCCTGGGTCCGCTGCCGCAGCCACGGCTGGGCCCCTCCCCTGCCAGCGGGGGCAGCCCAGGCAGGGCACAGGGATGGACCACGCTGCCCATGGCATTGCACCCTGGGGCCTCCCCCAGCTGCCACTGCCATATCCCGCCCTGCCCAGCCCCAGGGTCTCACCTCCAGCAGCTTCTGCTGCATGTACTGGGAGAAGAAGTGCAAGATGCCCATCTTCGTGGCCAGGGAGGTGGGCACGGCGCTCCGGGGGAAGGACACGGCGGCCTCCCCGCGCCCCGGGCAGTAGTAGACACGCCTGAAGGAGAGCAACAAAAAGCCGCGAGGCTGGAGCAATGACCCAGGGGCTGGGGAGGGGCGCCATGCAGAACCCCTGGAGAGGGGGGTAGCAGGTGTCCCAGGTACCCAGATACCTGCAGGGCAGGTGCCAGGCGAGGTGGGTGTCAGGGACTGAGCAGAGGGTTGGGGGGAGGTGTGGAGGTATCTACCGCTGTGTGGGCAGAGAGGGTGATGGGTGGCTGAGAGGGGGTGACTGTGCAGAGGGCTCCAGGGGTGGCAAGGCAGATGCTGAGCTGGGTGCTGGCAAGGTAGAGGGCCAGGGTGGGGGCAGAGGGCATAAGGTAAGGCAGGTGCCTGGGGGAGGGGGCAGAGGGCCAGGTGGGTGCCCGGGGGATACCTACGGTGACTGCAAGCACAGGGCGAGGTGGGTGCCATCCGGCGAGCAGGGCGCCCGTGTGCCATCCGAGAGCAGGTAGCCGAAGCCATACTTGTTGGAATAATCCACCCACCTGGTGACCCAGAGGACGGGCAGTGCCAGGAGCTGCACGGGGTTGTGCTCGCCTGCAAGGAGAAAGAGAGGAGCCTGAGGCTCAGCAGAGAGGCCCCCACAGGCCCCCGGTGCCCGCCAGCTGGGGAGAACCCTGACAGAGCAGGTGGGGTCAGGAGGCAACCTGAGCAGTGCCCCACTGGCCTGGCCTGACCCCTGGACCAGCCAGGCCCAGTGGGGCAATCCCACCCCCCAGCACAGGGTCCCAGTCCCTGCCACGCGGCCCAAGGGCTGGACAGTGGCTCAGCTGGAACCTCCACGCAGGGTGGGTCCAGTCAGCCCAGCCCAGACTCCACCCGCATCCGGCCAGGTTTGCACGGGGGGCTTGGTGCCAGGGCTGAGGGAAGGCCCAGGGGATGATGGAGCTCGGCGTGCAGGGGTTTGGGGTTCTCCAGCGCCAGGGTCCCTCTTACCCAGAGGCATGTTCTCCAGGCAGCTGCTCAGCACCCTGGTGACTGACTGCACCGCGCTCGCCACACTCCAGCCTGCATCTGGTGCAGAGACGGGGCTGGGATCAGGGCACCATGCACGGCACCTGCTGTAGGCCTGGCAGGGTCACCCCTCTGCTCCCCACCTTCCAGCCCCCACCACTACACCCCACTCCCCTGCCAGAGCCAGGGAGAAAACCAGGAGTTCTGATCCCCCCCCCCCCACAAAGCTGCACCCCACTCCCCTCCCAGAGTTAGGGTGAGAACTCAGGGTCCTGATCCCCCACCCCCATCTAACCACTAGACATGCTTCCCCAAGTGAGCATAGCAGGTGGCTGGATTCATTTCTCTGCCCAGCCAGCCCCGTGTGCTCTTGTGCCCTGAGTCCCTCCCCCCACAACTAGTGGGGCTGTTGCCCCAACAGGAAGCAGCGGGGGAACCCGGGGGGCCACAGCAGGGGGAGGTGTAGGGTTGCCACCTCTCCTGGTTTTGCCAGGAGTCTCCCAGAATCAGGCCCTATCTCCCCGAGGCTACTGAAGCCAAACCAGGAGATTTTTAGGTGCTAAAAATGTCTGGGAGCTGTGGGGGCGATGCCCTCAGGGAGGGGCAGTATGCAAAGCCTCCCCCTCACCTCCCAAGCACCACAGCAACATGCTGGCCGATTCCGGGAGCAGCGCGTAGGGGGGCAGCATGTGGGGCACCCCAGCCCCGCGGCGTTGCAGAGGGGCTAAGGCAGGTTCCGCCCCGGCAGCTCCCATTGGCCACAGCTCCCGGCCCATGGGGGCTGCAGAGTTGGCACTCAGGGCACGGGCAGCACATGGAGACCCCTGCCCCACCCAGGGGCCGCAGGACATGACGGCCACTTCCAGGAGCAGCATGGGGTCAGGGCAGGCAGGGAGCCTGCCTTAGCTCTGCTGGGCTGCCCACCCAGAGCCCAAACCCCTCATCCCCTCCTGCACCCCATCCCCCTGCCCCAGCCCGGAGCCCCCTCCTGCACCCAAACTCCTTCCCAGAGCCCGTACCCCTCACCCTCTCCTGCACCCCACCCCTCTGCCCCAGCCCGGAGCCACCTCCTGCACCCAAACTCCTTCCCAGAGCCCGTACCCCTCACCCTCTCCTGCACCCCACCCCTCTGCCCCAGCCCGGAGCCCCCTCCCACAACCAAACTCCTTCCCAGAGCCTGTACCCCTCACCCTCTCCTGCACCCCACCCCTCTGCCCCAGCCCTGAGCCCCCTCCTGCACCCAAACTCCTTCCCAGAGCCCGTACCCATCACCCTCTCCTGCACCCCACCCCTCTGCCCCAGCCTTGAGCCCCCTCCTGCACCCAAACTCCTTCGCAGAGCCCATACCCCTCACCTCTCCTGCACCCCACACATCTGCCCCAGCACTGAGCCCCCTCCTGCACCCAAACTCCTTCCCAGAGCCCGTACCCCTCACCCTTTCAACGCACCCCACGCATCTGCCCCAGCCCGGAGCCCGATCCTGCACCCAAACTCCTTCTCAGAGCCCGTACCCCTCACTGTTTCCCGCACCCCACCCCTCTGCCCCAGCCCTGAGCCCCCTCCCACAACCAAACTCCTTCCCAGAGCCCGTACCCCTCACCTCTCCTGCACCCCACCCCTCTGCCCCAGCACTGAGCCCCCTCCTGCACCCAAACTCCTTCCCAAAGCCTGTACCCCTCACTGTTTCCCGCACCCCACCCCTCTGCCCCAGCACTGAGCCCCCTCCTGCACCCAAACTCCTTCCCAAAGCCTGTACCCCTCACCCTCTCCTGCACCCCACCCCTTTGTCCCAGCCCTGAGCCCCCTCCTGCACCCAAACTCCTTTGCAGAGCCCGTACCCCTCACCCTCCTGCACCCCACCCCTCTGCCCCAGCCCGGAGCCCGTTCCTGCACCCAAACTCCTTCGCAGAGCCTGTACCCCTCACCCTTTCAACGCACCCCACGCATCTGCCCCAGCCCGGAGCCTGATCCTGCACCCAAACTCCTTCCCAGAGCCCAAACCCCTCACCTCTCCTGCACCCCACCCCTCTGCCCCAGCCCTGAGCCCCCTCCTGCACCCAAACTCCTTCGCAGAGCCCGTACCCCTCACCCTCACCCCACCCCTCTGCCCCAGCCCAGTGAAAGTGAACGAAGCTGGGGGACAGCGAGCGAGGGAGGGAGGGTGGCTGGAGTGAGTGGGGTGGGGTCTTAAGGCAGAGGGCGGGGCAAGGGTGTTTGGTTTGTAGGATTAGACAATTGACAACACTAGGGAGGTGGAGGGGCTCGTAGGCCCAGCAGGCTCCCGGAAGCCCCACTGGGGGCTGCTCCAAGCCCATGGCCAAGGGAGGTGGAGGCTGAGAGAGGTGTCTGGTCTGGGGGCCCAACAGGAGGCCCCCCAGGGCCTGATCCCCAGCAGGGGCTCAGCACATGCCGCTCCCAGCTGGCATCGGGCCCCAGATGTCTCCAGCCAAGAACCCTCCCAAATTCCAGGCCCCACAGCTGGAGGCCGATCTGGGAAATGTGGCTTCAAATTTTGTCCCAGGCTACTGGCCCCGCCCCTCCCGAGCTATAAGGATCAAAATCCCCCCCCCCCCCCGCCTCCGTGTTTCTGCTCCAATGGGCTCCAGTGCCCCCCGGGACGCCTGCCTGGCATGGGGTGCTCTGTTGGCCCAGCCGGCACCCGCAGCCCCCAGCATCCACTTACAGTCGGCACCAGAGCGGCTGGGCCTGAGGGCTCCTGTCATGAGCAGATGGATGGAGACCATGCTGGGGGCCTCGGCAAATGGCGCAGCCTGGACACGGCCTCTTTCCACCTGGCAGGGAGATGGGGACTGCGGGTGAGAGAGGGGAGAGCCGGGGCTGCAGACCCTCCTCCAGGTCCCTCCCCGCCCTCCTGCCCCCAGACCCCTCCTACCTCGCTGTGCCGCTCCAGGCTGGGCAGGTTCTGAGCCTGCTGGGATCGGCTCATCAGCCTCTCCGGCTCCTTGGCGGGCACTGGGCTACCTGGATGGAGACACAGCGTGATGTGACATGGGCACTGCTGAGCCCGGCCCAGAGCACGGGGGGCTGCGGCCACTTGACTCACCTGCCCGGGGCTCCTGGCACGGCAACCCCCTGAACAGCACCTTGGCCGCCTTCTTCAGGAGCTTGCCGATCGGGCTGGGCAGGGCGAAGACGGGCACCGAGTGGCAGGCGCGGGATGGCAGCTTGTCCGGAGTGAAACCCTGGGAGACAAGAGCCACGTCACTCCATTCCTGGCTGTACCACGTGCTGGTGCCACGGAGGAGGCAGGGCAGGGACCCCACAGTTCCTATGGGGACCAGGGCTAGAAGGGGCCCCAGATCCCAGGGATGGTGGAAGTAACCCAGAGGGGCTGGAGAGGTTGGAGCACCAGCCCAGGGACTTGGGGCACTGTGCTGGGGGCTGGATACAAGGACCTGCCAGTGCCCGCGCCTGGATGCTATTTGCTTTGGTTTGCACCAGGTGTGGCCACAGCTCTTTGCAGCTGAGCTAAGGGCACTTCTGGGGGCTTTGGGCAAGGGGAGGTGGCTTTCTTCCTAAGACAGGGCAGCACAGGTGCACGCCCACCTGGGCACCTAGACGGGGTCCGCGGGTACAAGTGCATGACCCGCCATCAGGCCCGGCTCTACCAAGCTTAAATCCGAGCAAGCGGCGTAGCGACCTGGCACACGGGGTCGCAGCACCACCCAGGATTGGTGCCCGCCAGGAGCAACTCGCCCGTCCCAGCAGCGCCCAGACCTGGGTGAAGAACTCGTGCTCCAGCACCTCCTCCAGGCTGGGCCGCTCCAAGGGGCTGGGCGCCAGCAGGCAGCCGATCAGCTTCCTGGCACCTGGCGAGAGGTGGTTGGGAGTAGGGTACCGGCCCTCCCGGATGCACTGGTACATCTCCTGCTTGTGGGTGATCTCAAAGGGGGGGCAGCCTGTCAGAGCGGTGTACCTGGGGCGAGGGAAGGCAGCCAATCAGAGCCTCCCCAGCACACCAAGGCAGGCACAAACAGCCAATCAGAGCATTCCCTAGAGGGGAACGGCCCCATGTCCCATTCTCCACCCCACTGAACCAGCCTGTTCCTCACCCTGGGGCTGGATCAGAGCCTGTGTCCCATAGAGTCAAAAAGCCCCATGCCCCATTCCCCACCCCACTGAACCAGCCTGTTCCCCGCCCTGGGGCTGGATCAGAGCCGGTGTCCCATAGAGTCAAAAAGCCCCATGCCCAATTCCCCACCCCAGTGAACCAGCCTGTTCCGCGCCCTGGGGCCGGATCAGAGCTGGTGCCTCATATCCCATTCCCTCCCTATCGACCCAGCCCTGCCCACCCCTCTCGGAGGCATTTGCCCAGTTGCAGCCTGGCACCTCACTCACAGGATGCAGCCCAGGGCCCAGATGTCAGACTGGAAGGAGTGCCCCTTCTTGGCGATCACCTCGGGGGCCAGGTAGTTGGGCGTCCCACACACCACGCTGCAGGGGGAAAAGGAACAGGAGGTGAATCCACGAAGCGCCCTGGCGAGGCTGCAGGCTGAGCTGGGCCAGCACTCACCCCCGTCTCCGGCCGGCCTGCTCGTCTCTTCTCGCCAGCCCCAGGTCCCCGATCTTCACCTGCATGTTCTTTGTGAGGAAGAAGTTACCTGTAGGGTTAAGAGAGGTCAGCCGCTGAGCACACTCCAGGCAGTTTTCCAGCCCCAGGGCCAGAGACACCCCCCTTTACAGATGGGGAAAACTGAGGCTGGCTCCAGCTCACACAAGGAATCCATAGCAGGGCTGGGAACGGTGTCCTGGCTCCCAGGCTCTAGCCACTAGACCATGCTGCCGGGGAGAAGGGAACATGGATTCGAGCACCAGAGCAGGGCGTATGCAGGGCTGTCTGTGCTGGTACATTTCTATACAGCCGCTCAAACAGCTGTGGAGATGGGAGTAGCCCATGGCTCTGGATGGGGCCTCCTCAGTAGCCCTGGCAGCTTTGTGTGCGCCCCAGGGGAGCAATAAATCACAGGCAGGACGGAGGCCCTCCCCAGCCCAGAGGCTGCTTGGCAGGGAGAGAGGCCGCACCTGGGGGTCCCCACGTATCTCCCCCTCCACGGGGCAGCCCCTACATGGAGCGCTGGCTCCCGGGCTCCCATTCAGAAGCATGAAGTCACGCTGGTGGCATTTACTCGCAACAAGCCAGACGGCCAGACGCGTTGCTGGGGTATTTATAACCACTCTGCAGCCCCCGGCCTCCTTTGGGTGGGGTCTCAGAGGCCAAGGTGAAGGGCACAGGGGCCATTAACTCCTTCATTGTTGCTCAGGGCTTCAGGCTTTGAAAGGGTCCCCAGGAAGATGCTGCTGCATTGCTGTGGGGCACAGATCAATCCATCCAAGGGTCTGAGCCGTCTGGGAGTTCAGTCCCATCTCCCCATGCCACAGCAGGGGCGCTGAGAGGAAGGAGAAGGATGTGACCTGCCTCAAGTACAGTTAGAAAAAGAACCCAGGAATCCTGACTCCCGGCCACTACTGTTCCTCTGTTCCCCCCACCTCTTGGACCAGAATCCCAGAACCAGGACCAGAACCCAGGAGTCCTGGCACCCCAGAACCAGCTCAACACTTCTCATGGCTGGAGAGAGGACTCAGCTGCCCCAATTCCCAGCCCCTTCCCTCCGCTCCCTCAACCTACGGGGCCGCCCTCCCAGAGCTGAGACCAGAACCCAGGAGTCCTGGCACCCAGCCACCTGCTCCACCGGCCTCAGAGTTGGAAAGAAGACCCAGGAGTTCCAACCCCCCCGGCCTCCCCACACTCCAATCCATTGCACCTCCCAAGCATAGAACCCAGGAGTCCTGATTCCCACGCCCTGGCTGTAACTAGTAGGCAGTACTGCCCTCCTGTCCCCATAGGGTGCCTTCCCCACTGCAGCCAAGTCCGCTAGCACGTCCATTCATTAGGCGAGGACACTGGAGGGGTGGGGTGGGATCCAGTTCCCTCTGCCAGCCGCTTTCCCATGGGCACCTGCTCGGCATCAGAGGGCGATGTGTAAGCTGGCGATGCGCCACTTGCATGGTCTCTCCCCCTGCACCCTTTGGAGATCCCCCCTCCTCCTGGCGTCACCCTGTGCTCCAGCCGGCCCCAGGCCCGAGCCACATACTCAGCTTGAGGTCACGGTGGATGATGCCCTGCTGGTGGAGGTAGCGCAGCCCAGCAATGATCTGCCTCAGGTAATAGCGGACCTCTGGCTCCGTCAGAGTTTTCCTGGCCTTCAGGATGTGGGCAAGGGACTGGGCATGGGCAGAGAAAAGCAGATCAGTGACAGATCTGGTCCAGCACAGCACACGGGCCTCCTCTCGGCAGCACGGTCCATGGTGCTGGTAACCCCCAATCCCGCCTTTTGGGGATAGATTGGATCAGGGAGGGGGCAGAGGGGCTTGAGTCAAACCCATCCCCCCTTCCTGTGACCCTCGACATCTGGGCCTGACTTCCACATTTCCAGCCCATCTCCGCTGTGGGAGGTTCAGTGGAACTGCTGGAGGCAGGTGAGTTGCTCTAGTATCGCCTCTGAAAGCTGCCCTACCCCTTCACTTCGTTAACCAGAGTCAGCCCTGAAAAACGAACCCGTCTGTCCCTTTCAGTCAGCCAGATCGAGCGCTGTGTTTGGAGTGACGACTCTGCTGCTCCCAGGAAATCTTCCGCTGCCTCGGTGTAATTAAGAGCAGCCTAAGGACTACCTACCCTTAGTCTGGATTATAGTAACGCCCAGGAGCCCTGGCTGAGATCAGATCCCCCGTGGGCCAGGTGAGACAGACCCCACCCCGAATTGCTCTGAGTCGAAAGGAGACAAAGAATGGGAGGGAGGGGAAAGTGACTCACTTGAGGTCACACCCAGTGGATCACAGGCAGGGAGGGACCAGAACCCAGATCTCCAGGATCCCAGCACGATATCTGCTCTCTGCTCTCCCAGTGCTAGTCAAACAGGACTCTCATGATGTGTTGCAAGCCAGATAAAGGCCGGTCTCATATTTTCAAGCCAGATTTGCAGACCCCAGATGATTGGAAAAGATCCAGGAGAGGTGCCCAAGTTATTATGGCCCCAAATGCGTGTGGGTGCCTAACTTTCCTGGATTTCAACAGAAGTTGAGTGCAAACGCCTTGGAGGTTCTGAGTCTAGGTATTTCTTTGAACAGGACTTGGCTCCCTTCCCTGACGAGCTCCAGGGCCCAGCGCCTTGGCTCAGCTCGGCTCACCTTGTGGCTGCAGTACTCCAGGATCATGTAGATGTTGTCTCGGTCAGCAAAGTGCTGGTGGAAGCCCACGACATGCTGATGGCTCAGGTGGCTGTGCAGCTCGATTTCCCTCTCGACCTGCGGGAGGAGAATTGCAGACACACACACAACGAGCAAGCAAAACGAGTCACGAGCCCGAAGCGCTGGAGTCAGCTCGAATCATACAGCGCTGTGGAAAACACACACGCATGCTGCTCCCCGGCGGGGGCCGTGCATGCTGGGTCCTCATGCCCAGCTAGGAGTTTCACAGCTGTCAGCATTGCACTCACAGCCCCTGGGAACTTTATGATAGCAGTAGGGGTAGAACTCAGATCATTCTGCTACTGGAGCGATAGGAGAAACCCCATTAGCTGCTAGCAGTATAGGGCCTATGAAACATAGCTTTGCAGTTCAGATCCCAGCCTGTAGGTGGCAGCTGTGCACACCGACCCACCACTGAGAGCCCTTTCATTAGAGTCAGAACCCAGCTCACTCACAGCATTCATGCTTTTTGGCTGATGCCAATGTGAGCTGGTAAAATGACAGCAAGACTGAGACATTAACGAGATGTGACGTCTCTCGGGCAAGAGGGCGTTGGCAGACAGTGTGCGCAAGGGAAATCACGCCTCTGCCACTGAAATACAGCTGGCTCTGCGGTGGAATCTCAATCTTCAGTGCTCAGGAGCAATGGTGTCTCTACGCATAGGAATCAGAAGTGGTCTCACCCCGCGCTGACATTTGAGGCTGCTGCTCATCTGTGCACGGTCCGAGGTTTGCTCTGTGATCCTCAGAGACCGTGTCTCGGGGGTGGGGGGAGCTGGGCAACAGGAATGTGGAGAGTCTGCGGTGGGAGGGGGGCTTCTTTGTTTGCCCTGGGGTTTAACCCCCACCCCTGCCCCCAAGATTGAGGTATGGGTGAGGGGGCCCGGGAATCCCTTGTAAAGAAGGGAAGGGGCTTGATGGGGGGAGGGGTATAGATGAGCCCTGGGTGCTGGCAAGGAAAGGGTTAACCTTCCCCTTAGTTCATGGGTGTCTGCCCCAGCACAGGCAGCCCAGCTGGAGAAGGCAGAACAGGGCCCAGCTGCAGCCAATTGCTCCTCTGGGGGGATGATAAGAGGGGGAGGGGGCATGACCTCTAGGCTTACCCGGCCAGACCCCTCCTCTCTCTGGCCAGTGTGAGATGCTTCCTCCCCACCCCCACCGAGTAACCCCCGACTCACCTTCCCCCTGCTCTCCAGCCGGGAGATGCGGGACTGGGGGACGATCTTGATGGCGTAGATTTTGCCAGTGGACGTGTCCGTGAACTTGTAGCACCGGCCGAAAGCCCCCTGCGTGCAAGGAGCTGTGAGGATTCTGGTAACATGGGGCTGCATCCTGCTCCCCTGGCCCTGTAGGGGCTTGTACCCGGAGGAGCTTCCCTGGGAAAAAGCCATGGGGGCTGGGCAACCGGGGAGGGTCGTTCCCACCTTGACAGTGCCTCCAATGATGACCCTTGGCCCTTCCATTTGAGGTGCTCAGGCTCACCCTAAGGGGGCTGATCCTTGTTTTGCAGAGGGAGAAAATAGCTGTGCCTGTTCCAACGTCCCGTGGCAGGTCAGTGACAGCAGCAGGACTGGAACCCAGGAGTCCTAGGCTGGGCTCACCTCCCAGAGATGGGACATCCCAAACCCTGCTTTAACTCCTAAAGCCTGCTCCCCTCAATGCCAGAGCCCTGAGGCCCCATTGCTGGCTCTAACCACTAGGCAGCAGGGCCCATGCTGAGCCTCACATGCTGCACAAGGCCCCTGCCTTTCCGGTGGGGAGAGTACATGTTGTGGGCAGCTTTGCATGGCAGATGGGTCTCTCCTGCTTCCTGACGTGGCCGCTCCTGCCTGCCAACGCAGCTCTCTTGAAAGAGACAAAGTCACCCTGCTGCAGGTGCAGGGGCAGCTGACGGGCGAGTTGCTTTGCCTCTGTGCCTCAGTTTCCCAAAGGAGAGCGCAGCAGTTTCCACAACAAAATGCCCATTTGCCACCGGGCTCTGCTTCCCCTCGATGTTTAGCTCCAGGTTCAAGGCCAGAATGCAAAGCTACTTAACCTGGGCCGAGGGCCTCTTCCCTTCTCTGCTTGGCAACAGCTACACCCCAACAGCTTCCCCACCCACCCCTCTCCAGGCAACAGCTACACCCCAATCCGCAGCAACTACGCAGACCACCTCTCTCTGTGATCCAGTTCCTGCCTCACCACTGTCTGGTAGCACAGTGAGGTCAGCACAGGATGTTACGCTATGAACAGAGATGGGGAATGAGACAGACAGGTCTCTAGGTGCTAGAACTCAGGGTGCTGGGGGGAGGCTGCCTCAACCCCCCCTGGCTTGAAGTAGTAGTGACAACCCAAATACATGGTTTCCACCTTTAGTACCTCCACTATAAAAGTTTGCAGCACCACTAGATGGCCAACCCCTCACTGTGCCTCAGTTTCCCCATCACAGGGGCTGTGAGACCGAGGCCTTGTCTGGGAGGGGGCAGGATGCAGCAGCGCCAGTAGGGAGCAAGCCCGGCTTTCCAGGCGTGGGCTAGTGAGCCCCTGGCATTGAGCTGGGCTGGGCACTCTGCCCTGAGCCATCCCAGCCTCCGGCACCCAGGACCTGCAGCGACAGCATGGAGCAGGGCCCTAACCAGTGCATTAGCCTGCTCCGTCCAGGGTAACTTTACGAGCTCAGGGCTTCCCTTGGCAGACTTGTCGGGAGCTGGCCGCAGCAGGAGGTCCTGGGGCCAAGCGCCTCTGATCCCTGGATTCCCAGGTCCCTGGCATCAGGGCAAAGTAGGTGTAAACAGCTGCCCCTGACTGGTGTAAGTGATGGCACAGTGCGATGGAGGATCGGGCCTGGGGTATTAGGGAGGGTAAGGAGCGGGGTAGCTCAGTGTTCCCTTTGCACCCAGGAGGAAGAGCCCCCGACGACTCATTCATGAGTTGTAACTTCTCCCTGGTAAGTGGCTTCCAGACTCTCAGAGGAGCGAGGGCACCTCTGGCAGACCCCCGCTGTGAGCGCGGCCTGCTGCTAATCAGCTGCTGCTTCTGCATGAGTGCACCCCACGGGCTTCGGCTAACGTGGTACATCCTGATCCCTAGAATCAGCAGAGATTCTCCTGAATCAGCCCGTGGCCTGCTGCAGCTTGGAGCTGGGGTCTAGTGAGAGCAGTGGGGGGGCGCTGGATTTTAATCCCAGCTCTCAGAAGGGAATGGTGTCTAGTGGATCCAGCGGGAAGGGGGTAGGCATCAGGACACCTGGGTTCTATGCCCAGCTCTGTCACTGATTAGATGACCTTGGGCAAATCGCCCTTCCCCCGTGCCTCAGTTTCCCCATCTAAACTGGAGACCACAATGACTTACCTACTTCACGGGGGGGGGGGAGGGAAGAAGGGGGACTGAACGAGTTTAATCCATTGCCAGCGTCCGGTGGCAGGTGCTAGAGAAGCGCAGAAGTCGCACTGTCTCCATCAGATGCGCACACACAGCTGCTGTCAGACTCTGCCCCCTGACAGCCCTGGGGGGAATTGGCTTCCTAGAACCGCTTGAAAGCAAATAAAAGAGGTACCTTTCCCAAGAGCTGGCCCCTCCTGTACAGCGTCCCGGTGCCTGGATCCTCTAGGAAGTAGCTCAGGTTGTCTCCCTGGGCCCTCCTGCTGGCTGAATGCTCCATCCTCCCCATGGCCCACTGCTTCTGCAACTCCCCAGGCCCTCTCCCCCGGCTCTGTCTCCCTGCTCCACTCCCTGGA
Source organism: Gopherus evgoodei (assembly GCF_007399415.2). NCBI lineage: Eukaryota > Metazoa > Chordata > Testudines > Testudinidae > Gopherus > Gopherus evgoodei. The sequence goes on from NC_044343.1 coordinate 3,942,264, forward strand.
CTCAAGGCAGAGCACTTGCAAACCTCTTATAATGCACGAAGGGGGTTTGCTCTCCCCTTCGCCTGCCGATTGGACACCCAAGATCTGGGCTCAAGACTCCACAACTTGGGGGCGGGCAGAGAGGAGGGGCCGGCAGAGCTGTTAAAGAGGAATCCAGATTTGGCAGAGCAGCTGCGCCTCCAGCACTCGGAGCTGGTTTGCCTGGCCCTCACCTGGAGTCCTGGGAGGGGTGACATCACGGCTGGGAGGGGTGACATCATGCGGTGACGGTTGTGATGTCACACATTGAAGGGGGGGGTTATGGTAAGAGAGGAAACAGCCTGATATCTGCCCCCTCCCCTGTGAACACCTTTAGCCAGAGAAACATGGCAGATCCGTGACCCAGTCAGACCAGGGGTCTGGGGACGTTTCAGCGGCTCTGGATGTGGGCATGGGGAGCGATACTTCACAATGGAGCAGAGTGATGGGGAAGCACTACGGTGAGCAATGCCACCTCCTGGGGTGAGGCTTGCCATGTAATAGCCCTTGTCTGTTACAATGGTGCCCAGAGGCGTTGGTAGAAATCAGAGCCCTGTTGTGCTAGGTGCTGCACAGGCCCAGCCAGCCCCTCCCCTCATGGCCTAGATGGACAAAGGAGGGCGAGAAAGACAGGTGAGAAAATGGAAGCACACAGAGAGCAAGCATCTTGCCCATGGCCACATCCAGAATTGGTGGCAGAGGTGGGGATAGAACCCAGGCCTCCTGTGCCCCTGTCCAGGGCTGTATTTGCAAGGCTTAACCGTCACTTTGTGGAATTAGCCTGTAACTCCAGCTGAGAACAATAGATCCCTGGCCCCATGCGGCAAGCATTTGTGCAAAAACTCACAGCTGGGATAATGCTGCCAGGTCCATTCTGCACCCGACACACCTCCCCACCCCCATGGTACTGCCACTGCGTGCAGCCTCCTCCTCTGTGTGCCAGCCCCCCACCGTTCTGTAGCTTTGCAGTGCAGCTGTTCACCAGCTGCCTTGCTCCACCCTAGAGCTGGCTGTGTTTCGGTGGGGGTGGACTGGTCCCTTCCAGAGCCGTGGCTTCATGGCTGAGCGAAAGTCCTGTGAGATGCCCAGGTGAGGAGGGCGCCATGGGACGAGTCCAGCTGTAACGATGCTCATGCCAGCAAGGAGATGCTCTGTGCTGCTTGGTTCTACTCTCCCAGGGTCCCCTCTGCAAGGGACGGTGGCCCCAGGACTGCGGGGACAGGGTGGGTTAGCTGGGAGGATGGTAAGAAACTTTCTCTGAGGTCATTTTGGAGGGGGATCTTTTTTGGGGGGGGTCTTCTTCCCCCTTGACCCTTAAGGTTTGTCTCCACGGAGAAACTGTGGCCACTGTTCCACAGTACAAGTGACTCTATTCTGGGATATTTATTCCACTTTGGAATTTCCTGGTGTAGACAAACTCTCCCGCCTGCCCCTCATTGCACCCTTGAGCACCCCACTTGCATGTCCATGCACCGTGGGGGAGCCCAGCGCCCCCCCTCTGGAACTAGCTGTGCCCGGGGGGCAGCCCTAGGCCCAGGGCTGGCTTGGACTCCCCTGTCTGATCTTTCTGGCGTGACTCCCTCTGGTGTCCAGCTCTTGCTGTGATCCTGGGTTTGGGTTGGGACTGATCGAAGCACTTCCTGACGCTGGGCTGGGTGGCTGAGGGGTCGTCTCGTCAGGGGTGGGAGCCCCCATGCCAGGGCCATGTGCAGCTGGGCTGGAGAACCGCATGTAGGGCAGTGGGCAAAGGGGACGGAAGAGCTGTTCTAGGGTCTCTTTCATCTCTATTGTCTCTGGCCTTTATAGAGAAGCTGATTTCCCTTCCATCTCTAGGGTGTGGGGAAGGGACCCTAAACCCCCCTGATAAGGGCCCCTAACCCCATCCTGGGAATCCCCCGGGCACATCCCAAAGGTCCTGCCCATTCCTTCCATCCTCCCACATCTGCTGCTCACCCTCCTCTTTTGTAGAGTGTGTGTGTGTGGGGGGAAGGGTCAGAATAACCCACCCAGCACCCCTCCCCCCACTGCATTCTGGCAGCAAAGCCCCACTGAAATGCAGCCACTTCTGGGGGTGGGCACAGCTAGTGCCCAGCAACGTGAGGAGGAGGCGGGCAACCGGCAGCTCCCCCGGGATCTCTAATGCAGGCAGGATGGGCTTATGTCAATCTTGGATGTCTAAGACTAGGTCTCCTCTGTCCAGGTTTAACTGCGTAAGTGACCTGATTGGCAGAGGTGCCAAGTATCCACAACCCCATGAAGTCTGTGGGCGCTATAGGTGTGCAGTAGATTTGCAAATCAGACCCCTTGATTGGGTGCTTAACTTGAGACACCCAGGCTGGCAAATACTGGTCTTAAATCTTGCTCTGCCTCAGTTTCCCCATCTACAAAATGCTGGGGGCGAGGGGGGCTGTGGGCTAAATTGATGTATCTAAAGCCCAACAGGACCGTAGGATGGAACGTGCTGTAGAATGGCAGCATCTTATTGTTCTTGACCTCCGCACTGAACCAAGAGCATCTCAGTGCTTGAATCGTCCGCCTGGATCTGCCTTGGAGTAAAGCAACCCTCAGAAAACCTGAAATGAAATTGGAAAGATCTCCCCGGACCCTGGCTCGGTGCCTGCAGTAGCTGGAGAGAGAGGAGAGGGGGCAGCAGTCAACAAGAGATGGAAGGCGGCCACCCACTTCAGCAAGACTGTGATGGGTGAGCACTTAGTTATCTGTATGATGGTACAAATCGGGCAGTGCCGCCCTCCTCTTCCCTCGAGGCAAATGCCCTGCCCTGCCCTGCCCTGCCCCGCCCCGGAGGGACCCCTGGCTGGTGGAGGAGAGGGGAGTTCAGTCCCCATGGTGCATTCAGTGCCGTGCCTCTCTGCTGAGCTCCCAGCGAGGAGCTCCAATAACTCCCCATCCTAGTGGGCCCTTGTCCCCTGGGAGCTGGGCTGATCTTACCAGGCTGAGCTGGAGGTGAAAGGAGGATACTATGGTTGCCACGGCAGTGCCACTGTTGGAGCGACGGGATAACCAGCTCTGAAATGGGCATGCGCTGCTGGTCGAGCAGCCCCAAAGAGGGGCAACCTTCTGGGAGGCCCAGCGTGCTCCTGGGGGTCATGTGCGCCCCCCCATGGGTGGCACTGTGCGCTTGCAGCTCGGAGAATGCAAAGGACAGGGGGCAGAGGCCATGGAAAGGAGATGAAAAGGAGGAAGGGGATGAAAGGGGCATGCATGGGGCACGGGTCACTTGCTGGAGGATTCTCTGCAGCTTGAGGTCTTCAAACCACAATCTGAGGACTTCAATAACTCAGACATAGGTCAGGGGTTTGTTACAGGAGTGGGTGCGTGAGATTCTGTGGCCTGCATTGTGCAGGAGGCTGGACTAGATGATCATAATGGTCCCTTCTGACCTTAAAGTCTATGAGTAAAGGGAACGTAATCAGCAGGGGGGTGACTCAGTGTCTTGCCATGTCTTCCCATTCCATCAGCAAGCAGCCGGTGCCACCTGGCCGACGTCGGGGTGCACGCTCCATCCGGGGGGCTGGTTGCAGGGGGACAAGCCGGGCTGTGATGCCAGGCCTGTGGAATGTGTGTCTGACACCAGATCTCCTGGTGTTTACAGGGGCACCTTCTGCTTTTCACTCCTGGAAGGAGAACAGGCTGCAGAGAGAGCCTGCTGGCTGCCTGGGTTTGGGGAGAAGAGGGACTTGTTTAGAAGGCAGGGTCCCCCCTGGACTCCTGGGTCCAGCATGAGCCTCATTTCCCAACTCCTGGCACCTTGGTTGGGTCCCTTTAGGTTCCGGCTGGAAGGGATGGGTCAGGCTGAGCCAGGCCGGGGGACTGAGCTGAATCCCAGGTGGCTGCCTCTCTGCTCCACCTGCAGGGGCTGCTCCAGTGCATGGGGCAGGGTGGGGGTCCCCACCAGTCTGCGGATGCTGATGACAATAAAAGCAGAAGCACTTGGGAGCAGAGAGAAACCAGCCATGCATGAAGGAGCCCCCTCCTTCTCCTGCTGTCACCCTGGGCTCCTCGCCCCACCCCAGGGCCCCCAAATGCAATTGACAGACAGAGTTAATTTCATGCCCTTGTGAAAGGGGCAGGGGGTTAATCACTGCACAGGAGCATCATTGGCTAGGGCCGGGGGAGCCCTGCTCAGGGCTGTGGGAAAGCCAATGCTTCCCACTTTTCCTCCCCGTTACACCCTTTGCAAGATTCCTTCCCTATCACCAGTCTGGCCTAAACCAGACCCCAGCTCCCCTGGAATGTGGAAATCCAGCTCTACCCTGGAGTTCTGCCCCACTGTCCCTGGGAGGGCTCAGATCCCCTGTGGGGTAGAAGGATGTAAAGACAAGGTGTCAAGTTCTCCCTCCACCACACACACCTCCTTTCACTGCACCCCCCCTTTCCAGCTGGGGTCCCCTGGAGGGGAACATATCCTGTCACCCACACCCAGCCTGGCTGATGCCCAGTGACTTGGGAGTTTGGGTGAGAGGATAGGTGTGTCTCTGGGGCACCTTTCCCCTTGGCCCGGAGTCTGCAGCTGGGGGGCTTTAAACTCTGCAGGGTTGGCGAGCAGCCAAAACAGGGGCTGGGAACAGCTGCTCCCTGTCCCACAACAAGCACCATAAAACTTTAACTCATTGAGTGCTGAGCCACAGGGCCAGGGCCCTTTCTTTTCAGTACGCTGTGTACAGAGAAGCAACACAGGGTCCGATTAATCAGTAGGTGCATCCCCCATCCCCTGTTAGCACCTGGATCTGCAGTGATTTAGTGAGACAGGAAGGTGGTCATGTGGGCAGGCTATGGGGCTGGGATACAGATGACATGGGAGCAATTTCTGGCTCTGCTCTGACTCCCTGTGTGACCCTGGGCAAGTCACATCATTGCTGTGTGCCTCAGTTTTCCCATCTGTACAGTGAAGATAACAATCCTTCCCTGGTCTGGGCTGGTTAGATTGTAAGCTTTCCGGGGTAGGGGCTGTCTCATTAACTTTTATATACAGCACCTTGCACAATGGAGCCCTGACCTTAGCTGGAGCTTCTTGGTGGGATAAATAACTCTATAAAATAGTCTCTGCTTCCCTGTTATTTACAAGTCACGGACCAATGATCTCAATAAACTCCCCATTTCCATCGATGTAGTGCCAGGTTGAAATCCAAGAAGGCTGCATTCCTCTCTCGATCTGGAAAGCAGGCTGCAAACACTCCACCAGTCCGTCTAGCCTTCAAGAGCAGCCAGTGCCAGATGCTCCATATGGCTTTTTAAAACTGCAGTGCTCTCCCCATGGGAGCTAAATCCCTTCCTGACCCTCCCTGAGCATGTGCTCTGAAGCATGAGGACTGGGAGTCATGTCGGTTTCCCTTAGACAGTGTCACTGCAAGGGCTGTTCTTTGTGGGAAATGCCTGATCCCGTCTTGTTAGGTAGTATTGTTACAAGAGTTCACTGCACAACAGATGCCTGTGTAAATCCAGGTAGTTAATAGATAAGGTGCCAGGATGTGGTGCCTCGCAGAAGATGGCATTGTCCCTGGATTTTCTAGGACCAAGAAGAGCTATTGCTGAGGCCTGCAAACAGCTGATGGACTATTATTAGTATTGGTGCAGCACCTAGGAACCTCAGTCACGAACCAGGACCCCGCTGCGCCAGGTGCGGTACAAACAGAACAAAAAGCTGGCCCTGCCCAAGGAGCTGACAACTGAAGTACAAGAGATAGCAGGTGGTTACAGACAGCTGGCCAGGGAAGCCCATCTAAACAAGACTTCTGCTTTGCTGCTCTTTAGGTGGATCCCTTCATGCTGCTTGCCCCAGTGACATCCTGCAGTGGGGAGTTCTGGGGGTTGATGGTGTGTGGTTGGGGGAAGGGCTCACTTGCGATCTCCTCCCTGGTCCTCGTGCTACGGGGCAGGGAGCAGAGCTGAACGGTGCAAAGCTCCTGGAAGAGAGATGCACTTGGGGCTCAATCCTGGCCTGGGAACGACTCCTCACCACCCCCACTAGGAGAGCTTGTCTCTGAACCCCTCCACGAACACAGCTGCTGTGGGTCCCACCAAGGCCATGCTGGGAGCTGCTGGCCACCATCCCTCCAGCGGGCAAGGTGCTGACGTGTCCGTGAATGCAGGCTTCAGGCAGGCACCTGGCTAATTATCCCCCCCCATACTGCCAGCGCCCCATGGCCATGGGGAAGGATGCTGAGCTGCAGGTGGGGGAAACTGAATCAGGAAATGGTTCCCGGTTCCCATTTCCCTGCAGGGGCCTCAGGGTGTCCAGAACTGCCTCTCCAAGGGGTAAGGCCCAGGTTCCCCTCTGTCCCCTTGGGCTGGGGAGCTCTGGGGTCAGGTTCTCCCAGCCTCAGGCCACGGGCCCTCTCCTGCGGAAGCAGGGAGCAGCCTTGCCCCTGCCAGCATCTTCCTTCCAAAGGCCAGAGGTGGGAGGGACATTCCTGCCCCCCGAGTCAATGCTGGAAATGCCATAATCCCCTGCCCCCCGTGTTGGCTCAAGAACCCTTCCCCCACCTCCTGCTTTGTCCTTCCTGTCCTTGTGTTCTGTACCCCTGTTCCCCCACCATCTACTCCCGGCCAGACCCCTCCCTCCCGGCCTGACACCCCCGCCTCCCCCCACACACGTCCCTTTCTTCTGTTCTCTGACCTTCCCCTCCTCCACATCCCTGACCTCTCCTGTCCTGCTTCCCCGCCCCCCCAGGCCCGAAGCAGCCTTGGCAGGAGAACAAGGCGCAGCCCAGCTGCAGGTGCGAGGAACTGCCCGTTTCCCAGCATGCACTGCATGCGCTGGCCTTGTTCTCGGGGTGTGGAGGGGTTGTCAGTTGCATTCCAGCAAAAGGTGGAGCCCCCCTTGCTCTGCCCGTCTCTCCCAGCCCCTGGTATCCCCCCCCAGCTCTGCCCATCCTTCCCAACTCCTCCATTCTCTCAAATCCCCCAACCGTCAGCCCCTCATAGGGCTGCCAACCCTCCAGGATTGTCCTGGAGTCTCCAGCAATTAAAGATCCATCTTTAATGAAAGATTATATCATGTGATGAAACCTCCAGGAATGCGTCCAACCAAAATTGGCAACCCTAACCCCTCGTGCCCCCACTCCCTGGCCCTAGTGTGTGGCCCAGCACAGAACTTACCCGACTGCCACTCCCTACGCTCCTCCCCCATCCCCGTTATCCCATTGTTCTCAGCAGTGGGCTGGTGGCCTGGCCTGCTCTTAGGAGTGGGGAAGGCTGTGGGGTGGGGAAGGACAGGAGGGGGGGCAGGCAGGGCTCTCGGGGAGGACTGATTCAGGGTGCAGGGTGAGAGCAGAAGGGTGTTCTCAGAGCCCATAAGCAAAGAGAGAGAAGGAACCCTGGCCCCCTGATCCCCGCACCCCAGGGGAGCTCTGAGCTGTCCAGCCCTGAGCTGGGAAGCCGGGGGCTTGGCCATGGGGCCTGGTTCAGCCCAGTGTGCAGAGATCCAGCTCACACTGCCAGGCTCTGGCCATGCCTGGTGCTGCTTCACAGGAGCCTCTTCCCCCAGCTCTCCTGGGCTGGTCCAGCTTCCTCCCCCCATAACCCGCCCATGCCAGCCCGCAAGCCTTCCGAGCGCTTGGTCTCAAACCTGGGGGGTCTTCCCCGCAGCTGGGCTGTGATCGTGGGCCAGGCAGGGCTTGGCAAGCCCAGCTCCCTGGGGCTAGCACCGCCAAATTCTGGGTTCCTCCCAACCCTGCCCCGGCTGCCCCTTCACATAGGGCCAGGCTAGCTCGCCGGCAGGCCACAGAGACAGCCCACGGGCTGTTGGTACCAGTACAATGAGATCTGGGCATATGGCCAGGATTTGGCACATCACCCATGTGGCTGGAGCACTTAGCGCCACATCACCCTGCTGCATTGGCACAGTGCAGCCTTGCCCGCCCCCTCCTACGTGTCCAATACCCTCAGCCAGGACCTCCCCTCTCCCCATTGACTCAGGGAGCTGGTGCCTCGCGAGGGGCAAGGGGACCAGCCCCTGATGCTCTGGTCCCCATCTCTGCCTTCCCTGCCAGGAGGGTCCGGGGCGGGCAGCAGGCCCTGCCTGGCATCCCCCTGGACTAGGATCTCCCTCACGGTGCTGGCCCTGGCAGGGGACAAGGCTGGAGTCCGTATCTCTGTCACCTCCCAGGGTTCGCCTGCTGGCTTCGCACTGTAGTAGGGCGGGGAACAGCACCAAAAACAACCTGTCTGGGACGGGCTTTGAGCCCAGCCCTGGCACTCAGCACCTGCGGGCTGATGGGAGCTGAGCTCCTCCAAGAACTGCCTCCCCCATCCCCTGCCCCCCATGCCCCTGGTTCCTTCAAGCCCTACATGGGGGGGGGGGGTTGCACTCCAGCAGGGGCGGGGGAAATAGAAATGCCCCCCCAATCTCCTGTCACTGCTTGATCCCAGCCCTGGAAGGGGAGGGGGGTCGAGATCTGCCCTACCTTCCCATCCAGCTAGGGAAGCGAGCGCCCCCAGCAGAGCAGGGTAGTTCTGTGAGGTGGGTCCATGGCTCTCCGCCTGCCAAGGGCTTGCTGGGACTGTGGGGTGGAGCCCCTGGGAGTAAGTGGGGCCCGAAGATCTAAGGGATGGAAGTTGACTTGTGCTGGGCCGCAGCGGGAAGGGGCTGAGTCTCTGGGGCGAGGCCGCGGGAGGGTGACAGGTCCTCGCTTTACCTCGTGATGGGCCTGGGGCTTTCGGAGCAGGGACAGGGATGCTGTCTAGGAGGCTGGGACTGGGAGGCAGGACTCCTGGGTTCCGCTCCCAGCTCTGGGAGAGGAGTAGGGTCCAGTGGCTAGAACGGGGCCAGAGTCGGGCCTCCTGAGAGCTGCTTCTGCCCGTGAGCATGGGCATGTTCCTTCCTCTCTGTGAATAGTCTCACTGACGCTGGCCGAGCGCTCGATGTGGGGAGCCCCAGGCGCAAGGGAAAGCAAAGCTGGCCCCTCCATGCAGCCCTTCCTGAGCCGTTGAGCCGCTGGGCCGAGCCCCCTCCGACAGGCCTAGCCAGGAGGGGAACTTTGGGTTGAAGAACGACATGGAAGCCAGGTGTCCCCGCGGCTGGGGTTTGGGTCCCCTGCCGCACGCACAGCGCTCAGCCCCAGCGGTGCCTGGGAAGCTCAGGAGTTCCTGTAACCCCGGCCCGCAGGAAGGGGCAGGATCAGGATCTCCACCCTGCAGGAAACAAGTTGGGATTGAAACAACAAAGCCGCTAGCACTGGCAGAGGACGCACAGGGTGAGGCAGTGAGCCAAACTCGGGGGGCTGGGGGGGCTGTGCAGCAGGTTGCCCACTGGCCTGACCCCCCCCATCATTGGCACCAGTGTGAATCAAGAGCAAATGCCGGGGTGCCAGGAGCCACTGGCGTCAGTGTGAACAGAGCAAGGCCTACCGGCCGTCAGTGTAACTTGCGCTGATTGGCCCAGCCGCGAGTGTCACGGGCCATGATGGGGGAGCAGCAGGCAAGATAGGAGGGCGTCTGGGGTAGTTTCTCCCCCTACCCTGTCCTCTTCCCCTCTCGCCGCTGAGAGTTGCACACCCCTTGCACACCCCGCTGATTGGTAGACCTCCCTAACCCCGATGCGGCTCCATCCACTCCCATGGGTGACTCCTGATCTACACCGGGGCCGAAGCACGATCGGGAGCAGGCCTGTGTGACCCCAGCTGAGGAGCTTCCACTAGTCATTTACGTCACCCCTGGCTTTGGCCTGCTTAGCACCCTCCTCCACCAGCTCTGAATTTGGCCCGGTGTATTTATTTATAGCTGATAGGGCCCAACCCCTCCCCGAGGCAGGTTTGGCCTGCAGCCTGGAAAATGCCATGGATCAAAGGGTTAACTTCCCCTTTCTGCCCTGGCTCCATACCCGGCAGGACAGAAACAAATCAGTGGGTTTTTTTCAGTGTTTTCTTCTGAAAGGGGAAAACACTTTGGACTCGCCCAGCCAGTTCGCCCTGCTCCCTTTAGGGAAGGGCCCGGCTGTGGCGCGTTCCCTGTCACTGCAGCACGGGCCCTGACGGGTTAAGTGGGAACCCGGGACAGGCATGTGCACCTTTCGGTATGAATATTAATAACGCCAGTTGTTGGAGGCAGGATCAGAGCATGAAAAAGTGAAACGACATAAGGGGAGGAGAAAGGAAAAGGGCTTGAGTTTTTTCCCCGAGGAACCGCACGGGACGCTGCGCGGCTGGGAGAGAGAACCCGCCTTCCCCCAGCGTTTTGGGACAGCTAAACCCAGGAACCAGTTACCCCGGCACGGCCCCCACTTCCCCCACACACACCAGCCCCCGGGAGGATCAGCACATGGGACGCCGTCCAAGCCTACGTGGGCCAGACTCCAAGGCTACGGGCTGCTTGGGAATGAGAGCGCAGGAGTTTCTGGAGAGGGGAGTTGGGCTGGACTCTCATCCGTGCACAAGTCCCCGTTCGGGTGCTCAGGTCTGATTGGAGGCTGAAATCTTTGGGAGAAGGTCAGGCACCTGGGACAAGTTAGTTCCCAGCTCTGCTCTGGGAAGTGAGCCCAAGCCACCAGCATCCCAGAGATACAGGTGGGAGCTGGGATGGCAAAGCACCCACCTGATGCCAGGATTAGTGGATGGAGAGGAGCGGGCACAGAAAGCCAGGAGGGCCTGACATCCAGCCGGCTGACCATGGACTCCCAGAGTATCTGGTAAGAGTATTTCTTTCTTAACCCTTTGCAATCTGCCCTTCTCTAGCCCCTCTCGTCTGAAGGTTCTTCAAACGTGTGGTGACCACTAGCCATGGGAGCCCCACCATATCCACAAATGTTACTAGCCCCAAATGTACAGATGGGGAAACTGAGGCACGGAGCGGGGAAGTGATTTGCTCATGGTTGGCACACAGAAACCCAGGAGTCCTGACTCCCAGTCCTCGCCCATCTCTAACTCCTTGATCCTTCCCCACCCTCGTCTTAGAGAGAATAACAGCACAGCACAGGGAGGCAGGTCCCTGGGATGGTCTGTGAGCTCCAACTGACCTGGGCTGGGGCAGCATAAGGTGTTTGCTTAAGGAGGGGCGGGGGCAGGCTGCAGGGTGTGGTGTGGGGGGTTCACTGTTATTTAGAAGTGGGGAGGGTTCTTACGTGTGTCATCCCCCCGGCCACATGTGAAAACTCGTCGTGTCCCAGGTGGAGCATCCCCAGCTGCTGCAGCTTGCTCTGATACTGAATCAGGAACAGTTCAGGCTCCGATAAAACCCGCTCGACCGAGCCTGTGAGATCAAAGGAGAATTCCCGCCACTCTACCCCATAGCTTCAGATGGACTCCGTGGGTGACCTCTGCACACAGACGGCATCCCATCCAGCCTGGCACGGGCCGCCAGTGTGCCAGGTGCTGGTGCAATGACGTTCTGTGCCCTGCTTCTGCAAATCACCCGGCTCCCGCCTGGCACACAGAGGGGTTGGTGATCTGCTGGCTGCAGTCTCTGATCACCTCCCGTGCAGTAGGGATAGGATCACAAGGATACCTCCAGGACCTGGGGATCCTTGCCCCTCCAGCACCCTCACACACGGGCCTGGCATTAACTCACCAGCACTGGCACATCCAGAGGGCATCTCAGAGTGGTGAACGGGTCTGATCCTGCCACCTTCCCTCACCCAAGCCGTGCCCCTCTGGTGTGAGTGCGAGGACACTCAGGCCCAGTGTGTGTCCGGCTGCAGGACTGGGGCCCTGTTTCTGCCCCATGGGCTGGATTCTACCTTCCTTCCCTGTGTATCACTAGAGAGTGTGGCCCAGCGAGTGAAACCATCACCAGCCCAGGCTGGCATCCTGGCAGGGCTCTGGCCAGCATGTTCTGTTCTGGGGCCCGCAAAGGGACCAGACACCAAACAATACCCCAAGTCGCACCTCTGCTTGTTCCACTTCGGACTCATCTCTTGAACAATGTAAGGACTCATCTGTGAGAGCTCCCTGCGTCAGCCACGCAGGGGGAGCAGGACGGATGGAGACAACGCCCGCAGGGCTTTCCCTGCCTGAACTTCTGTGACTCTGCAGGAAAACCCAGGGCAGCCGGGGGTGGGAGGAAGGGTGGTTAATGTAGAATTTTTCAAGGCAAAGTGCTTGCTTGTTCTCCCCTGCGTAGCAATGGAATCCCTCAGACCGGATACTGTTCTGAGGAGGGTTCTATGTTGCAGATCTCCAGGAATTCTAAGGGGGGTGCAGTCTAGAACCCACCGGGTTCGAACCTCTCCCCGGGAGCTTGTCGCTTCATCCCAGATCCATGGGCAGGCCTAGGGGGCCCAGCCTTCTTGCACCCCACATGAGCCCGTGGTGGCCACATTCTGGAACCTTCTTGCACCCCACATGAGCCCGTGGTGGCCACATTCTGGAACCCGGCTCGTTTCTAATGGGTTGTAAATTCTAGAACATGCAGGATAGGCTGACCTGGGGGAGGGGGGGTTGCAGGCTGGCCCTCTCTTAGATCACTAGCCCTTTGGGGCAGGGACGCTGTGTACCTGTATCTGTCTGTCTGTCTGGGGTGCAGTGCCAGGCACCCGGAGCCCTGCCCTGAGTTCTGCAATGCTCTGGAACCCAAGGTGAGCTGGTGGCATGAGCCTCCAAGCCACTAGGTAGGTGCTACACTCTAGAAGTAGCCTGCACAATCTAGAAGCATTCTGGTCTCGAAATTCTAGGGACAAATCCTAGACCCTGGCAGCCGTTGTGCAGGGCTGGCTGCTGAGTGGCTGTGGCGTTCCTCGGGTGCCTCCTGCTTTGCACATCCCAGGCTGGTTGCATGACTCATATCGAAGCCTGGAGCAGGAGCTGTTGAGTGCCCTTGACTGGCCTCTGACGGTTCTATCAGCGGCTCAGGGTTTCACTTCTCGCTTTCAGCTCGGTTCCCAGCGGGGGCCGCGGGATCCCCCTCTGCCCTGTCCTGCCAGTGCCGCACGGGGCTCGGCGGGGAGGGATGAAGCAGCCAGCGGCGCAATTCCTCCCAGTCGGGCTGTTCTCCAGGCAGGCAGAGCGGCCAGGAGCTGAACGGCCCATGGGGAATGAGAAGTGACTCGCCAAGCTCACCCGGGGAGTGGCACAGACTCAGATTGAACCTAGATCCCAGTTGCAGGCCAATGCCCAACCCATGAAGCCAGCCCGCGTCCTAGGCGCCTGGCCTCTCCGCTCTTGTCTCCTCCACCCCTCCCAGCCCCCGCCCCATTTCCCCTCCCACACACACACTTCACGCTCCCCCCACACCTCCTCCAAGGTTGGAACAACCTCCTCTTTGCCCTCTGCTCTCTCACCCAAGTTTAGGGTGGGCCTAGCCTCACCCCCCATCAAACACCCCCAGATTTGTGAGGTCTGGGCCTGGAACCCAGATGTGGATGCTTGACTCCCCCCATGGTCTGAACTGACCCCCCCCAATTTGGAGGGGCAGGGGAGAGGGTCAAAATCTGACCCCACATTTTTCATCCCAGACCCTCCTCTCCCACATCTCCAGTCAGACTGCCACCCCCACGACTTGCAGGAATCCACCCCACCTTGTTCCCCTCCCGGATGATCTCACACCTGAGCTGTCCTGTCTTGTCTTATCTCTGTGTGTCTTGTCTGGCTCCGGCTGAAATCTGGGGGGAGTGGGGGAAGGGCCAGGGCCAAGCTGAGCTTGCTTCACAGGGATCCCGTCTCCTATGCACCTATAGATATGAACGTGGGTAACTAAGGGGGGGACACACACTCCAGAGAAGGGCCCCCATCCCTAGTCCCCAGGTGCGTCTAAGAACTGACCAACCTCAGTAGCTTTGGCTGCTTCTCTAGTCCCCTTGAATTTGCAGAATTACACCAGGCTGGCCTTTCTCGCTGGCTCCCCCATGCCTGGGGGAAACAGCAGCCTCGGCCCGTGGCATCTCAGGTGTGCCCAGGGCCAGCATTGTGACTGGCAGTGGGTCACAGACTGGATTGGGACCCAGGGGACCTGAGTTCAGCTCCCCCACATCCTCTCTGTGCAGCACTGGGTGAGTTACTCACCCCCTGGGCCTCAGTTCCCTTTCTCCCCCATGAAATGGGGGTTCAGAATGCTTCCTTTGCCTGGTCTGTGTAAGTTCCATGGGGCAGGGAGTGTGGGATCCTTTGTCACTTAGCAGGGATTTGGGGGGCTGATGGGCAGGGCAAGGCAAACTCTGGAATCCCCTTTGGGTTTTCTCTCTGGCTTTTTGCAGGCACAGTTCCCTGGGGACCGTCTTGCTCCTGGCCTGGCTGAGTGTTGGCTGGGGCATCGGCAGCACTCAGGTAAGTGGAGGAGAAGAGACCATGTGGACAGGCCAAATTGGAGGACAGACCTTCACTGAGGCCTGGCCCAAGCCTGCCGCAATGTAGGGGTCATGTAAGATCTGAACATCTCCCCAGATATCTGTCCCTGTTGATGCACATCGTAGTATCACCACCTGTAACCGCAGGATCCTGCTGACCCCTAACACACAATAGGCCTAGATACACACCAAGCAGGATGAGACCCACGGCCCATCTAGCCCAGCATTCCTTCTCTGATGGGGGCTGGCACCAGCTGCTTCAGAGGCAGGTGTGCGAAACTCTGCAGTGGCAATAATGGAACAACCTGCCCCCTCGGAAATTTCCTTCCTGACCCCTGTGATTTACGGGCTGGCTCATGCCTTGAAGCATGGGAGTCTTTGGCCCTCCCAGAGCTCTGGAAATAAAAATAACTCTAAGCATTTGCCAAGGATCCCAATGCAACTGTATCTGGCTAACTGACAGATAGCGATTCCTCTGTCCTTATCTAAGCATTCCCACCCCCCACTGCAATACCGCCTCCCCCTGGAGCCATAGAGGGGATTTTTGGGGAGATAGGATGTAAATGCCTCCAGCTGGAACCTGGCCAGGATTCTGGGAGTAACAGACCTCCCCCCTGGCGGGGAGGGGGGGGAATCGGTAGCAGCCACAAGGGGTCAGGGCCCCATCTCCAGCAGCAGTGGGCCTCCGTTGTGGGAGGCATATTACATGCGTCATACAGGAAATAGTCTCTTCTCTTCTCAGCTGCGTTATTCCTCTGCAGCCAGAGCTGCTCTGTGTCTCTTTAACGGGCTGACCCAGCCCTCCCCTCTTGTCTGCTCCTAGGGAGGCAGGGTCAGCAGCTTGTGAGGGTCAGGTCGCTGAGTTGGTCCCCCCCCCTTTGGGGTGGGGTGGCTTGGGAGACCCCTGGGAGATCCTGGGATCCATTGCAGACCCCTGGGAGATCCTGTCCAGGAGCAAGTGAATTGATCCGGCCAGGCCTGGCCGTTTGCTTCTCTCTCAGTTGCCAGATGACCTCCCTTTATCTCCCTGTTTATTTCCAGCTCTGCCCTTAGCTCATTATTCCCGGCATCTGCTGTGGAGTTAACAGCCCAGGGCCTTTGGGATTCTCCGCGGCGCCCAGAGGGCCCAGTGCATTCTGGGACCCGAGTGCCCACGGAGCTGATACTGATCAGCCCGGTTGTGTGGGGGTGTCGAGTGAGCCGCAGCACAGGGCAGGTGTGACGCTGTTTGGGGGTTACCAGGAGGAATCACTACCACAGGGCGAGGCCGAGCTGACAGATGTGACTTGTTCTCAGTGTGCATTGAGTCAGCTCGGAGACCCGCCCTGCTGCAGGTGACAAGTTTCTCCTCCCCCGGGTTTGGAACCCAATATTCTGTGTGTTCCAGATCTGTGCAAACGTCTCACACTCCCCAGGAGAACACGCTGGCTTTTAGCTGTTGGGAGAGACCGTCGGTGAAGTAGCGAGGTGGCCGGACACTGCTGCAATATTCCTTGCCAGGGCATGTTTGTGTCCCAGAAGGGACTTGCCCAGAGCCACACAGCAAGTTAATGCCAGAGATGAACTCAGGCGTCCTGTCTCCCAGCCCCATTCCGCTCTAACCCACGAGACCCCCCCCCACTCCCCTCCCAGAGCTGGGGTGAGAACCCAGGCGTCCTGGCTCCGTCCTGAGCAGCATTTGCACTGCGAGGGGGAGAGAGAGGGAGGGTGTCACAAGGGGAGCCCATCAGCAAAGGAAGAATCTAACCCAGCACAGCAGTGGGGGGGCAGGGCAGGAGCTGGGCATCCCAGCCCTGGGCGTGGAGCAGAAGGCTTGCGCAGGCCCCAGGAAACACGCTGCAGACAAGAAGTAACTGGTGTGCAAATTACCAAATAGGCCTGCATCCTCCCCCACCCTAAGCACAGAGGCAGGGACCCACCCATGGCACTGGGCTCATCCCTCCTGGCCTAGGGCTGGGGCCTGGGTTAAGGACAGAGGCAGGGGCTCCTCTATGCAGGCACGGCAGAACTCCACACCCTGGCGCAAACGCTCTCTGGTCACAACAGTTGTGCACTATGTCCACTTGGCACAAGGTTGCAGGGTAACCGCGAATGGGACCCTGGGTGCATCTGCCCCCAGGTCTCCTGCATGGGTCACTCCGCCCACAGCTCCAGGGTGTGTTTGAGTGAGGGGGGGCTGAACCCCCAGGGTCTGGCTGAATGCCAGGGGTAGTGGCTGCCCCAGGGAGCATCAAAGAGGCCTGGGGTGGAAGGCTGTAGCTTGCCACCAGAGCGGGCGACCACTGGACCCTGGCACAGCTCATCTGTGGGTCAGCTTCCACGTCGGGGATGCTCTGCACTCACTGCCCAGCCCCTTGTCTCTCACCCGCTTCTGGCACTCGGCTTTCCCGGTGGTCAGGCCCCCGTGCAGCCATGTGCACACGTGTGTGCAGGCAGGCATGTGTGTAGTAAAAGGCCTGCAAAACCCCATGCACGCATGTGTGTGTACGATATGTGTTTGGCGTTCTGTGTGCCTACATGCACATGTATGTGCCTGTGCGTGTGAATCCATGTGCAGTGCAGGGGAGGATATTTGCATTCCTGCTTTTTCCATCACCAGGCCCCAGGAATGCAGCAGCTGGAAGTCCCAGAGATGCAGCAACTGATTTGGGCCTGGAGGTTCCTTCCAGCTTTTAATAGGCAGCAGGTTTATTAATAGGCAGTGGGTTTAAAACAAATAAAAGGAAGTATTTCTTCACGCACAGTCAACCTGTGGAACTCCTTGCCAGAGGATGTTGTGAAGGCCAAGACACTAACAGGGTTCAAAAAAGAACTAGATACGTTCACGAGGGACAGGTCCATCAATGGCTATTAGCCAGGATGGGCAGGGATGGTGTCCCCAGCTTCTGTTTGTATCACTTGATGATTCCCTGTTCTGTTTGTTCCCTCTGGGGCACCTGGCACTTGCCACTGTCGGCAGACAGGATACGGGGTAGATGGACCCTTGGTCTGACCCAGTAGGGCCGTTCTTATATTCTTATGTTCTTGCCTCAGCTCTGGGCAAAGGGAACACAGTGTAACAGACATTATCTATCTATTTCTCTCTCTATCTTATTCTCGTGGTGGCTAAGCTCTCGTGAGTCACACTCCTGCAGGCTGCTAGCATGTCCTCCCGCTCCCCCTGGGGCTGCTTAGCCAGGGGCAATACACGTAAAGGTGAATCCAAGCTCCCCCACCCCCCTTTTGGGAAGTTCCCATCCAGATCTGGCTCTGGACTCTCCAGCCTGGGCCAGTCCCTCTGTCCCCTCCCAACCACTGTCTGAGAAGGACAATGGAGGGCAGGGAAGGGGACTGGCTGGGGAGACAGGCCTGGCTGGGGGGGAGCCAGAGGATGGGAAGCCAGGAAGGAATCTTCATTCCAGTCGTCGGAGCAGAGATAAAGCAGGCGCTGGAGGGATCCTGCAGGATTCAGGGAAAGGAGTGGAAGGGCCAGAAACCAGAGTAGGAGACAATTAAAGGGCTGGGGAATGCGGGGGCAGCGGGGGCAGGGGGAGGGTTGATTCACTGGGTGATGGTAACTGCCCAGCAAAAATAAAGGGATGTGAAGGATCTAGGATGTTGACTCCCCCAGAGAAGCCATGTGGCCCGGACTCACCCCCCTGCCCACCTCCCAAGCCTTCTCGAGTGGCCCAAACTGGGCAGATCTCAGACCTTATTGTTACAGCTACAAGCTGCCTGTGGCCTCCATCCAACTGTGAATGGAAACCACACGCCTGACTCCCAGCCCGCCTCCCCCCATTGTTCAGTTGGAAGCAGCTTTCTCCAGCGCGCTGCAGCTGCGCTCCCCTCGTGGCGACTGTCCCAGGATGCCCTGCTGGCAGGGAGCTCGGGGGGCCATGCCAGCTGCACAGCGGTTTTCCAGGGGCCGTGGAAGGTTCTTGGGGATTTGCCATCTCTGCCCTGGGCTGGGCGTGTGGGCGACAGGGCAAAGGGAATGGATGGACGTGGGTGACACTCTGGTGTTACCCTCACTCTGTGGGGCAGGGAAAGATCTGGGGGCAGATAGCCCCTCCCGGTGTGGGGCAGAGGGAAAATGGGGGGGCCAATAGACTTTCCTGCTGTGGGGCAGGGGGGAAATGGGGAAGAAGGACTGAGACACCCCTCCTGGTGTGGGTCGGGGGGCCCCTATGGGAAATGTCGCTTGTATAACTGGAGGGGCCTAGGTCTGGCCTGGGCTGGAAGGGGCTGGCCCAGCCGGGAGGGGTGACTTTGTCATCTTCCTTTAAGTAGGGGACAGCCAGCAGGACCCTGGTGTTCGGCCTGGAGCCTCAGCCCCGCCATCGGCGCCAGCCAGGCCGTGGGGAATGGACGTCATGGGGAGGCTGGAGCGCCTGCTCCAGTACGTGTGGGGACGGTGCCTCCTTTCGCACCAGGAAATGCATCCGGTGAGTGGGGGAGCTGGGGGGGCGGTGGGGTCCATGAGAACCACTCCCCATGGCATGTGTGACCGTACATAGATCAGGCATGACAGCGTCCTCCCCCAGGGCCCAGACACAGGGCATCTCAGCCTGGTTATTACAGGCCCAGTGCTGATGTGGGACATGGGGGGGTCTTTGCCCTGGGTGCGAATGACCCTATGCAATGCACCCTGCTACAGTGACATACACCAGCTCCACTCCAGGCAGGCCCAGGAATCCACCTCCAGTTCTGTCCAAAGCCCGTCAGCCTAACCCTCCCCGTGCCCAGCATGGCCAGCTGCGCCAGTCCTGAGCAAGCACTGGCCCGGATTCTGGGGCCCAGCCAGCAGGGATCCAGGAACAGGTTTGATTTCTCGAGTGGCCCGAAAGGTTCTCATGGAAACACATTTTTCTCTGGCGCATTTCCCACGACTTTGCATTTTAATTTGGATTGAAACTTTGCCGGAGGTTTCTAATGACAAATGTTTGATTTACGGGTTTTTTCCCTTTTTTCGAGGGTGGGGGAAGGAGAAAAACAATATTTTTAGTTAATCTGAAAAATTCCATAGAAAAATGTGGAAGGAAACTAATTTTTTGGGGGGATGGGGAGAATGGCCTGGATGTTCCCATCCACAAGAAATTGTGGATGAAATTTTTTAAGGCTCATTTGACATTTTGCATGGAAAATACACAGGCTTGGCCTGATTTCTAGGAGGGGGAGAAATAAAAAAGCTTAAACGTGGGCAGAAGAAGCTGCTCCCCAACCCCCAACTATTCCTATCTCCACCCCCTCCCTCCAAGTGCTTGGGCTCAACCTGAGTCTGCGGATCAGACTAGATGATCCCAATGGTCCCTTGAAAGCCAGGACGCACGCCCCCAAGGGAAAGATGCTGGGGGAGGGGGGTGCATTGTGGTACCAGTCCTGTTTTGGGGAGCCTCAGCTGTGGCTGGGATCCCAGGCAGACATGAGCAGGGTGGAGGCCTGTGGATTTGTCTGTGCCCATTGGCACAGTGGGTGAGCGGGTTCCTTCTCTCTGCCCTGAGTAGGCAGGGGGGCGCCTGGCGAGATAGGGCGTGATTCAGGGCGCACTCTGCCCTGCTACCCCTGCACCCCAGCCTTGGTGGGGATGTCAGTGGTCACCTTGGCTAGCCCTGGGGGGCACCGCTAGCTCGGCGGGCGTCTGGCTCCGCGCCATGCCTGGGATTTTGGGCACCTTTTCCTTCCCCTTTGTTTTCTCCTTGTGCCCCGGAGATGCCGCCGCACATTTTTCCAGCGAGTTGTCACAGCTCCCACATCCCACATGCCCCACCCCAGAATCCCTGCCCCAAACGGGCACAGCAGAGCCAGCCCTGGTCCCCCTGCCCTGGCCCCCTCCCTAGGGCACAGGGCCTATGATGGGACCCCTGCCCGATGGAAGGCCTGGCAGCTTGGGAACCGCTGCGCTAAGGTGCTTTTACGGCAGGTTCCCTGAAGAGGAGCTGTGCGCGGGAGAGCCCCGGCAGTACCGAGTGTGCAAGCTACACGTGAGTGTGCACCAGAGCGACGGTGGCTGGAGTGGGGGAGGGGTGCATGTGAATCACTTTATATCCCCACCATGTGGCCTCCCCGTGAGGCCACAGCTACACAGAGCTGCCAGCTCACAGCGAGGCACCAGGGTGCTAGACTGGGAAGGCAGGCACCTGGGTTCTGTTTCTGGCTCTGCCGCTGGCCCTGGCTGGGTCCTGCCTCTCTGTGCCTCAGTTTCTCCATCCACTCCTCATGTGAGCTTTGCAGCCCCTGGAGGGGTGGAGGCCAGTGGCTGGGCCCTTCTCCGCACCATCGCCTTCGAGATTTGTCCGTTGCTCCCACAACTGGATCGTGTTCCATCCCGTCTCGGTGGCAGACCCTTTGTGGTTCCTTCCTGTACTGTCCAGCCCAGCCCCTCTGCTGTTCTGATCTCGAGACTCACATCTCATCTGACTCCCTGGAAGGACAGAGCTCAGGGATCCAGACCAGCGCTGGGCATGGGAATTCTCCCTGATTCTTGACCTCCTGCATTCCCCTCCCCACACACACACCTGCCCCATTTACAGATGCTCCTGCTGGGTGCACTGTAACCTGCCCGCTGGTCTCTGCCAATACAGAGGGGACTAGGTGGGGCTTTGCCACTCCTTCGCATGCCCGACAGCCAAGGAAAGGTGGGTCGCCCTGTGAGGCTGCAGCCCTGTGCCCTTCCCTTGCAGGAGTGTCCTGGCAGCTCGGTGCCCTTCCGGGCCATGCAGTGCTCTCTGTATGATGGCAAGCCCATCCTGGGGAGCCAGGCGAGGTACCAGTGGGTTCCTTTTCATGGAGGTGAGTCCTGGGTTCAAATTCACCCCCACGGTGGCACCGCCATTCCACTGCATCTCCGCTCTCAGCCTGGGGGCCCTTCTCCAGCCACCCTTGCTGAACGGCAGGGCCTGCTGGTTTCCTGGCCCTGATACCGGAAACGCTCCCCACAGCCCTGAGTGGCGCAGAGGCCTGCCCCAATGGATGGCTTTTGTGGCTGCGGGGAACAGCTGTTCCATGCCGGGGTGGGGGAGTTGTCGAGGACAAGAGTCTGCTGCGCTACCTAACCTGACAGCAGGGTAGATCCCCCCCCCCCAAATCCCTCCTTCTTCTCTTAATCTCATTTTTTCCTTCCCTCTCTCTCACTCTCCCCCCACCCTCCCCATCACCCTCCCCCCGCCAGCGCCCAACCTCTGTGACCTGAACTGCCTGGCGGTGGGACACAATTTCTACTACACCTTCGGCCGAGTGCTGGACGGGACCCGCTGCAGCCCAGGCTCCCCAGATCTCTGCATCAGCGGCCAGTGCTTGGTAGGGCTCCCTGTGGCTGCAGGGCATGGGCTTGTGGGAGACCCTGGCTGGGACCAGCATTGTCTGCCAGTGCCTGGCGTACCCAGGCAGAGGGGGGGTTCGCCCTGGGACTGGTACCCAAGGGGCGGCCAACGCCATGGCAAGGAGGGATGCTGGATACGGCTCAGGCAAGGGGCATAGGTGGGTGAGTTCCAGCCCTGGCAATGCAGGGACGTGCCAGCACTCAGGGCTGACCCAGCCCCCGTCGTTCTGGGGGTTGTCCCGTGCCGGGCAGGGATATTCGGTGCAGCTGCCTCGCCCTCCTTGACGCCTGCTTTCCCCTCCCCCAGACAGCGGGCTGCGACGGGATCCTGGGCTCCGGCTCTCGGAGCGACGCCTGCGGCCTGTGCGATGGCAGGAATGACTCTTGCCTCTTCGTGCAGAGGGTGTTCCGGGCCGCGCTCCCCTCCTCCGGTGATTGATTCTCCAGGGGTGAATGCTTTGGCTCTTGGCTTCAACGCGCTCTCCCTGTCTCCTCTGCTGCGTGCTCCTCCTGCCCCCACCCCCACCCACTGTGCCAGCCCAGTCCCTCCCCGCTCCGGGCACCATATCCTCGTCCTGACCCCAAACCCGCTGGCCGGGAGGAACTGGGCGACCCCATTGCTCGATAGCAATTCCTAAGCCATGCAGCTGATAGAGCAGATGAGCTGGCATGGCTGGGGGTACCAGCTCCAGGAGCAGGAGGCAAAACACCGTTTGCTGTGGTGCCAGGCTCCAGTGCCCACCGTGCCCCTCCCTGTGCCGTAACAGCCTTGCTAGTGGCTTAGCAAATAATCCAGGCCCCCCGTGAGTAGCGGCAGGGGAGGGGAGGAGGGTGCCCAGCTGCATGCTAGCATGGCTCAGGCAGCCACGCCCTAGTGACGTCAGGAGAAGAGGCCTGGCCCCTATGGGGAAAAGGGCTGATGATCGGTGCGAAGGCCCCAGAAGACAGCTGTCTTTGCCCACAGGGCGGTGCCAGGGCCAGCTTCTTTCTACACCCCCAGAGTGTGTCTGAGCCCTGCCCTCCAGGGGGGCTTCGGGCCGCCTGAGCCCCTTTCAGTCCTGGACCTCTCCAGAGGCTGCTGTCGAGGGCTTCCACCTGGGGTGGCCGTGATGGTGACTTTGGAGCTGGACTGGAGGTGGTGACCCCTGGGAGAAAGGATCCCCAGGCCCGTTGCCCCCCTTGAGCCCTCCCCAGCCATCCAGTGCCCCCCATGCCTGCGTGTGCGTGTGAAACCGACATCCTGCCAGCTCCAAACCATGCCGCAGCCTTCGCTTCCTTCCCCGCCCTGGACACGAGTCAGGGGAGCCGTGCAGGACGAGCTCGCCTCTCGCTGCCCCCGGGGCAGCGCCGTTGGGTTCAGCCCACACATCGCTGCAGCGCCGGGAGGAACCAGCCTCCCACATGCCCCTGACTCCTGTCTCCCCCCCCCCACCTATAGGTTTCTTTGGGTACAAGAACGTGACGAGGATCCCGGCAGGGGCGATGCATATCAAGGTCACCGACCGCAGCCGCAACTACCTAGGTAGGAGGAGCCATCCTCACCCCATGGCCTCTTGGTAGCCCCGCCCTGCCTCATATGACTCTGCCCCCCACCACGGGATGATTCCACTTTGAGTGATTCTCTGGCCCAACAGACAGGGAGAGCAAAATTGTCCCTGATTGTGCTTGGGGTGGGGAAGGTGCCTTTAAGCCAGAACCCAGGAGTCCTGACTGCCAGAACTCTAACCACCAGACCCCACTTCCCTCCCCAAGCTCGGAAAGGAACCCAGGAGTCCTGACTCCCACCCGCCCCTGCTCTAACCACTATACCCCACTTCCTTCCCCCTCTTCTAACCATTAAATCTTACTGCCTAGCCCAGCTGTGCTGGGTTGGGGCCCTTTGTGCATCCTCCTTCCCCTGATGGCACAGCAACAGTCCAAGTGCCATTGCACCATCTGCAACTTCATCTCACGGTGCCTCCTCTCCCCAAGTCCAGCAGACCCACATGCTGTACCCCACCCCAGTCTTCCACCCAGCCCCCTCCCACTCGGGCTGTTCCACTGTCTCTCTGCAGCACTGATGAACGGGGAGCAGCGGTACGTGATCAACGGGGACTGGGCCATCGACTGGCCGGGCGCGTACGAGGTGGCAGGCACCACGGTGCGCTATGCCCGGGACCCGGACAATCACGAGACCCTTGAGGCAGCCGGGCCGACAGAGGAGGATCTGCACATCATGGTGAGGGGGGCTAGAGGAGAGAGCGACCAGGGCTCACAGACTAAGGGGTTTCCCCATCTCTCTCCCCTTCACAGGCTGATCTCCCTGGTGCCCCAATGGCATAACACCCCTGGGGCCCCGGTGCATGGGAGAACACCCCCCACACACACACACTTCTCCCAGCATGTGTGCACACCGGTTTGTTATTGTAGGGTCTCCCCCGAGAGCTGCTGGGCTGCACACTCTGGTTTGTTATTGTAGGGTCTCTCTGGGGGCCTGTTGTATGCCTCCTGGCAGGTGGGAACTGGGACATGGGGGGCTCATGCTGCCTGGTGGGTGGGCTCAAAGACAGCTCTCCATCTTCCCCCTGCCAAGCAGGTCCTGTTCCAGGAGCCGAACCCGGGCATTGAGTACGAGTACTGGCTACCCAGGGAGCGGCACGGGCACCTCCAGAGCGACTCCAGCCCCCTGCGACAGCCTCATCCCAGAGGGATCTACCTGGACCCACCCAGCGTGCCCCAGCCTGGGCCTTGGACCACACTGGTGCCCCCCACTCACCTCAGCGTCAGGGACACGACCACAGAGAGGTCCCGGCAGGAACCCAGAGACACAGCTCAAACAGGTGCCTGCTCTGTCCCCATCTGGCTCTTCCCTCTGGAGCTCAGGCAGTTGGCCCGGAGGAACAGACAGACAGTACCTTGACTGGCCCTTTTGGAGGGGACTGGGGCAGGAGAGGGGCAGGATGCTACCCCATGGGGGCATATTGCAGAGCCCAGGGGAAGCCACCTTGTCAGCAGGATCCCAGCTCTGCTGTGACGAGCAGATATAGCACAATGGAGGTGGCAGGAGAGGAAGGCCAAGGCTAGAGAAGTGCCCCACCCCAGAGGGGATCCAGGCCAGGATCCGAACCAAAGCCCCAGATCCGAGCCCCTGGGACCCTGGGGGAAGTTTGGATCTGGAGCTAAACATCATCCACCTGCCCCAGGCCCGTTTGTCCATAGGGCCCCCCCGCCTGCTGGGAGGAGGGCTCAACAATCACTGCTCCCCGGCTGCAAAACCCTCCTGGCCTGGACAGCCAGACCCTCTCCCACCATCCACACCCCGAACACATGGGAGGGCGGATGGGGGGGTCACTGGCACCCAGCGCCCGTCTGCGCCCCCTGGCTACAGGCAGCCCCACCTGGAGGGTGTCGGAGGTGTGTGTGCGCGTGTTTTGGAAAGAGGTTTCAGCCCCAGGATAGCAGTCCCTCCCGCTCACCCGCCCCAGCAGGGCTGTTAATTCTCCACCACATCCCTATCTGTCCCAGCCTAGACCTTACCCAGCATCTCTCGGCCCCTGGGACCTTCCGCCAGGGCTTGCAGCTGCCGGGCAGGGTAGCGGGGTTGTCTGCACCCCCCCAAACGATTCTCCACCCACCACTGACTGTCCCGGGTTTGTGCCCTGTAGGAAGCTGCGGCAGGTGCCAGACGCCCAAGGGAAAGTCCCAGCGCATCCACCACTACTGCCAGAGTGACTTTG
Source organism: Gopherus evgoodei (assembly GCF_007399415.2). Taxonomy (NCBI): domain Eukaryota; kingdom Metazoa; phylum Chordata; order Testudines; family Testudinidae; genus Gopherus; species Gopherus evgoodei. Next base: position 3,967,528 of record NC_044343.1, read on the forward strand.
GTAAGAGCCCCGGCCCGGCCCGGCCCGGCCCCCTGCAGGGGGGCTGAGTGTGAACACGGCAGGATCCGGGGCAGGCACAGGGACCACTCGTGACTGGAACAGGCCAGGAGACCGCGGGAAGGGGTTGCCGGGGCACGGTGGGCACTGAGCCTGGCTCCACATAAAAGAAAACTTGGCCCCCCTGGCTGCCTGCTTGGGCTGGATCAGAGCCTGGTGCCCCCAAGAGGGGAACCCCATGTCCCATTCCCCAACATCCCCAGGGCAGCCAGTTCCCCGCTGTGGGGCAGACTGGAGCTGGCGCCCCCTATAGGGAAAGGCCTCATGTCCCATTCCCCACCCCCTGAGCCTGCCAGTCCCCCCACACTCGAGGGCCAGCTTGGAACTGGCGCCCCCTGGAGGAGGAAGGGCCCCATGTCTCACTCCCCAACACCCCAGGGAAGCCAGATCCCCCCCCAGGGTGGATTGGAACCAGCGCCCCCTAGAGGAGCAAGGGCCCCGTGTCCCTTTCCCCAACACCCCAGGGAAGCTAGATCCCCCCCAGGGTGGATTGGAGCCAGCGCCCCCTAGAGGACGAAGGGCCCCGTGTCCCTTTCCCCAACACCCCAGGGAAGCCAGATCCCCCCCAGGGTGGATTGGAGCCAGCGCCCCCTAGAGGAGGAAGGGCCCCGTGTCCCTTTCCCCAACACCCCAGGGAAGCCAGATCCCCCCCCCCCGGTGGATTGGAACCAGCGCCCCCTAGAGGACGAAGGGCCCGTGTCCCTTTCCCCAACACCCCAGGGAAGCCAGATCCCCCCCCCCAGTGTGGATTGGAACCAGCGCCCCCTAGAGGAGGAAGGGCCCCGTGTCCCTTTCCCCAATACCCCAGGGAAGCCAGATCCCCCCCAGAGTGGATTGGAGCCAGCGCCCCCTAGAGGAGCAAGGGCCCCGTGTCCCTTTCCCCGCAAGGCAGCTGATTTTCCACCTGGCCTGTTGCTCCCATTCCGCCCCCTCTCCCTGCCCCACCCCTGACTCTGCTGTCGCCCCCCGCAGTGTTCCGGGCCCGGATCCTGGCCAAGCGGCCGATCGGGCAGGAGATGCGCTACGACGTGCAGGTGAAGCACACCTACCGCAACCGCTTCCCCCTGGTGCACCGGGAGTACGTGTGGGTCTCCAACGCCTGCGACTGCCCCCAGCTGCTGGAGCGCCGCGAGTACCTGCTCATGGCCCGGCGGCACGTCAACTACGAGCACACGCTCAACCGCATCCTGCTGCAGCGCGGCAGCTACGCCCGGCCCTGGTCGCCCCGCGAGGACAAGCTGCTGTGGGACATCGCTGGGCACTGCACCCAGAGCAGGCCGACGTGACTGGATGGGAGCCCCCTCCCGCAGCAGCGTGGGAGAGCCCAGCCACGGACAGGGCTGGCACGGAGCAGTCTGGGGGCGCCCTGACCCGTTTCCGCTCAGCCCCCCCCCATACATACCTGGGGTGAAGCCACAAAATCCGGTTTCTCCTCAGATCAGCCAGTCTGACCAATACTGCCGTCACCTGCCACTCACCCCTGGGCTGGCTGGCTCCAAGGCAGGGCCCTGATGCAGGCACCTCCCCTGGCTTAAAGTCACCTCCTTGCTCCTAGTGCAGCCAGACCCCCACCTCGAGTGCCAGCCATGAGGGCGAGAGCTGGGGGCTGATGGGACAGCGGCTGCTGAGATCAGCCTGGGACAGAGGAGGGCAGAGGGTAATCAGAACGGGGGGATTTCAGCCTCCAGTCTCTCCCCGATCCATTGAGTGGGACCCAGCCACGCTGCCCAAGGGGTAAAATGGGACTGTGGCTTCCCAACAGGGCAAGATGTTCGAGTCCACGCCTGGTGGATGAGGGGACGCAGGGCTTTAAAATGGTGCAAATCCAGGTCGTGACCCTCATAGCAACCCATTCACTAGACCTGGACCACCCTGCTCGGCCACCTCCCTGCAGCCCTGGCACTGCGAAATCCATGCCATGCAGGGTGCAAATATGTGAGAACCCACACATCACATCCACATCGGCTAGCCTGCCATGCAAGCACATGCACACGCTAGCCCATCATGCAAACGCACACGCTAGCACTTCATGCAAACACATGCACACGCTAGCCCATAATTCAAACGCATGCACACGCTAGCCCATCATGCAAACACACACACGCTAGCACTTCATGCAAACACATGCACACGCTAGCCCATCATGCAAACGCATGCACACGCTACCCCATCATGCAAACCTACACGTGCAAACAAACACACAAGCTCACTCTTCAGCCCCCACATGCACACCAGCACCCAGCCAAGTCCCACCCCTCGCACAGCCAAACCCGCCTGGTGCTCGGAGTGCCCAAGGCAAGGCGTCTGTGTCTGTCTGTAATTAACCCCACTCCCCACCCCCTCTCCCTGGTGCAGGGCTCGGCTGCTTTTCTCCCTGGGGAGCTGCTCTGAGTCAAGTCTCTGGGATCAGACCCTGCTGGGCTGCGCCCTCCACCCCCAGCCCCGCACTGATGCCTGCCACATACTCCTCCCCCAGCTCTGCCCAGCAGTGATAACACCTGAGTCCCTAGAATCCCACCCTCAAGCCCACGGGAGGCACCCTGGACTCTATCTGCCCAGCCAGCCCCTTTGCCTGGGCTCACCAGCCCATGCCAGGCGAGATTCCCAGCTGGGCTTGGTCCTTGTTCCATCTCCACGCTGCCTGCCCCACTCTCTGCCCCTGCTGGGAGCCGCATGCTCCCTTCAGCCCAGGGGTGGGCTCCCAAGAGCTGGCAGAGTGGGCAAGGGACGGGCACACTGTGAGACGGGCACCTAAGGGGCGTGGGACAACTAGAGAGGGGTGCCCACCCGTGAGGGTGCTCCTAGGGCCGGGGCAGTCGCAGGAGGGTACGGACACACCGGAACATGCCAGCAGGTGTGGGCTCTGCAGGAACGGGCAGGGCCTGTGTTGAGATGGGCCTCCCAGGGGCAGAGGTTCCTGGGACTGGGGGCAGAAGAGGAAGAGGTCGGAGATGGGCACAGCGGGAGGTGGGCCCTTCCTAATGCCACCTGAATGTGCTGCTAACCCAACACATAGCCCAGACTTGCCCTAGCTGCCCCTCGGTGGTGCTCCCTCTAAGACCCCTCTGCAGCCCCCCTGCCTGCTTCACATAGGGGCACTGCCCAGCCTCTCGCCCGGGGAGAGTCAAGCCAATGTGGGGCTCCCCTGCGGCCCCCATCCCTTCGCTGTGTTGTGTTTTGGGGGTAATTTATTTTTGCCAAATAAAATATGTTGCCTTGTTTTTAATTTAACCCTTTCTCCCCCAGTGCCTGATCCAGTGCCATGCCTGGGCTTCAAGGAATCCCCCCCCCAGCTCTCCGCCCGCTGCCTCTGGGCTGTTTAACTGCTGCTCCACAGGGAAAGGAGGAATTCTGCATCCATTGGACCCCAGAATGTCAGTAATGAGCCGGCATCCAGGCAGGGCAAGCACCAGCTCCTGCCTTAGCCTCTCCAATGATCCCATAGGGGTAGGGCCCTTGCTGCCCACATCCCCCTGCATCCTTCCCATGGAGCCCATCTGTTCTCTGCTCTCAGATACCCAGGGAAGCACCTTTCCACACAGCACCCGGGATCGCCCTGGCGAGCTCCTATGTTTACAGATGCTCCCTGGGGAGCTTTAATGCCCTCCACGCAAAGTGGGCAAAGGCCTTAAAGCCTGATGCATCGGTGGAGTATGTGCCTCCTCCTACCCCACCTCCAGCATCTCCCCACCACTCAGGGCTCCTGCCTCCCCATCACTGTGACTCAGGTGGCACCCTGCACCCCAGTGATTCTGTGCCAGCTTCATCTCAGGGGACCCCCACTTTCACAGCAGCAGGCTGCTAAGGAACTAGGCAAGCCCTGCCCAGTGATCACCGGAGCCAGGGGCTGACCCCCCCGACTCGTGTCGCCGATGGTTCCCTGTTTGCAAAGCACCATTTGAACCCGCTCAGCTGATGAACTTTCCCATCCCAGTGAAATGGCCCGTGGGGGGTGTGTGTGTGTGTGTGAAAGGGAAACGCTGGAATAGAGCTCAGCAGAAGCCAGTGCTCTGGCCCCGCTCCCTTATCTGGAGCTGTTTCCCAAAACAGGCGGCTTTGTCTCCAGGAAAGGAGCTGGAAATCCACCATCGTCACAATTAACAATGGCGGCAGGACTCACTCCTTCCCCTCCAGCAAGCTCACCCCTAGACCCAGAGCGCCTGCCAAAGGGCAGCTTGAATAAACAAGGGAATAGGCTGCGAAATCGCGGCCGAGCGGGGTCTGATTCGCAAAGGCTGGGCCTGGGCGTCACCGGTGGATTTTTTTAGGCACGTGCTGTGCCCTTTACAGGCCTAGTGACTTTGCGCTATCGACAGTGTCTTTTGTCTGCCCTCTACCAAGGACAGCTGGAGGGTTCTGAACGAGTGTGAGAACGCAGCAAGAAAGAACTAACATCAAGTCACCATGGGAGACAGCTGGGTGTGTGTCTGGGACTCAAAGGTTGCTGAATAACTGCACTTGGCTATTTGAGGCTGCAGGGTGCAGGACGCAATAAGCATTGACATTTCATAGCTCCAGCCTCTCCAGAGATGGCTAACCAGGCTGCTGAAATGCGGCTGCTTCTGGGATGCTGTGGGGAGCGGTTTCAGAGCGCAGTGCTGGGCACTAGCAGGAAATGGGTCCTGAGGGTGAGATCTAACAAGCTGTGTAATAGCCTCCAAAGGGATGGGCTGGCCCATGGCCCTGGGGAATACACTGCAAAGGGAACCATCCTGTCCAGGGCAGGAGGATGGGGTAGCTGGGATCTGATAGGCTTCCCTTGCAAAGCAGCCTGGTGCACTGGGGTTGTGAGTGCCTGGCAGAGAAAGCCCATGAAACAACATCGCCAGTCTTGTGATCTTAACCTGAGTCTCACGATACCAGGTGCTTTCCTTGAAGCCCCAGTTCTTGGAGTCAGGTGATTTCATCAGACTCTGAGCTTGCATTTAAAAACACAGCACATTTCCACGGCCCCCGTGGCTGCCCAGAAAGCGTGAAAAGGTGACACCCAGAGACTCAACAGCCCAGAGGCAAAGAAACCCAGCCCCATGGTATGAATTAACAGAAATCTTGTGATCTTTAAGCCCATCTGATGATTTGGAGAGGGGTGATAATGCCTTGGGCTGTGTGATAAGACATGGCCACGCCCACCTGCTCACAGATACACCCATGAACACGCCCTTACATGTGTGAATATACAAACACATCTGTGCACACACATACACATATACACAGATGTGCATGCACTTGTGTATGCACACACAGGCATTCCCCCCACCCCTTCTTTCTCAGGCTCCATCTGCAGTTTGAAATAATTCCCACTCGGGATCCCAGAGAGAACGCACCCAGGGCTGAGCGCAGGCTCCTGATGGCAGGTCGCCTGGCCACAAACCTGTGAGTGAAGCTGATGATTTTATGCTGGGCCGTTTATGTTGAGTTCTCCAGAGAATACCCACCAGCATTTCTGGGGGGCCTCACATCCCCATGGAAAACACCCAGGCAGCCCCAAGGCCACCTCACAGCTGGAGTGGGGCTCCCCCTGCTGGCTGTTTGGAATCTGACAGGCCCCACAAGAACCGCAGAGTTGGGCTCCGTATGGTGGGCTCAGGGATCAGAGCAATGTGTGTCTGACAGATCCCAGGCTGGGCCAGGCACAGGCCTTTCATCTCCCATGGGAACCCTCTGCCACCAGCAGAATCAAAGAGGAAACGAGAAGGGTTGTCGTGTCTCCCCAGGGCCCACAGATGCTGGAAGGAGCAAATCCACTTATAACAATATTTGCATAGGGCATGCGCCATCCCAGGAGCTCAGACATTGATGCAGCCCCGCAGTCCCTCTATGGGGTAGAGTGACCATGTTTTCCACATGGGGAAACTGAGGCACAGAGGGGGAAGTGACTTGGCCACACCAATACACCAAGTCAGTGTCAGAGCTGGGGACAGAACTCAGAATCCTGCCTCGCCATGCCCAACCACTAGGCACCACTGCTCCTTATGTCTTAATTTCTGGTTTAGGTCAAAAGTGAAATGACTTTGTTGGGTCTTTACCCAGCCCTGCATGGATGTTTCATCGTAGCAGGAAAAACACTACAGCAATTGGCACACCCGTCAGCTGCTGCTGACGAACCCCAGGACTTGAATGGGGTGGGGGGTGGGCTGTGGATAGGGACTGACGGGCATCAGCAGAGCTACAAGGAGGGGTTCCACACTGGAATAAGTCCCTGTGGGTCAGGACTAAGGGGTGTTGGCAGGGCTGGGGGGGGGTTGACCCAAGACTGGAATAGCAGCAGAGGCTGTGGGTCAGGACTGAGGGGCATTAGCAGGTCTAGGGGGGTGAGGGAACTGGAATAGCAGCAGGGGCTGTGGGTCAGGACTGAGGGGCAGTGGCAGGGTGAGGGAACTGGAATAGCACTGGAAGCTGCGGATCCTAAGACCCGTGTAGGTGAAGTTTGCCAACACCTGCCTGAGCTACTGCCCCAGCCAGTGCTATTAACCCCTCACGCTCACGAGCCGTAGCGTGCACTCCAGGGCCCCCACTAGGAAGCTGGGCTGCACTGTTCGTTTTGTGCTTGAATGGTTGAGTCTCCAGCTCTGTGTGTCGGGCTGATTATTTTTTTTTAAAAGCTCCTGTCCCTTTAAATGCCCCGAGATTACCTGCACACCCAGCTGGGCTGCATTACTAACCAACCCTGCCAATAAAGCAGCTTCCTGGGGGCTTTGTCCTCTGTAAGTGCAGGCTCTGGGGTGCTGTGTTCCCCCGGCTAGGTGAGTGTTGAGGTCTCTCTGGCTGTGGCTTTTCAGGCCTCAGGGAGACTTGAACAAGATGCTGGCTCTGCCATAGCTGGGGCCCCGTTTGGTGCAATGAATGGCAGGTTTTCTGAAGGGCCTGTTGCTGGGTTGTCTGGTTTATCAGAGCAGACAAGGCTCCCCAGCCTCTGGGCTGCGCTTGCATCACGGGACATATAGAGCTGGGAAAAGGCAGTGACCTGATGGGGATCCCTCATGTGGTGCATCATGACATTGGCAGGAGTCTAGCCCTGCCTGAGGCTGGTGATAGGTGGGAGTCCCCTTGGCTGGCTCCTGAGGCCTGGCTCCCCACAGCTCTGCCACCTGTGCAGGTGTTCATGCCAGGGCCAAGTGGCTGTTTTGAGCTCATGGGAATCCCTGGGCTAGGGGCAGCTTGATGGCAAATCAAAGCCCTGTTTGTGCCCACCCAGGGATGCTGCAGTGCGATGCAGAGGCTGGAGCAGATGTGGCTGCTGGAGATGGACTGATACCAAAGTGACTTTACTGCTCATATGGGCTGGCACTAGGGCTGTGACACCCCTTCCAGCTGGGGCAGGCACAGCAGTGACAAGGCAGCTATTATGCTGCTGTGCCCTGCCCCACAACTGTGGGTCCTCCTGCCTGGGAGCAAGCCTCCTCTGTCCAGAAGGAGATTCATTAGCCTCTCTGCTGAGGCTCCCAGGCAGGGCACTGGCTACAACCACGGTGCAGTGTCAGCTCCTGCTTGCTGGGACCGGTTGGTGACTCTCGTGCCCTGCCTGGGTTGAAGCTGTTGTGGAGCATGGGAGAGGGACTGATTCCCCTTCCTCTGGGGGTCCTGGCCCCTTTCTCTCTCAATGACTCCAAAGCCACTTGCTAGGTGCCCTGCTGGCTTGAAATGTTCCTCTCCAAGCACTTCAGCCTCTGTTTCTGGGGGCAACTCTCTGCCAAGTGTTGCTGCAGGTCTTGGGCTCAGCTAAGGTCTGGATCCCTCAGGCCAGTCATTCACGAGGGTCTGGCTATGGTGGGGAATAGAGGGGCATTTTCCCAAAGCTGTCTGTGAAGCGTGTTGAGATCCCTGGGGCGGGGGCCCTGGAGAAGGGGCCAAGTGTTCTTGAGTCTGGTCCCGCTGATTGCTAACAACACAGGGTTGGCTGTTTGAAGGGTCTGGGTGGTTCTGTCTCCTCCACTGCCCCCAGCTGCCCATCTGCACCATGATGCTGCGCTCGGGTAAGATCACGCCCCGGGTGAAGAAGCCCTTTAGCCCCAGAGAGATCAGCGGTGACCTGGAGGATCTGGGACCCCCAGTTCGGAAGGCGAGCGCCCCCAGAGGGGGGAAAAGCCGGTGGAGAGGCTGCCGAGAGGACGGCACTACCGGTAAGGGAGCTCAGGCTGGGAAGGGCTGGTGTCCCAGGGCTCTCCCCTCCCCATGGGCATGGAATGCCCTGAACCTTTCAGAGCTGGCACCTTGTGCTGACTCTTCTGTGGGTCCCACCTCCTACGGGTTGTAACTGCCTGCCCCCTTTGCCTCCTGCAGATCCCATGTCCCCGCTGACAGGAAGGACCGTGAAGGTGCATTTTGATGGGTGCCCATCCAGCCCAGCAAGCAAGGTGGCTTCCCTCCAGATCCCACCCCTGGGCGTCGTCTGCTTCTCTCCTCTGGGCGTGGAGGGTAAGTGAGGCTGGAGGAATTGCCGGGTCCCTGATGACCGGGCGCTCCAGTGCCCCACTTCGGGGCTGGTGCAGGAGGTCGGCTGCCATGACAAGGGTGCTTTGGCACTGCCTGCCATCCAGGAGCCCTCAGACAGCAGCTGAGTGTGGGGAGGTCCAGGGTCCGGCCCCCACTGAGCTGTCTGGGGGGCCATTGCCAGTGACCCTGGGGATTTAGTGTTTGTGCTGCTTGGATGTTGACTGGACTGGGACCCCTCAGCCCTGGCCTGCAGGCTCTGGGCCCTGGCATGTTTCCTTGGGCACCGCCTTATTGGGTGCCCCAAAGTCCTAGTTTGTCCCCAAGGAGATGGGGGCTATCTTGAAGCCAGGCCTTTGCCCCTACAGAGCCAGAGAGCCCTTGCGTGCAGAGGGGAAGGCCCGGAGCTCAGCCCCCAGGTGGAGTTGTGTATTTTGGGGACCTCCCCCCGGATGAGCCAGAGGAAACTGGTATCTTGAGTCCGTGAGTATGGAGCTCACTGTCCCAGGGGTGGAGGGTGACTGTACCCCTGAAGCTCCAATCCCATTTCTCTGCTTCCCCACATCCAGCTTCATCCACAAGGCCCTGCCCCCCAGGTCCAGCCAGAAGCCCCCCAGGAAAGAAACTCCCATCAAGACCCGCAGCACCCCTGAGAGCACCCTGGTCCTGGAGCTGGTGAGCTGGGTGGGGGGTGTCTGCAGGGATCAGGCACATCCTAAAGGAACCAAATCCCCCCTGTGGGCCTGGTGTCACCATACAGTGCATCCTGGCTGCTGTGCCAGCTTGGGGGGGGGGGCAGCTGCTGGGGGGTGCTCGCATGTGCTGAGGGTGCTAAAGCAGCTCCCTGCTTGTAGGAGGGGATCCTGGTCTGTTGCTCTCTGACATCCAGCCAGGACGCGGACTGCACCTTCCTCACAGACTTCCAAGGGGACGCTTATCAGGTTAGTGCCTGGCAGGGGATGCCGAGCAGCCTGGGGAGTAATTGGGGGGGGGGGACAGTTGGAGGGGCTCATCGCCCTTGGAGGTGGCAGTGTGGACAGTGAGGAGATGGGCCCATTCCTCAACATGTCCCTGATCTGCCCACTAGATGGGGATTGAGAGCTATGTTGTTAACCTGGCTTCCCTGTCTCTGTCCTTTTCTGCTGCCCTCCTGTGCTGATCAGACTCTGTGGCCTTGCCTGGCCAGTGGGAAGTAAGAGGAGAATATTCACTTTTCATCTGTAGCTGCAGTGGCTAAAAGCCTAATGGCAAGAGCTACCGATCCTCATGCTTCAGGGCGCAAGCTGAGTTTGCATGGGGGCGGCGGGGTCAGGAAGGAGTAGGTTTATCCTGCACACCAAGGAGCTGCTCCATCCTCCTGGAGTGTCTGGAGCTAGCTGCTCTTGGCGACCAGACCCGCAGCTAGATGGGCCTTGGAGCTGATTTGCTGCCTCATTAGTCTCTGGTGCTGAATGAGAAGCTGTTGCTTGGGGGGTGGGGTGTTACAGTGCAGGGCATGGATGCTGGACCCATCAATACTGATCCCTGCTTCCTGCCCCCTGGTTTCCTTGAGGTTTACATGAAGCTGCGCCCCCACGTGCAGGAGTTCCTGGAAACCCTTGCCAAAGCCTACGAGGTATCTGCTGGGCCCATGGCCTCCCTCTCCAACAGCCAGGGTGCTGCACGGATGTGCTCGGGGGAGGGAGGAGCTGTAAGGGAGCTGGGACATCTGCGACAGGGAGAGGACTCGGCTGCAGAATCCAGATCCAAAGCCGGACTTGAATTCGGACGCCTGTGGGCTTGTCTGGATGGGTGGTGAAGAGAAACTGGCTGGGGGCTCATCTCTGGAATCACTGGGTCAACCCCCTCTCTGCCACTGACTCCCTGTGTGGCCACGTCGGTTCATCTCCCCTTACCTAGGGTGACCAGACAGCAAATGTGAAAAATCAGGACAGGGGGTGGGGAGGTGCTAGGAGCCTATACAAGAAAAAGACCCAAAAATTGGGACTGTCCCTATAAAATCGGGATATCTGGTCACCCTACCCATACCTCTGGCTCCCCACTGGTAACAGCTGGTGGTCCTCCTGAGGGAGGAGGGTTGAGGATGAGGAGTGAGGGGTGACTCGGGGCTAATACCATTTGTGTCTGGGAGCTGCTCAGACACGGCTGTGGGGGAGCCACTCCCAAGCCATGCTCACATGCTCTCCCCAGATCTTTGTCTTCACCACCGCGAAGCAGCACTACACAGAGAAGATCCTGGATGTCTTGGACCCTCAGAAGAAGCTGATCAGGTGATTGTCTCAGGCAAGAGGCACGTGTCCCCTCCCTGTTCCTGCTCTGATTCTTATCCTGCCCTGGCCTCTCCCTCCCAGGCACCGCCTCTATCAGCAGGACTGCCTCTGCGTGCAGGGTTACTATGTGAAGGACCTTTCCATCCTGGAGAGAGACCTGGCCAGGACAGTGGCCCTGGATGATTCCCTCCAAGGATTCCCTTACCAGGTAACTGGGGGGTGTTGGATGCAGCTGGAATTGCTCTGCCTGCACAGGATGGGGGTGAGCTCTCCAAAGGCAGTGTGACCATCTGCCTGTTCACTCACACCCAGTGCCATGCAGTGGGTCAGACCTACCTTCCCTGGCCCTCCCAAGGGGAGCAATGTGTTACGGGGCATAGGTGAGGTGTGCTTCCTGTCCAAAGCATAAAAGTGTCATTTTAGTGCCTTTCATCCCAAGGTTCCCATGGTGCTTTTTACACACACACACACACACTCTGATGCCGGAATGCAGCCACTTCTGGGGTGTGATGCAGCAGCTAAGCAATACCCAGCAAGGCTAGGCTGCTGAAGGTAAGAATTGCCCCATATATGATGCCCTGGCTGGATTCTACACTCTGGCATTCTCCAGAAAGCAAACACCCCAAGTGCCAGGGGCATTAGAGACCCCAAGAGGCCAGGTCCCTTAGCCACCTCCTAAAGACCAGGGTCTCCCATGCTTGATCCTTGCAGCCTTCCCAGCTGAGGTCCTGCTGGGGTGTTGGTCTGTATACGGCCATGCCTGCCCATAGTGCTGCCTGCCCCCTTTTGGGGGAATGGGGCTTTGCAGAGGAAGTGGGATTTCTCCCCGTAAACGCAGGAGAAAGCAGGATTTGGGGGATGGGTTCCCACTCAGCCTAGCTCTGCTGAGCACATTGAGTCCAGAAAGAGGCCAATATGGCTCTTTAATGGCCTCCAAAAAGGAATCCTACAAAAAGCAGAAACGTGGACAAATGGTTGAAGAGGCCCCCAGACAAATCGCACACGTGGGGACAAAGAGCGACAGGCCGGTTCCCAAACAGCGTTACACCCAGCATACCGGGTTCTATCAATACCCAACCACAAATGGGGAAGGAACGCAAGTCTCACAGGGAAAGAGCAGGCTAAAGAACAGGTAGCTACGGTCACATTGGCAGGGCCAAGGAACTAGCTGAAGCAATCTGAGAACCATAAGCAAGTCTCTGAAGACTCCTGGAGGATGGGTGAGATCTCGGAGGACTGGCGTAGGAAGTTCTAGACCACTCTGCCTCGCTTCACTCCCCGGAAAGATACCGGAACCAAATTCTAAACAATCCGTTCGTGAGCACATGGAGGATTAGCCAACCTGGATCTGTCAAGAACAAATCATACCAACCAACCTAATGTTCTTGGTTTGGGGTTACTGGCCCAGTGGACTGGGGGGGAAGGAATTGTGTATGTCCCCATCTCACCTGAAACTCTCAAACCCGGGAAATGCAACAGAGAGGAAAGTGCTAATGGTCGGTGTGCAACCGATACCCAAGTTATCAGTGACCCCCTGCCCAGCGGGGAGGGTGCATCTAATGGGTCCTGCAAGTCTTCCGAGGGTGATGGTGGAATCTAACGGGTTAGACGAACACCCCTGCGGGATGGTTTAGATTGACTTCGTCCTGCCTCAGTGCAGGGAGGTTGGACTTGATAACCTCCTGAGGTTCCTTCCAGCCCCGCACCTCTAGGATTCTGCACTTAGGGTACATTCTACCCACTCCTGCCCCTGGATCTCCAGCCTCTCAGCGTTCCCCTGGCTAACTGCAGCCTGGCCGGCAGGACTGACTGGTTCTTGCACAGCCAATGCTGCTTCCCTCCCTGCAGATTTCCAACTGGATCCCGATCCCCGGCTGGTTGGGAGACCGCCAGGACGAGGAGTTGCTGCGCGTCCTCCCGCTGCTGGGGAAGCTTAGCCAAGTGGTAAGGAGACAAGCGCGCTGAGCCAGCTTGATCAATATCCTTCTAACCCGGCAGAGGAAGGGGCTGGATGGGATCTCGACCGTTCTCACCTTTCATGGGCATTGCCCCTCGCTGTGCCCTGTTTCTATGGAGACAGGCCCCCAGCTGAGCAGTGACATGGTTCCTAGTGCCACTCCACTGCGCAAATCTAGGGTTATTGATCTACCGATAACATGGCAGGATCGGCTCCTGTCAGCCTCAGGAGTCCATGGTGCTGTTCATCTGCTTGGAAAAATGCCCCAGTAATGCAATGGCAGAACATGCCCCCCACACACACACACTCAGGGGCTGGTGCACTGAAGGACTCCCTGGCCTTGTGGGGGATCCTTGGGAGTGTTACAGACTTGTGATGAGAGGTGCTGGGCCTAAAGTGACCAGATAGCAAATGTGAAAAATTGGGATGGGGGTGGGGGGTAATAAGAGCCTATATAAGAGACCCAAAAACCAGGACTGTCCCTCAGGGCTGCCCAGAAGATTCAGGGGGCCTGGGGCAAAGCAATTTTGGGGGTCCCTTCCATAAAGTTGCAATACTATAGAATACTATATTCTTGTGGGGGCCCCTGCAGGGCCTGGGGCAAATTGCCCCACTTGCATGCGCCCCCCACCCCCCGGGCAGCCCTGCTGTCCCTATAAAATCAGGACATCTGGTCACCCTAGTCAGGGCTATGGACTACCAGGCCCAGAGGTGCTGGGGCCGAGCCCTGGCATGAATCAAGCACTGCCCACCTGAACTATAACCTTGGAAATCCCTCTTCTGCAGGGTGATGTCCGCACCGAAATCCGGAGGAAATACCGACTCTGCAGGCTACTGGCTGTGGACTGACGTCTGCCCAGGCATTGGGTGTGGAGGGACAACCTCTTCCCAGACATATGTCCTGATGGGCTGCTCTCAAATGTCCCAGGTGCAAAGTGCAGCACTGCTGCCCAGTTCCAGTCAGCAACAGCACAAACATTTGCTCCATCCTCACCTACCTACACTCTCCTCCACATGCAGCCAACTGGGAAAACGGAGCTTGGCAACCCAATGTGTGCAGAGGGCAGCTTCATACAGGGGAAATCCAAATCTGACTCCCAAGATCAACAGTTCAGAAGCTACTAGTGCCTTTGAGTACCTCAATATTGAAGGTCCAACTTGAGAATCTCTTAAAGGGGCTGTTGTTGTTTTTTTTTTTTTTTTTTTACCCACCCTCTGACAAATCAGGCCACTTGAATGTGTCCCAGACGGGCACCCGGACTCAGTTAAGAATATACACACACCTCACCCCAAGATTAACCCAAACAAAGACCCTTTGAAAGCTTCCCTTTTACTTGCTCTTCACATGGCAGAGGGAAGCTTCCTTTGTCTCCTTCCAAAGCAACAACTTCCCTGCAGGCCTCTGCCACCCAAGCATTGCAGCAAGTTCCCAGGACATGAGAACCTGAAAGTGAAACCGACTAGAAACAACAGTTGAAACTGACCAGCCTCTGAGCTGAGAAATGCAAATAGCTGAAGGTAAACTCCACTTAAATTCTATTGTTGCCTTTGTATTAAGCTGAGCTGTTTTGTATTGGCTTTGAAACCTGTGTCCTTAAAGCAGCTTTTAAAAAACCCACCTCTGAGACAGTTTGTTCAGCCAGAGGGCTGCATTTAAGGCTTGCTGTCCCAGAGTGGCTACAGTTGAGCATCACAGTGTGCTGGGCCCCAGGGCAGTGGTCGCTGGCTTGTGCAGCTCTGCCTGCTGCTAAGATTTCTCTAGTGGTACATTCGCACCTGCCTCTTGCGTCTCTTTGTAGCTCACCTCCTGAATTCTTCCAACTTGCTCAAGGTCTCACTCTTCTTCTCCCTGGGTGGGTCAGTGGAGAGCAAGCCAGGCATTCCCTGTAGCCACTCCAGGGGTGGGGTGGGGGGGCTGGAGGGGAATTTTTGTCCCTGGCAGGACTTGCAGCCAGCCTTGGTTTTTGGTTTTCAATCTGTTGCATGCCACTGTCTTGCCAACATGCCTCCCCACCATACTGGGAACTGAGCTGCTTGGGTGAGCTGGCTGGCACAGTCAACCCTGGGAGCTTGGCACTCTCTGATCACCTCGTCCGGGTTTTGCAGTGAGCCCCTGGAGCTTCAAAGGCATAACTGGCGCTAATGCTAAGAGTTGTGTTCAGCAAGGCCATTCCCTGGGGCCAAGGAGCTGGAGTGGGTCAGCAATGGACGCTCCAACTCACCTGCATCAAGTAGCTCTTTCCAGGCAAAACATTGATCTTCTTCCCTCCCTGCCCCCCTCATAATCATCCACCTGCACACAGGTGTGTAGCCCTTGTGCCTGGCTCTGCCAAGGCTGGGGTGGAGTAAGAGGTTTTGCGTTGTGCTCTCCCTGTTTTAAGGGCCATGTGCTGAGATTCCCAGCTGGACTCTTGTAACTTTGAAAAGTTTTCTTTGTAACCTTTTGTTTAATAAAAACCAAAACCAACTACTCAACTCTGCTGTGCTGCTTCCCTTCTCTTCTCCCCTACTCTCCACTACGCGTTGCCTGCTTTAGTGCAAATGGCCTGAACCCAACTCAATCTTAGTCTGCAGAATACATGCCAGAGGGAAACTGTCTTCACTGCTGGTGGCAAAGGGCTGCTGGCTTGGAGGCAGCTCCAGCCCTGTAAGGTGCAAGATCTGGGGTAGCCACTGGAGGGCACCAGTCATGCAGGAGTAGCTGGTACCTCAGCAGAGACAATCTGCCCTGCTGCTGAGCCAGGGCTGCCCAGACCAGGGAAGCCCCAATTGTCTCCAGGAGGTGTCTGCACAGGTGCAGCCATCTGCTCCCTGGCTGCTGCTTGCTGGAATAGGTATAAGTTCCCACTACAGCTGCAGCCTTAGGCTGGCGCTGCCCCCACAGTGGGGTGCTCTGGCTCGGCTACAGGGAGGTTCATGAGCCAACTACACTGGGTCCCTGAGCTTCGGTAGCTAGACCCAGAGGTCCCAGGTTCAGTCCCTACAGCTCGTGCCCCTGCCCCAGGCTGGGGGGTCTGGAATGGGTGGGTTACTGAGCCAGCCTTTCCCTTCTGAAGGAGACTTGGGTTATGACCCAGCTGCCTTCTCTCCCCATTGGAAAATTGGGTAGGGGGGCTTCCTGGCATAGGGCAGGCTGGAGCTGGGGCCTTGGAGGAGGGGCTGCATCCTGTTCCAGGAGCTGAGGAATACCCCCTCTCCCAGTCACCACCAGCTCAGTCAGTGGAGACATTCCTCCTCCTTCTCTCTTCCCCCCCCCAATCTCATTCCTCCCCATGCACAAGGGGCTTCAAAACCCAGTACCCAGAGGTGGGAAGCCCTGGGCTGCTTCAACAGCTGCCCAATCTAGCCCTGTGGCCACTGGTGCCCTGGGTCCACAGCCCTGCCTCTACCACTCTCTGTGGAATCCAGCTGGATCCCATCACTGGCTTCTGTAACTCTATCCTTGCCCCCAGCCCCCCTTCTGCTGGGCTCAACACCGCGCACATGGCTGCTGCCAAACAAAGGGCGCTATTGTCAGAGAAGCCCTTAGATCACCCTGTCCTGGAGGATTTCAGCCCAGCTCTCAAAGCAATTTCTGGGGGAGAACCAGTAGCCACCAACAGTACTGCTCTCCCCCACCAGTGCCCTGGGCACTGAGAGAAATCCTAGCTGCACAGGGGCCATGCTTCTGGCAGGAGGCTGCTACTTGAGCCACCCAGTGCAGTGAGAAACCTCCTCTCTAGCCAGGGCTGCTTCACCTCCCCTACAACCAGGATAGGGCCAGGGGAGCTGGGTTCTCTACCCTGACTGGCTGGGGGCCTTTGAGCAAGTCACTTCCTCTCTGTGCTTTGGGCTCCCCGGTGGAGTCCTGTTGTTAGGGGAGGATGGCAATGAACGAGGCAGCTCTGAATTAGGCAGAGGGGTGGCCGTGGAGGCCAAGCTTCTGTCCTGTGAGATGGATGGGCAGGAGGGGTTAAGATTCAGGAGACCTGGGCTTGATTTCTGGCTCTGCCACAGACTCTGAGTTTATTTGGGTGAGTCACTCCATCTGTGCCTCTGTTTCCCCTCTGTAAAAACAGAGACTGTAAGACTGGCCCACCGTGCTTTGCGATCGAGGGAGGGGATATGCCTTGCAAGTTAAGAGCTGGGCTGGGGCTGGCTGGCTATGCATGGAGAGAACCAGCTTTAACCGTTTCGGGGCTGGGTAGGGGTGAGGACCCGACCATGGTACAGCAAAGGAACAGTCGGGGTAGTTACACACCCAAGCAGTGCAATTTTAGCTGGACCCAAGGCCCCGGCTCTGAGACATGGGTGCTACAGGGGGGACATTCCTGAGACCCGGTTACATTCCGTTGGTGCTGGTTTTAGGGTCCTGAGTTCATCAGATCTAACCCCCACAGGGACGTTACCCTCATCTAGCCTGATGTGCAGAGCACTGGCTGCCTGGCGATTCCTGGATCCAGCCCATATCTCGTAGCTGAGCTAGCGAATCTTAACGAGGACTGGAGGTAAGGGGTAGAGAATGTACCATGTGCCCAGGGAAGTGTGTTCCCGTGGTTAATTCCTCTCGCTGGCAAATAGGTGCCTCTTATTTCTAGGCTGGGTTTATGGAATTTCTTTTTCCAGCCTTGTCTTGTTCTGCCTTTGCCTGCTAGATCAAAGAGCCCTCTGCCAGTGGGCTCTTCCTCAGGCAGGAACTCGGTCTTCTCTCAAGGGCTGGTACTTAGAGAAGCTCTTCGGGTAAGAGCAGCCTAGCAGAGGTCAGGCTGCCTGGGTCCCAATCCCAGCTCCGCCACTGGGACTTGCTGGGCAATATTTTTTTTCAGTTCCCTTCCCTCAGTGCCTCAGTTTCCCCACCTCGTATTTGTATTCCAGGAACACTAACCCCCATTGTGCTAAGCAGGGTATGGAAGCGCTTGCAGCCTAAACAGGCAAGGAGCAAGAGGGGGAAACTGAGGCATGGGCATATTTCCCCCACCTGGGAGTGCCCCACTCCATGCCCTTACCCCCTGGCCCATGCTGCTGCTGGAGCAGGGGACTGAGGGGCTGAAGCCCTGCTCCCGCGTCGGCTGGCTTCAGCTGAATGGCTCCGACTCCCGTGGGGGTGAGCGGCGCAGAATCGGGCCCCGGCAGGGTGTGGCTGCAAAGCGCTTTGGGATCCTCCGCTGGCAGGGTCAGACTCGGAGCCCTCTGGCCCGGGTTAGGGGGCGGGGGGCGGCCCCGCCTGCGGGGATTGGCCTGGCCGGGCCGGGCTGGGCGGGGGGAGCCGCCTCGGCCAGGCACGAAACTTGACTCGGGTTTTCATTCAAACTTGCAGCCGAGGCGGCGGGACAGAGCGGAGCCCGGGCGCTGCGCGGAGAGTCCCGGGGACTGGAGCGCGGTGAGCCGGGGAGGGGAGCGCAGCGGGGCCTGGAGAGAGATGGGGGGGCCCTGGGGAGGGAGAGAGGTTTGGGGCTTGGATGTAGCGGAGCGGGTTGAGGGGGGAGGTGGATGGTGGTTGTGGGGGACAGTTGGAGCGATGGGGGCAGGGATGGATGTGGGGAGATATGAAGGGGCAGCAGGGCTGGATGTGGGGGGCAATTGGGGGTGATAGGGGGCAGGGGTGGATGTGAGAGCGCTGTAGAGGGGGTTAGGGATGGATGGATGTGGGGGGCGTGGAGGGGGGCAGGGATGGATGCGGGGGACATGGAGGGGGGCAGGGCTGGATGTGGGGGGCATGGAGGGGGCAGGGGTGGGGGACTGAAGGATTCAAATCCATTTGCATCCTGAGCTCTCGACTGTGTTTGAAGTGACCCTTTCCTAAGAGAACAGACCCCCCCCGCCCCCACCATCCCACTAGAGTTGGGGGGAGAGTCCTCTCCTTGTCTCACGTGGGGTCGCTCTGAGGGGCCGGCTCTGGCTGGGGCCCCCGGGATCGAGACGCGGGGGGAGGGAGGGAGGGGGAGTTTCACTGAGCTGTCTCCTCTCTGCTTCCCATCAGCACGAGAGGAGGGGGGCAGTGGAGATCTTGGGGGGGTTAGGGTTAGGGTTAGGCAGACGAGGGGCTGTAGCTTTCCTGAATTTGCTTAGGAGCCCTGTGCGCCTTTGACCCCCCTCACCCCCGCCCAGGTGTCTCCCAGATCCCAGTACATAGGGCTGGGTCCAGCAACTTCGCTTCCAGCTCCAGGGCTGGAGCCAATGGGGGGCGGGGGAGATCACCTCCCTGTGGGATATGATCGCCCATCCAGGTGCATTGTGGGGGCAGTTCTCCTCCCGGATTTGGCTGGTAGCGGAGATGGGATTCCCAATGTGCCGCCCCATTGATCTGTGCACCGTGGCGATTCCCGTCTCCCAACAACATGGCACCCATGGGTGTGGGTCACGTGTCCTCTGTCCCACTGCAGTGAAGAGGCCCCTGTTATAAGGACACAGCCTCCCCATGGCACATTCGGGGGCCATCCCTGAGGGGTCATCCAGCCCATGGGCTGCACCCCACGAGGCCCCTGGCTCCCATGTTGAGGGAGGGACGAGACTGGGGAAATTGCTGCTCAGTGGCCCATTCACCCCTTGATTTCCAGGGGGCTCTATCCTGCAGCCGGCATGGAGACAGAGCTCCCTCTGACCCCCTGGACCCTGCGGTGTCTGAAATCCAGACCACACTCTTGGGGGCCGGAACCCGCCTCCAGCCCCATCCTAACCCCTTTCACCAGCTGTAGGGCAGCAGGGCTCTGCCCCGATGGGAGCCCAGGGACTGCACAGCGCTTTCCCAGAGGTCGCAGCCTGCTTCTGGCTTCAGAGTCTCAGCCTCGTCTTCCAGCTACAAGAGGAGCCTACTCCCTGGGGAGGCCGAGGCCTGTCTCAGCTAAGAGCACTGAGCCCCCAGCCCTGATCCTCAGGGCCAGCAGGAGAGAAGGGATCACAGCACCCATCCCCCAAGAGAAATCCTACCCCTCTGGGGAATTCTCTCCCTGCCCCAGATAACACAGAGCTCCCCTCTCCCCCAAACAGATCTGCGGCGACAGCTGCTTTTCAGGCATCAAATCAAATCTAATACAGTGTCCCTGTCAGTCCCTACCCACCCATGAGAAACATTGCTGGAAGAGATTGGCCTATTGCATTTTCCCAGGAGCAATGAGAGGGAGTGGGGTCTATGGTTAGAGCAGGGGGGTCCGGGAGTCAGGATTTCCACTGGTTAGCGCAGGGGTGGGAATCTGGACTTCCTGCCTCTGAGGGGAACAGGGTCTAGTAGTTACAGCAAGAGAACCCAGGAGTCAGGACTGGCAGGACCTCTCCCTGGCTCTGCTACTGATTTGTGGGGTTGCCTTCCTCTCTCAGATTCCCCCTCCATGACCGTGAGACCCACCTGCCGGGACAGCTGATGAGCCCTGGGGATCAGCAGGGACAGGAGGGGGTCAGACACGCTGTTCTCTCCCCTGCGCTCTGACGAGTCTCTGCCTTGCAACCCTGCCCCTCCAGCCATGACAGCCTCCAAAGCCCCGGCCAGCTGCCACCAGCTGCGGGAGTTTGACAGCGTCAAGGACTCCATTGCTGACCTCATCAACCAGCTGCAGGACATCGACCCGAGCCGCCTCTCCTTTTCGCCCTTCCTGGACCTGGACACCCAGATCTCCCTGGCGCCTGTCTCCGACAGCCCCGAGTCCTCCGTCGAGGAGCTGCGCTCCGCCTCTGAGGAGGAGGCCTCCCTCATCCAGGCTACAAGCGACTCTCCAGGGCCAGAGGCTGAGCCGGTGGAGGGGATGCGGAGCCAGGGAGCTGGTCCTTTCCTGGGGGAGGACCCCCAGCCTTCCACGGTGCAGGGGGACGCCGGGCTTCCCATGGCAATGGACCCCAAAGACCCCATCCTTCCCCTGGGCTGCGACCCACGGGAGACCGGCTGGGCAGGGCCTGGAGACAGTGTGGTGGTGGCAGTGCCCAAGGAGACCTGCTTCCTGGACAGGGTGGAGGCAGAGACCCCCATGGTGCGGCACATGGAGCATCTGCCCACTGGCAGGGAGCCAAGCAGGGCACAGCCCCACAGCGAAGGGCCAGCATGCCCCACGGCCAGTTGGCCTCTCCCCAGGGAGGAGCAGCCGTTCCTCGGCTCGGGTGTGGAGCTGGTTTCCTGTGGCCCCGAGGAGCCCACCCCTCGCCCACCGGGGAATTGCTGCGACTGCGGCACCAGCTCCCACCTGAAGGCTGTGTCCTCGGTCTTCGTCTCACTGCTCCTGGCGCCCTGGGTCCTCTACGGACTCTATTATCTCCTGCCCTTCGAGCCGCCGCTTTGCCCGGACCTGGCCAGCCGTGTGGCCTTCGCCCTGCGCTGCCTCCTCATCACCGTGGTGCCCAGCATTCTTGGTAAGGCCTGGGGTCGTCGGGCTTCAGGGCCCGGGCAGGGGTCAGGAGGGAATCTCCTCTCCTCCTGGCAAGCTTCTGGGGGACCCAAGCTGTCACCCTGCCTGCCAGCGCCCCCCAACCCATCGTGGCCCTGTCCCTGGTGCAGTTTACCCCGGTGCAAATCAGGATGGTGGTGTTTTCACACTCACCCCTTGCACTGGTGAACAGTGCGACTGCATGAGGGGGCAGGGTGACGAGGGGCTGGTCCTGATGTTGGTGTGACCACCAGGGTTCTAGACCTGACTTTCAGAGGGAGAGTTATCGAGCAGTGAAAGCAGGGGGCCGAGGCTCCTGGCTGCTATTCCAGGCTCTGCCACTCACTATGTGACCTTAGGCAAGTCCCTGTCCTGTGCCTCAGTTTACCCTGCTGTAAAATGAGGATAATGACCCTGTCGGGGGCAGGGGGCAATTGGCATTTCTCAGACCTGGGTCATGGCAACATCTGCTTAGAAACTCGGACAAAGAGAGCAGAATTCCAGCTTTCCTTCCGGCCCGTCTGCCTTTCTTGAGACCCTCACACAAGGGTCTCAGGATCTTTCTATTGACTCCTGCATCTTGGCCTGAGCCCGAAGCTAATGCTTTCTGCTCCCTCTTGAGCACATGGGTATTTGTCAGGGGCTCCCCTCCCAGGATACCTTCCTCTGTTCATTTGGGATCCCTCATTTGGGCTCTCGTGAAAGGGTCTGGAGCCCCAAGGGCACCAAGACATTCACTCTGCCCTATTGGTGACAGGAAGCCACTTCCTAGTGGGCCTGGTGCCACATGGGATGGTGTCACCAGCTACGCTGCTCCCTGGACCCCCAGGAAGCGTGAGTGCATCTGCCCAGTGCAGGCACACCGGGCTGGATGGCTGATCGGGCTGCCGTCAGCTGGGGTCCCCCTCTGCCTTCTCATTTCCCCCCTCCCTGCTCTGGCTGTGGTGCTGAATGCAGAAGAGGGAAGACGTGGTCCCCACCCCCGTTAATATCTTTGCATGCTGATTGCTTTCCGTGGGGTGCCGGGTGACTGGGGCTTGCCAGCCCCTATCTGTGATGTGCTTGGCAATGGAAATCTCCCTCTAAGTGGGGCCAGGGTGTGGACAGCTCCCAGAACAGCAACCACTAGTGACCCATCACTCTCTGATGCCCTGGGAAGATCCCGCTCCTGATTCCAAACCAGGACTTTGGCACGAGCCCTGTTTTAATCCGTCCCGGGTTTTGCACTGAGCCCAGCGCCTGCTGGGGGCAGGACTGTGGGTGCTCAGGGCCTGATCCAGAGGCCATCTGCTGTGTTTCATACGATCATAGAATATCAGGGCTGGAAGGGACCTCAGGAGGTATCTAGTCCCACCCCCTGCTCACAGCAGGGCCAATCCCAGCTAATCATCCCAGCCAGGGCTTTGTCAAGCCTGACCTTAAAAACCTCTAAGGATGGAGATTCCACCACCTCCCTAGGGAACCGATTGGATCTGTTTGGCTCAGGCTCCTAGTGAATGCTGTGAGGTCACCCCTGTAGGGCAGACATGGCCCCTGGAGCCTACTGTCCTATAGCTCAGCCCCTCCACAGCAGGAGCACAGTACCCCCGCCATGGGGCAGAGCAGCATGCGTGGGGCTGCAGACCCTGCAGAGACCTTGCTTTGGGCCGTGGAGAAGACCTGCCAGATCCCCAGTCCTCTCCCTGGCGGCTGAGAACAGCTGGTTATTCCTAGAGAAGGGGGAGTGGCAGAGCTGGAGTCTACGGGGAAAAAGGAGTCACTCCAATGCACAGTCACTACTTTGATTTCCAGCTAAGCCCCCTGAGCGCCCCCCCCCCACACCATTGCTGGCAGAGACCTTTCCCCCCCAAGCCAAGCCAGGAATGTCCTCTGCACCTGACTCCCATCTCCAGCCACCCGAGCTCTGTCTCCCACGCCCAGCTGCTCCCTGGGCTGGACACATCTGCCGCTTGTACACATCTCCCGCTGTCTCGGGGCTGCCAGCACAGGGGGTGAGTGTTGCTAAGCGCTGGGGCCGGACCCCAGCCCCCGCCTGTCTCCCGTGGAAGGCACAAGGGGAGATGGTTTAATTACAGAGAAAATTCCTCTGGGTCCCTTTGTTATCTCTGTAAACAGCAAGCGGGACAGGAGCAAACACGGGGCTGTTGGCCTGAAATTGGATTTTGGAAGGATCCCTGAGCCCAGCATTCCTGCCTTAATGAGAGAGGAGTGGGAGCTGCTGCAGCAGCTGCCTAGCCGGTCCCTGAGCCTAGGCAGACTCTGAGCAGGCACTAAAGCAAAGGCCTTGTCACCGGGGTAACCTGAGCACCTGGATGTCTCATCCGGAGGCATGCAGTGGGCTGAATGCGCTGGGCTTTGCATGACCAGCTGGCTTATCCCCTCCCTTCACTGGGTGCTGGGCAGGGCGGTGGCCTGGCCCCACTGCTCTCACTAATTTGCTGTGCACCTCCTGAGCACCCAGTCCCCAAGTCTGTTATATTGCTTATTGGGGGCGTGGACATGTCTGGGAGCCCCCAGGACCCGTGATGTTAGGTTCTGCACAAACACAGCCCTGCCCCATGATCTAGGTTCCAGTCCCCCCACCCTGCGGCCCCAAGAGCTGCACTTGTAGGAAATTTCCCATCCCAGTGTTGCATGCACTAATAACTCCCATCTGCATCTGGTAGGAGACTGAGCGGGGAGGGATCAAAAGGGCCCCCCCCTTCCCCGCCGAGTGACCCAGTTCTGAGCCTCCAGATCAGGGCAGCCAGCTCCGCCTGCCCTTGAATGTTTCGTGGTGGCTTTTGATATCTGTCCACCAGGGAATGAATTCAGGGGTGAGGATTTCTGATGAGGGGCAGTGGGGGTATCAGCTGGGAAGGAGGAAGGGCAGCAGGTCTGACCTTTGAGTGTTTGCTGTAGCCTGTATGGGGGGAGGGCCAACTCCTGGCTGCCCTCTGAGACCGAGGCCTCCCCTTCTTTCACGGTGGGTAAGATTTAGCAGGAGTGACAGGCCTCCCAGCTCTGCAGGAGACAGGTGGGCAGCCTGGCAGGATGGGCCCTACCTGCTGTTTGCAGCAGCGCTCCTCAGCCCGTGCAGCCAGCTGTTCAAGGCACAAAGCTAGTGCAAACCAACAGCTTTAAGTGTAGGATCAGGTGCGTGTCTCATACTTCTGCTCCTGGAGCTCACCGTGTCCTGCCTTGTGCCTCGCCAGCCAATGGACTCTGCCCTCTGACACGTGTTTCCATCCACTGGTAACAGTAGTGCCTAGCACTTTGCAGCGAGATTGAGACTTATCACCACGGTACTGAAGGGGAAACTGAGGCACGCAGCTGCAGAATGACTCGTGAGGTTACACACACTGGCAGAACCCCAGATAGAACTCAGAAGTCCAGACTGCCACCTCTCTAGGGTATTTTTGGCTCCTATTTCTGTAGTGCCTGAGCATCTCACAGGCTTCATCCTCCTTACCTCCCTGTGAGGCAGGGCAGGGCTGGGGGATCTGCCGTGCAGAGAGGCTGGGACCTACCCAAGACATAAGTCTGTAAGAGCAGGGAATTGAACCTGGCTCATTCAAGTGCCACCCTGACCGCTGCAGTGGTCTGCCCTAAATGCCCAATACTACGGGTCCTATCAACTCTGAGCCTCAGCTCTTTGGTACGGCTCAGAGCACGTGGTGGGCACTGAACGGCTCTGATAAAATAGGGAGGAGTTGTACCCAGGGACTGGGCGAGCCACATTTACCCACGGGCTCCACCAAGCCCACGAGCTCTTTCGTTTTGGGGACAGGGAACATGACATGTGGCACTGGCTTCGCTAGTGCTGGCGGCCGAGAGCGGCTCTGTCTCAGCAAGAGCAGGGCAAGGGCAGGAATTGGCGCTCAGAGGCATGAAGGGGTCTGGGTTTGGCTGTGGTGTCTGATGCAAACCTCCCCCCCCCCACTCCCTGCCCCTAGGTGCCATGTTCGGGGCTCTCGTCAAGCTCTGCTCGGTGGCTATCGACCCGCTGGACACACGCTCCCCGCCCGTCCTGCTCCACCGGCTGTACATCACCAGCTCCACGGAGCAGCTTGTCATCTTTGGCCTCAACACAGTGGTGCTGGCCACATTCCTGGCCCAGGAGCATCTGCGCCTCATCCCCGTCCTGGCTGGGCTCTTCTCCATCGGCAGGTGAGACCCTGGGACCAGGGATGGCAGTGGGCAGCATGGACGATGCACCCAGTTAACCCCCTGTCCCCCACACCCCTTCCTGTGCCCCACGGAGATTCAGTTAAATGCCTCTTGTCCAGCCCCTCCTTAGTAGAGACACAACTCGGGGGCCTGACGCCGCTCTTGCCCACTGTAGCTCCGCTGATGCCAGTTCACCCCAGCTGAGGATCTGGCTCCAGGGCCGCCCAGAGGATTCAGGGGGCCTGGGGTCTATGGCGGCAGGGGGCCCCCGCTGCCAAACTGCCACCGAAGACCCGCCCCAGGATCCGCCGCCGAAGTGCTGGAAGGACCCCCCACCGCGGGTCTTCAGGGCCCTTCGGCGGCAGGTCCCAGAGTAGAAGGATCCCCTGTTGCCGAATTGCCGATGATGACCCAGAGTGGAAGAAGCTCCGGGGGCCCGGGCCCCACGAGAGTTTTCCAGGGCCCTCGGAGCGAGTGAAGGACCCCACTGCAGGGGCCCCCAAAAAAACTCTCATGGGGGCCCCTATGGGGCCCAGGGCAAATTGCCCCACTTGCCCCACCCCCCCCGGGCGGCCCTGTCTGGCTCTCCAGTGGGAACTGAAGCGCTCAGCTCTTTTGGGTGAAGTCCCCCTCATGTCCCCTCTAACTGCAGCTCTCCACTGAGCTGGTGGCCCCTCCTGGCCTGCGGCTTGCCTCAGGGATCGTGGTAAGGGATTTCCAGCCCATTGCTCGGGCTGTGCTGCCTTCCAGAAACTCCTTTCCCCCAATGGCATAGCCGCGTGCTGGCCCGGAGCAGCACCCAGAGCTGTTGGGCCTATAGAAGTCAGTAGGTGCCTCCGTGATGTAACAGACAGGAGAGCTCCTCAGAGCCTCTCGTTTATTTCTAGCCATGTTGTGAGCCAGATCTTGTTGGCACGAGTGTAACCCTGATTGCATCTCCTTGGCCGGCTGGTTTCTTTGCCTGGGGAGAGCTGGGGGAGCTTTCCACAAGAGGCTGCAGCCTGGCGAGGAATGACTTGGTCTCACATGACCGGCTGGGGGAGGCTATGATGGGTACTGGAGAGAGCAGAGTTGTCATCAAGCACTTGGACCTTTAACCTCCCAAGTAACTGCATGATCCTCGCGTTCTCCCCCACCCTGGTCTCAGCTCCTGGTCTCCATGAATTCCGTACGCTCCCCGGGGCAGGGAGTCCATCCTTATCACGTGTTGCTGCTGGGCGCTCCATATACTTGTCCCCTGGTGAGCAGCCCTCTGGCGCGCTGGGGCTGGGTAGCGGACGCTCTGCCTTTTGTGCTGCAGATGCTGTTACTGGATCACCCTCCACGTCGGCAGCGCTTACCGCGGCTTTGGCTTCGGCATCTCTTTCTTCCCGGCCCTGGCCATGACCGTCTACAACTTGTTCTGTCTGTACGACCTGGGCTTCGCCTTCTTCTTCGCGCCCTCTCCAGCGGGTGGCAGCGGCGGCAGCGGGAGCTCCCCCACGCGGGAGCCTGGGAGCCAAGGCACTTGAAGGAGGAGACAGCATAGGATGGGGAGAGTCCTGAGCTCCAGCAGCCTCCACCTCTGAACAGCTACTCCAGCCCAGCTTGGATCAACACACAAGGCAGCATAAAGCATCCCGGCTTCAGTCCATCCGCAGCTGTGCCCTCCCACCCCCCAGCTGGGCAGTACTGAGTGATGGACAAGCCCCGCAGCCGAAGGCAACTTCTTAGCAACCACGGCCGTGAGGTCACCAAGACACCACAGAGCAGCAGGGCCCGGCACTGTGCTACCAAACAGTGTGGGAAGGGCTTTTCCCAGCCCAAGGCCTGCAGCATGTGAAACTGCTCCAGCAAGCTCCTGCTCCGAGGAGATCTGTAACGGACATTGAGTCCTGCCCCTGGAGATCCCCTTGGTCTCTCCCTCCCTCCCACCCAGCCTTCTCGGGGCTGTGCCGTGTGCCAGGGCACAGCTGTCTCTGCAGCCTGGCCAAGTTAATCTGAGCTCAGAGGAGAGGGGCTTTAGCCTCTCCCTTTGATGTGGCCTGGTCCTACCTCCCTCTGGCATGCTGCTGCAGCCAGGGCAGGGAGATGAGCAACTGTAGTGTCCTAATGACATGCTAAGCCTGGCAGATCAGGTCACGTGGGCAGACCTGGGCCAAAAACCTGGCTTTATTGCCCTGGAAAATTAGCCTGAACTCCCAGGAGAAGGCTCTGCAATCCTCAGCCTCAGCCCTGTCATTTTTCTTGCTATTTCCTCCATGGGGCCAGGGCACCTCACAACACTGCCCGGCACCTGTAGCAGTGCCCAGAGGAGCTGTCCTTTCCTTTCTCTGCATAGGCAGGTTACATAACTCCGACTGCAGGCACAAGCCGGGTACTCAGTTGTATGAATGGCTGGGGGGTTAAGCCCTTCTCTGTGCATTTATGATCCCAAATACTCTTGATCAAAGTGACGTTCTGAGTTAAGAGGGGCAGCGGTGGCTTGCTGGGAGGGAGGATTTCATCCCATTCAGGGATAATCTGGAGCAGAGCAGTAGGCAGTGGACTTGATCCAGCATTGCCCTGCTCCTCAGGGGAGTAGTTAAACCAGGGCAGGGTGCCCCCCACTCCCAGATCAGAAGGGTGATGATTGGTATACAGGAACGGGAAAGCAGGCTGGCTGGGGGAGGAGCGTGGATACTGGCGGGTGAGCTGCGTGGGATGCAGGGGGCAGGAGCTGGCAAGCAGGAGCTGGCTGGTTGTAGTGTGACAGGAGACAGCTGTTAGTGCTGTTGGGGGGCACACCCAGTGGTGTTGCTGGGCCCAGGACCTTACAGAGACAAGGCAGGTGAGGAACTCACCCTTTTTGTCACTCACCTCAGGAGTCAGGCCAATAAAAAACATCACCTCCCTCCCCTCGGCTCTGTCTGATCACCACTAAGAATTCGAACTCCCCCACCACTGCCCAAGGCAGAAAAACCACCAGCCAGGATCTAGGCTTCCTCCCTGCGGAGGATGATTTGCCAGGAGGGAATATTCCCTTTCCTGGCTGAGCAGAGGTAACTTCCCCCTTCCGCTGTGCCCAGAGGGGACGGCACCTGAACTGGGAATTCTGAGAAGGGAAACTTGAGGCTAAGCTGCCCCTCCCCCAAGGCCAAGCCCCTCAGCTCTGTTCCTGGAGCAGAAATTTGCCTCCCTCCTCTACTTGTACAATCACTGTGCAGACCTGGGCCCAACGCTGCAGCTGCAGGAACCCTCTTGAAATCCAAGCTGAGGGTCCGGTCGGCTGTGTCCAGCGCAAAAAGGCCATTACGTGTAGTGACGGCAGCCACCGCTCTGTTCAGCTGGTTCCTTGCAGAACCTACCTGGGCAAAAACCTCTGAACAAAATAAACTATTGTTTCTACCTCTTCAGGCCCCACCGCGTCTGTTACCGGAAGGGGGATCGCTGCCCCTGAGGGATTTCGGCAGCACAAAGCGATGGCGGGAGCTGGTTACAGGAGTGCAGGCCCAGAGCCTCACAGAATGGCCTGAGGCACCAAGCTGCGATTGCTTGCAATGGGCAGCGGATTCCTAAAGGCCTCTGATGCTCTGGGATGCAGAGATCAAGGCTTGGTCCTTTGTTACCTAGCGAGACCCCTGGGCTGCCTCTGCGCCAAGCAGTCCAGCTACCAGCTTAACATTCCCCCTCTCCCACATGCAAAGTTGCCTCAGCTCACGGCCTGTGAGAGGTCAAACACCCTCCTCCAGCGGGAAGAGGGACAGGTAACTGGGTGGAAAATCCTCTCCCAACTCATCACTTTTCACTCTCCCTCGTGAGCGTGGAAGGTGACATGCTGCACACTTAGCAATGCTGCAGCCCTCGGCCGATATGCAGTAGCCCCCAGGAGCCACAGCCGGGGACAGGCGCAGAGGAGCACGGAGCCCCTCATCTGACTCTCTGACCCCTGAGGCTCCAGGATGCGGGACGGGAGGGCAGCCAATGCAGTGGTCATGGTAGCCAGTGGGGTTTGCAGCAAGAGAGGAGGGGCCAGCTGTGACTGACAATAGCTGATTTATTTCACAAGGTGGGGGGCGGTCTCAGGTTCTAAGTCTGGAAGCAGCATGGCCTGCAGGCAGGGTCTGGGCTAGGTGGCCAGCGCTGCCCTCCGCTGGTGGCCCCAGAGCCTGCAGCTGCCCGAGCTCATTTAAGCACCCAGCCTCTCTTGGGGTCCCAGGCTGATTTCCCCCTTCCAGGCCAGCAGCTGTGGGCAGAGCAGAGAGTCCCCTCTGCTGCTTCCAGGAGGCGGCGAGGGACACCCCATAGCAGGTGATGCAGAGGACACCCATGAGGAGAAGGCCCCCACCCAGCAGGATTGCCAGGACGATGAAGATGAGGTGCTGCCGGTGCGCCGCTGCAGGCTTGCTGGGAAAGACGGAGGGGTACGCCGGCGGGGAGCAGGAGTGGGAGAGCTCGTGGAAGGTGCAGAAGGGGGGGCAGGCGGTGCAGTTGTTGGCTGTGTCCCCCCGGCAGGTGTAGCAGGACGGGTGGCAGGTGGCACAGACCTGGGCAGGATGTGGGCTCCTGTCCAGGCTGGGGGACCTCCTGGATCGGTTGTAATAGCGGGGAGGGCAGTAGGACAGGCAGAGGTGCTGGAACGCATAGAAGGCACTGCTGCATTCTGTGGGGTGAGGGGCAAGGGTTAGCCTCAGGCTATGTACTGCAACATGGGCTGAAATGCAGCCACCTCTAGGGTGGGCGGGCAAGAGCCAGCACAGAGCCGGCTGCACAGCTGTGGGGCACGATCTTACTGAGGTGCTCTGGCATGGCCAGTGCCCACACGCAGCAGAGGGGAGCCTGGGCCCAAATCCACAGAGCTATTTCAGTGGCAGTAAGGAGCCTAGATACCTTGGAGGATCTGGGCCTTGGTGTTTAAGGTCTCCTCCAAGAAAGCCCCCCACGTGGAGAACACCAGTTACTGCTCTCTGCGGTACAAAGGGTTAAATTGGCCTTGGCTGGATTCAAACCTGTGACTCCAAGGAATCTAAGTGGTTTCTAGTTCCAGCCTGCTGTACAGAGCACTGATATCCCCTTGGGCTTAAGGACAGACAGGCACACTGAGAAACTCTCAACTGCTTATGGCTGTGGGATTGATTCAGCCCCAGCCCGGCCTGGTTTGCTGAACCCAAGTTGAATGGCTTAGCAGCCCCTCTAGCCAAGCCGGCCATGCCCCATTGTAATGCCCGACTGAAGAGGGGGAAGGACACCAGGCTGACATGAAGCAGGCTTCCCCCAATTCATTCCTGGGGCCAGCAGGAGATGCCAGTATGGCCAAGGCCTGGCGCACAGCACCCCCGAAAGGATGGTCTGTCACTCAGTGACCCCCCGGCTCACTGAGGAGGGCCACTGACTGGATTTTTGGAAGACCCAGCCAGGAGAGTCTAAAGGGAACACAGAAGCATCTTCAGGGCTGCGACACGGACGTACCCCCCCACCC
The DNA here is from genome assembly GCF_007399415.2 of Gopherus evgoodei. Classification (NCBI taxonomy): domain Eukaryota; kingdom Metazoa; phylum Chordata; order Testudines; family Testudinidae; genus Gopherus; species Gopherus evgoodei. The sequence continues at coordinate 3,998,155 of NC_044343.1, forward strand.
CAGCTCACCAGGCAAATGGCCTCCTCTGAGGTGAGCTGAGGTAACTCCTGGGTGGCCAGCTGCCCCTGGGGTGGGTGGGTGTCAGGGAGAGCCAGCCATGTGGCTGTAGATAACTCTTGACTTTGCCTGAGGACTACAGCAAAGCCCCATGCTAATGAGTCTATTGGTGCCAGGGTGGTAATGAAGAACCAGGACAACTCACCTTCGCACGCTCCCTCGGAGTCCCGCCTCACACACTCGCTCACAACGGAGGCTGCTATCTTCCTGGCCGTCATGTCCTCGTCCGTTCCGTAGAGCTGCAGGACGAAGCTGGTGAGGAACCCTGGGAGAGGGGGTTCAAGAGAGGAGTTTCAGACTTGATGCAGTGGAGCCCATGATCCCAAATGCCACGAATTTCCTACAAGTCACCCACCCGGGCACTTCACGGAGCTCTGGCCCAAAGGCCCCTGGTGAGGGAGCTTTCAAGGATCCGAAGCAGGTGCAACCTCACTAGCTCCAGAATCCCCATGAGAAGAGGGAATTTAGCTCAGGCCCTGTGCACACTGAGTGGTGCAGGAGAAGGATGGCATAAACAGGACAGCAAAGGAGGGGTGCACAGGGGAGGAAACGAAACCGGGCTCAGGGGCACCACTGGTTCCTGGTGCACAAGGGATTAACTCTGGCTCTGCTTCCCCCTGCACAAGTGTTCAGAGGAAGAGCGGTGAACAGCCACCTGGGAGACACCACTGCCTTTGGGAACAGTCGCTCCCACTGGGAGACAGCAACATAACAACTAACCCGGGAAGAGACCTTGCTGCCTGGAACTCCTCTGCTGGCCTACAGGGGAACATGGCTCCATCTTTAAGCACATCCCCGCTCGCCGAGCTGTTCAGCAGCCTGGGATGTCCTGAACTCTGCTCACCCTCAGCTAACCAGAGGAAAAGCAGCTGTAGCGATAGCAATGGGGCTCTTGCATACGTCTCCTGCATGACGGGGACGCTCACCTGTGTTGTAAGCATCACCCTTGTTCTCTAGGAAGAGCGTCCAGGTGCCCCGTGGGTCCTCGTCCCAGAAGTGCGTGGACATGAAGGACCAATCCCTGTAGCCCTGGTTGCTGGTGTCATATGGCCTAGCGGGGGTGGGGGAAGGGAAATTCACAAACCCTTCAGACTTTGGACACTAGAAGGTCATGGGATGCACTTCAGAAACCCAGAGGTGAGCGTTGGACAAGTATCCGGGTTCTTACAATGGCAGCATCAAATGTACCAGAGCCCGAGAGACATAGCTTGCCTTAACCATTTGCCTTTCTAGCAGAAAGGCTTTTCAAAGCAGCCTTCACCTCACAGCCCTGCTGGGGTAACTGTCTTCTGGGCATACACTGCTCTCCTGCTTGGGTCAGGAAGGAACCAGTGCCCCTGTAATCTAGTGCATTGTGGAGGTTGTGGCTTCCCCTCGAGGAGACCGGATACCACACCAGATAATCCACGGATGCATTCCAATGCAGCAGTTCTGATGTCCCCAGCACAATGGTTCCATATAGAGACACAACCTACCTCTCATCTAGCTGGGACCCCCCTGTCCCCCGCATACTCGCCTTTAGCAATATGGGAAGGGCAGGGTGGTTGTAACCCTGACACCTGCAAGTTGAGAACTCCTATCCTAGTGCCACGGCTCGTTTGGAGCAATCACACTCCCTGAGATTCAGGTTTTAAGTTTTTATAACCATGAAATTCCCATTTGATCACTGCAGGCTGCACCCCCCCACACCCCCACTCCGTGGAAGTACCAGCAGGAAGTGTTCAGTCCACACCTTACCTGATGGCCACCAGGGTGGACTTGGTTCCCATTGGGCTGGTCAGAGAGATGGCCAGATCCCCTCTCCTGCTGTAGCTTAGAGAGATGCGGACCTGGACGTGCTCCAGGGAGCGGATATGCCTGGTCCTCCCGATGCAGGTGGAGACTTCTTTGCTGACTGTGAGTTTTGAGCCTATCTCCCTGCCAGGAGACAAGAAGAGGAGGTGAAGGTGTCTGCCCCAGCTTGGGGCCCAGAAACCCAATGAGACCAGGAACGGGGGAGTCTGCTACTAAAGCCTCTTGCTTCAGCAGATGTTTTTTAATGAAACCACAAAGGAACACATCAGGTCAGGTGTGTCCAGCAAACTGGAGCTAAAGCAGAGCAGAGCTCTGGGATAAAAGTTCATAGGGTCCAAGCAGAGGATGGGGATCACTCTTTGCGGGCAGGGTTATTTTTCTGGGGGAGGACCCCACAGTGTCCCAGCTCTTGTCCCCAAGAATATGAGGGACAGGCAGTCACTAATCTTTGCTGCCACCCCCTTTAACACGCACACACAACTGAAACAGCAGGAGCTCCTGAAGTGCTGTGGTGTTTGTAAGTATCCAGCCCATACTTGAGACCTTGGGATGGAGACCAGGTTCCCATTTCCCTGCAAAAACGTCCTCGGGAAGTGGTTCCCAGCTCCTGCTTTTTCTACTAGAATTTCCCCTGCAACGCACAACACAAGGGGTCAGATTCCACCAGGATTTCTTCTCTTACAGGGGCACGTAGACAACCTTGACGGAACACTTCCTCTGGGGCCTGGTTGTAGTCCACTTCTTGGCCAGGTCCACCAGATCTCCAGCATCCAGGAGTCCATAGCCGTAATGGTGGCTTACTGAAAAACAGACACCCAGTCCAGGGAAGGATCAATGAGCCCCAACACCGGACTGCTAAGCCGTGACTTATTGCTGCCAGATATGCTGGTGAAAAATCAGCTCTTAGATACCCAAAGAACCAGCATTTTCTTTCCCAGCAAGCATGAGAGGTGCACTTGGTCTAGATGCTGCAGCGTTTATGGAGACCACCAACAGCTGATGAAGGCTGGTAAGGGCTGCAAGCCTCTTGTTCTTTTAAATACCATGGTGGAAGTAACTAGGGTCCCGGTAGCAATTTTCACTGAGTAAAGATCTAACGAGCAGCCTCACCTTTGCGTCCGACTCCGTTCAGGGCCCAGTCTTCTGCCTGCAGGTGGGCTGGCTTGGAGGCTCTCACCATGAGATGCTGCATGTCGCGCCAGGTCAGTGCTGGGCTAGAGACAAGGAGCACTTTGGGAAAGAGGTCTCCTGTATCAAAAGGCTGAGGTGACTCTGGGGCTGGCGAGAGGGGGCAGGTGGCTTCTGCTCATCCACACAGCAGGTAGAGCATGGGCAAGCTTTCTCCAGACTGTCCCAGCTTGGAGAGGCCACGTTACAGGGTTAACAGCAGACCATCTGTGGCTCATTCAGTCCTTGGCTTCTCTGCCAACATGGGGGGCCAGTTAGGGCAGATGGTGGGTTGGACACCCAGCCATGTGGACTGGATGGAGACCCCCAACTGGTTTCCCGCAGGCAGCTGAACAGCTGGAAGGGGGCGTTAGCTTTGGTTCCCTGTAATGTATCCCTGGAGAGAAGACTGCATAACCCAGGTCATCATGAGCTATTTTAGTTACCGTGTTTGCTTTTGTCAGGGTGATGGGGACATATTTTGACCGTAATCCCTACAGACATTCTTATGGACTCTGGAAAGAAGCCCTAGCAGATTCCCTGGGGGTAGCGGCTTCGTTGCTGAGGCAGGGGCAGCCTTAGGAGGTAGGAGTGCAGCGTGAACGTGTGTTCTACCTACTTGGCCTCCAGAGCGAGCGCGATCATCCCAGCAGCCAGGGGGGCAGAGGCCGAGGTGCCCGTGTGCTTGTCCGTGCAGCGGTGCCGCAGGTCAGTTGTCACCTGGGGAGAGAGGGTAGGTGAGGAACCCATGGGATTGGCATCTCAGAGAGATGCAGAGACACATTCTGTGCTGAATCATCTGCTGGGTCTGAGCAGCCTTTGCTGGTAAAGGAGCAGCAGTGAAATTCAGGGCAGAACTCTCAAGCCATCAGTCTGCTCCGCAGTCGGCCAGAAGGGGTCACTGCTGAGCCGCCTCTTGGCTGGGGCCCCGCTACGGTGGGCCCTTGAGTGCAGCCTTAACATAGGGGAGAGAGGAACGGGCGGGGGGGGACTCACGATCTGCTTCTCGCTCTTGATGCCGCTGCTGTAGGTGGTGGTGAGGGTGGAGGCACAGGCCTCGCTGTACCAGGGCACCCGGCCGCTCTGGGTCGCGCTGCCCACCGACAGGGTGTAGATGCTGTTGGTGTACCCATCGCAGTTACAGTTGTCCGAGTGGATGCCGCCATTGCCAGAGGCCCAGACGAAGAGAGACCCCAGGCCGCCGCGCCCCTGTGGGGAGGGGAGCAAGCAGGGACCAGTGTTACAGTGCGGGGTGGGGGGGACAGAGTCCCTGCTGCAGTGGTGTTAATATGGTGCTAATGTGGCACAGGGCTCCTCCCAGCTCCCCTGTCTGTTGGCAGTGGGGGGATTCCCGGGTCCTGGCTACAGCTGACCTCGTTTCCATGGAAACACAATATACTGTAGTTAAGCTGACCAATCCCCACCTGCCGCAGCATGCGTACAGGGTGCTATTTCGGAGGGGGATGGGAGTAAATAGGAAGGGTGGGGCTAGTCCCATGTAAAATTATACCCAACAACTGTTCATACTGGATCAAACCAAGGCTCCAGCTAGCTTAGCCTTGATCAGCAGGCTGGCTCTGATGCGTCAGTGGAGGGCAAAAAAGGACCCAGCACCCAGGGCCATGTCGTGCATGGGGAGCAGAATTCCTCCCTGAACTGGCCCCAGGTGCCTGGCTGAGAGCTGCCCCGCTCGGGGGCTGGCGTAGCAGAGTGCCCAGTTCGGTGCTCTCCAGCCCACGTCATCCCTCCCCTTCAGAAGTCACAAACCCCCTTTTCAGAGGCAACAAGCCAGCAAAGGAACCAAGTCCAGAACCCGCGCTTACATTCGCTATCCCCTTGTAGAAAGCTTCCAGGGCCAGGATCCCAGGTCCATCCACAGTTTTACCATCATCCTCTGGGCCCCAGCTTGCACTGTAGATGTGGATGTGTTGGGGGCGGAAACTCAAGGACTGAGCCTCCACGATGTCTGTGATGGGACCATCGAGCATCCTCACACCTGTGGGGCCAGGGAAGAGAGAGCGGCTAAGTCACAGGTCTCAACGAGCCAGCACTGCCCTTAACAGGCCCATGAGCCTCTCCCACTCCAGGTCAGGCAGGCGTCTCCAGTTGCTGGGGTTAGCATGCAAGCCTCCATGCTAGCCTCATAACCATGACCCTACCAAATTCACAGCCATGAAGAACGCGTCACAGACCATGAAATATGGTCCCTGTACTATACAGATTTCGCAGGGGAGACCAGCGTTTCTCAAATTAGGGGGCCTGACACTAAAGGGACTTGCAGGGTATTTTGGGGGGCGGGGGGGAGGTTGCTGTATTGCCACCCTTACTTCTGCGCTCCCTTCAGAGCTGGGCGGCTGGAGAGTGATGGCTGCTGACCGAGCATCCAGCTCTGAAGGCAGCACTGCCGCCAGCAGCAGTGCAGAAGTAAAGGTAGCAGTATCACAACCCCCCCCTACAATAACCTGTGACACCCCCCACACACACACACAACTCCTTTTTGGGTCAGGACCCCTACAATTACAACACTGTGAAATTTCAGATTTAAATAGCTGAAATCATGAAATTTACAATTTTTAAAATCCTATGACCATGAAATTGACCAAAATGGCCTGTGAATTTGGTAGGGCCCTAATCATAACATCACCCTTTGCAGCAGCTAAGCAAGAGCTCCCTCTAGTGTCACTCAAGGCTCCAGCTTCAGCCAGGTCAGCCTAACCTTGAGCACTTTGCATATGTTCAGCGCAATGCCCAGGCATTAACCAGTCAATCTCTGTAGCCAGAGCAGCATGGTGAGGCAGGGATGGGGTTTTCACTATTCTACAGATGGACACACAGAGGTTAAGGGACCAGATGTTCAGAGATGCTGAGCACCTGCAATTCTCATTGGTTTCAAATGGATTTGTAACTACTTGCTCCTGCTGCAAAATAAAATTAAAAAAAAAAATCAATCAGGTCCTAATTGATTGTCCAAGCCCTTGCAGTACGTAATCGGCAGAGCTGGATTGAGAGCTCTGGAGCTCCTGCCCTCATGCCCTGTGCTCAGTCCACTAAACTGTGCTGCCTTTTACGATAGTTGCATTCTGTTTTAACCAAGAGTTTGGTTTGAGAGGCCAGAACTGCCCTTATGCTGTACAGCCAAGTCCCTGTTCTGTGGCCATGCACTCCCCCAGAGGTCTGGGCAAGCTCGGGCCCTCCCTTCCCATGGTATCTGGGAAGTATCACACCAAGAAAGCAGATGGCTTACCTCCAATTTTTGCATTGTACGCGACGCCGACTCCACAGAGTCTGTTGTTGGCTGCCGCTGCCACCTCTCCTGCACAGCGTGTCCCGTGCCTGAGGGACAGAGGCAGGGAGCAAGAGTCACCACAGCCATATCTGCCAGTCAAACAGCCAGATTCCTCCATATGCTCTGCCTTGCCATGAGGTACAGCGCATGCTAATGCTGACTAGCAGCTGTTCCTCTCCCTGGAATATTCCAGTGGAGCAGGGAGGGTCCCTCCTTAAGTCACCTTGGGGGGCTGCTTTCCATTTGGGCACGACTTAGTCACATGCAAGTCGTGGGAAGTGGTGCAGTAAGTGCTGGCAGGTGGGATGAGAGAGAACCACTGAAACCACCAGCCTGCCAGATGGCCCAGAGAGCATTACATTTGGTCACTGTGAGAGGAGGAGGGGCCAGACACAAGGTTAGAATCCTGCTATTTGAGTCAGCTGGGGATTCACGGTACTGGACACTCTGGGGTGCACTGCGCCCTGCATACACGCACTGGTGGGCCTGCCAGACCAATATCACGATCGTAACGTCTTCACTGCAGCTGAGATGCTGCTTAGTGTCACTGCCTAGGTAGGTGCAAACCTGAGGCAGATCCCTCTGACTCCAGTCCAAGTGCCTGAATGTCCCCCCACAGGAACACGTGCTCTGTAACCCTAGTCCTTCATTGTTCAGGGACAGAATTCGCTTCCACCTTCTTCACCTCAGTGCATCCTGATAGTGAATCTCATGACGCATCAAGAGGACAACCCTGGAGATCAGCTATACCAGAGAGACAAAATCCCCAAGGCAGGGGATTTAGATCTGACACCCCCAGCAGCAGCACCCCTGCTTGCTGCGGGAACTCACCGATTCTCATCCCAGAGGTTGTAACGAGGCTGTGGGTCCGGATCGTTGCTGTTGAAGTCATAACTCGCAAGGGGATCCTAAAGCAAGACGAAACACGAAGGTGAGAAGACCCTGCTTAGGAAAGCATGTCTTTGTTACAATGGACATTATACATTCGCTTTAACCCCTAGAATGAAACCAACAACCAGGTAAATAATCAGCATCTATAGAGCACTCCACATGGTGAGTGTTCTTCACAAGTGTTACCATGTGCTCCTATGGGACACTGATAACAATAGCCCAGGGGTTAATCCAGGGAAATCCTATGGCCTGTGTTACACAGGAGGGCAAACGAGATGATCAGAGTGGTTGCTTCTGGCCTAATAATCTATTAATCCATATTTTAATAACAGGAAACAAAGATTACCTAAAGTAATTCAGTAGCAGAGACAGGATTAGAACAGGAATTCCTGGCTCCTAGCCCTGTGTGTGTATATATGTGTATATATATACACACACACACGTTTATTAAACAGGATTTAATTCTACAAAGTTGCACTGGTTTACCACTCTTCTGGTTTAAACTCAGTTACACCAGTTTAACTTAGATGCAAATTAACCTGATAGAAAACAAGTTTAAATCAATGTACACAACTTTCACTGGTTTTGACAAAGTCTACTTATAATCACACCTTTGGTTAAACTGGTGCTACTCTGTGTTTTGACCGGAGCACAAGGATACCTAATGCTTTACAAAGGAAGTCTGTGTCATTATCCCCATTTTAAATATGGGGATAATGGAGGCAAAAGGAGGTAAAAAGTCACTTGCTAAAATAACCCAGCAGGTCTGTGGCAAAGCCAGGAATAGTCGTCAAGTCTCCTGAATCCCATCCCAGTGCTTTGTCCATTAGCCCAGTGGTTCTCAAGGGGTACGTGCACCCCTGGGGGTAGGCAGAGCTCTTCCAGGGGGTCCATCAACTCATCTAGATATTTGCCGAGTTTTGCAACAGGCTACATAAAAAGCCTTAGCAAAGCCAGTACAAACTACAATTTCAGACAGACATTGATTTGTTTATGCTGATCTATAGACTATACAGAAATGCAAGTACAATATTTATATTCCAGTTGATTTATTTTATATGGTCAAAATGAGAAAGGAAGCAATTTGTCAGTACTAGTGTGGCTGTGACACTTTTGTATTTTTACGTCCGATTTTATAAGCAAGTAATTTTTAAGTGAGGTGAAATTTGGGGCTACGCAAGACAAGTCAGACTCCTGAAAGGGGGACAGTCATCTGGAAAGGTTGAGAGCCACTGCATTAGCCCATGCTGCCTCTCTGGGAGAGGATATGGCTGCGAGGGAGGAGTGAACCCAACTTCTATGCAATTTAGAGGACATACAAGGTGCACTATAGATGATCACTTATTTAGGAGATTCAGTTGCTCCTTTCTCCATTCGTTTTCTAAACATGTGCTGGGATTCAGCTTCCACTAATTACATCTCGTCATGTTTCTTTGGTCTTGGATATTTCTTTTATAGAAGCCATTTCAAACTTCGGAAGTTTCCCTCACTGAAGAGGCTAAGCCTTTTGATCCAGCCATCCAGATGCTGGGCTCCCCAGGGGTGAGCCCCACCACCCCAGGATAAAGGTTCTGTCACAGCTTCTCCTCTTCCTTGCAGGAAATATGCTACAAAGAAGCACCTCGCTGTAGCTGATCAATCCCAAAGGACTCAGCTGTGGAGGTCACAACATTGGGATGCCTGGATAGTTTCAGATTGATCTTACATAGTTAGCAGACAGATCGGGGTGGTCTCTCTCCAGTCCATCATCCAGGATGGAGAGCACCACGCCCAAGCCGGTGTACCCTTTGCTCCAAGCGGTAAGGATGTTCAGGTCTGGATGGACATCGTTGTTCTGAAACAAAAGCCAGACCAGGTTTGAGCACAAAGGTCCATTCTGGCCTGTGATCTATGAATCACCTTTACGAATCATAGAATTGTAGGACTGGAAGGGACCTCAAGAGGTCTTCTAGTCCAGACTCCTGCATCAAGGCAGGACTAAGTATTATCTAAACTATCCCTGACAGGTGACTGTCTAACCTGCTCTTAAAAACCTTCAATGACAGAGATTGTTCTGATTTATTACCAGTATTATTCCTACTTTACAACTAAGGAAAATGAGGCATGCAGTGGTGAAGTGAATGCCTCAAGCAAGAGAGCTGAAGAATAAAAGCCAGAAGTCCTGGCACCCGGTTGGCTGCTCTAAACGCTAGAACCCACTTCCTCATGGACCGTTAAACCAAAAAGAGGATCAGACAGGAGAAGGTAACAGAATATAAATTCTTACCATGTACCACTGTTTATGGAACCAAGGATCTGTTGGCACGACAGCGATGGTTCTTTTCGTACGCCTCTTCAGCGTTTGCTGCTCAAACCACTGGACCTAGATGGAGAGGAGTCACCCTTCTTAATGCCAGGGAAAGCAGCAAGTTCCTCTTCGCCGGTCTACTCCCAGTGACAGATTTCACCTCCCATTGTACATTTCCCATACCACTTAGGCCTTTGTGCTCTACCAGCTTGGTGGAAGGGCCATTTTAACCATACATCCAGAGGTTTTCCGTAGCCACTGAAGTAGATCTCATTTCCTGAAGCTTTAGTCTATGGTTGCAAAGTACTAACAGAAAAGACCCTCTATCGATTCCTAACCAAATCAGTTCCAAAGTCTGTTACAGACATTGTAACTGACAGGACACCAAATTAATTAGGAGATCTTTGGCAAACGCATCCAAGGTTTGCCTCTAGAAGACTACTTCTAGGAAAAATAACATTGGCAGTTGCTCATAAGATAAAAGGGCTATTGGTCCTTATGCTTCAGATCTGATCACACGCTGGGGCTCAAGAAGAAACTCTCTCCACCAAACAAACAGTGGATAGTAACATACTATTAGTTCTCCTGCCGTCCTCTGAAGCACTGGCCACTGTCAGGGATGGGCTATCAAACCTGCATTCAAGGTTACACGTGCTGGTTTGACAGCACAGCAACTCCATTCAATCGGTGCCTGATCTGCAGTATTTATAGACAGAACTATGGAAGCCAATCCCTTGGCCGATCCCTTTCCCTCTTAGCTCGGACAGGAGGAAAGAGCCCGTGCTACGTCTCAACCAGAAGTCAGGAGCTCCATGCAGGAGTAACTCGGTGATATTCTCTGCCCTGTGCTATGCAGGAGACCAAACTAGATGCTCACAATGGTCCAGTTAAAATTCACGAACACATTTTCTAACAAGCTGAAGTTCTTTTGAGCTTCCACCACAAATTACACTCTGTTCACCTTGGGCTCTCTTTTCAGATGCACATGCCAGCCCCAGTGTCTGTTCAGCGATTCCTGCACCATGCCTCGGTGTTTGAAATGGTAATAGTGTTCCCCTTCAATTATCTGCAGAAAGAAGAGTTATATATAAGGCTATGACATGGGGACAACCAGAACCCACCAGGGAAATTAACCATGTATGCCTTTCAGCATAATAAACTGCAGGATCTGTCATTTACTGAGTATACAAGCCAAATCTCTTCTCCCTTATAAGCACGTCCTCTGGGCATACTTTAATATATAAAAACAGGCCTGTTGCATTAGGAGTTTCCATTCTATATTCACCTTTGTCATTTTAGAATTCCCTTCAGAGTAATGGAGAGCTAACGTTTCTGATCTACTTGCCAACTGCTGGCTGACTGGGGTGGGTCTCTCCATGTTTCCATTTTCTCAATCATGGGGCACTAAGTGAAACCACAGTGAGTGGCAGTTTGAATGGACAGGCATCCACCGAAGATCCTGAGCCCTGAGCACTCCAGAGAGCTGGTTCCACAATCGGTTAGCAAATGACGTATTTTAAAGCGAAAGGCGGAGAGAAACAAGACAAAGATCTGCACAGCCTTTTAAATATTCTAGGAGGCCATTTGGATGCTACAGCAGAAAGGTAGGGAAGGACACAGAGGTGGAGCTGATAAAGAGGAAATCCTTGTAATAGCCAATCTCAAGCACAGAGTCTCTACTTAAGAGAGAAAAACGTTTTGTGGCAAGTTTTGGCTCAGAACTAGGTTATTCATGCAGCTGAGTTACCCTGAAAACAGGCCTATACAATGGTAAAGACAAGCAGTTGTTATTTAGCAAAGCACCACTCAGATAAAGGTTGGTTTCGTGATTGAAACATTACCTTGTAGGGAACATACTGCCAAGGACACAGCAGAGGGTGGAAAAGGGGCAAACAGATGTTCAAATACCCAGACTCAAAGTGAATGGAAGGTGGGAAGTGGTTGTACTATTTCAGAAGTCTCAGCAATGCAGAACACCTAGAATAAAGGACAAGTAGAAATCCTAGAGTATATTCAGAGAGCGACTGTGAGAGGAATCAAAGAAAAACAGCTAAGATAATAGATTTTGGAACGAAGTCTGAAGGAGGTGACATTGAATTAGTGGGACACCTGGCTGTATGAAGCACCACCGTTCCCCCTGCTCAGGATTTTATGAAGAGGGCAAACCATTGTATAATCAAAGCGAGCACCATGGAAGATAGGTAGGTCAATATCTGAAAAAAAAAAATCAAGGTGGAAAGTCAGTTGGGGGCTTGTTTTGGTACAACAGAAGATCAGATTAAAAGGTGGGGAGAGGAGGTCGTTTGTAACCAAACAGCTGCTCCAGTGGAGTTCTCAAGGCCTAAAACCAGTTGTATAGGCAGAGGAGGTGAATTTGATCTCTTATTGATTTACAGGGATACATGACAGGATGATGGTTGTCGGCCATTCAGAACTAAAAGGAGATAAAGCTCTTTCAGATAAGGGTATTCACTGGCAGGCTGGCTTTGTGTTCAGTAAGACAGTGTAGGGAGGTAGCATGATCTAGTGGATAGAGCACCAGACTGGGAGTCAGGATCCTGGGTTCTATTCCCAACTCAGCCACTAACCTGGTGCATGACTTTGGGCAAGTCACTTCCTCTGCCTTCCTCCCACCCTTTATCAGTCTGGTTTCTTTAGACTGTGAGCTTTTCAGGACAGTAGCGGTCTTTTACTAGACGTTTGTACAGAACCTAGCACAGCAGGGCCCCAAATCTCAACTGGAGCCTTCTAGGTTTTAGAACACTAAATAAATATAAATAAAAAAAGTGCAGAGAATGTGTCCAGAGAGATCAGGGAATGCTGAACGGAGACATGGACTGCAGGGTTTGGAAAAGCAATTATCCCTTCTAGTATTACTATTACATTATTAAAAATTTAATGGAAATGTTTTCATTAATCTAGGATTTTTTGGTAAATTTTTTTTTTACCAAAACTTAATTACGGGCCCAACTATAATGAGAGAGACCTGATCTGCACCAAACTTTTCTTCCTTAAATTGCCATCCATTACTAATCCCCTGGTGGCAGCGTTAGTGCAGATAATGGGCTGGACACCAGTGATATTTTCTATACAACCTTGCGGTATAATAGGGCCTCTCTTTAAAGATTCATTTGCATCTGCTGTCAATGCCATATGCATCATGTATGCTTTCAGCTTGAGCCTTGTATGAGGAGGAATTGGTAATGATGCTAGAATGTCACCATTTAAAAATAAAAATAGACCCTGAGAAAAGCTTCTCAGATACAGATATCAGAGAGAAGAGGGAGAGTGAGGGGAGGAAAACGGATAAATAAGAGGCAAGGTTTGCAGGAGAAAAAGATTGCATCATCAAATGGCCCCTATGCAGGGCTGGCCCAGAAGTCTCCTACTCCGTCCTAGGTGCAGTATTGTAAAGAATAGTCATCTTTAATTGCAGGCCAGGCAAGGTCACTATCAGAGGTGTGAACTTCTGCAGCAGGTCTGCCTTTCATTAGCTCCCATTGCAGACAATCGGGTGGGGGAGGGACCTGGCCCCCTGGCTCTCAACAGGAGCTTTTCCATCTGGGGAACAAATGTTGGGGGTGTCTTTGGAGGGAGGTGGGTATGCCTCACTCCCCAGCCCCCCTTTTAGAAACATCTCTCCCCCCCCCTTCTTGGAAAGGGGGGGTGGAACAGGAAATTGACTGAATCCATGGGGAAGGGAGGGGTGTTGGGAAGGAGAAGGGAAGAGTGTGGGAGCAGCCACTCATGGGAAGGGGGTGTTCAGTGGGGCAGGAGCCTCAGGAAAAGCAGGGTTTGGAGCAGGGGGAGAAGGTTGCTGGGGCTAGGGGTGGCATTTGCAGATTGCCCCTCCTCCGCCCCCGAGCAGCCCCCCGCCCCTCACCTGCCCCAGGCAGAGCAGCCCGTGCTTGCGGGCCAGGCGCTCGGCCTCCCGGGCCCCCGCGGGCACCCTCACCGCCCAGCTGCTCAGGTAGATGCTGAGCCCGCTCAAGCAGCAGGAGGCGCCGGCCAGCAGCAGCCAGAGGCGGAGCCAGGCAGCCGCCCCCGCCATGGCTCAGCGCAGATCCGGTCTCCCCCGCCCAGGGGGAAACGCGGGGCCACCCCCGCCAAGGGGCCCTTAAATACCCCCCCGCCCCGGAGCTGCGGCCTAGCGCTATGCCTGAAGCCGGGCCCTCGATTTTGCCTCTCTCCCGGGCCGGGGAAAGCTTCCTCGGGCTGCCCCACTCCACGTGTTCACACCCCGCCCCAGCCGGGGTCGCCATAGCAACCGCAAGCCAAGGGAGCCGGGCACGGCACCCTCGGCTCCCAACAAACTACAAATCCCAATGGGCTATGCGAGGAGAAACGGCCGTTCATGGGCTGCGAAGCCTTCTGGGAGTTGTAGTTTTTTTTAAAGCCTGGCGCAAGTGTGTGTTTTCTGCTTCCTGTGATGATATTGGCCGGGCTGGAGCATCGTCTGTGATTGAAAGAAGATGACAAAGCGTGTGTGTGTGGGAGGGCTTTCTTTCTGTAATAAATATGTCTGTAAATATATTTTTTTATTATTATTATTGGTTTGCATCAAGATAGCACCTAGGGAGCTCGGGTCATGAGCCAGGACTGCCCTGTGCTCGGCGCTGTCTAAATACAGAACTAAAAGACAGTCCCTGCCCCCAGGAGCTCACCATTGCAAACACTGTGTGCACCCCATCCCCTTTGTCAGGCTCTTCCCTCCGCCTGCTACCTTGGCTCCCACCTGCCCTGCTCTCACAGGCAGGCAGCCTCTGTCCACAGTCTTGCTTCCCGAGCAAGGGGCGCAGCCGGGGAGCTTGTTTGCAGGAAGCTGCTGCTGCTCAGGCTGGGTCTCACCCTCCTCTAGTTCTGTACATTCGGCTGGGGCCTCTCCTCTGCTCTCCTGAGCCCTCCTGGCATTCCACGTGTGGCCTGCCCCCCACCCAACCCGGCCCCCTCGGACCCCCCTTCTCTCCTAATCTCCCCCCCACACCCTCTCCTGGTCCGTCCCACCTGCGTCCTCACCTGTCCCCTGTGACGTGCCCGGCCCCGGCTCTCACCTGGCTGCGCCCCGCCCCGCTCCCGCATTGGCCCGGCGCGGGGAGGCGGGCCCGGCCCGGCCGCTAAGCCGATAGAGAGCGAGAAGCCGCCGCTGGAGCCGGATCGCGGCTCGTCCCGTCGCAGCAGCTATGGGCTCCCTGCAGCAGCGCTTCCAGACCTTCCTCGACCAGCCCAGCCTGCTCACCGACCTGCTGGGCCGGCTGGAGGCCAGGACCGGCGTCAAGCGCTACTATCTGGCCACAGGTGGGAGTCCGGGAACAGCGCCCTCCGAGCCGGGGCGCTCCCCAAGGACACCCCCCCAGGGGACCTCCCGCTCCTGTGAACCCCCCTTGTTACGGAGCCAGGCGTGCTACTTCCCTCCCCCACCTTCCGGGGGGGATACTTCATCTGGCAGGGGGCTCCCTTTGACCTGTGTGGTGTCCCACTGCTGGGGAGCCGCTTGGGGCACCCCTCTTTCTAAGACAGGGCTGCCCAGAGGATTCAGGGGGCCTGGGGCAAAGCAATTTTGGGGGCGCCTTCCATAAAAAAAGTTGCAATACAATAGAATACTATATTATGGGGGCCTGGGGCAAATTGCCCCACTTGCCTCCCCCCATCCTCCCTGGGCAGACCTGTTCTAAGGGGACCTCACCACAGATCTCTGCCCATGCTCCCCAGGGACACCCTTTTTCAATATATCCCTGTCACATTCCTCCCACAAGAGACCCCCTTTCACCCTGAGATCTCCCTTCCCAATGCCCCCTCCCTTGGTGCTCCCTTCCCCCAAGGACTTGCCAGTTGATCCTTGCCTGGAAAGGGAAAGTCTTGCAGTTGCGCTCCAGGTAGAGTGACCAGACAGCAAATGTGAAAAATTGGGATGGGGGTGGGGTGCAATATAAGAAAGAGACCCAAAAATTGGGACATCTGGTCACCCTAGCTCCAGGCCTGTCCCATGAAAGGGCTTTGCTTGGCTGAGTCAGTTTTGAGGGAAGAGGGGGAGACCCTCACAAGAAGGAAGAGGCTGAGCTCTTTGAAACTCTGCCCCTTGCTGAACTCCCTCTCCTGGTCTCTGACCACATGGGACCTCCTTGGTTTGCAATGTACAGATCTCTAGGAGCTCTCTCCTCCACTGCCCAAAGCACAGTTGTTTCTGGGTCTCCTTGCTGCCGGGTGTGATGGTGTAGTGGGGGGTGGGGGGCAAGCTCTGGGGACTGGCACCGCCTGGTAGACCTGCTCTTGAGGAACACCTGGCTGGAGGATGTGACCCCTTTTCAGACAAGTTATTTAAGGGGCTAATAGAAGAAGTCAAAGTGTATCGCGCTGCAGGGTTTAAACCAAACTCTGCTTGGGATGTGGGGAGATCATCTCACATCTGCCTCCTGCGGGATTTCTTACAGCTTCGTCTGAAGCAACTGGTAGGTACTGGGTTAGATGGTCCTTGGGTCTGATCCAGTCCAGCAATTACTGTAGATCTGGTGTTTGCCTCCAGTCATGGCACAAGAGACATTGTTAACGTAGCTGCTTGTTTTGGCTGAATGGTCAGTCAGTGCTTCCAAGCTATACAGTACTTCAGCGACTGTTTGGAAAGTTCAGTGACTGTCATGAACTCGCCCCAGCGCTGCTCTGGGGGAAGGAAGTATCTTTGCATGGGTGAGGGAAGCACAGAGAGGTCAAATAATAGGCCCAACAGAAAGCTTGTGGCAGAACTGGGAACAGAAGCTGGAGTCCCTCATTCTCCTTTAGCCAAACTTCTCTTAGCTGCATTGGTTTTACACAAGACCATTCTTAAACATTTGCTGCAGGCTGATGCTAGGAATCAAAATTCCCAGCTCACAAGCACTGTTCTTGTGACCTGACTTTTGGAGTTAATGTGCCAATGAAAGACCTTCTTCCCTCTTTCTTAAAAATCATCTTTTGTGCTCCCCGAGGTCACACGGCGTCTAACGTCACATCCAGCCTTTGCTTGGCCGACTCTATGAAGTTCTTACTTCTGCTGCTGCACATGCTCCAGAATTTTTGCGGTAGCTGATTGCTGTAGCCTGGAGGATGGGACTGGCACAAGGCTACTCATTCATTTATAGCTGTAAGCATCCACTGCCAACTTCTAGTCTAAGTCTGATCGTAAAGGAACAAATAGAAAATTGCTCATTGGAAATTATATTTTGTCTCATCCCTATGTGGTGTATTCTCACCTGTCTCATTTCTCCTTGGACCAACCTGCAGGATTGTGGTCTATGTGGTCAGACCCCTGTGCTCAGCTCATGGGACAACTTGCAAGATTGGGCTTAGACTCTGGGGCTGAGATGGGGTTATTCTATCACACCTGGCACGTTGGGGTCCTGTTCCTGATTGCAACCTTTGGGTGCTGCTCTGATGGTGCATCACCTTGAGGCCTGCATGCTGGAGTACACTTTCCTTATTTGACCTTTACCTGGGACTTTCCTGGCTTTAAATGTTGTATGTCACAATGCTGGAAACATCTGCATAAAGAGACATTGTCATGTGGTTTTTTTGGTTTTTTTTTTTTTGAAGCAGGCAAATGTTTGCAGACTTAGCCCTCTGACATCCTTTCTGCCAAAGATCCAGGGGGTCTGTGTGGCACTTGGATAATTAGGATTTAATACTCTCCTTAGTAGAAGGACATGTAAATTATTATCAATCAGACTTAAGCTAGAAGCAAGTCTATGCTGAGATAGCTACTCTCTGTGGCCTAATGATTAACTCCTGTGAAAGGAGAGTCTGTCTCCTCCAAGCCACAGGGCTTCTCTCCCTCCCCCACCCCACCCTGCCAAGCTTTAATGCAAACTTTTTTTAGTCTAACTGCATTTTACTCCGATTTATTTTAATTACAATCTGGGTTACTGTACTGCAGAGATGCTGGCGCGGAGTCCTTGACAAGTTGTCAGTGTCTGCCTGCAGTTCAGCCATATGATGGGTAGTGGACCGCTTGAGAACAAAGGAGTATTAAAAAAGCAGCTCCCTTGTAACTGATCGGAAGCCGTCTGCTTCTGTTGCTGGGGTAACATTCCTGGCCGCTGTATGCAGTGAAAGGGGACGCTCCCGCAAAACGTAATTTGCCTTTTAAACATCATTGTTCTTGTTCCCTTTTAGATCTCTTTAAAATTCATTTCCCTTCCCCCACCCTCGCCCTGTGGGATGTTAAATGGAGTCATTAGTCTTTGGCCTCAGAAAACCAGGGATCTACTCCTATTCTAGAACATGATTTGAAAGGAGTATGGTTGTCATGCTAGACCTGCAGTGTGTGTGGCGGGGGGGTGGGGGTTTGCACTTTTTAACTAATATTTGCAAAGTGCTTTGGTGGTGTCTCATATTGGAGAGATCCATGCAATATGCTCTGGCTCTGACATTTTTCTTTTTTTGCTTGGGGTGGCAAAGAACCTGGAGTGCTGCCCCCAAAGGGCTAGAATGCTGCCCCTTGAAAAAGTACGCCCCAAGCACATGCCTGTCTCTATAATGGACTAGATTAGTGGAGGCCTTGCTGGGATGGACTGGGGTGCATTGGCAGAGTTCTGCACTGGGCAGGGCTGCGTGGAATAGCAGCTAGTGCAAAAGGTCAGGTAGAAGGTTGTCATGGAGCTGCAAGAGCTGCGCTCTGCCCCAGCTTTTAAACAGTCCCTGGGAGAAACCCAGGCCCCCAGTGGATCACCATCTTCCTTACTTGTACATCATGCAGCCTCAGTGCCTCAAAGGCTGAATCCTAGGGCTCCAGCACTCGGTTTCACCCCAGGAGCGCTGCCCAGCGAGTCCAGCTGAGATGCTTGCTCTTGGTCAGAGACTTTGTGCTCTTCGGGGACAATGCGCTTTAGCAAGCATTCGCAGTGACCCTACGCAGAGTAGGGTTTATTAGCTGAGTGTAACACAGCATTGAGGTGCCCTTAGATTACCATAGGGAAGCAAAGCTTAGCAGACGATCTGTCCTAGCCATGCCTGCGCTCCGCACAGCCAAACTACTGTTGGATCAATGTTTTTCGCTCTCTTGTATCTTTGTCTGTCCCAGGTGAGAGCTCCTGCTGAGCCACCTGACTCTCCTGCAGAGAGACGCACAGGTGGTCACGTGCTCTGCCTGCCCAAGGTCTTTGGATGTCGATTGTTCAGTCTCATTGTCTTTCTAGATCCTCCACTGATATGGGTGGGTGTCAGCCAACCCATTTTATGAACCATTCGTACCACCCCAGAGCAGGAACATCTCCTGCTCTGCCTCCAAAGCAGAGTTAACCCTTTTGCAACCACGGGGCAGCAATGAAAAGACGGGGAAACTGAGGCACACATAGGCCGCATAAAACTATTCTAGAAAATTCCCACTGTCACAAAGGGGCATTGGCCAAGCTGTCTGTGTAGGAGAACAGGGCTGGATTAGTGAGGAGTGCTGCATGTCAGGACTGATCTGCACTGGCAGAGCTGTGCGGCCAGCCTCTGCAGCCAGTCACAGTTAGTCCTTTTATGATCTGTAAGGAAAAGAGAAATCCAAACACACACAAGCAAAGGCCTTAATCCCACCTAATGAATATGGTTGCCCTCCCCCATGCTACCTTTTTTTCCCCTTTTGATACGTGTCCCATTGTAAGGCTTAAGCAGGCTGATATTTCAAAAAGTTCCTGCAGCTAAACTTCATGCAGCCCATAAAACCAATTTTAAGGTTCCCAACTGAGCCCACCACAATGTGATGCTGCTTTATTTTAAAGGGACGGTTGGCAAATGCCACCTTGCAAACCTTGGGTAGGGCTGAAATTACTCCTGCCAGTCAGATCCAGGGCTTTTACCCAGGACTTGCTGCCCTAAACCAGACCCAGAGTCAAGCTGGTCAGTGTCCTGCCTCCGGCTGGCCAACCCCTGGTTGTTCAGAAGAAGGTGCAAGAAAGCAGGCAAGTGTGGGTATAATCTGCCCCCTGTGAAGGCTGCCTCCTCCCCCCTAATAATTAGAGATTGGCCTAAAGCTTGAGGTTTTTATGTCCCTTTTGGGGCCCATCTGTGCTCTGCTCATGTTACATGCGCTGTAACATGACCCTCCTGTCCTGCCAAGTGTCATGTCCCTATTTGGTAACTTATCCACTGAATAAAAGTGCCTACTATCACAACTCGCTGATAGAGCACCAGAACACAGGCCTCCAGAGGAGGAACTCCAACTGTAACTGTCTGCAAATCAGCGTGAACCCATCCAGATCCCTTCAGACATGTACCGATGGGCATCTCTGCAGTCCCCAGTAGATTTGTTTGTGCTGGTGCAATGCCGGTCTTGCAGACTGTGGCACTGCTAGAGGGTGGGTGTGGGGGCAGGGGGTGTTAACTAGCTGCCACCCCTCCTCGACTGGGAGATATGCCTAGCCTGTAAATTGCAGCACCGGGGGGTATGTGGGGTGCTGCACTTACTGCTTTGCTCGTACTTGGCAGCAGTGCGTGTTCTTCCTGGACTTCGTGTCTCAACCTTTGTGCCGTCCCTGGATCACACCCAGCTGCTAGGAATACTCAGTGCAGAACTTAGGGTTTTCCCCTCTTCTAGGCCGGGCAGCATTCCCCTCTCCCTCTTGGTATTGAGTCAATCGATGATGTGGTTTTAACTACTGGGACTGGGAGGGTTTAATTCTTTAGTACACGTTTGTACAGCCAACGCTCAAAGACAGCAGCAAAGGTGTGTACGTATCGGGTCCTAGCAACTGGGAGACTCCCAGACAGGTTCCCTGAGCTATGGGGACCTCTGCCACCCGGGGGGGATCACGCTCCCCAGCTCTACTGCAGATGCCCAGGCAGGAGTAGGGAGAAGAAACCCAGCCCCATGCCACTGAATGCCCAGGCGAACATGCCAGTCCATGGGTCCCACCCCTCCAAGGGACCACCCGTACTGCAGCTGAGCTCAGGTCCTGGAGCAGGGTGGTAAAATTTTGGCTGTTCCCCACCATAATCCTCCTGCTCCTCCTATGCACCTCACAAGTTGTCCCTGTGTTCCTCCCTGTCCACCAGCTGTGGGCCCCCCATCCACTCTAAACCTGATGTAGAGGAGCAAATGAAGTTGTTTTGTTGTCCTCAAGTAACATCCCTACCCATCATAGTCCTTGCTGTCAGGTGTAGCAAACACATCCTACCTCTCCCCTACTAGCTTTCTTGTGTGACCTCCAGTAGTTCTGGGTCAAGCTAGGTCAGACATGCTGTGAGGTCAGGTCGCTGTAGGTGCGGCTGATCCTGGCTGATGCCCAGATCAGTGTGCAGAAGAAGACTCTTCTCCTGCCCCCACCCCCCATCCAACTTGTGGAGGAAGAGTTTGGGGGGTGGTTCTTCTGTTGCGCATGTCTGTATGGCACTAGCACCTAGAAGTCCCAGCTAAGATTTGGACCCCATTGTGCCAAGTGCTGTACATGTATGTAATAGTATCAGAGGGGTTGCCATGTTAGTCTGGATCTGTAAAAGCAGCAAAGAATCCTGTGGCACCTTATAGACTAACAGACGTTTTGGAGCATGAACTTTCGTGGATGAATACCCACTTCGTCGGATGCATGTAGAGACAACCCACGAAAGCTCATGCTCCAAAACGTCTGTTAGTCTATAAGGTGCCACAGGATTCTTTGCTGCATGTGTGTAATAGTCATTCTACCCCCAGGATCTCACAACTTTAATAGACAAGACAAAGCATGGGAGGGGAAAGAGGCACATAGAGAGGATATGCCTGTGGTCACACAGCAGGTCAAGGGCAGAGCTGAGAACTGAATGCAGGTCTTTTGAATCCCATGCCCCTAACCACTAGACTACACTGCATCTCAGGTCATCTGAGCTGGTTGTCTCCTTTGTTTGCCCCAGAAGGACCTGACTGAGGAGCAAGAATCCTGGGGTCTCAGGATGCGATAGGCAGAGAGCAATTCAATGTTTTCCCCAGTACTGCTGCTCTTACATGCAGCTGGTTTTAAAAACAGTACAGACACCACCTAGCATCAGCCTGAAGGCCAGCAAGAGACCTTCTTTCCATTAAACTAACTTGTAAGTTTTCAGATCCATTAGCAATGATGGATGCCTCTCCGCTTCATTTTCCTTTCTTCCAGAGCTTGCTAATGTCTCCTTGCAAACAGCTTGCCACTTAGTAGCAATTTTTGCTTCCCCTTCGCAGCAGGGAATGCAGCATGTTCCCGACCAGCCCGTTCTCCCGGCGGAGCTGCTCTCTGAGCTCTTGGAACAGATGGGAAGACCGGCCCTTGCACAGAGTCTCATGTGCTCTGCGGACAACAGGTTGTTCCTAACCTGGCAAATAGTTCCCCAAAGTTAAGGAAGCGATAGAAATGGGGAGGGGGAGGAGTGGGTGTGGCCTATGGGGTCATCCACCTTGAAGTGGTCAGTTCAAATCCAGCCCTGGCAGGTTCTACTGACTCCGGCAGCAGCCTCTGCCTCCCGTAGATGAAGTGAAATGACTCAGTCCAGTCCTCATCCATATTTAAAAAAAAAAAAAAAAAAAAAAAGACCAGCACAGCCCCTGCTAGCTGGCAGCATTAACAGGAGGCTGGGCGAGGTGGAGGTTTTCCACTAGCTGCAAAGAACCAGCTGACAGAATGGAGGCTACTAGCTCTTAGTGGTGTCAGGAGATGCCTCTGTCTCTTCTGGGGCTCTGCTTTGCTTGATGTTGGACTCTCCACTGCTTCCATCAGGGTGGATTTGATTTAAATCACTAGTTGGGAAGACTCAATTTAATCGTGGATTTCTACATAAAAGTGCATTCTTGTTGGTTGTTATAACCTGAATGCATATTCTTCACAACTCGGAGATGGATGTAGGATTCATTTTTAGAAGGTCTACACTATACATTTTTCAACAGTGATTTATTTTTGAAAACTTTTCAGATTAGTTTTACAGCTCTGTCAGAAAATGAAGGATTGTTTGGTTATTTAATTTACCAAAGGTAATTGAAGCAGATAGTTCACCTCCCAATGACTTCATAAATATCTCCAATTCAACAGGTTAATGATTAATATTTGGAGGATTTTCTTGCCATGCTGTATTAGGAGGAGAACATCACCAGACAGACATTTACATTATTTTATTTAACTAAAACAATGTTAGGTATTCTGTTTTGTTTTCTTCTACAGCAAACGCATAATATTTTAACAAAACAAGCATATGAATTTTTGACTTTAAACATTCAAGTTTTTTAAAGTCCAGGTTTGTGTTTGTTAAAATTTGTTTTAATTAAAATAGTTAAATGAAATATTAAAAAAAAAATCAACTGTCAGCCAGGTCAACATGAGAAACTTAAAATATTGGCTTCTGCAGCGAACTCAATCGTCTTCACCTTCATTTTCCTGTTTGTTCACAATCTGGAAAGGAAAAACAAGCTTTCCTGCTTTTTTTCAGGTCCCAAACAGTTCTCAGTTTGGAATGGATTAGTCCAAAGGAAGAAAATATTCTTTCTACACCAGCAGAAGATGCTACTGCTGTTAAAAGTGAGATTATCACTTCAACAGTGTCTGAATCCAAGTGCTTAAGTGACTTCCACCAGTTAACTGGTGGGACTTTCTTTAAAACATCATCAGCAAACACATTTCTTGAATGGTTCTTATTCCCAAACTGGGTCTCTTTTTACTGCCTGCTGCCATTATAGGTTTCCCCTTCCAGTCAGAGAATGGTATTGTAGATCTCAAATCAACGAAGGCAACACTCTGAAAGACCTCAAGACTTCTGGAATATACTGCTCAAACAGTTTCACTTTTGTGTCTACTGCCTGTCCCTCCCTTCTCACATTTATCTCCCAGATTTCTTCTCCTATTCCACCCCCAACAATCTTCTATTCATTGAACTTTTTTTAAACTTTGCACTTTTAGAGAGAGGTAAGAGATTGACTCTGCGTATACAGATTTGCAGAGGGACAATAGGGTTGAGGTCTGTTATTTCTCACCTCTGGATATTATGTACTTATTTTAAAACATTTTTGCTGTTAACAAGCATGTTATCTCTGGAGATGCAAAACTAAGCATCTCTGCTATCTTCTAGACTGAGCACTGAGTAGATAGAAAGACGAACCTAAATAATCTATACAGAAGCCTGTGGAACACCTTAAGGTTGGGTCCCTAATCCATGAACTATTAGGAACTCATTTACAAAACTTTTCTTAAACGTTACATGAATCTATTGTCTTGTACTATAGAATTTATAATCCCTATTCTATGATGAGATCTCTTTGAGCTATAATGTATCTTAATTAAAATTATCTTTAGATAGGTGTGGTGTGTGTTTGTTTGTTTGTTTTTTAGTCAAAAAGCATTTTATCAAAAATCTTTTTATCTACCCTGGCTCTCATGAGTCCTCAGAGCTCCTTAGGAGCCTTGCTGAGGAATGGGCAGAACTATCACCCCCGCCCCCGTTTCAATTTTACTCCTGCTTATCGCTCAAAGGATGCAGCAGTATGTGCAAAGCCCAGGGGAAAGGAGGGAACGTGAGGCTCCCATGGGATCAAAGGTTTCTGCCAGGTCTCTGGAGGTTTTATTTCCAAATGCCAATCAGTATCTCGTGCTACAGGAATTTCTGGGAAGGAAAATCGCAACATACTGTAGCTCTCGGGGATCGTTAAAGGAACCTTTGAACGTTCTCTTGTGGGCCTGACCGAATCTTTCTGTTATGTTGGTTCTTATCTTGCCTTCATCACCACAGTAGCCGAGTGCCTTCCATTTGTGCGTTAAGTGACAGGACCAGCATCCGTCACGTGTGGCTTGTTCTGTCACTCTCTCTGCCGGGGGAGAATTGTGTGTGTTGTAAGCTGTTAAGATTTAGTGTGTCTTTCTAATGCCCATGCTGCTCTGCTTGGATTGGTGAAGGCAGAGGGGAGAAGTGTGCCTTGCACTTGGGGCAGAAGATCAAGAGGTCTGTGATTTTTTTTGGAGGGTGGGGAGGGAGCTTGTTCCTGTAGGAGTTTGTTCCGTGGTCTCTGAAAAAGCTCTGACTCCTGCACAGATGCACTTTACCTTCCTGGGAGAACCACAATAAGCCAAGCAGGAGTAAATAACACTGTGTTACTTGTTAGTGTCTTCCATTGAAGGATCTCAAACCACCTTGACTATTAATGCCTCATGACCACTCTGTGGAGTGGGTCGGTATCAAACCCTGCCCCCCTTTTTTTACATATGGGGAAACTGAGGCACAGTGACTGGCCTAAGGTCACATGCTGAGTCTGTAGCCACCCTCTTGTTGGCAGGGAGTCGTCTTAGGCCATGGCTGTTTAAATGAGTGAGACTTTGAGGGTATATCTGCACTGGAGCTGGGGGTGTAACTTCTAAAAATAGCAGTGTACCCTCGGCAGCAGGACAGACTGGCTGCCCAAGTACATCCCTCAGGTTTCAGATGGGTCATATTTGGGGTGGCTACTCCCATCCTGCTACTTGCGTTGCCATGGCAACGCTGCTATTTTTGGTTTTCTGGCTTCATCAGAGCTAGCAGGGGTATGTCTACCCCAGCTGGAAATTACATTCCTGCTCCAGTGCAGACATATCTTCAATGTCTCTGCCATGGTGTGACGCTTCCCCGGGGTACTCATGGTTATTAGGCTCCTTGCTACCACGTGCCCCGTCTGTGTCCACCATGAGTCAGCTTCCCATCGCCTCTGGGACTATAAGCACTCTCGGGGCCCTGCTCTCTCCATACAGCTTAAAAATAGGCACGTTCCGACCCCTGTGCATCTCCCTGGAGCAACCAGCCACTGATCCACTGAAATTCCCTGATCTTCTGCTCCCAAAGGAGCAGTGTCCCGCCCCAGCCAACCAGCACAGCACCACTTAACACACACCACTTAGATTTGTTTATGGAGCAAGCAAGTGTACATTTCTTCTACAGAGCACAGATTCCAACTTTGGCCAGCAGACCCATTGGAAAGAGAGGGTTACACATCAAATCAAATCATAACACAGGTCCTAGAGCCTAAACTTAGCAAGCCACTATGGTGTCATAAGAGCCAAAGCTCCCCCCAAATACTCTGCGCCTCTTTCGTTCATAAAATGAACGGTGGGCTTGCTTGCTTCCCCTGTGAAAGATACCAGGGTGTCCCTTTACAGCCCACAGATGTATCAGAAGTGTCCTTTGGTATTTAGTCACCCTCCTGCTGTGTGTTCCTGGCTGAAGATTTTGCAGTCTCGTTAATTTTCGCTGGGGGCTCAGCATGCACACAGGATCTGTGGTGAAGTGTACAGTCCTTTTGCATATAACCAGACCAGTAGAGATGCATTTGCTGCCTGTCTGATGGGGCCATGTTAGTCACCACCTGATGTCTTGCTTTAACTCTGACCTTAAGAATATAATTTCCAGCCTGAGTACAAAACTCCTTAAATATTATCCTTGCCTACAATTTGTCATGGTTCTGGTGACCTGGGTACTCCTGGTTCTCCACTGAGACTTTGCAGGCGCTCCTTCAGTGACTTGATATGCCTAGAATGGACCCGGGGATCCCCATAAAACTCTGTACCTCCTGTGCCCTCTGACACTTGGCATCACGAGTTACCTGGCTCATACAT
This sequence comes from Gopherus evgoodei, assembly GCF_007399415.2. Taxonomy (NCBI): domain Eukaryota; kingdom Metazoa; phylum Chordata; order Testudines; family Testudinidae; genus Gopherus; species Gopherus evgoodei. Next base: position 4,024,157 of record NC_044343.1, read on the forward strand.
GCCAAAATGCCCGTTAATAAATGCCTTCAAGCAAGTGACCCCTGCCTGATTCCCACCATTGGAGGTGGGATGGTAAGATCAAAACAAATAAACGGGAACTTCCTGGCCAGCCCTGTGTAAACAAGAGGTTAAAGGGAGTTAACGCAACCTAGGAGCAAGCTTCTCTGGTGGCCACACAACCAGACTGGCCATTTGACTACCAACAAAATGGATCTGACGCTGCCACGCTGAGGGGGTTTCCTCCATCACAACTCTGCCATTAGCCAGCTGTGTCCAAAACTATCTCTCCTGTGTGGAACGGTGGTTCACTAGCACTATTCTGACTCCTGTCTCCTTTCCTGGCCAGGTACCATCACTTTCCTGGGGCTGTACCTCATGTTCGGATACGGCGCCTCGCTGCTGTGCAATCTCATTGGCTTTGTCTACCCAGCCTATGTTTCGTAAGTGGCAGCAGTCTGCGCGCCGCCTAGCACTGCGACTCCTTGCCTTTACGTGGGGGCGGAGGGCAGGGGCGTTAGTTTCACCACTGTGAACGTCCCTCTGGGGAGAGGGACCCAGCGGAAAGCAAAATGTTGTTGTGTTCACCTCCAACGTTGACGGGCAGAGCCTTCTGCTGGGCCAGCATGTTTTGATGAGCCCCACAAACTTGCTAAACTGATGATTATTTGCCTATTGGGTATGAAATGCTAAATACTCATTGTCCAGGGAGAACGTCCCACAACGTTATTTGAGTCCCAGATTTAGTCTCCATTACGTTTTTTGACAAAGATAGTTAGATAGAGGTGTGCTCAACTTGAGGCTGTCTTAAAGGGGCATGTTCTTCAGACACTGGATGCTCAGCAAAACCTCTGTGGGGCACCCAGAACTGACCCTCCCAACTCATTTAGTAAGGCTGAGATTTTCAAAGCTTAACATGCCTGTCTTTAACACGCCTAAGCAGAGTAGAAGGTAGAACTGACCTGTCTCCTTTCTGCCCATAGCATCAAAGCCATTGAAAGCACCGACAAGGACGATGATACCGTGTGGCTCACATACTGGGTGGTATATGGAGTCTTCAATGTGGCAGAGTTTTTTTCCGACACCTTCCTCTACTGGTTCCCGTTTTACTATGCTGGAAAGGTAACGGGGGCACAGAGATCGGCTGCTGTCCTGTTTCTCTCTGTGATTTATCTTCTGGAGATAAAACCTTGGGTTACTGTGGAGTTGACCAATAGCACTGTAGGGTTGGGGCCAATCTCTCTGTCTCTGGTGTAACTGGAAGTCAATACCAGGGATGACTCTCTCCGTTGTGGGTGTCTAGAGGGTTGCTGTTTCTAGGCAGAGAGTCCAGCCTGAAGCTCACTGAACTTGGCAGAGACTCCTATCAAGTTCAATGGGTTTTAAAGAATAACCGTGGAAGCCTACCATGGTACCAGTGGTTGCTGAGCAGAGCCATGCTGGGATAAAAGTCACTGGCTCCTCTTGGAGGTGATTCTTCACCTAACTGGGTCTGAGCCCACCTAAAACTTAAACTGACACTTGTGTGAACCAAAACAGACCAAACAGTTTGTTTAGGTCTAGCTAGAGCCTCTTGGCTGCTTTCCCCTCATTGTCCAGCTGGGCCAGCTGGGTGCTTCTCACTGAGGGTTTGTCCTGCTGACATCACCCGTGGCCAATTCTGTCCTTTAAAGCTGATGCACTGGAACAGTTTGTGAGGCCTCTGTCTTGCCACCTGACCTCTGGGTCTCTTCCAAACCTGGAGTGAGATGTCTCCTTCCCTGCAGTGCCTGTTCCTGGTCTGGTGCATGGCACCTGTCTCCTGGAATGGCTCCCACGTGTTGTACCAAAAAGTCATCCGGCCCTTCTTCCTGAAGCACCACCGGATAGTAGACAGCGTGATCAGTGACCTGAGCGGCACAGCGCTCGACGCTGCTTCGACAGTCACCAGAGAAGGTATCGTGTCCTATTCCCTCTCTCTCTGTTCTGGCCCGTGTTCTCAGTTGCCCAGTTCCTGTGCTTCGGGCAGCAATGGGGAGAAGGGCATTAAAACACCTTTTGTTCTCCTGTATTCTGGGACAGGGCCCTACCTGGCCAGGGTGTAAGTTAGAGCTGTCTCAGGGCTGCTCTAATTTCGATATTGCTTCCCATTGCCCGTGTGTGTCCTGGGAAGCAGTGATTAGCTGTCATGCAAGGTATTCCAGCCATACCTCCAGTCTGCCCCTGTACTGGGAGCAGGGCCCTTACGCCAGCCTGGGAAACCCTCTGAGCTGGGAGTATTTTCAGAGGGCTGTTTGCACCCTGCTAGAGCGGCACAGCTGGAACTGCAAATCAGGCCCTCGTTCAGGACTAGACCATCCCGTTGGTGTCGCTGCAGGAACGTGCTCGCTCTCCACCCTTCTCTCGTCCATAACTTCATGGCCAGACAGAGCCTTGTCTCCTCTCCGCAGCAATACGATTTGGCTCGTAATCTCTTGCCTCTTCTCCTTTTTTCTTTCTCTTCTCTTCTGCCTTTCTGCACAGTCCTCTCTACTCTGGCCGACAGCAGAGCCCGTCTGGTGTCCGAAGTGGCCACAGCTCAGCTTGTCTGTATGTAATAACCCATGTCGTTCACCCGGGGAGCAAAGGTCCGTTTAGCATGACTTCCCCTCTCAACACGTCATGTGGGCTGGACCAGGACACTTGCTCTTGGGTTTTAAAGGCAGCCAGTTCAAATCTTGGTGCAGTTTGGAGCAAAGCCCCATAGCATGTTCTTGGTTGAAGATGTGCCATGTCCTATCCCAGCGGCTTCTAGAATTTAGGGTGGGTGGTTCAGTGGCAGAGACTGCTCAGGGACTTGTTAATTGGCCCTAGAACCTCTCCAATGGCTGGTTCAAATCCAGCTGAAGATCAGTAAGGACCGAAACCTGGCTTAGTGGCCACCAAAATAAAAAGGCCCCTATCTTGTTGCCAGTGTATTTTCCCCCCCTTCCCCCACCCCATAGATTTTTAAAGCCAGAGGGACTGTTGCCAAACTGATTTGATCCCCAGCATAACACAGGCCCGACAGTCACCCAGTGATTCCTGCATTGTGCTCATTGCAGAAATCGCCCACTGTATTGGCCCTCCAGCTGGCAGCCTTGGCAGATGTGCCAAGGATTAAATGAGCACTGGGAAAGGACCCTCCCCCTCCAGCCCCAAACGAGGGTTGCTCAGTAGCAGGATTGAGGTACGCTGGTAGTCACAGTGTTGGGAAGCCAAGTTCTACCGGGGCTCCATCTGCTCTGGGGCAAACAGAGGTGGCAACGGTCTTTGCAGCTGTCAAAGCCGTGCTGAGTTCGTGCAAAACATCTAGAGGAAGGTGCTGGGGCAAACTTGTGTCCTCTTCTCCCTGGCCACTGACTGCTGTTACAGGTCCTGTAATTGGCAAGCACGTGGATTAATACGTTGCCTCTGTACAGCCACCATGGCTGTTGCTAACCCTAAAAACGGAACTTGAGTACTATGCTCAGCTCCCAAAAGCAGCAAGCTTGTGACATGTGATTGCAGCCCAGAGCATTGTAGGTAACGTGTGCTGCTTTGCATGACCCTGGAGATCCTATTTCTCCAACGGGAGTGAGTGATGGGGCTGCCCTACTTGGATTGAAAACACTTGTGGTTTCTTGAGGAAGCTGGGGGAAAGTCTTCTCAATGGGAGTCATGCTAAACTCTCCTTTCTCTTCCTTCCCTTGTGGAGAACAGTCTCTGTCCTCTAAATTCCCACACCTCCCTGGCCTCCAGTATCTTAACCCCCCAGTCTAGAATGGTGCACTGTAGTCTGTCTTCCCTTTGCTTATTACTGTGGTGGTCATGTCCATTCACATACATGCCTTGGTGGTAGATACGTGTGGGTGGGGTTTGGTGTCTCTGTTCTCTCCTGGTTAGCACCTACCCCACATCCAAGGGTATTTGGGCTGTTACCACCTCAGAGTGCTATTTCAGTACAGCTCAGATCCAGCCCGGTGTCTTGGCTGGCAGCGCGGTGCCACTTAGGAGACCCACATTTTGGGGATGGGGTCACATTCCAGGGGCCCACAAGAGACTTGTCGGTGATGGAGATGAAATCCAATGGCTTGGGGAAGGGATGGCAGCGGCAGGCCAGCTGGATGGAACAGCGCTGATGTGGTTTCTCCTCTGGTGGGAGTGGGTTGCTTGGAAAGGTCTGTCTGTTTCTCCCTGAGACAGCCAGCACTTGGGGTGCTGTGTCTGCAGTGCCCTGCTGCTTATGGGGAACAGGGCCTTCTCCACCCCAACAGGCATCAGATGATGGGTGCTGAAGTCCAAGATAGTGGCTGCATTGTGGGTGACCCTGGAGGGGAGGGAGAGAGGAAATTGCAGAGCCTCCAATCTGGTCTGAGATCCGACACAAGGGACATGGCAAAAGAAAATCCACCACTTGGATGGCTGAGCCAGAAAAACTTGCCCAAGCAGAGGCGTCCCCTGCCCTTCATCCCTTGAACTGACCCCAGCTGTCTGTGTGTGAAATTATGATGCTGGGAGTTTCCAGCTGCCCGTCAGACACACTAAACCCATCAATCGCATTAGCCAGGACTGGATTATCCTGTGCCCTGTGTTCCAGCAACACAAATAGCTCTGCTAGCACAGCCCTCCCTGGTGTGAGTGTCCTCAGGTGGCATCAGTCCCAGCCCACGTTCCACCTTCCAGTGGGAGTGGGGGTGCAGTTCCTGGCTGGGAAGCCCACTTGGTCCCCTTAAAAGACCACAGGGGATAATCACTTGGGGGTTCATCTACATTGTAACTAAACACCTGCGGCTGGGCTGCGTCAGCTGGCTTGGGCTGGAGCCCGGGCTCTGGGACCTTCCCCCTTTGCAGGTTCCAGTCCAAATGTCTACATCACATTTCAACATCCCCATAAGCCTGAATCAGCTGATGCAGGCCAGATGCTGGTGTTTCACTGCAGTGTAGACACGCCCGAGAGGTGCCCAGTTACTACAGAGTGTGTGGTAGGTATGGCTGCCTAGATAGGAACCTACCAAGGGCTGATAGAGGGTTAACTTCAAAAGCAGGTGGACTGGAGTGTGTAAAGCCTCAGGTGACAATGGGACCTGGCTGGTGCTTTAGATTGAATAGTGGGTCCAAAGGTTGCCACTCCACTTCCCTTTGGGAGGGGCACAGATTCACCCCAGCTGTTGGCAAGGGGTGGGGTGCAAATTCTTCACAGCTCCGGTTTCCAGGCCCCTGCTGCATGTACAGCAGAACTTCAGTTTTGAACACCAGAGTTACGAACTGACCAGTTAACCCCACACCTCATTTGGAACTGGAAGGATGCAATCAGGAAGCAGCAGAGACCAAAGAAAAGCAAGTACAGTTCTATGTTAACTGTAAACTACTAAAACAAAGGGGGAGGGGAGCAGTACTTTTCTTCTGCATAGAACAGTTTCAAAGCAGTTTTAAACCAATGTTCAGTTGTGAATTTTTGAAAACAACTCTAATGTTTTGCTCAGAGTTACAAACCTCCATTCCCAAGGTGTTTGTAACTCTGTGGTTCTGCTGTACCTCTGCCTGACCAGCCCCTGGTCCCCTGGCTGCATGTTCAACTGGGCAGAGCTCCAAAGGAGGAGAATCTGGCTCTGGCCGTGGGGGGGCTGGAGCACCTGCGTTTAACCCCCTGGAAAGCTGATGCAGTGGTTTGTGGTGTTATAGCTGGATTACTAGGGCTCTAGCTGCTCCTAAAAAGGATTAGGTAGGAGCTCTGCCAAGAAGTTCACAAGCTTACACACAAGGGTACCTCTGTGCCTGGGCAAGGCTTCTGTCTGCTTCCTGTTAGGGCCAAGCGTTTTGCCCAAGCGCGATAACAGCACAGATGTCGTAACCGGGGGTGGACATTGCCAGTGTTTTCTCTTCTCTTTGTTTCACTGGAATAACATGTTCTGTGGGGCCTAATACCCAGGGAATAGGGTGTAGGATAGAGAGGAGTCTAGTGGTCAGAATAGTGTTAAGCAAGCTGGGCACCTGGGTTTTATTCCTGGCTCCGGGAAGGAATGTTGTCTGGTGATTCAAGCACAAGCTGGAGGCAGCACTCCTTGATTCTCTGTTGCTGGCTCTGCCGTAGATGTGCTCTGTGACCTTGGGCAAGTCACTTCTCTGTGCTTCCACTGACTGGTCTGTAAAATGGGGACAATATTTCCCTTGCTCAGTAAAGGTGGGAGCAGAGGTTATAGGGCTCATTCTATCACTCTGGTCACCTGTCACTGGAGGAGCCCCATGTGCTAATTGCCTTTATTTCCCCCACTTGTAGCATCCAAAGCAGCAGTGAACCTTGGTCTAGAATCTGACAAGACCAAGTGAGGACGGAGCTCCTAGGGGCCGGCTGTTCTGAGTTTTCCACTGCAACTCCCTAAACCAAAGGCTTGAAGTAACCCATGGGCACCTGCCAATAAACCGGTGATCCCCTTCCCATTCTGAAACCATGCTGGCCAGCAGCGACGGCAAGCAACTGGCTCCAAGGTGTCTAAGACGTACAGCTTCCAGATCTCCCCAAACCCCAAGAGCTGCAGCAGATCTAAAATTACGAACAGGCCCATGCTGGGAGTCGGCACCATCTGATCTCAAATAGACACAGTTCGGTAGCTCTTCTTTTAAAGACAGCCTTTATTCTGCAGGAAGGCTGTCGGCTCTGCACTAGATATCACAGGGGCTGCTGGTGCATTTTCCCCCATGGTGTGTTTGTGATGTAGGGCACAGATTGGAGTGGGGAGGGGGAGACAGTCCACTGGCGCTAGCCTGAGACTTGCCCTTCTAGTATTTTTGTGGCCTGAGCGTAGGTGTTGACTCATGATGATGCAGTATAACTCCCTTGGTGGATGGATCCTGCAGCATTTACCACCGGCTATAAAGCCTTCAAGGCCCCCATCCTGTTTCCCCTCCCCCAAGCCCCTCAGTCCTTCTAACACAGGATCCTTTGCAATAAACCACAGCACAAAAGGGAGAAGGAAGTGGGTTCTGTAGCCACTGGCTCTTCAGCTGTCAATCCCACAGGTTCTTTTCCTGTCTGGCTTGTTCAGTTTTCACTTCAGCAGGCTGAGGTCCAGCGTCCCAGAACAGGCGGCTATTCACTTCCCCTCGCACACCTCAGCCTTGTGCTGCTTCTCGCTGAAGTCAGGGGCCAAGCTTCCCACTTTCAGTAGTCTTGGCCCTTCTAGGTAAACAGCCCAAGCCGAGAAAGGTGCTGGTTGGCTGAATGCAATAGGGGACAGGTGGCCTTTGTGGGGAGGGGGACGTTAGCACCAACCTGTGAGCAGCACGTGCTCCCTAGTCTGCAGACCTGGAGCTGGGCTTACATCATAAGCAGGCTGCTTTGGCAACCGTGTGTTCTGATAGTCTGGTTAAGTGTTGGCTCTGCAGTTCGCTTCCAGAACTGGACAAGGCCGAATCTTCCAGTGGGGTGTGTGCTTGGGCAGGATGCTTTCAGGGTATGTTTGCTTTCCAGGGGGTTGGCCTCAGGCTTTTGCTAATCTTAATCCTGTTTGAGTGTGGAAAAACCTGATCTTCGGCTGCCCCTCTACACTTCAGGAGCTGAACTCTAGCGTGTCTGCGTTCTGCTTGCAATTCGCCATCTCCCTCCTCTTTCAAAAATCAAATGTTAATTTATCTAATTTACTTAATCAGATCCTAGCAGGGGCCAATCTCAAGCTGTGAATTCTGCAGGGAGCAACTGGCTTCCGTTTGTCCTCCATGGTGACTCCAAGTTACAGCAGTTCATGTACTGTCTGCTTTTTTATTTAAAAAAAGTTGCTCGTGATCTTTTCCCTCTCATTTGTATCCATTTATTTTGTATGAAACAGAATAAATGTGACTCATAACAACTTCTTTCTGTTCATGGGTTTTATTTGCATTGCTTGTTCTCTTCATGCTTGGCTTGATTCCTGACACAGACTCTCTGAATCCTGGGGAAGGGAGAGGGTGGAACAATGAAAGTGCCCCCCCTTCCCAACCTAGAGGAAGGGCTACGGAGCACTGCAGATGACCCATTCTACCACTGCACCTCAAGCCTGGATCCTTCTGTGTGAGACTGAGAAGGGAGATTGGATGCTGTCATTCCATCACCAGAGCACATCTGCTGGCTTCACACAGGCAGCAAAAGGCATCTGAGGGTAACCACTTAGGAATGATCTGAATTTGCTCCAATGTGGATGTAACTCCCCTTAAAGTCAGTGAGTTGCTGCTACTTCAGCCCAGGGTGGATTTGATTTAAATCACTAGTCACAAAAACTTGATATTAATGGTGGATTTCTACATAAAAGTGCATTCTTGTTGGTTGTTATAACCTTAATATACATTCTTCACAACTCAGAGATGTAGGTTTCATTTTTAGAAGGTACACACTATACATTTCTAAACAGTGATTTATTGTTGAAAACTTTTCAGAATAGTTTTACAGCTATATCAGAAAATGAAGGATTGTTTGGTTATTTCATTTACTAAAGGTAATTGAAGCAGATAGTTCACCTCCCAATGACTTCATAAACAGGGCCGCCCAGAGGATTCCTGGGGCCATTGGCGGCAGGCGGCTACGGTGGACCTCCCGCAGGCGTGCCTGCGGAGGGTCCGCTGGTCCCGCGGTTCCGGTGGAGCATCCACAGGCACGCCTGTGGGAGGTCTACCGGAGCCGCAGGACCAATTGACCCTCCGCAGCCATGCCTGCGGGAGGTCCACTGGAGCCGTGGGACCGGCAAGCGGCAGGGGGCCCCCCGCGCAGCAAAATGTCTAGAGCCAGCCCTGTTTGGCGGCGGGGGGCCCTTCTGTTTTGGGACCTGCCACCGAAGTGCCCCGAAGACCCGCGGTAGGGGTCCCCTGCCGGCGAATTACCGCCGAAGCGCAACCCACTCAGCATTAATTTAGGAAAACACTGCAACTAGGGTTCATAAACACAAACCAAGAGCAAAAGCCCCACCCCTAAGTAAGTTACCCAGTGTCCTTTTCCCCTCAGGTTCTTAAGTCCAGCAACCCAAAAGTCCCTTTAACTGACCCATCCCTTCTATGCAACCCACCCCTCACAGTTGCTGCCCTTGGCCAGTGCAGCCCCAGACTTCAAAGGTTCATCTCCCAACCTGTGTGGAAGGCAGAGGCGGGTAAAGAGGCACCTTACACGCTGCACTGCTTGGGCACTTGCTCGTCGCCCCAGTGGCTGATTGCCATGCCTCAGGGGGGCTCTGCTCTGGCCCTCTCTGCCAGCCGCCCTAAATTGTAGGCTACCTCTCCAAAACCGCTGCAGGCCAGGGGCTGTCAGTTGCCTCTCTTCCTCCCTACCCCTGCACTGGCTACCTTTATGGGGGCTGATCCCCCGAGGAATTTGGGACGGCACCTATTCCCCCCTCCTTCATTCCCCTGACCCTCAGGGCCCCCGGTGTCTGACATGGTGCCTCAAGGCCTGCCCACGGCTGCTGGGCACAGCACCGCCTGCCCCCCGCCTCCCGAATCTCACACCCTTATTGCCACGTGCTGCCCTAATGCAAAGTGCCTGTGCCCTGGGGCAGGGCTGGTGCAGCACTGGGGGCAGGGGGAGATGCAGGGGCTGCGGTGACAATTCGGGGATGTGGGGGGCAGAGAGGGGGCTGGGGGGCGGGGCCTCAGGGGCTGTGGCTGAGTCACGTTTCATCCCCTGGGTCACAGCCGCCCCAGGCTGCAGCAAGAGGGGCGCGCGCGGCCCCTTTAAGGGAGGGGCGGGGCATATCCTGCAGCGCGGGACGCCAATGACGTGACAGGGGCGGAACCGGAAGTGGGGCCTGCTGCTGAGCTGGAGGGGGCGGGACAGACGGTGGCCGGGAAGGGGTTCGCGGGCAGCGATCAGGTGAATTTCTGGGTGGGCGCGTCCGTTCTCGGGGGATATACGGTACGAGCGGGGGTGAGAATGGGGCAGGGGATGGGGGCAGGGGGTCTATGGTATGAGCAGGGAGCTGGAAGGGATATACGGTATGAGGGGTGGGTGGGAACGGGGGTTGGGGGGTACGTGGGGGTGGGGTGGGAACGGGGGCGGGGATATACGGTAGGAGCGGGGGTGAGAATGGGGCAGGGGATGGGGGCAGGGGGTCTATGGTACGAGCAGGGAGCTGGAAGGGATATACGGTATGAGGGGTGGGTGGGAATGGGGGTTGGGGGGTATGTGGGGATGGGGTGGGGACGGGGATATACGGTACGAGCGGGGGTGAGAATGGGGCAGGGGATGGGGGGCAGGGGGTCTATGGTATGAGCAGGGAGTTGGAAGGGATATACGGTATGAGGGGTGGGTGGGAATGGGGAGCAGGGGGTATATGGTACGAGTGGGGGGCTTGGGGGCAGGGATCTACGGTAGGAGTAGGGGTGAGAATGGGGGTGGGGAATATGCAGTACGAGCAGGGGTGGGTGGGAAAGGGGCCATGGGATATATGATATGAGCAGGGGGTATAGGAATAGGGGTATGGGATATACAGTGTGCGTTGTGGGGGCCGGGATAAAGGGTGTATATCCAGTCATGGGGGGCAGCAGCATTATCTCAGCAGGCAGGAAAGTCACTGACTCCTTAGTCTCTTCCTGCCCACTCCAGGATGCCCATTTATGAGGCAGGAGAGTTATGAGCTCGAAAGGCAAGAAGCGGGTGGTTCTGCCGACCCGGCCTGAACCACCCAGCGTGGAACAGATCCTTGAGGACGTCAGGAGCACCCAGCCATCCGATCCCATGTTTGTCCTTATAGCAGAGTCCAATAAAGGTAGGAGAATGCATCCCAGCTCTTTGCCTCAGGAATCTCCATGATCCAGTCTGTATGAAATCTACCAGATGATGGGAGCCTGTCTCTGTCCACTCCTGTCCTACCTATCAATTATAAAATCTCTGTCAGCGAGCATTGCACAAATTAGCCCTGAAAGTTGCTGCCATCTTGCCAGTTTGCTGGCTCGGGGGAATGAATTGCTGGGTCTCAGTCCCGTTCTTGGGGGACACCTCTTTATAGTTCAAAATCCACAGCTGTGATTGCTGCTTTTGTTGACAGTTTCTTCAGGGAAGTCATAGACTTCATGGGGCCTGGAGACTGATCTTCCCTTTCACCTGTACAGGTGTCCTCCCCTGTTCATAAGTAAGGCGCATTGGTCAGAGCATGGTAGGGAAACATCCCCTGCTGCTACCTGTGCTGTGACAATTTTGAGGCTATAAACAGACCTGAAGGTGCATCTGATCTGAAATGCAGCAGAGAGTCCTGTGGCACCTGATAGACTAACAGACGTATCGGAGCATGAGCTTTCGTGGGTGAATACCCACTTCATCGGATGCATCCAATACGTCTGTTAGTCTATAAGGTGCCACAGGACTCTTTGCTGCTTTTACAGATCCAGACTAACACGGCGACCCCTCGGATACTTGATCTGAAATGTAACTTAGCTTTACATGAAGAGATTACGACCCCGTTTTAAATGCATGTTATTCTCTGTCTTTTCCTTCCGCATTTCCCCTCCCCAGACTTGCCAGCCCCTAGGAAGGAGGAGGAGTCTGAAGTGAAGCGCGAGCACCTGTACCAACAGAGTCATTCTTACGTAGAGATGAACCACCGGCTGCAGAAGGCCTGCAGTCTGCTGAAGGAGAAATGTGAAGAGCTGAAGCAGGCGGGCGTGACTTTGGAACAGAATATTGTGGAAATTAAGGAAAAGGCCTTGTGAGGTTGTCTGGCCTCTCTGGAATGCCGAGACATTGGGAGCAGAGACAAAAAGCTGGCCCAGAAGGGTTTGTGCTCGACAGTAAAAAGCCCCACCTCCTAGTCCTGACGCACTTCTCAATGTGCTTTCAACTTTCACAGACGTCCCCAGAGTGGCCTCTTGTTTCTGTATCCAAACCATAGGGCCAGAAAGCCACCCAGCCAGGTAACCCCGGTGTGCACTTTGATTTAATGGAAGATCTGGCACTGCTGCATCTTACCTGGAATCTCCAAGAACCCACCAAGCCTCAGTGGGGGGTTCATCTTTAAAGCTAAAAATGCTACAGGATTTGCCTCTGTAACCCCTTCCCAATGAACAACCCTGATCTCATTGCTCATGTTCAGAGGGGACTCTTGGACCAGGTGTTTCACTGAGCCATTAGGAGAACCTGATGCCAATTTCCAAATGGCAAGCTTAAACCTGACCTGGCTGGGGTAAGCGTGGGCTCCAGGCAGCTGCTGGCTTTTCGTAAGCTGCCTGTCACCGTCTCAGGTGCCCATGGTGACTGTTGGCATGACGTCCCCCTCGCTCTCCAGGTTTACCTACGACTTCTCCATCTGGTACTGTCTCCGTGATGACAATATTGCTTCCTGCATCTCCATGTTGCTGAAAAAGCAAGGCCTCCAGGGTTATGACGAGCACCAGGACCAAGTGGCAGGGACGTCCATCCTCATGACGGCCGCCGAGGTCATCCAAGCTAGCAGGGTCGCTATCGTCATCTTGTCGGCCAGCTCGCTGGACGACCCCTGGTGTCAGCGCGTCGTGGAGTGGAACCTGCATCATGTGATAGAGCAGGAGGGGACAAAGATGATCCCGGTTTACGTGGACGTGGAGAAAGAGCAGGTGCCTCTGGTTTTAAGGCATCTTAACGAACTCGACTACAGAAACAAATTCTTCGAGCGGAGGCTGCTGGAGAGCTTGAAAAGCATCATGCCTCCAGCTGGCCGAGTGAGGGCTGGGCGCCCCTCCAAAGCGACCATTGCCAAAAGCAGAGCCAGCCGATAGCACTGGGACTTAGCAGCAGCAGCACTGCCGCTGCATGGAGAAACTGAGCCCCGGGGACTTTGGCTTTGGTTGATTCCTGCCAGGAGTGATGCAGCGTGTCTTGCCTTGTTCATTTGGCATCCAGGGTTTGCTGTGGGCCCCGTTGCAGTGTTGGCAGTGAACTAATCTGCTTGGCTTTGCACCTAGACTCGACGGTGAGAAGACTTAGAAAATAAAGTTGTTGCTGGTGGGAGTTTGCTATTAAAATGCAGTGGGAATCTGTATGGAATGTGATCCAAGGCTGCTCATAAATCCCATTATTTAATAAGCTCTTATTAAAATCCAGTCCTCAGAAAACTGAACGACCGAGTCTTTGTTATGAGAGGGGCTGAGTAGGGATCAGATCAGGTCCTGCTGGGAGTCAATAATGAGCTGTATTCTCAGCTCTGACCCTGGCACCCCCTAACCCCACCCAGCTTTTCACTGGCTGTGTCTGCCCTGGTAACTAACTGGTCATCTCCCATGGCTTTGCTACATTGATGCAGCTCACACTAGACCCCTGAGAGCCCTGTCTGCACTAGTTGTTCCCAGTGCAGATAGCAACAGATGACGATGTCCCTAAAACTGCTAGTGTAAAGTAGGCCTGTGCTTCAGTTTCTTTCCATCTGTGAAATGGGTGTAACAATGCTTGCCTGTTTTGAAGGGGAGGGGGAGTTGTGAGCACTAGTTAAAGTCTGTGATTTCTTTGGAAGTCATAATAACCCCTTGTCCTTATTTAGTGCTTTTCAGCACCAGAGCTCAAAGTGCTTTACAAAGGTCAGTCTCATCCCCATCTTGTAGATAGGGAAACTGAGGCACGTGGATGGGGTGTGACTTGCCTGAGGACACAACTAGCATGCTAGTGGAAGAGCTGGAGATAGAATTTAGGTATCTGGAGACCCAGCCCCTTGTTCTGTCCACTAGCTAAGTACCATGGACCTAAAAACCCAGAGAGAAGCCCGAGCACTTTCCTTCAGGTCTCTGCTAGCACCTGGGTGTTGGCTCCACCCCAATTTGCTCATTGGGATGTTGTGCTCCCGGCAGTTAAGACACTTCAGTGAGCATTGGGTGGTTAAGATCTTGGTTTTACGTCTCAGAAAGAGCAGCAGAACTCCGGGAGAGGAATGGTTTTATTACGTGCTACAAGCCCCAGCAGATCTTCTTGCACGGGCTGGGTGCTGGGGAGGCGGTCAAAGGGACATGTTGCAGTCGATCACATAAGTGGTTGCGAAAATGAAGGTAGCGGCATATCTCTTTATCGTGACAAGGTCCAGGGCTGTGCAGTGGCTGAGAGCTGGTGCATGGGTGTGACAGGGTGACGGGGGTTGGGCGATGGGACTCTATGCTACAAACCTAGCTGGATCAGGGGAATGGTTCCAGCTTTGTAATCATGTTTGTGCCTAAAGATTTGCCCCTGAGTGCCGAGTGCAATAGAGAGGGAGTTAAAAGTGGCTGGAAACAACAGGGGAGCAGTTTACGTCTCTAATGTCAGGGCGTGTAGGGGGTGTGTGGGGGGGAGGTGCTGTTGCAGGGTAGAATGTCACAGAGGTGTCGGAGTCTGGCCCCAAAGCATTCAGGAAGCATGTCGTGTATTAGGCTTGTTTTTACACACTCACTCTTAGGGCTGAGTTCCTGTTTTTCTGGGGGTAGCGAGGTGAGCACATGCTGTGTAGCAGCTCCCCTCCCTGCCGGTAGCCTTGGCGTGTTTCAGCTGTTGGCACTCAGCTTCTGCCTCCCTCTGAAACATCTCCCAGCCCCAGCATGGCAACACTTTGCTTCCAATGCCATCCAGTTTTCACAAGCGGTGAAGAAAGGCCCTACCTTGGCCGTGGGTGCGACAGCCTTTTTTCTGCAGACCTCACCCTCCGCCTCCCGACAGCCCTTTCTCCCACTGCTGCAGAGGAGATGTGAATGCGCTTGGAAGGAGTGGGGTATATAACTACGAGCGGAAATCCCCCCCGGCAGAAGTGGTGGGGGCGCCAACGTCTGCAGACGGCTCAGCGTGGCGGCAGCATGAAGGCAGATGGGCAATTGCTTTTCCTGGTGCTGCTGTTCCTCCCCATTGGGAAGGCTGGTGAGTGGGTGGTCGCGTGGTGCTGGGGAGTGGCAGGGTGTCCCAGTGGATAGGAGCACGGGGCTGGGAATCCGGAAGGCTGGATTTTATTCCTGACTCTGCCCCTAATTTGAGTGGGCTCAGCTGAGCCACTTCTCTCTCTCTGCCTCAGTTCCCCCATCGGTGAAGGACTTTGCCTTTTTCGGAAGCATCCAGTATCAGCAGCTGCTGGAGCCAGGTCTCTGGACGTGATGGGTCAATAGACTGATGGTTTAAAGTGGCTGGGGGGGAATCCAGGGCTTTTGAGTCATACTGCGATGCCCTGCCCGCTGGACTGCAGCTAGCTACCTCCAGGCTTCAGGGCTTATACACCCAAGGGCACAGTTGGAGCAGCTGGAACATGGATCGGTTCCAGCCTGGTAGTGCTGGGATTCAAACACACCTCCCTTTCCAGGGTTTGGGGTGAGAATTGTCCCCTGCATCCGCCTTGCTCCCCAGTCCCCGTGCACTGGGCCACGGCGTGCTATTTCTTTGCAGCAGGCCAGCTCCAGTCTTCGATCATTGGAGGACGCGAAGCGTTGCCTCACTCCAGGCCCTACATGGTGTCTATCCACATAGGAGGCATTCCCACCTGCGGGGGAGTCCTAGTCCACGCGCGCTGGGTGCTGACGGCTGCGCACTGCAACGCCGACCTGTGAGTACAGAACCCACCCGTGGCTGGTGGGTTCCTGCAGATTACGGCCAGAGGAGTAGGCTCCCGGCTTGGCTGAGGGGAGCAGGGGTTGCTCTGCTGTTGCAGGGGCAAATAGTGAAACCTGGATTTAAGAAATGCCAGAGGAAAAGCCTTGATGCCAGGCCAGAGGGGAAAGGGGCTGTTATTTACCGAACACCTGTCAGAATCTCACCAACCAGTAGAGTAGCAAACTAGGAACCCTGAAGGTCATTCAGCTAGGCAAGTGCGCAGGGTCGGGGTTGGTCATGAGGTGTAAATGGGGGGGATTGAATGCAATTGGATTCTTTCTTCAGCTCCTCCGTGGCTTTGGGTGAGCCAGATAGGTCCCCTTTGAAAAATGTGGCTTCTGATTTGGGGTCTGAGGGCTTGATTTTCAGAGGTGGCTGAGCGTCTCCAGCTCCCCTGAAGCCCACTGGAGTTGTGGGCACTCAGCCTCCCTCAGAAGAATCTGGCCCAAAGGTGTATCATGGGCTGGGCACCCCAAAACCAAAGCACCCCAAATCAGAGGCCTCTTTTTTTTTTTTTTAAAGTGGCCTGAATGGCCCTGACCCTCAGAGGTATTTGGGCACCTAACTTCCAGTGGAAATTAGACACCTAAATACTTTTTGAAGAATCTGGGCCAACGTGCCTCCCTCTGCATTCCCAGACACTTGCTCAGCTCATGGGAGGCGTCTGCATGCAGAGCCCGTCTGCCCGCAGCACACCAGGAGGATCAGCACACCAGGAGGATCAGTGGTTGGGCCAATGTCACTGGGGTCTTGAGTCAAGAGCTGGGGGAATGTGCTCCACCAGAAAGCTGACTTGCTTCTCTGACTGCAGGCTTAGCTTTGTGCATCCCCAATGGGGTGTTTCCACTGGGATAGCCGAGTGTCTGCAGGGAGGGTGCTAATTCTAGAGAGGGTTTATTTTTGTGTCTCAGGATTAAGGGTCCCATCAGGGTGATGGTGGGTCTCCATTGGCAGCCCAGGAGAAATGCCCGAGTGCAGGTCTTCACTGTCGCAAAGTTTGTCCCGCATCCTTCCTACAACCGCACAACTATGGCAAATGACATCATGCTGCTCAAGGTACATGGGCTTGCTAGGAAGGCATGGGCACCAGTTATTCTGGCTTCTGCTTCAGGGGGCCCGTCCTACAAGGTGGCAGCGTCTGAGCATGTGGCTAGGGCAGTGGAGTGGGTTCAAATCCTGGCTGTTCCTGTTGTTTGGTCTTGGGCAGGTTGTGTTGCTGCTGTCTGCCTCAGTTTCCGCATCTGTAAAATGGAGGTAGTAATAGTCCCTAGCTCTTATCAGTGGATCTCAAAGCACTTTACAAAGGAGAACAGAGTTGTCATCCTCCTTTTACATATGGGGAAACTGAGGCACACGGCGGGGAAAAGTGACTTGCCTGAGGTCACCCAGTGGGTCAGTGGCAGAGGCAGGACTAGAATGCAGCTGTCCTGAGTCCCAACCAGGGCTCTAGCTGCTAGGCCATGCTGCTAACCATATCAGTATTTCCTTTGTGAATGGAAAACACTGTGTTAGGACCCTCAGAGGCAAGCCAGGGCATTCAGCACTGCGTAGGATTTACTCCTTCCTTTGTTCCTCCATCTCAGGGTAGGGGGAAGGTTGAGTGGGGTGAAGCTGCGATGGGGAGGAGCGGGGGGGGTGTCTCTCTCTCTCTCTGAAGGCCTCTCCTGCTGCAGCTAGAAAGGTGAGATTCAGAAGTGACAAACTGCCTAACCCTTACAGGAAATCTTTAACGCGAGCAGTGCTCTCTAGCCAGCCTTGAGTCATTCTCAGCTCACACCCTCGCCTCTGAGGTGCTGGTAGGTCTGCAGCCTTGCCTTGCTTTCGTTGATGGATAAAGTATTTCCTGGAGTCTGGCCTCTTTAACAGAGCAAAGGATGCTTCCCTTTGTCCCTCAGCTGCTTCCCAACAGCTAGGAAGTCTCATTCCTCCCACCCCTTTCCGCCATCCCTCGGCTTCTGGGCCTGCACAGTTTCCTCTAGGGCCAGACTAGAGGCTTGGCCTCTCAGAAAGCAGCCTAGAAGGTGCAGCCTGACAGTCTGTCCCCAAGGCCTGACCTTGACTTTCGCTCCTGCCTGCAGCTGGACAGAAAGGTGGTTTGGAACAAGGAGACGAGCCTTCTCCCGCTGTCCAAGAGGAATCCGACCCCGGGGACCCCGTGCAGCGTGGCTGGCTGGGGGAGGTTCAGAGAGGGAAGCAAATATTCCCCCGTCCTGCGTGAACTCGATGTCAAGGTGATGGACATCAGGATGTGCAACAACAGCCGGTACTGGCATGGCGAGGTCACCAGCACCATGATGTGCATCGAAGGGATCGAGAAAGGCTCTGCCCCTTGCAAGGTGATGGCTTAACAGCAACGCTGGTCTAGAACGGGCTGATGGGGAGAGTCCCCAGCTGGCTGTGTACAAAGGGGATGGCCTCGTTGCCAGGCCTGCGTGCTTTGCTGCCTGTTCTCGAGCATGCATGGAGATGGCAGGATCCTACAAGGGTGCCCCAGACCTAGCTAAGATACTAAAGAACCCTGGGGAACATGACTAGGGTGACCAGATGTCCTGATTTTATAGGGACAGCCCGATTTTGGGGTCTTTTTCTTATATAGGTTCCTATTACCTACCACCCCTGTCCCAATTTTTCATATTTGCTATCTGGTCACCCTAAACATGACAAACACCGACTTGCTGAGTTCCCTGGGGGTGCTCGCTACCTGCTCTGCCCGAGACCCTGCCCCCAATCCACCCCTGCCCCTTCCCCAAGCATGCCCTGCCCTCACTCTGCCTCGTCCTGCTCCCCATCCCACCCAGCATCTGCTGCTGAACAGCTGATCAGCAGCGGGCAGGAGGCGCTGGGTGGGGAGGGGGAGGAGCTGATTGGCAGGGCCCACCAAGGGGTGCTGAGCACCCTCTGGTTTTTTTTCCATGGGTGCACCAGCCCCGGAGCACCCACAGAGGCAGCACCTTTGTTGACAGGGATGCCAGGGGGTCTGGCCACGTGTTCTCCCTGGGAATTGTGTCCAATTTTCCATCCCTGAGGCTTTGATCCTTTTTGGCAGGCGAGGATAAGTGAGGTGCAGCGAGCTGCTGGCCAGGGTCTCCCCAGTCCTTTGGAGCCCTTGATGGCGGGCTTGGCAGAGAGGCTAAAGACGGAATGGGCCATGGTCAGAGCTGAGCTCCGCTGGGGCACGTGTGTGGGACACTCGCCCTACTCTGCACCCACTCTGTGGAGAGAGGACTCCAGTCTCCAGGGCTGTCAGTCAGGCCCCTTTCACCAGCACAGGATTTGGCTCAAGCTGTTGGTTAGCTCCAGTCCTAGGACAACCCTCAGGCCTGCCCCGTGCAATGTGCCCCACGGCCTCTCAACTGTCTGTTGCTTGGTGCTACCGCCTCTGTGCCCACCCCGGGCCCTGCCATGCTCCTGACCCTCACTCCCAATGCCGTGCGGGGCCCTCCCAGCCTAACACACGCTGTGAACTCTGTGCTGTTGCAGGGTGATTCCGGGGGCCCTGTGGTGTGTGGAAAGAAAGCGGAGGTAGCCGGCGTGATGTCCTTCATAGGCAAAAGCTGCGTCGATGTGTTCAAACCGCCCGTGGCAACGGCTGTCTTTAAATACAAGACGTGGATCAAAAAATATCTACGCTGGGGCTGAGACCTGTGACTGCAGCATCATCTGTAAGCTTGCCTGTCTGTCCCCTCTGCCGTGTATTGACCCCTCCTCGCTTCCCTCTGCTGCCCAGCTTAGAGATCAGCTCACTCACCCAGCCACGTGTGCCTCATCCATCCGTCCGGGCACTGTTGGTGCAAACCCCCGCCCCCCACCTCCCTTGCCTACCTGTTCTCTTACAGAGGCTTCAGCTCTGTCCTTCTCTCTCTCAGGAAACTGTTCGCCTGCGTCACGCTTCCTGCTGCTGATTTGAAATAAAAGTGAAACCTCACCTGGTCCGTGGTGGTGGTGGTGGTGTGTGTATGTCTGCGTCGTGGGGGTATCACACTGTGGTTGCCCCGGCTCCAGCTGACACCACAGCTGTGTCTTGCAACTAAGCTGAAGTCTTGGCCAGACCAACTCGGTGTTGGAAATTGGAGCTGGGGGAAGGAACAGCTGGGTGGTGTGCAGCTTCCCTGCCCTGAGAGGCACTTGCTGCCTCCTGTAGCGATTACAGAGAGGCAGGAGCCTCTAAGCATTCCCCACATCACCTCCCCGGGCGGGGTGCATCTATGCTACCTGGAGAAGCCCAGCGAGCCCTCGAGATATGCTACACAACCACTGTGTATGGTACGTGGGACACTAGCTATGTTCAAAGCTCAGGTTTTCCCAGCTCTGTGCATGGTCTCTCTGGGCAGAGTATCTGAGAGCCTGGTGTGAGTGGTTGGTATTATCCCTGTTTTATGGGTGGGGAAACTGAGGCACAGAAAGGGGGTGGTGGTGTCTGTGTTAAAGTTGGGAATTAAACTCAAATCTTCAAGCCAGTGCCTTAACCCTAAACCCCCCTCCCTCTGGTGAGCAGGATTCTGTGCCTGTGAATCAGCAACTCCTCAAGCCAGCAGAGGAACCAACCACCTCTGGTTATTAAATGAAAACTCCTCCCCAGTCCCTGCTGGCTCTCTCCTCACCATTCCACCCTGACCACCATTTCCAACTGGCCATGCAGTCCTTATTAGCAGGGTGGAAAATAAAGAGAACTGCTTCCTAGTTATACAGCTTTAATTTTAATACTGTCCAGTGCCCCAGTAAAATAACATCCTTAGTACGTACAGACAGCAGGTGGGGGGTGGGGGAAGAAACCAGTAGCAAAGAACAGGACGGCTCAACACCCAGCACGTTGCTCGACAGAAGAGGATGGAAGCTGAGGGTAACTGTTAGGAGCTGCTAGGCTAACAGAAAGCACAGCTGGGGGGAGATTGTATTTTAAAGTTAAACAAATGGTTACTGCAAAAATGGTGAGGTAATGCAGGTGTCCCCTGTTACTACAGGTGTGTTGTACCCTGAATTAATTACAGCATTCGGACTGGATGGTGTGTGTGGCTCCTAAGGGGGGAGGGCTCAGGTGCTTCGGAGAGACAAGACCTTTGCTTGTTTAATACCCATCGCTGCAGCCCCATGGTTGGCTGGGACTTTGCCACCATGCCAAGGCTGAACCGACTCCTGCGGCTCTGAGTTTGCCACCACAAAGGCCTCCCACTGGGTTGTGTGAGTGGTGATGTCCCAGAGAGTGAGGTGCTGTGGGCCCCACACAGCAGGAGGGGGCAGGTTGCCCCCATGTTACAGCACAACCCTTTGGGGAGCGATGCAGGGGCCATGTAACCACACAGCTGCCATCCCTGCAGGGAGGAGAGAAACTGCTAGAATTGCGGGAGAGCCAGCTTCTCTGCAAGGAGATCAAGGCTGTTGAGTGCCACAGCTGGGGTTGGTGTGGGCACATGGGGGCCAGCAGGTGTTTGGAAGGGGCAAGGCGGGCGGGAGGAAGGTAGAAAAGTTCAAGCCACGAGGTGGGTGCTGAGGCTGGAAAACCCACCTGCCCCAGCACCCTTCCCTTGAGATCAAGGAGCACAAGCCCCATCAGGAGCTAAAGTCCCACCTCTAGCCAGTGCAGCAGTTGGTGGATTGCAGCACAGCGCCTCACTGCTGCAAGCGGTAGGCCCTGTCCAGCCTGTGCCAAGGGGCTGCCCCTGTCAGCCGCAGGCCAGGCCCCACAAGGGTAAGGTGCCCCCCCACCCTCTCCAGCAGCCTCATTCTGCTGCCACTTCATTTTTGTAACACAAGAGTTGCAACGTATGTGACTTGAGCCCCTTCCAAAGCGAATTAACCCACCGCTCCCCAGGGAGAGGGACGCAGGAGCGTTAGCCTGTGTACAGATAGGGAGGCAGGCGGGGGGGGGGCAAAGCAAGTGGCCTTGTTCAGGGCAAGAAGCAGGCCCCACTTTGCTCTTTTTTGGCAGCCCGGGTCGTCACTCAAAACCATGCAAAGCCAAGGGGGAAACCGCTGTGGTTCCAACGTTGTGGCATTTCACACTCAGTGTGCATGGGTGGAAATCACCACAGTAGCCCTGAGCCAGCCAACCCCAACCCTGAGGTGATTTTTCGCTGTGTAGCTTTGCAGAGCAGGGCCTGGCTGACAAGGCTAGCAGGCAGGACTCGAGCTGGGGCGCTGGCTAGAGAGGAGCCAAGACCCCCAATGCCTATACGTCCCCTGCTCGCACACTGGGTGCGGACAACATGAAGAAAAAAGCGTGAGGCCCCCAGGCCTCCACTTTCAGCACTGCTTCAAAATGCCCAGAGAAAGGAGGGAACTTCCCGCTGCAGGATGTACTTAGCAGCTGCTGAGAGAGAAGGGGGTGCAGGCTGGCCCTCCCGAACCCTCCTGACCTCACACAGCCCATCTAAGGTGGGGGCTGTGACTTGGTGGATTTAGTCCAGTTCTTAGTGGCCCCATCTCCAC
Source organism: Gopherus evgoodei (assembly GCF_007399415.2). Taxonomy (NCBI): domain Eukaryota; kingdom Metazoa; phylum Chordata; order Testudines; family Testudinidae; genus Gopherus; species Gopherus evgoodei. The sequence continues at coordinate 4,046,076 of NC_044343.1, forward strand.
CCCATAAAAACCATTCTTGGCCCTGATTGGCGCCACCACAAGCAGGGCTGAATAAGGCCCATCTGCCAGGCTGCCTGTCTACTCAGGCACATGGGATGGGTGATGCCCAGCCACTGCCCTAATCTGTGATCGACCGGAGCCTTTCAGCTGCAGTGCTGTCCTTTCGCCAAGCCTAGAGTCACTATGACCCATCTGTATTTTGAATGGCCTATAAGGCTCTGCCTAGCACCTGAAAGCAATGTCAGAGGCTTAGTAGCGTGGCTGGGGAAGGGTTTTTCCATGAAAAAATTCAAAAGAAACAATATTTTGCAGCCCTTATTGGTGACGCATTGGCCATTTTCAGTCCCGTTTTTCTGTTTTGAGAGGTTTTTAATCAAAAACTGAAATTTTGTTGGGGGAGGGGATTTCTGTTGAAAAACTGGAAATTTGGCACCTTGAGGACTTAAAATGTAGGGGCCAAGAGCCTTTCATGCAGCTCCAAAATGGGGCAGTTAGATGCACACGTCCCCTTTGTGAATGCCAGCCTCTCACTCCGGACTAAAAATGTTGTTGAGCTTGCCCCACTTCCAAAGTGAATAGAACTGCCCCACATGGAGGTCTTCCTGAACAGCCGTTGCTGAGTTGCTCCAGGTTTAGAGAAGCCCTTGTGCTCCTAAACCACTTAGACACTTTTGAAAATGTCCCCACCCCCCCACTGTTTGAGTACCATGTACAACTCTCACTCTCCATTGGAGCTGGTACATATCTGACTCTGACCTCCCTCCCCCCAATTACCATATCATCTGGGTAATTTACCACCTTTAATCCTCATAACCTCCCTGGGAGGCAGGGCTATGTCCTTATTTTACAGATGGGGAAGTGAGGCACATGGAGGGCCAAGGTCACCCAGGGAGTCTGTGGCAGAACAAGTCCTTGATGCCAGCTCTCCACAGTCCTAAGCTAGAGCCATTCTGCCGGCCTTTCCACCTAAGGCTGCAACAGCTCTGGTAGCTCTGCTCTGGCCTTGTTCCAACCTGCACTCTCCTAACCCACTGTCCCCTTCCTGCCCATCATCTGTTTCTACAGCATGGCTTGGGGTGGGACACGTTTCCCCAGGTAGCTTTGTTCAGCACCAGGCCCATGGGCAGGGCGGGGGCAGGAATGGGAATGCTACTGTATCACAGCTATTAAATAGCCATCTTTATCTTTCATTCAAAAGGATCCCAAAGCATTTTGCACAGCACAGACTGAATAGTGGCCCATGAAAGTCAGTGACAAAACTCACATAGGCTTCTATGAGACCAGCATTTTGCCACGTACAACAGCACCTTTAGATGCAAGTATCTTCATCTGCCACTGAAATAAAGCCACTTCTGGGGCTGAACGTGGTGGCTCCTTTCAACAGCACACAGCAACGCTGCCAGCTGTGGAAATCAAGCTGTGCCCTGCATCCAGCTGAAACGCCTGGATAATTCTAGGGAGGTGGAATGGAATAGCCCATCTTGGAATCAAGCCATGACCTGGTAAGAACACCTGCCTCTGTCATAAAGACCCTGCACTTTGTCATCGCTACTGCGAAGGAATCTGGGCGGCCTGCAAACATTTATTCCTTTGGAAACTACCATGCAATTATCATTCAGCAGATTTAAATTAAAAATCTGGCATTCTGATTAATGTACAACACTCTTTCAAGAGAAGAGAGCAGGCACTGGCCAAACTGACACCCCCAGAATACATCTTTTTTTTAAAATACCACTTCACCCCCACCCCCTACAATCTGCCCTCCTGATCCTAGGAAGCCACGTTGGCAGTTTCCCTCCAAGTTTTGCAACATTAATCAAAGCCAAATCTGACCATGCTGGACAAAACTGTTAACAACAAAGCCCAAACATGTGGTAGGCAACTCCCTCTGCTCTCTGCTTGTGATCAGGCAAGGCCCTGAAACAAACAAGGAGTCCCAAGTCCCAGTGTACCTATAAAGCACAGTATCTTTGGGGGCAGGAGTGAGGCTGGAGAGAGAGAGATACGTGCCTCTCTCTCTCTGCCTCCTGTTTCCCGCTTGCAAATCAGGAAGTCACTCCCCTGCCACTGACCTCAGTGGTGTGATGCTGGTGTCAAACCACAAGAATCAGGACAAAATTTTTAAGGGGAGATTTTCACTCCATGCCTATGGAATTAGGCACCCAATGAGCAACTCTGTCTCAGAGGCCACGGTCAAGGGGCATTGATACGGACCTTGCTCCTTTCCTCATGTCCCACTGCAGCCTGCGACTCCCTCCCACCCCTTGTCTGGGAGGTGTTGGAGCACAAATTGGACTAACCAAAGGTAGGCCCTGAAGCTCATTAGGAGTCACCTCTGGCCCCAGCTTTAGCGCCAAACCTGCATAGTGGGGCTGAGTTTATAAAGAGGATGAATGGCATAAATCAGCCTCTCCCGCCCAGACCCATCCCCTCGCCCACAAAAAACACAAAAATGGCCTTTCCTCGCCCCAGCTCCTTGGCGTTCCCCCATGTGCTGCGAGAAGTGTTTCCATAACAACCCTCCTCCCTTGGCGATAATAAGGTGCTGCTCTGCTCCCCCCAGACACTGGGTGACACCCAACGCAAACACAATCCCAGCAAGTTAGTCATTAGCAGATTAACCAGTCACCATAATTACAGGCCTCGTGCTGCGCAAATGGCTGGTTCCGTAACAGGGAGGTTCTGCCCTTCTTCTGTTCCCCACTGTAGAATCCTCCCCAGATCCCCTCACCCCACCCCTCTCCCGCTCTGCTTTTGGTCCAGGGGTGGGTTTCTGAAAGTGTTTCTGTAAATCAGTTGAGATTATTTGGATACATGGATATTAGTGCCGACATGTGAGACAAAGCATGCAGCTGAGACCTAAGATTAAGGCTTTTGCTTGAAGCATTCTTGGTGGTTGGGTTTGTTTGTTTGTTTTTTTAAACAGAAAGAGCAGCAATCCCAGTTCCCTTTGAAATCTCAACCTCCTGGGAGAATTTAGAGACATCCCAGTGAATCAACGACCCCTGTTGGTTGTCCTTGGATCGAAAATCTCAAGTGTGCTTCAATGAAAGCATGGAGAAAATGGGCCTACAGCCCCTCCTGGCATTGGCCTGTCTAGCGGGGAAGTTGGCTGATCGCTGCTTCAAAGTTCTTCAACAACTGTGAACTGCGAGGCCATCAAGACGTCCCATAGGCTTCACTGCAAAAGTCCATCCCTTCGTGCAGGACACCTGTGGCCATCTAGGCTCCATGGATAAAAATCCCTCTCCTTAAACTAGAGTGTATGGTGATCAGACATCGCAGAGAAGACATTGGCACAGCCATCAGCAGAACACAGATGTCAGGGGGATAGGGATGGGCAGTTACCTGGTTCTTTCCCAGTGCCCGACAGTAAAACTTCCAAAGTTCCATTAAACAAAAAAGAAAGGGCAGAGAGAATAAAGGAATAAATACTTGCTTTTCTCCAGGTGTTTTGTGTGTGTCTCAGTGAAAACTGTCACAACCCTCCTGGTCAACAGTTACATCAATGCAAAAGTTCCTCCTTGGTTTATTAAGCTTGAGAAAACAAAAATGCTGCTGTTTCTGTCTCTTTATGAACAAGAGTTTTGTCCTCATGGTGGTGCAGTAGTGAGAGTGCCTGGGGCTTTGCTCGTTTCTTAATACACTATCATGAAAGTTGAGGTGCTCTTTGCATTTGCAATAGCGGCTTAAGCTGGCATTTTTTCAAGCGATTTCTTGTTGATCATTGGTGCTACCATGGGACTGGGAACATAGTTGAAGGGAGTCACCCGGGCAGATCTACTGGGAGAGCTGTGCCTGCTGGAGGGGAAGCTCCCAACAGATCCAGTCGGCCCTTCATGGCTGAAGGAGATGGGCATGGTGCCCTTGGTCAAAGTCAGGCACTCTGTTTCGCTCTTGGGCATCTCCCGGGTCTCCAGCGTTGGAGAGGTGCTGGAGTTGGTCTTGGTGGTGGGGTAGTCCTCAGTTTGCACCACAGCATCACTGGTTTTCCTTTGGATGGGGATCTGAGCACTGGGGGTCTCCTCCTCCAGGGTGCTGACCAGAGGCAGGGCTGAGGAAGGCAGGGTGCTTTTGAGGATGTGTGGGATGTCTTCGTCGCGGATCCTTCTCCAAGTACCCTTCATCATTGCCATCTGCTGCTTGTCCTGCTGCCCTGGGTTCCCCACTGCAGGATTCGGGGTCAGCTTGGAGGCCTCTTGGCTCTTCCTTCTCCTGGCTGATGACTCGGAGCAAGAGGACAGGACGGAAGAGGGGCTGCTGGTCCTCTTGATGATGCTGATGTTGGGGGAGGAGGAATACCTCTTGAAGGGCTCAGGCGAAGGAGTGTTGGTCTTCACAGGCAGCCGGGAAGGGCTCTCGGAGCTGGTCCTCCGAGGAGGCCTCTCACTGGGAGAAGTTTTGTTGTTGGCCAGGGTCCTTGAGATGACTGGCCTCTGGCTGGTCACCACCGGCTTGGCCACCTTGAGCTCTTCACACCTGGAGGAACACAGGAACACAGCTGGGAGGCCTGGCCTGCTCCTCTTGGGGGAAGCGCTCTGAGACAGCGAGGACATGGACTTGCAGGAGGAGAGCTCGGAGCGGTGCCTCATGATGAGGCTAGAGGACTCCTTGATGAAGGTGAGCTGCCTCAGGAAGCCGGACCGGTCTGACTCGCTGCCACTGGACCTGGCCGAGGACATCCGCACCAGATTGAGCCGGGCGGGCGGCAGGATGCCCTTCCTGTTGCCTTTCAGCTTAGGGCTGCCCACGTGCTCTTCCAGCACCGGCATGGAGCTCTTGGCTGGCAGCATCTTCTTGTTCGGCTTCTGCATGAAGGGGATGCGGACGGGGGATTTCTGGGTCTTGTGCTGCTTGGTGGCTGGGGATTTCTGGGGGGGTGCTTTGGGGGCGGAGCCTGTTGGGGAGTTCCTGCTAACCTTCACCCCCTGAGATGGCAGCTGCTTGTTGAGCTGGGAGGGTGATGTTAACTTCTTCTGGGTGGGCTGGGAGGGGGTGGAGGTCCTGGAGGAGACCGAGGATGGGGTCTTGGTGATCCTGGCGGGAGGGGTGGCGCTCCTCTTGGGCAAGGTGAGGTCGGCCATCTCTGAGGCCTTCCCCAGCCTGTGAAGACTCCGTGACCTCTGCTGACTCAGGGTGAGGTTTTGGATGGTGGCTTCGGGCTTAGTTGTGGCTGTTTTCTGTGGGGTGGACCTGGGGCTTGGGGAGTCCTTCACCGCACTGGGCACGTAGATCACTGTCCTGCCTCGGAAAACCACTGGCAAGTTCGACATTGGCTTCTGCTGGCTTACATTTTTCTCCACCCTGGCATTTTTGCCCCCGGAGTCCATCACTTTCTTGCTCTCCTGAAAGGCCATTGCATGGTCTCTCTTCTCCACCTCACGGCCTACCCCACTCCTAGCCCGCTTCTTCTTATCCTTCCTGTCCAGGGACAGCTGCAGGGTGGGGCCGACAGACAGCCCTGACACAAAGGAGAGGATGGAGTCAGACTCCGAGGAAGGCTCCCTGGAGAGGGATGCTGCAGCCTGATGCAGCCACGTGACGATGGAGTTGGCACCTTCTTGGATGGCCTTCCACTCGACGCTGTCCAGGTCCGAGCCTTTGTCCGACATCATCTCATCCGCTGGGTTGTGCCTCGGCTCCGGCTTCCGCTCCTTGCCAGCGGCGCTCTTGGGGTTGGCACCTTTCAGCTTCTGCTTGTGCTCGGCATTCCTGCGCCGAGCGGAGTGCCGCCTCCTCCTGGGCAAGGTGGAGCCAATGCACTTCTGCAGCAGGTCGTCATCCGAGGTGAAGCTCAGGGAGCTCGGGGAGCTGTCTCTCTCTCTGGCTAAGACCCTAGAGGCCGCGCTCTCTTGTATCCGGCTAAGAGTCAGCTGCCTGTTGGCCTTGTACAGGGTTGTCCGCTCCTCGTGGTCACAGAGGTCGATGTCACTCAAGGAGCTCATGGAGGAGCTGAGGGAATAGCAGGGCGGCGTCTCATCCACGATGAGGTTGTTGTGGAGTTTGGCAGCCATCTTGGTTTTGGCCTGCAGCAGCTGCCTGGAGCTTTGCTCCGGCTCCTTCTTAGGGGTGGTTCCGCTCCAGCGTTCCTTCTTCTGAGCCTGGGCAGGGCTGGCCTTCCTCTTAGGCGAGTCTCTCCGCACCTCCAGCAGGTCGTCGGAGTCGTTCTCATAGAAGCAGTAGACGGCCTCCTCGGTTGGCGTGGTGTGGCACAGGGACTGAAAGGCCATGCCCCCGGGGGCACTGTTCTCACAGGGAGCACCCTTCCTGGGGGGGACGCCCTCCGGGCGGACCCCTGCCCTGTCAAAGTCCAGCTCCAGGTTGGGTCCATTCTTCAGGGGAGGTAGCCCTCTCTTCACCTCAGCTGCTTGGCCCCTGCCTGCCTGGACAGGGCTGCCATGTCTCGACCCGCCCTTCTGCTGGTAGGCCGTACTCATCTTGGTGGGCATCGAGGAGTTGGAAGCTGCTTTTCGGCCTGGTGTGGGGCTCAAACTCCCTTGCTCACTGTGTGCTTCCATATTGCGCCCCACCGGTGGCCCCGCCACTTCCTTCCTCTCCAGCCTCTTCCCAGGGCCGCGCTTGTGGTCAGCCTCCTCCTTCAGTGGGTACTTGAGGGTCTCGTCACTCAGGGAAGCGGCGCTGGAGAAGTTGATGGGGGTGCCTTCTGCGGAGTCAGTGAAGGAGTCATCATCCCTGAAGAGGTCCCGGGCAGCAGGTTGCAGGTGTTTGGGGACGCCCCGGTGCGCATGGGTGGGCACCAGCATGTAGACCGGCATGTGCAGAGCCTTTTTGGTTTGAGGATTCAAGACTTGGCTGGGCAGGCCGGAGACAAGGGAGGTTTTGACCTTCCTGAAGCGGGAAGGCATAGCCGAGTTGATGCATTCCTTCAGGATCTCGATATCATCGTCTGAATTGAGCTCTGGACGCTCCAGCTTCCTCTTGCTCTCCCCGAATCTCTCTTCCCGCCTATCCTCCTGCTTCTCATGTGCCACAAAATTCAGGCTGTTCCTCTCAGGGAAAGGCGGCATAAGCTTCAACTCCACGTCCTTTTGGATGTAGTGCTCGTGAAGGGGCAGGGCACTTAGGCTGGAAGCGCAGGAGAAGTTCTCGTTGGGTTTCTCCACCGTGAAGTAGATCATGGAGTCCAGGTCTTGGGGCAGCTGGAAACGCTCCTTGAAATCCGTGATCTCCATGAACTTCTTGACGTTGTTTTCCCACTGGATGTTGAACTGGCTGGTCTCCTTCTCCGGCTGGGATCCCAGTTCGAACAGGGGCGTCTTGCTGCGGCTTGGGGGCATGGTCTGACCAGGGCTGTCCGGCAGCTCACTTGGGCTGATAGTGCCACTGATCATCTCGCTACAAGGGTCGCTCTGGATGGAGCTGGCAATGGATGGGCTTTCAAAGCTGCCCAGGGAGCTGACCGAGCTACACCGGCTCATCACCAGAGGGGTCTCCTGAATGTAGTTCTCCGAGGAGCTGGACGGGGTCAGGTCCTCGTGCCGGGATGGGGAGGATTCCTTCAGGAAGATCTTGTCGCGCTTCTGGAAGGGGATGGCGATGGGTTGGGAGATCCCTCCTGGCGTGGCCGGGCCCAGATCCGCTGCCTTCACCTTCTCCTGTCTCCTATCGCAGGCCTCGGCCTGCTCTACGTCATCTTCGGCCTCGGCGCCCTCCTCCACCTCGATGATCTCCAGGGAGGAGTCGCTGTCCACCTCGTTCTCGCTGTGACTCTGCCCGTCCAGCACATTGTCAGCGGAGGAGAGGGAAGAGAGGGAGCTGCACCGGGAGAAACAGATGGGGGTGTCCTCCACCGCATACTTCTGGACTGACTCCTGCTCCACTGGGGCCGGCATGTGGGCAGCCAGCTTCTCTGGGATCTTGCTCAAGTTCTCGGCCGTCTGGAGAAGCCCCATGGGGAGCCAGGCTTGCTTCCGGCCTGGGAGAGTTGGTTGGTAACTAGCACCAGAGAGTCCCACGGCACCAGGGGCCGAGCTGCTCTTGGCCTGATTCTCCAGCAGAGGGACATGCTGGTAAGAAGGGGAGAGTTTGATGGTGTGAACCTGAGGGTCGGGAGAAAGCTCATTGCCTGGATCCTTCTTCCACTCAGGCTCCTTCTCAGGGACATTGGGGCTGGGGAACGTCACCGCTTTCTTAGCCCTGTCATGTGTGTCTCCCGGTTCCAGTTTATCCGGCTCATCTGACTCTTTGACCTTCACCCCCGGCTGCTCCATCCTCTCAGGCCTGTGGATGAGGATTTTCTTCAGATCCAGTCTGCTGGGCCGCTTCTGGTATCTCTGCGGCTCCTCCTTGTAATCTAGGAAGGAGGCCCGGGTGCAGGGCTTCATGTGTTCCTTGGTGCAGTAGCCATCACTGGTGCTGCCGCTGTTCAAGCTGTCGTTGGACAAGCTGGTGTAGGCCTTCTTCAGCCTCAGGAGGGTGTGGGCCCGGCTCAGGTTCTCCCGCTTCATGAAGCTGCTGGCATCCGAGAGGCGACACGGGGAGCAGGACTGGGCCCGAGCCTCGTGGACCTCATCAGAGCCATACTGCCAGTCAAGGCAGTGGTCCTCCGAGCTCAGGCTGAAGCTGTCGTCCGAGGAGGTGTGGAGGGTGGAGATGTCCTCCACCAGCTTGTCGATCTTGGCCACTGTGGTGGAGATCTTGTTGGCCAGCTTCTCGGCCACCAGCGACACCTCATCCTCGGGCAACGGCAGCTTCTTGGGCTCGGCCAGCTTGCTGCTCTCGTCCTTCTCAGGCTCCGGGCCCCTCCTCTGGGTGATGGCCCTGGGCAAGGCCTGGCCCTGGAGAAAGGAGGAGTTGAGAAACATGGAGAGGATGGAGGCATTTCCAGTCTCCGCCCCTGCTGAGACGTTGGGCACCTCGTCGTCGTCGAAGCAGCCGGAGTCGGAGGCGTAGTCCTTCGCCAGGCTGTCCATGTGCCTCAGGGGCTTCTTGGTGTCGAAGGCCTCCGCCAGGTGCTTAGCATCCAGCTCGGCCTCCAGTGCCTTCTGCTTCCTCACGTAGAGCGAGGGCATGCAGGAGCCCGGGGAGATGACTGCAGTGTCCTTGTACTTGAGGGGTCGGTTGGTGAGCAGGTTCCGGAGGGCGGCGGCGCTGCCCATGGCGATCATCTTGTGCTTGGAGTGGATGAGGTTGCGCAGCATGCTGACGGCCCCCAGGTCCCACAGCAGCTCCTGGTCTTTGGGGCTCCGGGCGGAGAGGTTCCAGAGGGTCCCGCAGGCGTTGCTGACGATGGTGAGGCTGTGGGATTTGAGGTGCTGCAGCAGGGTCTGCAGGCAGTTGTGGTCCCGGAGCACTTGCCTGCAGGACATGGATCGACCTTCCATTAGAATCACCCAGCTTTGAACATCAGAGCGTTAATAAACAACACCACCGCTTTGCCCTCCTCGGCTACCCCTAGTCAGAGGATCTCAAAGTGCCTCAAAATCCTCCAATTGATCCACCCTCGCAGCAGCCCCATTCTACAGGGGGGCAGCTGAGATATAAAGAGGGGAAATGACTTGCCCAAGGTCACACAGTGAGTCACCAACAGAGCACCCAGGAGTCCTGAATCCCAGCTCCCCCCACAACCCACTGGACCCTATTCCCCTCCCAGAGCTGGGAATAGAACCCAGGAATCCTGACTGCCAGTCACTTCCCCACTTCATGCCTCAGTTTTCCCATCATAACGTGGGCACAATAAGCTTTGCAAAGTGCTTCAGCATCTTCTGGTGAAGAGCGCACAGTATTTACAGAAACCCGATCAACCAGCGTAGCACTCCTGAGATGGTAAGGTTCCTCGAGGACCGTGAGTCTGTTCTGTGGGGGAGGCACACACCCCAGAGGTACTACCACGAATAATATTAGTATCTCATCAGGGACAGCCAACAGTGACAGCACATCTTGCTGCCCTTATACCCAGGGGCCAGAATGGATCCAAGGCAGCTAGGGATGACCCACAGCCCCGCCAGATCCCACCCACTGACCAGCACAGTGCTTTGGAGTTGGCGTGGGGGGGAACTTGAGAGGATCGGAGTGGGATGTGGCAGCTGCCATCAGGGCAAGGCTGACCTGTAATCCTCCCGGGTGGCGATCAGGCTTGACACGTTTCTCAGGATGCCTCCTCCGCTCTCGATGATGGCCAGCGAGTTGCTCTGGCACTTGTAGGTGAGGGTGCTCACCAGGAAGCCCAAGGCGCCCTGCACCAAGCAGATGGCGGCTTTGTTCTCGGTACTGTGAGCGGACAGGTTCCACAAGGCGCTGAGGACACTCTTCAGGGTGGATTCCTAGCCAGGATAAAATCACCATCAGCGTCCCTCTAGTGACAGGACCTCTTCAACTGCACCGGCAGCATATCTGTGAGTGCCTCTGCTTTGCACGCACACCCCGCCGTCATTCGCACACTCACCGTAAGCATGCTCACTCCGTGCATGCCACGGCAACATTTGCACCTCCAGCTCACTGTACACATGCATGCCATCCCCTACATACACACTTATAGTGAGCGTGCAAGCCATCAGCTGCTCTGTGCGTGCAAGGGCAGTGTTTGCACATGCAGCTCATTGTGAGCATGTAAGCTATCCCCCGTTTTGTGTGTGTGCAAACGCAGGGTTTGCACATGCAGCCTAGAGATCAGGGCTCGCACCTCTTACCTTGGTGGCACGCAGGGCGCACTGCATCAGGCCAGTCACGCTGCCCACCTCGCGCAGGATTTTCTTGCTGTTGATGTCTGCCCTCCAAGAGAGGTTCCGCAGGATGCTGGAGACCACCTGCGGGGACGAGATGAGGATGTTCACACACAGGGAGGGACATGGCCAGATTCCCGTGCTCAGCCCACCTGCTCCGGGCAGAGCTGTCAATACAGGACCAGAGCAGTTTGGCCACAGCTCAGCGGAGGGCAGCATCATGATCCTCTTTCATCCCATCCGCCCTGCCACCCCAAAGTCTCCCAGCCCACCCTCCTGTTCCAGCACCAGCTCCTGGCTTGGCGTTCTCAGCAGAGGGGATCTATGGGGCGCTCCTGGGCCTCTTCGGATGATTCCAGGGCCCGCAATGGAACAGCCAGGCAGGATGAGCAGCAAGGACTTAGCCAGCTTGCTCCAGCAGGAGCAGGAACCGAAGAATCCTGCATCCAGCAGCACACACTGATCCTGGTGAAAGGCACCAAGTCAGGGACCGGGCTGGGCTTTGCCCTGCAATACCAGGCAGCCTCACCATGCGTCGCTGAGTGCCAGGCATGGGGTATCCAGAGTTACCTCGCTTAGCCGTGCGTGAGCGCCCCCGAGGCAGGCAGGCACCTGGAATAACTCAGGCCCTGTGCAGCGGGCAGTAGTCAGCTACGTGTGCCCAGGTGTATGCCGTGGCTTAGTGCGTGTGGGCGCGACTGCCCAAGCATCTGCCACAGCCCCAGGGGAGCCAGTGTCCACCTACCTGGTGCAGCTCCTCGTTCTCGGAGGCCAGCTGGGCCACAATGGCCTGCATGCAGCCCCGGCGGGAGGACAGAGTCGCCTGCCAAGAGGAAGAGATGGGGGAGGTCAGATCCTGCGCACACGCACCCCCAGTGCAGCCCGCGGGGACACCAGAGCCCCTGCCATTGTTGGAAGGGACCACAGCTGGGTAACCCAATGCCCCGAAGCTTAGAGCCAGCTGAGATCACTGCTCCCCAGACCCCTGGGCCCCATCCCCACCAGGATCCCTGCTCTGGCTGCATTCCCCTAACATCTCTGTCCTGTCCTCACCCCAGATCTCTGCTTCCCAGTCCCTGCCCTTGGGTCCTCACTCCCCACCCACCCCCGCACTCCCCCCAAGCCCTGCCCCATGGTCCTCACTCTCCTCCCCACAAGCCTTCCCAGTCCCTGCCCCTAGGTCCTCACTCCCCACCCACCCCGCACTCCTCCCAAGCCTTCCCAGTCCCTGCCTCATGGTCCTCACTCTCCTCCCCACAAGCCTTCCCAGTCCCTGCCCCTGGGTCCTCACTCCCCACCCACTCCCGCACTCCTCCCAAGCCTTCCCAGTCCCTGCCTCATGGTCCTCACTCTCCTCCCCACAAGCCTTCCCAGTCCCTGCCCCTGGGTCCTCACTCCCCACCCACCCCCGCACTCCTCCCAAGCCTTCCCAGTCCCTGCCTCATGGTCCTCACTCTCCTCCCCACAAGCCTTCCCAGTCCCTGCCCCTGGGTCCTCACTCCCCACCCACTCCCGCACTCCCCCCAAGCCTTCCCAGTCCCTGCCTCATGGTCCTTACTCCCCTCCCCCACATGCTACTCCCAACCTTCCCAGTCCCTGCCCCTGGCTCTTCACTCACCTCCCCCCCGCACTCCCCCCTAGCCTTTTTATCCCCTCCCTGACTCTCCTGACCTGTCCCCAGACCCCCACTCTCCAACCCCAGGGTCCCTGCCCCATCTTCTCCTGACCTCCTCCCCTCCACCTGTCACCTTTCCACGTCCTCCACCCCTGGGGACACCTTTCCCAGCTCCCCCCTGCCTCACCTTGTTCACCACGTCCCCGAAGGTGAGGTTGGTCAGTGCCATGCCCGCGTATCTCCTCAGCGCCAGGTTCAGAGGGTCACTGGTCATTTTGTGCATCTCATAATCCACCTGCAGCAGCTCAGCCACGGCCTGGAGACCACCTGGGAGATGATCCGGGTGTGTGGGGGGGTTACAGAGATGTACGGGCCCAGCCAGGCACTGTGGGGGGACAACACCCCCCGCTCCTCTTTGTGCCAGGGATTCCGCTGGTTTGTCAGTGAGGGGGTGGAGCTGGGGTCAGGGTGTCCCATTGAAAAGGAGCCAGGGTGCTGTATTCCCAGCCCCATCCCGTGTGTTCCCTGCAGGCACCCACCCCACTGCCAGGCCATGCCATGCAGGAGGGGCTTGCTCAGCCCATGGCATGGGGTACAGGAGCCCCCAGAGACTCTAACCCGTTGAGTCGTGTCCTCTCCACTCCCTGCCCACCCAGGGATGCGGGAGCAGAGCCCGGAACCCTCTTGGGGTGCGTGCGGCTTACCCAGCTCGTTCATGGCCCGCCTGTACTCCTCGTCGAAGGAGAGCTTCATGATGGCGCAGGTGGCCTGGCAGATCTGTGGCTCGATGGGCACCGGCACTGCAAGGAGAGCGGAGGTGAGCGACGCCAGCCCGCTGGGTGGCATGGGTCATGCAAGATCCCAGCCCAGCCACGGATCAGACGCACCTGGATCCATTAGCCATCGGAATCCCCAAATCCCAGCGAGGCGGGAGGGACGGGGCTGTTTTCCCATCAGAGAGGATCTGTTTTGCTAACGGGACCAACAGACTCTCTAGGGCCAGTCCGCCCAGGGATCAGAACCAGGGGAGAGACACCTGTGCTTAACCATGCTCTGCACGCTCCCCCGACACCCCTCCACCATGTGTGTGCACCTCACACACCTGTATGTACCCATCCCTTCACACACGCCTTCACTCACAATCACACACGTATACTGACCCCCCATGCACACACCTGTAGGTGGACACGCTCAGCTGCACACCGACACACACAGCTGCACACTGACACACACACATACCATATGCATACACACACTCAGCTGCACACCGACACACACAGACCATGTGCACACACACTCAGCTGCACACCCACACCGAAACTCAGCTGCACACCAACACACAGACACCGACACTCACCATGTGCATACACACACACACACAGCTGCACACCGACACACACACACACACAGCTGCACACCCACACTGAAACTCAGCTGCACACCAACACAGACACCGACACTCACCATGTGCATACACACACACACTCAGCTCCACAGTGACACACACCGTCTGCACACACAAACACACACATCCAGCTGCACACCGACACACACGCACACCATGTGCATACACATACACTCAGCTGCACACCGACGCACACACACACACGCTCAGCTGCACAGCGACACTCCCACTCACTATGGGCATACACATACACTCAGCTGCACACTGATGCTCACATGGACACACACACACAGAGCGGCATGCCAGCATGCACAGACATGCTTGCAAACCCCCACTCCACCCCCCTCCGCATACACATGCTCTCTCCAAGCAGAAGCATCAAGATCAGGTGTCCCCTGCTCCCTATGTCCCCCCACACTCTGCTGGGAGCAGCAGGCCCTGGCACCCCCTGCTGGAGACACCCTCACCCTTCCCTACCGGCACTGGCTTCGGGGCCTTTGCCCCCGTCTTTGCTCTGCAGCTGCATCTGCAGCCAGTCCCAGCAGGTCTCCGAGTAGGAGCGAATCTGCTCCAGCACGTGCAGCACCCGCATCTCCTTCTTGGCCTGGCCCTCGTCGGGCTGCGAGAAGATGATGTTGTGCAGGGCGGCGTTGGCCCGCATGCGGGAGTCCTTGCCACTGCTGGGACTCTGGGGGCCTCCCGGCTCCCTGTCCGTGTCGTGCAGGATCTGGATGAGGAGTGGGAGGCAGCCAGACTTGCGCATGGCCAGGCAGCTCTCCTGCGAGCTGGACATGGCCAGCAGGGTGCGGGACATGTCGTCCTTGTCCCGGGTAGCCAGCATGGACAGGAGCCAGAAGACCACTTCCACCTGCAGAGCACAAGCACCCAGTGGGTTACCCTGCACCCCACCCTGGCCAGACTGCCTGGCACAAATCCTGTTGCACTGTACTCTCAAATGCAGAGGTCCCCAAACTGTGGGGTGCGCCTCCCCAGGGGGGCATGGAGGACCATTCGGGGGGGCACAGCAGAGACACAGGCCAGCCCCCATGGGGGGGCAGGGAGGGAGTGCCACTCAGCTCCGGTCCCTTCCCTGCCCCACCCCCAGCCCCTTACTCAGTTCCAGGGAGGGGGTGTGTGGACAGAGGTAAGCGGGGGCACAAGGTAAAAAGTTTGGGGACTGCTGGGGTCTATTCAATGGTGGGCAAAGTGAAACAGACAAGAGACAGGTCAATTTCACTCAGCAGCTGCCAGCAACGTCTGGTTACCGGCTGACAAGCCTGGGGCAGGGAACTGGGCTGGGAGTGGAGCTGGGTGGCACTCCCTCCCCGCCCCCCATGGGGGCAGGCCTGGGCCCCTGCTGTGCCCCCCGACGGTCCTCCAAACCCCCCTTGGTGTGGGGAATTGGGGCACAGAATGAGGAGGCTACCTGACTTGCCCAAGATCACACAATGAATGTCCTCTAACCTTCTCAGCA
This sequence comes from Gopherus evgoodei, assembly GCF_007399415.2. Classification (NCBI taxonomy): domain Eukaryota; kingdom Metazoa; phylum Chordata; order Testudines; family Testudinidae; genus Gopherus; species Gopherus evgoodei. The sequence goes on from NC_044343.1 coordinate 4,061,252, forward strand.
CCTTGGGCCTGATTCTCCTCTAACTCATCTCGGTGGAAATCACAAGTGACCCCACTGAAGTTGGTGGGTTTACACTGGGGTACAAGTGACGCAGGAACAGAATCAGGCTCCTGGATTGTTTGGGGATCTAAATATCAAGCCCTTTCCTGGTGCAATTAAACCAAGAAGCAACATGAGATCCACTTCCGCCCCAAGTGGCGCTGGGGGAAACGTCGAATCAGATACTGGGGTCAGAGTGCACAATCTGAATAGACGTGTGTAGGAATTGGGTAGCATCCCCTTAAATAGATTGCGTGCCTGCTGGTGGCACTCCCTGTCTTCTGTGTTCCTGAAGCCTCCAGAACCCCGGCAGAGCAGCAAGGTGTGAATGCGGCTAAGCCTGGCAAGTTGTACCTAGTCAGCACACATGGTTATCTGGACCCCATTGTGCCTGTGGGGTTCCTTCATTTTACATTTCTGGTGTAAAGAGCTAAAGACGCAACAATAGACCAAGGGCAGGAGGGGAAACTGAGGCACGGCACAGAGAAGTGACTCGCCCATGGTCACCCAGCAGGTGAGCAGCAGAGCTGGCAACAGAAGCTCTGGGCCTAATGCCCTGTCTGCTATGCAACACTGACTAGTACCGTTCAGAGCCGGGGAAGAACTCGATTTGTTCATCTCCAGCGAGTGTCTGCGTTTCCTCCATCAAATGCCCGAGGGATGGGGATTCTCATTACCTTATTGTCGCTGAGGTGGCTCCCTCCCTCCTCAGGATGCGTTGGGATGTCCAGGCTCCCGTCCCCTTCCACGCCAGACAGCTTCCCACACGGCTACAAGAACAGAGAGGGGGGATGCGTAAGAACCGGAGAGCTGTACAGAGCACATCGCAGCAGCTGCAGTGTTGGGCGGGCTGGCTCTGACTAGCCCCTGCTCTGTGAGGACCCAGCCTGCTTAACTTCATCGAAGCAGCCTCCTCCGTTCCCAAGCCGCTGGGAGGCCGGGCAGCAGCCATGGTGTATGGATGGGTACAGGGGACTCCGTTCACGGAGGACTGGAAAATGCAGAATGCTGTGGTTTTATTCTCCTCTCCCAGTCTGCTTGTCCCGTCTCTCTGTCTGTCTCCTGCATCAGGCACACACAGAGCTCAGATCGGGGGTGAGTCTTGGTGCGATTTGCCCCCTCAGAGTGTAAATTACACCCCAGTTAATTCAACTCAGTGGGCCAGACTCAGAGGGAGCGTAAGGTGGATGACATAACCAGAGCCTGCCAGAGCTAACCACAGGAGTCTCTGCAGCGTCTGTAGCTGGGGCAGTGACAGACTCACATCCCCTGTGGATCGGACCTGGAGCGGGACTCACGACACACTGATCAGTGGGTTCCACACCTTAAAGGTCAGCATAGGGCGTGAGTGGGCCTTGTACGCTGGAGCCATGTGTCACACCAGTTTTCATGCCCTTAGATACAGACGAGACCCTCCGTGTGAGGCCGGCAGCAAAAACCATTTCATCGGAAGAGGCCAATCTACCCACCCCAATACCACCCCCATCAGCGGCTCGGTCCAGGCAAGTAAACTCTCCAGAAATTGCTAAGGGACCCTGGCTCTGTCCAGACCTGCTCTCAGATCCAAGTGTGCTCCAGAAAGACACCCAGCAAAGTGCCAGTTGCCTTCCAGGGGCAGAGGGGCCCAGATAGGTCCCAATGCAGCAGGGGCTGGGAGGGGAGAAGGCATACATGGGACCCCTCAGCGTCACATAACTGGGCTCTGCAATGGAGAGATGTTTGGGAGTACGCTGTGCTCACTGGGACCTTGATTCAGCAAAGCACTTGAGCGCTCGCTTAAAATCCCATTGGCTTCCACGGGACTTGGTGCTTTCCGAACCGGGGCCTGCAGCCCCTGTTCTAGCCCTGGGGCAGCAGCCAGCAAGGGCAAAAGTCCCATTGACTTTAATGGGAGCAAGAATGCGCCCTCTACGAGCCCTGGAGAGAGACCCTTCAAACGGTCCCTCCAGCTCAATCCTGAGCCGGTTCCTTTCGCCAGCGCTAAACGGAGGGATACTGAAGTGGAGGTGTCAGTGAGCGGGGTGCTGGGTTGCAGGAATGCCAGGTGACTGTGTAATATGCAACATGGATTCTCCTATGAGACCAATGCATGTTTCAGCATCTTCGCTGCACAGGGTTTTGCTAGGCCTTGCACGTAGGGTGGCCAGTTTTGGTTGGACGTATTCCTGGAGGTTTCATCACACGACATCTTAAACGAAAGATGATTCTTTAATTCCTGGAGACTCCAGGACAACCCTGAAAGGCTGGCAACCCTCCTTGCACAGTGGAGAAAATGACTTCTGGCTGCCCGGGGGGGAGCAATTTGCCCCAGGCCCTGCGCCCCACAGGGGCCCCCACGAGAATATAGTATTGTATAGTATTACAACTTTTTTTTTTTATGGAAGGGGTCCCTGAAATTGCTTTGCCCCAGGCCCCCTGAATCCTCTGGGCAGCCCTGCATGTAGAAGAGCCAATCCATCTCTCTACTACCATCCTTAGTGACGCATCTCCCACTCCGTCCTTGCTCCTCAATAATCCACCCATATTAAATTATTTTAAACCCTCTCTCTCAAAATACTTAGATAACCCCAATCCCATACTATCTGAGCACCTCAAAGCCACCCTGTGAGACAGGGCAGCAATATTGTCTCCATTGCACAGATGGGAAACTGAGGCACAGAGAAGCTAAGTGTCTTGCCCAAGATCACATGTACAGTTTGTGGCAGAGGAGGGAATTGAACCCAGCTTTCCTGAGTTGTAGGGCAAAGGGCCTAGGCACGGAACTATCCTTCCTTGCTACCAACCGGCCTTATGGCAGATGTATGTAAAAAAATATGTATTGCCCAGGGATTCAAGGCCTCAGGACCGAGCGCTATGGCTCATTTCTCTTTCCAGGACAAATCCCCTTTTTAGCCAACAGTGTGATAATTGTCTTACTGAATCTAAACCGCTCCATCTTCCCAGGGCTTAGCTAAAAGCCCCGCTGTGCTCCGGCTTTGCATGGGGTTAAGGGAGAAATTCACAGGCAGTTCTGCTATCGATTTCTTGGTGCAGAGAAAGGCTCGGGGCCAGGGGCAAAATAATTTGTCTCAGTACTCACTTAATCTCTGTCACAGAAGGTAGGAGAGAGAGCACCAGTGACTGTTGGGAGCCCAGAGTAGGAATCACATGACCTCTGGCTTTTTAAACCCAGTTCAGATGTTAATGAAACCCTAAGGGGGAATTCTGATCCCACTGAAGTCAATGGCTAAACTCCTATTCATTTTAATAAGGCCAGGATTTCATATATGGCCTCTGGGTTTAAAAACTGTTCAGAGGCTAGTTAAACTCTGGACACTTAACCCTTAGAAAAATGCTACAGTATTATGCAGTAATTATCCCAAACACTACCGCTTCTTGCCACATTACTGAAGGATTCAGGAGTCTTATTGTAGAATGCCCTAGTATTTTTAATAACATTGTAGGTTTCTTATATTGTTTAAAAATACTATTTTTATTATAAAACTGTGCGGGGTGTTAAATAATAATGCAATATCTTTAAAACAATATTGTAGTATTATACCCTAGTACTACAGTATTTTTCTTTATAATCCTCTAGTATTTTTAATACAGAAGCAATCACTTTAATTGTAGAGCTGCAGGTATTTTTTCTTCAACAATTATAAAGTATTTTTCTTATTACATAATATATTTAATAAAACCCTGGCATTTCCCCTTGTAATTCTGAAGTATTTTTAAAGGGCTGTACTATTTAATAATATTGTAGTATTTTTTTTTAAAAAATGCTGCAGATATTTTTCTTATAATTTCGCATTTTCTTATAATTTAGTATTTTTAATAAAAACTGTAATTTTTTTCCTTTTAATATGATGGTATTTTTGAGAATACTGTACATTTAAAAATACCATTATTCATAAAATCATGGTATTTTCCTTATAATGCATTTTTAATTTAGTATTGTTTAGTATTTTGGGGGAAATAATGCTGTAGCATTTCAATATTGCTGTAATATTTTAAAAACAACACTGCAGTATTTTAATATTACTGAATCTTTTCAAATACGTGTTAGTACTTGTAATATTACTGTAGTAGCTAAACATTATAATTTGAATATTAATGTAGGTTTTATATTACTGGAATATTTAGAGATTTCAAATACACCGCTACCTCGATAAAACGCCACCCGAGACAACACGAATTTGGATTTAATGTGGTAAAGCAGCGCTCTCGGGGGGCCAGGGCTGCACACTCCGGTGGATCAAAGCAAGTTCAATATAACACGGTTTCATCTACAATGCGGCAAGATTTTTTTGGCTCCCAAGGACAGCGTTGTATCGAGGTAGAGGTGTAATGCTGTGGTAGTTTTGTACAGTTCTGGCAGGATATTCACTGTGAGTGGTCTTTGTTGTGGACTATGTTAGATCTGTGGGGTCAGTAACACACATCCAGCCTAGGCAGCAGTGGGATTAATTCGGGGGGGTCTGGGACACATCTGCCCCCCGCCCCAACCCCACCCGCTCCTGATTCCCAGCTTGGAGGTTGGCTCAGCCACTCTGAGAATCCAATGCTGGGCCTGCCAGCATCTCCCCTCATGGCCTACTTCTCGTCGCCATGGCAACTGCCCATTTCACGGTCCCCGAGACACACAAAGGCCTGGCCCTCCCGCTCAGTGGGGTGGGGAGGCCTCGGAGACCAGCCTGCCTCTAGCGCAGAGATGGGCAAACTACGGCCTGTGGGCCACATCCGGGCCACACCGTCAGGGGCAGGGGGTCCGGGGGCGGTCAGGGGACAGGGAATGGGGAGGCATGGATGGGGCAGGGGTCCCGGGGGGGCCATCAAGGGACAGGGAACAAGGGGGTTTGGATGGGGCAGGAGTCCCAGGGGGGCCGTCAGGGGACGAGAGGGGGTAAGATGGGGGCAGGGGCTGGGCCACACCTGGCTGTTTGACGAGGCACAGCCTCCCCTAACCGGCCCTCCATACAATTTCGGAAACCCGATGTGGCGCTCAGGCCAAAAAGTTTGCCCGCCCCTGCTCTAGCGCCATTCTCACCCCCATGCCAAGCAGCCTCCGCCAGCATTCCCACCCTGGAGGCAGAATGAGAGCCCGTACACCCCGCATCCACCGAAATGCAGCCAGCGCTGCCATTGCCTGCCCAGCCAGGCTGTCCGGACACAGTGCCCTGGCCTGCAGGTGGGACGATTGCTCCCAAGGGCGAGCACCGGAGAAATACACCCCGACCTCCAGTTGGGGCAGAGGGAAATGCCAGAGATGCTGCCCAGCTGTTGCCTGCCACAGCAAAGCCCTGCAGAGACCCCAGCCACTGGAGAGCAGACGATGAGGGAGACGATCTGGGCCATGGCCCTAGACCCTCTACCTGAGGATCTCCAAGCCCTTTGTAAATACCAGTGAGCAAAGCTCTGGGCCAGGGGGACTAAAGTATCATCCTGCCTGTTAGAGGGGGACACTGAGGCACAGAGAGGGGAACATGCATCAGGAGTGGGTGGCGAGCCCAGGTCTCCCCTCTCCTGGCCCTGTGTGTTAGCACAAAGGCCAGCCTTCCCTAGATAGAGGGGTGTGTGTAAGAGACATATATATATATATATATATATATATATATATATATATATGCAATGAGGGGTGTGTGCGGTGATCTGGACCATTGTGGTGGGGGGCGGGGGGAAAGCATACCTGTCTTTGTAAGCACCAGCCCCCATTGGGTGCGTGTGCAATGGGTCAGTGCAGGGGAGTTTCTGGGTGACTACATGCATCTGACAAAGTGGGTATTCACCCACGAAAGCTCATGCTCCAAAACGTCTGTTAGTCTATAAGATGCCACAGGATTCTTTGCTGCTTTTACCGATCTAGACTAACACGGCTACCCCTCTGATACAAATGGCAGGTGTGAGTGTGCGAGCCCACACATAAGTGTGCACGTGAGTCTGGAGCATAGGTGTGAATGTACAGGTGTGCACACCTGTGGGTGATGCTGTGCGTGCCGGTGAATGAGCAACACTCGCAGTGTAGACAGCTGGGTGTGTACACGTGTGGGGGTGACACGGTGGGGGGGAGGAGACGGGTGCACAGGGGCATTGCACACACAGGACAGGGACTCTGTTAGCACCACCGTTTCCTCCCGTGGGGGCTGCAGCCTGAGGCCCAGCGGACCCAGTTCCTGCTCCGTTACCTGTGGCTCCGACATCTGCACCTGGTCCTGAGCCTCCATCAGCTCCTTGTCGATCTGCTCTAGGCGGGATGCGCGGATCTGCGAGGATTTAACCACAGAGTCAGCAAGTGCCAGCCCCACCGCCCCCTGCAATGCCTTCCAGCCATGTCCCGTGGAAGGATGGGGTCAGGCAGCATGGGACCTAGAGAGAGGCAGACTCAGCCACCAGCTGGGGAAGGGGGACAAAGGGAAGGGGGACACTCCTCTCCCAGAGGAGCTACTCCCCCATGCAAAAATAAACCACCCCATAGCAGAACATGATCCTGATTCCTACCCACCCCCTATTGTCCCGCTTTGTGAGTAGGGTGGTTGCACCCTCGTCCCCCTCACCACTACCCAGATTTCTGGAGTGACAGGGGAGATCCTGATCTCCCCCAAAGCCTCCCATTGCCCATCTTTTTTTGGGGGGTTGTTGCTTCCCAATCCACTTCTCCCCCCGCACACAAACATGCTGCCCTGCTTTGCGGGGAGAGCTTTGCAGTCTAATCCCTCTCATTACTTGGTTAAGCAAAGCAGGGGGTTGCATTACTGGCAGAAGAAGGGTGAGGCTGAAGGGAAATAACCCACAGGAAGGGAGCAGCTCCCCTGCCCTGACCTGAGCCCTCTGCACCATCTCATCGGTCGTCCCGAAGCGTTCCTCCATGAGCGAGCGGATGTGCTGGGCCTCGAACTCCAGCTGCTGCCGGATCAGATCCATCTGCATAGAGAACTGGGAGCCGGGAGGAGAGGCAGGGCATGAGGGGAGAGATCCCAGCAGTCTGCCTGGCCCCGCTCTACCCAGCACAGGGTATTTTCTACGGGAGGCACATCCCATGGGGCAAAGTGCATCCTACGGGGCAGGGGACTCGCTCCGGGTTTGGGCTGAGTCCTCAACATCCCATGAGCCCCTGGGACCTCCCAGCACCCAGGTACGCCTTGCAGAGGAGGGACCCGTGCCGGCTCAGGACTCGGGCTGGGTCCTGGGCCCAGGAACTCACTGTCTCCACATGAGGTAGCTCGTCCAGGCGCGTGGAGAGGCTCTGCAGCTGCGTGTAGTACCAGAGCTTCTCCTTCTCCTCCTTCTCAATCTCGCTCAGCAGGAAACACCTGAAGAAGGGGAGGGGGGTAGAGGGCAAGCAGTCACGGACCCCCCACTCATGGACTCCCCCCCCAGTGCTGAGCTGACGCCGACCCAACCCCAGGCCCAGCCAGAAACCTCACGATCAGGGGAAGAGCGACAAGAAGAGGGACAAAACCTCTAGGGGCCTCTTCACCAGGCTCTCCCCACACCGAGCCCAGCTGAAGGGCTGGCTAATTGCCCCCGGGAGCATCCCAGGCCAGGGCACGCAGCAAGGTGAATGGGCAGAACACTGGGCTGCACGGGATACTGGGTAACGGGAGCAGCAAAGGGGCCCCTTAACCACCCGACGAGCTAGGGCTCAGACACTGTGGTGATGGGGGCAGGACGGAGAGAGACAGACAGGCAGACACCTGGCTGCGCTGGGGGACAGACAGACAGATGGGTGCACAGGGGGAGAGGCGACAGACAGAGGGACGTGTAAGGGACAGACAGACGGGTGTGTAAGAGGACAGGCAGGCAAACAGCAGTGCAGAGGGAGAGGCAGACAGACGGAGGTGTATGGGCATACGGAGACAGACAGACAGACGGGTGTGTAAGGGAACAGGCAGGCAGACAAGGGTGCAGGGGGAGAGGTAGACAGATGGAGGTGTATGAGCATACGGAGACAGACAGACAGACGGGTGTGTAAGGGAACAGGCAGGCAGACAAGGGTGCAGGGGGAGAGGCAGACAGATGGAGGTGTATGAGCATACGGAGACAGACAGACAGACGGGTGTGTAAGGGAACAGGCAGGCAGACAAGGGTGCAGGGGGAGAGGCAGACAGATGGAGGTGTATGAGCATACGGAGACAGACAGACAGACGGGTGTGTAAGGGAACAGGCAGGCAGACAAGGGTGCAGGGGGCGAGGCAGACAGATGGAGGTGTATGAGCATACGGAGACAGACAGACAGACGGGTGTGTAAGGGAACAGGCAGGCACACAGGGGTGCAGGTGCAGAGGCAGACAGACAGAGGTGTATGGGCATACGGAGACAGACAGACAGACGGGTGTGTAAGAGGACAGGTAGGCACACAGAGGTGCAGGGGGAGAGGCAGACAGATGGAGGTGTAAGGGCATACGGAGAGAGACAGACGGGTGTGTAAGAAGACAGGCAGGCACACAGGGGTGCAGGGGGAGAGGCAGACAGACGGAGGTGTATGGGCATACGCAGACAGACGGACGGGTGTGTAAGGGAACAGGCAGGCAGACGGGTGCAGAGGGACAGGCAGACAGATGGAAGTGTATGGGCATACGGAGACAGACAGACAGACGGGTGTGTAAGAGGACAGGCAGGCACACAAAGGTGCAGGGGGAGAGGCAGACAGACGGAGGTGTATGGGCATATGGAGACAGACAGACAGATGGGTGTGTAATGGAACAGGCAGGCAGACAGGGTGCAGGGGGACAGGCAGACAGACGGAGGTGTATGGGCATACGCAGACAGATGGACGGGTGTGTAAGGGAACAGGCAGGCAGACGGGTGCAGGGGAGAGGCAGACAGATGGAGGTGTATGGGCATACGCAGACAGATGGACGGGTGTGTAAGGGAACAGGCAGGCAGACGGGGTGCAGGGGGAGAGGCAGACAGACGGAGGTGTATGGGCATACGGAGACAGACAGACAGACGGGTGTGTAAGGGAACAGGCAGGCAGACGGGTGCAGGGGGAGAGGCAGACAGACGGAGGTGTATGGGCATACGCAGACAGACGGACGGGTGTGTACGTTTACCTCTCTCTGTCCAGCTCCTCCAGCAGCCTGATGGTGGCTCGACTCAGCTCCCCCATGCTGTCCTTCTTCTGGGGAGCGGCTGAGTGCACGGGGCTGACCTCGGGGCAGGCGAGCTCGGGCGCCAGGGCAGGAGGCTGGAACTTCAGGTTGTAGAGGCTGGTGATGTCCATCTGCAGAGCTGGGGGGGCAGCAGGAACAAGGTACCCTCATGTGGATGGTGCTCGGAGGCACAGCGGGACTGAGCCTTGCTAGTGGCCCCTGGGGCTTGACCCGGCCCTGGAGCGCTGCTCCCCCTAGCATTGCAAAGCACCCCCAAACCAACCTCTGCCAGGATCCAGCCGCTGGACAGCCCAGCTTCAGGAGAGGGTGGGGAACCCAGGTACGCTGTCCCAGCCAGCAGCCACTTAAAGCTGCATCCTCAGCCCCATCAGAAGCCCCGGGGCCTGGTGACAGCTCACACAATCTCTATCCCTCCTTTTGCCTGGGTGAATCCCACACACCAGGGCACAGGCGAGGCAGGGAACCGAGCCCCTGGTTGTTATATGGTTCTATACCCTGCTTATCACACAGTCTGGTTCTGTCCACACCAGCAAAACTCGGCATGGTGGGAGTGGGGAGCGCTGGTATATTATAATATGCTGCCCCGATACGCCAAATGCATTTCCCAGCAAAGCGAAGGCTGCTCATGGATCAGATGGTTCAAACTCAGTTGGAAGTGGGCAGAGTTAAGGGGAGTTAAGTGGGCTAGCACCTTCTCATGCTCTGCTCACACTGGGAGGGGAACACGCAGCTGTGTTTGAACAGGATGCAGGCTGGCTCTGCCAGGGACACACTTGGCACTGGGATGGGGAAGAACAGGGCTGGATATAGGGGCACCTGAGGTGCCAGACTCGGGGTGCTGTTTTTGTTGTTATGATCTGTAAATCTGTATTTATTCATGTTAGCAGACAAACGTATCGTCTTATATGACAGGGATAAATCATGCATGTAAATTGTGCATCAGAGGCATGAAATGGGCTACAAATGCAATAAAAATAAGGTATTCAAATGGAGGCGGGGGCCGCCAAAGGCAGTCTTCGCTTGAGGCACCCTTTGGTCCAGGGCCAGTCCTGGGGGCAGTCCCTCAGATAGTGCAAAGCAGGGTAGCCCTACTGAAGCAAATGAAACTGCTCATGTGTTTAAAGCACACGGGTAGGTGTTTGTGGGATCAGGACCTATGGGTGCATCGAAGGAGTCAGTGGATCATTGGCTTTGGATTCCTATTATTAAATGAACAGCCTGGGGGGGGGGTTAGAAATCCTTTGTCCCTCCCACTCTTGCAGCATGCGACTTCCATGTGTGTAAAGTTCAGTAGAGCCTGATGCATAGTAACGATCAGGATCTGCTCCAAGGTCACACAGGGAGTCAGTGGAAGATTTGGGAAAAGAACCCAGATCTTCTGAGTCCTGGCCCAGCAGCCCATCCACTAAACACAACTCCCCAATCTGAGCTGGGGCTGGAACCCTGGAGTCCTGGATCCAGTCCTCCCCACCATGCAGAACACTGGCCTTCTCGTTTCTTGGATCAAGGACAATCTATTTTCCAGGTTGCCCCTGGCCCCCAGGTTCTGGCCTTCTTGCTGCATCACCCCACCGACCACCAGGAGCTCTGCAGGACTCCCCTTGCGCAGAACAGAATCCCACCTGCCCTCGCCTCACTGGACGGGCCACTCGTCAGGCTCACTCACCTTTCAGCTGGTCCAGAACCTCTGTCTGTCCGGAGGACACCATGACCCGGGCCTCTTGCTCCAGTTTGCCCTGAAGGTGCTTCAGGACTTCCTAACAAACAGAGGAACATAGCGCGAACAAGTCAAGCCAGCCAGGCCACTGCAGAGAAGCCAAGATGCAAATGGGCCACAGAGACAGGGCTCCCCTCTTACTCCTAAGGGGGATCACTGCAGGGCAGGCTGGCTGCGCTCCTGGGCAGGTTGTAGCAGCAGGGATCAAACCCCCACTTGCACTAGCCATGGCCAGCGCTGGCCCACAAGCTGCTATGCAAGGCCTCGGCATCACCAGTGAGGAACATGCTACCATGCTGCAAGAGTGTGGGTTACACCTACGGGCCCCGGGGATGGGCAAGGAACATTAATTTCCAGGGCTTTGCACTCAGCCCCTTTCACCAGCTCTTCCCAGCAGCAGGAGAACGAGAGGCAAAGTCGACCCTGAAGCCGGCTTCGCTCCAGCCAGGCCAGCGGAGGGGTGGGGTGGGGGCACAAAGAGGGAGATTGTGAAAGAAGTCAGCTCCCACTGTTCTCTCCGTTGTCTGACTGAAGCACAAGCTGCGGGGGTGGAGGAGGACATGAAATACATGCCCCAATGAGCTCTAGTACAGAGCGGACCTGATTAACCCTTTGTTTGGGGTGGGGGGAAAGGGGGAGGGAAAAGAGTCTTAGCTCCAGGTGGGGAAACTGAGGCACATGAAGGGCAAATTCACTGCCTCACCAGAGTGTAAATTTGAGCAGAATGTGGCCCAGAGAAGCCCACAACTGCCTGAGTCAAAAGCAGAGCGGGGGGGGGGGGGTCAGAACGCTGGACCTCCCAGCTGCCTGCCCTGTGCTCTGCCCACTAGGCCCACCTCCCTCTCCAGGAAACCCGCCCTCCCGCAGGGCATTGGGTGACATGCTCAGCAAGGGCTGGGCCCTGGGGCTGCCGGTGCCATCACCTTCATGTCCGAGGTCTCATTCTCTAGCTTGGAGAGGTGGCTGGAGTTGTCCTCCAGCTCCCTGCGCAGATGTGTGTTCTCCTTCTTCAGTGCCTCCACCTGCCGCACCAGCTGGTCATAGGATGCTATGGAGCCAGACATCTTCAGCTCCTCCAGCGTCTGGGGAAAGAGAGAGACGTGGGTGCGTCATCCCCGGCAGGGCCCCCTTGCACCCTGGTGTGCCTGGTTGTAGGTGTGTTCCAGCAGCGCCCAGCAGTGTTCAGCAGAAGCGCCAGGGGCTTGTGCATGGGGGGGGGTGCAGGTCCCGATTCGGTGCTGGCTAACGGGAGAAATCCATTGCAGATGGGCAGGGGCTCAGATCCCAAGGGGGGCCAGGGAAGTACCATAGCGAGAGATGGAGCCCCCAGGGTGGTGCCTGGAGAGCCAGCCCCTGCCCCAGTCTAAGACAGACCAAGGCAGGGTCATTAGTCCTACCTGTCAATTGTGGACCTCAGGCCCAAAGAGAGTCAACGACTTGTCCGAGTTTGCCCAGGGACTCAGCAGCAGGGCTGAAAACTGGCCCCAGACCTGCGTGCTCAGTGCCACAGGGGGACGTAGGAAGCAACCGTCGCTCCCCCAAAGAGCGTCCAGTCTAAATAGACAAAGGCCATGGAGGGGAACATGAGCGGGGGGTGACTTGCCCAGGGTCACTCTGCCAGCCAGGAGCAGAGCTGGGAATGGCAGGACCCTACCCACTGAGCCACGCTGCCCTTAGGACCTGCCCAGTGAGCTCACGTTACCCTGCATCCTTCTAGGGACCATCTCTTCTCTCATTCCCATCTCCCCAGCCAACCTTCTTCCCATCTGCTGCAGCTCACTGACCATCTCCTCCACCAGTATTTCTGCCCATACCTCCCTCAGCCTGCCTGCCCGTCCTCCTTGTTCTCCGCTCCTCTTGCCGCAGCATTTTCTGGACGAAGCTCCTGGGAAGGAACTGGGCCCAGGATCCTGCTGGGGGGTGATGGAGCTGCCGGGGCTCAGAGAGCGGCAGGCCCCGGCCGAGGGGATCCTCAGATCAGGTCACGGCTCCTTTGGGTCTCTCCTGCCTTTCCCCCTGGAAAGACACGCCCGGCACGCACCCAGTTCAGTTCTATTTCCTCAGGGCGCCTCACACCTCTGGCCCAGCAGCTCGGCTCCCTCTGAAGTCAGGGGGAGCGCTGCATGTGGAGGTGCTTGTAGGACTCGGCCCTCCAGGAAGTGCTCAGGTTGGGATTGAGGGTCAGTAGCAGAGTTGTGGGGGATGAGAGGACAAAGCCCAGGGCTAAGGTAGCAGAGAGGCTGTGGGTCAGGTAGGACTGAGGGACATTGACAGAGCTGTGGAGAGCCCAGGGCTGGGATAGCAGGGGGCTGTGGGTCGGGACTAGGGTGACCAGACAGCAAATGTGAAAAATCAGGATGGGGGTGGGGGGTAATTGGAGCCTATATAAGAAAAAGACCCAAAAATTGAGACTGTCCCTATAAAATTGGGACATCTGGTAACCCTAGTTGGGACTGAATGGCACCAGCAGAGCTCAGGGAGGGGGGAGCCCAGGGCTGGGATAGCAGGGGGCTGTGGGTCGGGACTGAGGGGCACCAGCAGAGCTCAGGGAGGGGGAAGCCCAGGGCTGGGGTAGCAGGGGGCTGTGGGTCAGGACTGAGGGGCTCCCGCAGAGCTCAGGGAGGGGGGAGCCCAGAGTTGGGATAGCAGGGGCTGTGGGTCAGGCCTGAGGGGCACCAGCAGAGCTCAGGGAGGGGGAAGCCCAGGGCTGGGGTAGCAGGGGGCTGTGGGTCAGGACTGAGGGGCACCAGCAGAGCTCAGGAAGCGGGGAGCCCAGGGTTGGGATAGCAGGGGCTGTGGGTCGGGACTGAGGGGCTCCAGCAGAGCTCAGGGAGGGGGGAACTCAAGGTTGGGATAGCAGGGGCTGTGGGTCAGGACTGAGGGGCACCAGCAGAGCTCAGGGAGGGGGGAACTCAAGGTTGGGATAGCAGGGCGCTATGGGTCGGGACTGAGGGGCTCCCGTAGAGCTCAGGGAGGGGGGAGCCCAGGGCTGGGTAGCAGGGGGGCTGTGGGTCAGGACTGAGGGGCTCCAGCAGAGCTCAGGGAGGGGGGAGCCCAGGGCTGGGGTAGCAGGGGGGCTGTCAGACAGGCCACAGGGGTAAGGACAGAGACATATGGATACAGCTCACACAGCAGCTGACTTCGCAGGCCTAGCCCGTGCTGTTACTCCAATGCGCCCTCTTCTCTGCAGGGCCCCCTGGCTCTTCCCATCCCTTCCCTTCCTCTGCAATCACCCTCTTTTCTTTCCTCCTCCTTCCCCCTCTCCTGGCACAAGATGCAGCAGCTCAGAGCTCAGCAGCAGAGGCCCCGTCCCCAGGGCTGGTGCTTCCATTTAGGCAGCCTAGGCGGTCGCCTAGGGCGCCAGGATTTGGAAGGGCAGCAGACTGCTCCAGTGGACCAGTGAGCCGGCCCTGCGCCTAGGGCGCCAAAAACCCTGGCGCCGCTCCTGCCCGTCCCACATCACCAAGCTGCCGTTGTCCTGGCGGACATTCCTGGGCCTGTCTCGGCTGGTGGGGCAGCCAGCACGGCTCTCACCCCAGATAACGGAGCTCCCATAACCTCCAGCGTGGGACAGCTAATCCCACCCTGGATTACAACATTAGCACCATTAGGAAGCATTTGCAAGGCAGCATTAGCCCAGCCAGGTTCCCTTATTAGGGAGGGAATTTGCAGTTAGTCGAGCTAATGCAAGGAGCTGCAGGGTTTGCAGGAATCAGTTGGCCCTGCAATGTGCCAGGCAATCAACCAGTTCCCAGGCAGTGCTGCGCTGGCAGAGCCTGGCACGTGCCACCCAGGAGGCAGGAGCAGGCAGCGTGGCCCCGAGATGGGAGACAGGGGGTGGGGGGACACCAGTGCCAATCACCTGTGTATGATGCATTACCCAGGCACTCTCACTGGCTTCGTGATGCCCAAAGCAGGGGCTGGGCATCTCCCGGCATTGCCTCTGTGCACAGCATCACAGGGCTGCTCAGTGAGGGTAAAGGGGCCTTTAGACACGGCAGCGGCACCAATCCAACCCCACAGCCAACACAGTTGCCGTCTGGCAGGGGAGGGCTCAGGAAAAACCCTGGAGTACCCAGGAGTAACAATGCAACCCTGCAGCAGGTTCAGCCTGTAACCTATGGGCCATTTCTGAACCACACCCTAGTGTTTACTCCCCCCCCCCCACAGCTGACATCCCCCCGGATCGTCCAGCCCACATGCCCTAACTAGGTTAAAAAAGAACGGGCACCCCCCTCCCCCAGCCCGAGCGAGAACAGCACGCACGGGGGAACGCAAAGGGTTAACCCCAAGGAGGCAACTCATCAGCCAGGCCCAGCCACCTGCCCTCCAAGTGACAGGCGGCCCTACAACCTCTAGCCCCTTGACTCCTAAGCGTCCCCTTGTCCCTCTCCTTCCTTCACCCTTGAGCACCCTGCACAAGCCCTCCAGAGGTGCGGTCTCTCCCCCACACCTGCTCCACTGCCTTCCCCCTTTGTCTGTCTGTCGCCCCCCAGCTCTCCTGGGTCTCTCTCCCTCCCTCTCATTCCTTTCTCTTTCTTTTCCTTTGGAAGGGAACAACAAAGCATCCTTTTCCCCATCCCACCTGCCCCCACCTTGCGGAGCCCCCTCTGCCTCACCAGATACCCCCCTCACTGCAGGCCGTACTGGGGCAGATCAATGGTGCGGCTAGCCCAGTATCGGGTCTTCCGGCAGCAGCCGGGGCCAGGTGCTTCAGAGGGAACGACCAACACAGGGCAATTATCCCCCGTCGTCCAGTCCCCTGTGCCCTCCCTCCCCTGCTCACCCCATATCCCATCCGGCAGCCTCCCCCCCTCCCCTCTAACCTCCAGCTCTCAGTGCTGCCCCCAGCGCCTTCTCCTGCCCCGCTGGCTCCGCGTCCCAGGCCAGGGCGTCCCGGAGGACTTGTCTTTGCACTCGTTACCCCGAGGGCCTGGCCAGCAGGCTGGGGGGCATCCGACGTCCTGGTGCACGCTGCATGTTCAGCCCCATCCCAGGCGCCTCATCGACGTTCGTTCACCGGGGGGCTTCCGTGATCAGCTAATTTCCTAGCAGCCCCCGCTCCACCCCCAGCATCTCCACAATCTGAGCAGAGACGGCGGCTGGGCTTTGTTTACCACGAGCGTGCGCTGGGCATGTTCATTCCTTCACACGCTGCACGGGGGCTAAGAAAGCAGCCTCCCCCTCCACCCTCCCCAATTGGAGCATGGGTTAAAATTATTTTGCTACTACCTCTGAGGATGCACCCCCCTCCCTCTGCCTGGGGTTCGGCACTGCACGGGATGACCCAGGGGTACCCTCAGAGGGGAGGAGTTGCAGGGGAGCTACCCCCACCCCAGTCCAATGGGCCTCGGTCCTAACCACAGGGGCCCCAGCAGGGCCCAAGGAAAGTTTGGGTTCCTGCTGCCCCATTCAGCCTTTCGCCACTCTGCTGAGGGGGCCACCAAAGGGGACCCTTAGGGGTAGGTTTGCAAAAGAGCTCAGCACCTAGCAGCTCCCACTGAGAACAATGGAGCACCCTCCCTCCCCCCCTGAGACCAATGGGGAATCCCCATCCCCCCCCCACTGAGAACAATAAGGCATTCCTCTCCCTCGCTGAGAATAATGGGGTATCCCTCCCTCCCCCACTGAGAACAATGGGGCATCTCTCCCCTCCCCCACTGAGAACAATGGGCATCCCACTCCCGCACTGAGGGAAATCTGGCCCTTACCGATAACAGCACTAGTGGGTCTTTGTGACGTATCTGTTGGAAACTCAACCGAGATCAGGACTCATTCAAGGTGCTACCTAACAAGCCACTAGATGGTTTTCGCACAGCCTAGGGTTTGAACCAGAATCGCAGATATGAGCAACCAGGAGCTGCTCCGGTGCCCCCAAACTGAACAACGGAACAAAAATGGAACCTAAAACACAACACACACACACACCCACACTCACTCTCTCTTCCATCGGGGGCCCACTACAGAAAGGTGTTGCTGCCCAATGTGTCAGCTGAACCAAGAGCTGGGTGAATGGTTCTTTCAGCCACGACTTAATTAGGATTAAATATTTTTCCTGGGGTAGCAGCCAGGAGCCCCAGGCACCCCCTAGGCGCTGTACAAGCACACAGCAAAAAGACAGTCCCTGCCCCTCGGTGCTCACCATCTCCCCAGCTGCATTCCTGTATCCCCTGCCAGCTGAGGCTCTCAATGCACTGTGCATGTCAGTAAGCCGCTAGGAGGTAACAGCCAACCATGGGAGCAGGGGGTGCCCAACACTCCTTAAAACTCAGGTCCCATGGCTAGGATTTTCAGAGGGGCTCAGCACCCCCGGCAGGGCCACACTTTCCCAAGAGCACCGCACGTCGGGTGCTGAGCCCTTGGAAATCTGGCCTCAGTATCTCAAGTTGGGCACCAAAACCCCGTGGCCTCTTTAACGAACATCAGCATGAACTACCCTAGGCCAGCTGCTGTTCCCTGCTACAGATTGAAATCCATGCTGCCCACAACGGAGTCGCTCTGGTTTTACATCCGTGTAAGTGAGATCAGAGGCCGGCCCTTTGCGATTACCTTTGCGCACGCGCCTGGAAAGGCAGAGCCGTCGTGCGTGCATGGAAGGGTCACACCCTGGGGTCTTAGATAATGGGGACAAAGGCATTACCGGGTAGCCCGCGGTGATCAGATCATATGAGCGGGCAGAGGAATAATGAATAATCATGAGGTTGCTCAGGACTCTGCATCTGGGGGACAGTTACCGTGGTAGCTGCGATGGTTTCACACGGATCCCTGGCTCTTGCGAGAGATTTTCATGTGAGTGCAGCACCCAACAGCTCCCAGTGTGAACGGGGAGACAGTGGATCCTTTATTGTCCTCCATGGGAACTGCAGGGTGACATGGGCATCCCCACAAGGAGGGCAGCGCGAGGGGGTGATGGGCAGTTCCAGGGCTTTAATAGCACTGTGGGGTCACTGCTAATGGCACACCGGTGGTGGTCCATGCAAGACCCCTTTGTGCTGCCCAGGCTGCAATTTCCCATCTCGATGTGTCAGGATGGCAGCCGTATGGGTCGGGCTTTGAGCTGTGACATTCCTGTTTCCCTCAGAGCTCGTGGCGTTTGCTTGCTGCCCCTTGGCTTCGGCGTAGGGTGTCCTGGAAGAGCTCGCACGAGGCCAGCGAGAGAGCAGGACAACAGCTGCTTCCCCATTCCACGGTTGGTGCCCGCTAAACGTCTGAGCTTGCCAGAGGGCTGGTGAGTGGGCAGCAGCTCACGTGCGCCTGTGTCCCAGCGTGTCAGTGCACACGTGTCTCCGCACGCATCACAGAGCATGGGCGTCTTTCAGGATGTGGGCGCTGCCCATTAGGTCTCACAGCGGATGTGCATCCCACAGTCTCTCTCAGGGTGCGATTGTAGCCCAGTCGGATTGTGGGTTGTGCCTCCGAGCGGGCGTGCACGTGGCTCGGGGTGGCAGCGGGCACCTGGGAGTGAGACGGCCCGTGTGTGGTGCAGTGGCGGAGTGCCATCGCGTGTCAGTGCCCGCACACTTCCTGTTCCAACGCCTGGACACAAGGAGGTAGCAGCCACAGCTCAGTCTCCTGGCCCTTCACTGGGTGCCCATGTGAGGAACTAGCCCTGCCTGTGCCTTGGGGAGGCAGGGAGGGGCCAGGATTTAACTAGACTGATGTAAAGTTGCGTTAGTGCTCGAACCTCTGAGAGATCCGGATGCTGGCGTTATCTGCCACAGCCGGGTTAACAGCCACGCTCACAACACCCTCCCCCACGGAGCTGCTCCCGGATACGGATTCAGGTCTAAGGCCGTACCAGTGCACAGTGTAATGGCGATAATGTGAGCACCCTCCTTTGTAAAGCGCCTTGAGATCTGCTGCTGAGAGGCTCCAGATAAGCTCTAGAAAGGGTTATTCCAGCAATCCAGAGAGTCAGACAGTAGCACCAGCAGCAGCAGAAAACCCCCTGGTAGTGGGGCCGAGGCAGCAGCCAAGTACTCCTCCCTCTGGCCTGTACAACCACAACGGACACCCTTGCGTCTGTCCCACTGGGGGCTGCTCCATAGACCTAAAAGCACGAGCTAAAGAATGAACCCTCCTCGGTGGGCCTGTAACACTCACCTGCTCTGTGGATGGGGCACTGTCACCTACTCATCAGTGAACTGCGCAAGGTCTCTCCCAACTGAGATTTCAGGAGGACGGGGCCAGTCTGGATCTGAGCAGGGGGCTCCCTCTTCCCACCAGTTAGTGGATTCAAGACCATGCCACCCAGCGAGTCTCTCAGGTGGTCAGTCGTTTAACCAGAGCTGGTGGGGAAATTCACTGGTTTTCCCCTGCAAAAAAAAAATACTTCTACAAAACTCAAATGTCTTGGTTTCTTTTCTGTCTGTCTCCACATTTCAAGGTCAAAAACATTCAAGGAAAACAGAATTTTCTTTCACAAAATCTCTGCTCTGTCAAAACGCCCTTTCCTGTTTTAAAACTCCTTTCAGTGGAAAAATTCCAAACCTGCTTGACTTAGGACCTATGACCCAAGGGTTTCAAACTGTTCTGCAGACATCAATGAGTTAAACCTTGCAAGAGTCCTGCAGGGAAAGGTTATCATTCCCGCTTGACAGAGGGGGAAACCGAGCATGGGTTAAAAGGCTCCGAGGCAAGAGTCCTATGTGTCGATCACTTCCCCACCCTCTCCTTGCCACAACCCAGGGGTCCTGGCTCCCAGACTCCTCTGCACTAACCACTAGACTAAACTCCCTCTCCAAGCCAGAGGAGAACCCAGGAGTCCTGACTCCCAGGCCTGCCTCGCTCCCCACCTCCCAGAGCTGGGCCAAAGCACTCGATGTCCTCGACTTCTGTGCTTTAAACACCTTCCATGCTGCCTCACAGCAGTGCAACAGCATCTGGTCCTCCCCAGTTTGATTACACTTTGGGCTCCCTTATCCTCTTCCCAATGTCCTTCCCGAGCCGGCCAGCCGGCCCCGCTCAAGCAGCTTTGCCAAGGCAGAGATAATGGGCCGAGGGTTCCTTTAAACCAGAGCCAAGCCAATTCCCCACTAAATAAATAAATCAGAGACAAGCCCCAATGGGAGACAAAAGGCTCCGCGGCTCTTTGAAGCCTCATGAATCTCGCGAATGTGAGCGATTCCCATGCACTGCTGAATAAATCATGGCAATCAGGAAAAGCCATGGAGATGCTGCCAACCGGGCCAGCCAATCACAGCCTGGCCAAGGCTCTCTGGTTGCTATGGTGATAGCCAATAGCACCCCAGCAGCTGGAATATAAAGGCAAAGAAGCTTTCCATTTCTTTTCCTGGGCTCTCGACCAGGCCATCAAATATAGATGTAAGTGTGCTTGTTAATTCCAGCTCCATCCTGGGTTTCTGGGCCCAGCTCAAGACAAGAACAGCTCTTTGGGGGCAGGGACTGTCTCTCACTGCACATACGTACAGCTCCTAGCACAATAGCCTTGTGATGCCTGCTGAGACTCTGGGCGCTACCATAATGCACATAATAGAAGAATGTGAGTATGCAAAACTCCACCAGCTACTAGATGCAAGAGGCTATTCATGGAACCAGGAATGCTGATCTAAAGCCAAGTTTAGCTCTTTGGGGCAGGGACCATGTCTTTGTCCTGGGTTTATAGAGGACCAAGCACAGAGACCCAATGCTGGTGTCTCACTTTACACATGCAAGCTTCAGAGGGAGCAGGATCTAGCCGAGCCATCATTAGGCTGACATAAAGCAGATGGGTCTGAGTAAAAACCAGTTCAGTCCATCCCCTAGTTTCCACTCATAATACCCGCCTATTATGTAGTGCTGTCAGTCATTAGATCTCAGAGCACCACCTTAAAGATGGGGAAACTGAGGCACAGATAGGGGAAGTGATTCACCAGCAGCAAAACTGGGACTAGAACTCAGGTCTCCTGACACCCAGGCTCTGTCCTCCAGACCACATGGCCACCCTCCAGCTAATGGGGTTTGATGGCCCGGTGCAGATAGGACTGTAAGCGAGTTGCTATGAAGCTCAATCAGGAAATCATAAAAGACCTTTACATTAAAGGAAAATTGGGAGGGGGGTTCGGGACATTTCTCCTCCTTGGCACAGGGACTCTTTGTCTGAGTGCTGCACCATGGGCATTAGAAACAGACAACAAACAATAGAACACAGGGGACTTTCCACCACCAGAGTAAAGACTGCACCCAGGCAAGTGGCAGAGGAATCCCCGCAGGACAGCCCTCCCTCATATCGCAGCATCACAATGGGTTTGTTTGCTTCCAAGGAAGGATTTAACAGGAAAACAAGAATCCCCATCCCCCACCACCTTGCATGCACCCTGTGCCCATGGCACACAAAGCCCCCTCCAGCTAGCCTTCCCATCAGCTGCTTTAATCAGCATGTGTGTCTTTCTGGTTCAGCGAACAAATGAATTATTTAGGTGCCCCAGGTTTCCGGCTGTGATGGGGAATGGGGTGTGACTGTGGCAGTATTCCCCCAGCCTCGGCTCCTCCATTCCCCCCAAACTCCATCCCTGGGAATGCTACCATGCCTGGGGGAGGAATTCCTATAGGACACCCTCTAATCCCCACTCTCTCCCACAGTCCTGTCTCTCCTTCCCCACCCCTCCTCCACTTTTCCTCTTTCGCTCTGTCTTTTTCTCCTTCCCCCGTTCATTCCCTCCCTCTCCCTTCCTTGCTTCCGTGTTCCCCTCACTTCCTGTATCCCCCCCTCCTCTTTCCAAGTATCCAACCCTTCATCAGATCACATGAGTTGACCCCCCGGAGTCTGTTTAAACAGTTCTCATCTCCAGATAACACGTTGTTCATGGACCATCTAAGGCCAGCTCCCTAGCTGGCATGAATGGCCATCGCTTCCCTGAAGTCAATGCAGCCGTGCCAATTTACCCCTGCTGACCACTTGACCTCTCGGGCCCAATTCCTCATAGCCCCACACCAGGCCCAGGCATTTACATCAATCAAAAAAAAGCATAACACGCGACCAGCTCATCAAACCTACATCCGTTGTGCATTGGTGCACATGAGCGCACAAGGAGACCTGTGCCTATCATCGCCTTGTTCCTGCAGCTCCTTCAGCCCGCAGACGCCCACGCCCCAGAGAGAGAAGCAGCTCAAAGAATGAGAAACATCGACGCTAGAGTTGGTTTAGATTGTTTCCCCTAAACCGAACGCTTTTAAAAATCATTCCCACATTAGCCTTCATACCAACCCCAGCTCAGCCGCAAAGGGGCAGAGCTCACGCAGAGGGAGCCTGCAAATGAACACTGGCTGCTGGGCAAATGTCCCATTCCCAGAGGTAGAAGGTAGAAGCCAGAATCAGAGTCCAGCTGGGGCATGCGCAGGTTCTAACGAAGTAGGAGCTGCACTGGCGTTTCCTGGGGGCAGGAGGGTGTTGAGATATTTACCAGGGAACCTGAGGACCTCCCAAGCGTTGATGGCATTTTCCTTTCCTGTGCTTGCCTTTCGCACAGCGGGGGAGATGGCCCAGCGCACGCTGACGTCAGTGTGGACTCTTGCAGTCGATGTCAATAGAAGTGGGACTGACCCCTCTTCTGCGGGGGTGTAGGCAGCTGGTTTTAAATCAGGGCTGGGGGCGGAGGGACCAAGTTACAAATCAAAGCTGCTGAATATCACTTGAATGGGTCGTTTCGTACCGTGGCAAAATTTGTCCACTTCAAATCAAGTGAGATGGACGAGCTTCTGTTCCGCACTCAGCGTTTCCTTGGGGCATGAATACAGTCCCAGAAGAATGCACTCCCTAAGGCCCAGACAGACTTAGGGCTGGGTTTGCCATAGCAGGCATCACCTCACTGGGGTTGAGTGTTCGGACTTGCTGGGCTCCTCTGAACATCTGGCCCTTCGTGGAGCCAGACATTTGTAGGGACCGACATGATCGCCTAGTCCGACCTCCTACACAAGCCAGGCCAGAGCACCCCACCCAGCAATTTCTGAGTCGATCCCACGACTGTTGGATCTGCAGCACCTCTCTTGGGAAGACGTCCGCTTGCGATTTAGGGGCTTGAAGTGATGGAGACATCACAACACCACTAGGTCAGTTGTTGCAGGGGCTAAAAACGTGTCCCTTATTCCTAATCTGAATTTGTCTATCTTCTGCTTTTAGCCATTAGATGCCTGTTCCTGCTAGATAAAGAGCCAGGTACTAGGGAAATCTCTTCACCACGTAGTGACTTGATCAGGTCACAGTCTTAACTCTCCTTTGGATAAACTAGATAGAAAGCGTTTCTCACTCGAAGGCATTCAAACCATGTCAGGAAAAAAAATATATTGACTCCTTTTTAATTAGCTTCGATTCCCGTCCTAGCATCCTTCTGTCCTTGGCCTCAGACGCTACCAATGGCAGAAGCAGTGACAGCAAAACATCTTATTCCCTTCATTTTGCAACATGATTTTCTTTAATTAAAACCATCCAAAGTATTCGTTCCCTTGCCCTGCTCACTAGACAGGCGCAGATTTTATGGCCAG
The DNA here is from genome assembly GCF_007399415.2 of Gopherus evgoodei. Lineage (NCBI taxonomy): Eukaryota > Metazoa > Chordata > Testudines > Testudinidae > Gopherus > Gopherus evgoodei. The sequence goes on from NC_044343.1 coordinate 4,084,580, forward strand.
AAGGAAATATTAATCTGACTTTGTTGCAGAGCAGAGGCTGGGGTGAATAATGAAATATCCGTAGGATAAAGAGGAAAATGAAAACCCCTCTGAGGGCTCTTGTTACCAAAGGAAGGCTGCCCTCGTGACTAGGCTACTGGACAGGTGACGAACAAGATCTAGGTTCAAATCCTTGGCCTGCCCATGACCTTGGGCAAATCACAGCTGCCCAGCACCTCAGTTTCCCCACCACTAAAATAAGGGTAATAATTCTTCCTGACCTCACAGGCTAGAGGAGAACTGTACCTCGGGAAGAGGCAGTGTTGCCTGGGCTGCTGTTTCTCCTCCTACCCTTTATCTGTCGCACCTAAGGAGCTTGTAGGCTCTTTGGGGCAGGCCCAGCCCCTCCCTGAGTGCTGGTGTGGCACCGAGCACTGGAGCTTTGAGCCACAGATAACAATCAGCTGGATTTTGCTGGCATGCACACAACCAGTTTTCCTTGCCGTGCTCCAGTCCTAGTCCATGCACTGTGTCGTGTGATTCACGCTGTGCTGTAACCGCTTGGTGACTCTATAGCACTTCCCGGCCATAGATCTCCAAGAGCTTTGCAAAGGCAAGTCACTATCATATCCCCATTCTACAGAGGGGAAAACTGAGGCATGGACAAGTTATCTCCACTGGGGGTGAAAAAGGCATAAAGTGCTTGATGTATAGCCACACCAGCTTCCTCTTAGGTCTCCGGGTCTGCAATGGGTGTTTTAGTCTGGGGGAACCTGAGCGAGTCAGAGATTTTTATCGCTGGAAGAGACCATCAGATCACCAGTCGCTCCTTTCTTGAGCCCAGTGAAGTATGTTTGGCTAGATCATGTCTCCCAGGCTGGCATCTTTCCAGAAAAGCTCTAACATTCACTTCAGCAATGCAGGACTCTGCTCTGGACCAGAAAGTGCTTTCTGAGCGTCGGAGCTCACTTCTCAATGCAGCCGGCACGCCCGTGCACTCCCTCTCGTTCGCTCAGACACACACAGCGACAGGCTGAGCCGTGGGAGCCGGCTTGTACAAGCCATCTGAGACCTGTGTTATTTTAAGGTTCTCATCATTATAAATTAATGCCATGTTCTCCCCAGAGGGGGATTTAATTCTTAGCAGCTATGTAATTCTTCACACCTTCCAAAGGCAACTCATCGCAGTACAGACCCAGAGGAACGAGTGACCCTATACCCGTGATTAGATCCCTGGTCCCAGCCTGAGTCTTCCTGTTCCAGTGCCGTATCTGAGTGCCAGTTATTGTCCTGTTTTATAGCTTGGGGAAACTGAGGCAGTATGGGACTTGCTCAAGGCCACTCAGAGTCAGTGTAAGAGCTGGGATTAGAACTCAGGGCTCCTGTGCTAGCAGCACAAGCTGCTCTGAATGTTTTCCCCAGTCATAGACTTTAAGGTCAGAAGGGACCATTATGATCATCTAGTCTGACCTCCTGCACAATGCAGGCCACAGAATCTCACCCACCCACTCCTGTATCAAACCTGTGTCTGAGCCATTGAAGTCCTCAAATCATGGTTTAAAGCAGGTGTAGGCAACCAAAGGCGGCACGGGAGCTGATTTTCAGTGGCACTCCTTTTAGATCCCTCTCCATCTTTCCAACTACAGGCTGGAAGCCAAGGGAGGGGGAAAGGCCTTGGGGTGAGTCATTCAAGCTGTAATAAAAAATACTGGACAGTAGAAGCAGTTGAAGTCTAACTCCCCATGCACAGGGGTAACTGCAGGGTTTATGCTGCCATAGGGAGACTCCCACAAGTCAGCAGCACTTGGCTGGGACTCAGGAGACCTGGGTTCTAGTTCCCAACTCTGCCACTGACTTGCTGTGGGACTTGGGAAAAGTTGTTTCCCCAGGCGTGTGCCTCAGTCCCCCCCCCCAATTCTTTCCTATTTAGATTAAAAGCTCTTTGGGGCAGGGGCTCTCCCATTGTGTGTATGTGCAGCACCTAGCACAATAGAGCCTGGATCTCACTTGGGTCAGATGCCCATATTAACTCCTCATGCTGCAACGGCCCTGTCCCCACACAGGGTTCAGCACCATGGACAGAACCAGGGTCTCTTCTGGCCAAGCCACATCTATGGAAGAGGTCAGTGGCATAGCTGGAGGTAGAGTGTGGCCCTGTGGACACCCATACACACTTAGCAGATAATTAGATTGACCAAGAAAGATTGAGAACACAGAACAGGGAGCAATGTGGGGCTCGTTATTTCACCATAAGGCGGGTGGCACTTTACGTGAAGAACGGATGTGCACCTGGCCCAAGGAGCGAATAGTCAAGGGCCTGTGGCAGGGACAGTGGGATGTAGTGACCAGAGCAGAGGACTTGGAATCAGGCTCCTGGGTTCTATCCTCAGCTCTGCGGGGGGTGTAATATTCAGGACATCTGGGTTCTGGTCCCAGCTCTGCCATCGACTCGCTGTGTGACTATGAGCAATGTCTTTCCCCCTCTCCAGGCCTCAGTTTACTGATCTTGTAACTGTGCAGGTTCTCAGGGAAGGGACGGTGCCTCATCACCTGACACTGGCCAAGTGTCTCGACACCTTTGACGTAGAGGTCACGAGCCAGGCACCCGGCGGTGCAGATCACCTCCCGAGGACCTGGCTCAGTGCTGTTACACACTCCAAATGGTTAGGATAGTTTTGGGGAAACATCAGGCAGGAAATCAATTAAGAGAAATGGTGCCTGCCCCCCTGCAAAGCCCTTATGTAACTCAGTAGCAAGCTCCCAATGCCGCTCCCGGCCCGCACTGCCAACCCAAGCCACTAGCCCTCATCTGGCATCAGCCGCTGGCCTCTGTCCCAGCAGAACCTCAAGACTTTGCCAGCAAGGGGAAGAGACTCCCCTCTTCCCCCGCCCTACAGCTGATCAATGCACACAAAAATGGCTGCTGATTTCCAGGCCAGATCCCCAGCTGGTGCATGGCCTCGTAACCCCACTGAACTCATTAAAGGTGACGATTTACACCCGCTGAGGGCCTGGCCCCGGTTCTGAGTCTGGCACAAATCTGCCCCTCTGAAGTGTCTCACTGCACCCAACAATACCGAAAGGGACCGAGTGTTAGCCCTACGCACAGCAAGGTCCAGGCTTGACAGGGCCTAGCCGAGGGCACCCTCTGTGGTGACAGCCCTCTCGACAGCGACCGGCGGAGCCAGGCCATCTGGACCTGCCAAGACGCTTTCTGCAGAGACCCCTGTGCCATCTCCACAGGTGAAGAGGAATTTCATTCTCTCCTGCCCCCCGCCCTTGGGACTATCAGGGCTCCGCTGACGCTCTGGTTACCTTCCTCAGACCTGGAGAAGAGCTCTGAGAAGCCCAAAAGCGTCTCCCTTCCCCCAAAAGAAGCTGGTCCAATAAAAGGAATTCCCCCCCCCCACAACCTTGTCTCTGTCTCAGCCTGGGACCCACACTGCAAACACTCCCGTGTTCATTTCCAGGAAGTCTAATTCCCTGTCGCCCCGCAAGAACCCAAGCGACAGTATCCATGGATACTTAGCCAGGCAAGGTTCCTGATGAGGGGTAAAATCTGCTGATCCTGACACTCGGGAGCCTTCCTCTTCACCGTGGAGATCTGCCGAGGCCACGACACGTCACCTTGGCCCGCGGCTCTCACGTGGCAATGGCCCATTTCAGTCGATGCAGCGCAAGGAAGGGAGAGGCGAAACCAATAGCATTGTGTTGATTGGCACCTCCATGTGCTAGAATTAAAACCACTGCTAAGGACTAGGTCTATTCTGCACCATCCCGAGGCTCGGGAGTCTGAGCTACCAGCTCAGATGTTGTGGGGAGATTACTGGGGTGGAAAGTCAAAACATCTGTGTAGACTGCAGCCTCCCCTTGCTTAGCGAGGAGCTGCCTTTGTACCCAGCTGGGCATTTACAGGGAGGGGTGGGTGCGAGGTGCTTCTGCTGTCGCCTGGGCCTTCTAGGGTGTAGATCAGGAGTGAGGGGGAAGTAGGTGACTGGATGTAGATCATCTGCCTCCATCTCCTGTTGCTACAAACTTGGCCAATAACAGGAGTTTCTTCCCTACCTCTCCCGGCCTTGTGTCCCAGGGGAGCTGGTTCGGTCCCTGCAGGGTTCACCCTGTTATGGGACGTTTGATCCCCAGGAGCCCGGGGTCAGAGGGGAGCTGTGGAAGAACAGGAAGGGTGCCCCCCCACAGGGGATCCCGGGAGAGGTTTATTCTGCATCGGGATCAAGCAGATGGAAAGAAGAGTTTGTGACAGCGAACGAAGGGTGAATAAAGGCACAATAAGCTGTGCCATCGCCCCCTCCCCGGCAGCGAAAGTCAGCAGCTTGGCCACTCCGCTCCCAGCAGCTGCTGTCACACAGATGCCCTTGAGAATGGGGTGCAGAGAGCTGGGTGGGGGGGAGAAAGGGAGAGGGAAATGCACAGCGAGGTTACAAAGGGGTATTGCAGGAGGGAGCTGCACCTGCTGTTGCCTGGCTTCAAATTAGGGCAGGTCAACACTCAGACCCATACTCCACTGTCACCCCCTGGGGCTGCCTCCAGCTCAGACAGGCCAGCAAAGGGGGCTGCGTGGGTGGAGACAGAGGGGCCGGGGGCTGCAGGAACGGCAGAGAGCAGAGGACAGTCCCGACGGGAGAAAAACAGCCTCTCAGTCACAGCAGCCCCCTCCCCAGCAGGTCCCCAGGGGCATTAAACAGCATGTTGTTACCAGCTTCCACTAATTGAAACCGGAGTAAAGGCTGGTTCCAGGCGAAGGGAACCCAGCTGGGGAAGCAAGAAACCCAATAACCAGCAGGGCAAACAGACCCAAGGGAGGGTTTTCCAGGGAACTAGCCCCACCCACCTCTGAACATATCCCAGTCTGTACAGCAGGGACAGTGAAGAACTAGAGGCAGCTCAATGCATTCTCTCCTCCACACCAATAAAGCCAACACAAGCCTCTCAGGGAGCAAAGGGGGCAGTGGAGGGGAACAGAGAACCCCACAGCAACCAGGCCTGGAAGTTCGGGTTCTCCCCAGCGGCCAGTCTCCAAGGCACAACTGATGGAGGCCCCCAGAACGAAATAACAAGGCCACATCTCATGGAGCCAGATCCCGCACGGATGGCCCTGCTGCAGCGCCTAGCAACCCACTGCGATCCCGGGCATCTGTGTTCATTTCGGATCTGGTTTTGCTCTGAGATAAACAAAGCGTTCCGGGCTCAGGACCTGCCTCAGGATTTTATACGTCCACAAATCACCAGAACCACACCAGGAACCAGGATAGATCCTTTCTCTCGGCACACACCCCTGGGCAGATCTGCATCTGCCAGCCCCTGCTCTGGGGGCAGGAGACCTAGTGGGAATGATTAAAGGGAGGAGAGATAGGAGAGGATGTAGGAAAGTGAAGGGAGGTAGCAGGCCAGATCCTGATCTCAGGGACACTTGGGTGAATCTGGAGTCACTCCACTTAACTCAATGGATTTAGGGCTAGATCCTGATCTCAGGGGCACCCAGAGTCACCCCCCTGACTTCAGAATCTGGCCCTCATGCCCAGTGAGGCTGGTGCAGATGCAGAACCGCTCCAGATTTGCACTGGCATCCCCAAGATCAGAATCCAGCCACCAAGAGGAGATGCAGCACATTCCTATTCTGCTTTCAGTTACCCGCACGCAATCCCCCAGAAGTCCACAGGAATGGAGGGCAGAACTGGCCCCAGTATGGATTGTATACACAAGAGAGCAGAGGTGCTAGAGAAAGACCTAGGTGATTTAGGCTCTCCATTGGAGGCGTCCCCGCTTGCTGCCTCAGTTTCCCCTCCCAGCCTTTATCTATCTGGTCTCTTTTAATTGCGAGCTCCTTGTGACAGGGACTGTCTCCTACTGGTCCATGCAGGGCCCAGCACAGTGGAGCTTCTAAGTAACAATCCAGTATGTTTCACAGCGCACCGTCCAGCCCGGATTTAACGGCCGCCCAGGGGAGACTCTTCCACAGTCTCCGAGATCTCACTGCCAAGATCAGAGTCCAAGCCCCCAACCCACATCGAGATTCTCATTGTGCCCGAGTTCTGTCAGATCTCCCCTGCGCCAGCCCTGCCCCTCCCTCTCGCCAGCACCTGCAGACACAGCTATGGATGCAGTGGAAACCTGAGAGCCAGCAAATCTCTATTCCCAGGGAACTAGAACAGGCCCCTGACTGTTTCAGGGCAGGGCAATGTACCACCTGCAGGGCTGGCTTTTGATTAGGGCGCTGGGATGGAACCAAGGAAAGCCATTTTGTGGGGGGAAAGACTCCCCCAGCCAGGCTACTAAACAGGTTTCTGCTGGTTTTCAAGCCTCCCCTAAGTTCCCCAGGCTCCTGGCTTCGCACAGACCTCCTCGCAGCAAAGACGGGGCTGGGACAGGCCAGGAACTGAAAAATAGTGGAGATGTGGAATGGGTACAACCCCAGAGCAGAGAGGGGCAAGAGACAACAGTGCCTGGGCAGCAGAGGGGAAAATAACTGGGGGAAAGAGGACTGGCTGCCTCCTATGCCCTGAGATCCCACCTCCTAACCACGCCTGTCCAGCCTGGGAAGTGTCACCCAGAATCAGAGGCTCCATTAGCACAGGAGCATCAATTCACCCCAAACAGGGAGGCGGAGGCAGAGCCCTCCACCTGTTCGTCCATGCTGCGGAGAGCCTGCCCCAAGGGTATGATGCAAGAAACTGCCACTGTCCCTCAATCCTGCCCTGCCGCCCCCTCTGCTATCTCAGTCCTGGGCTCCCTCCAGCCCCCAACCTCCAGTCCTTCTGGTGCCCCTCAATCCTGACTCACAGCCCCCCTGCTACTCCAAACCCGGGCCTCCCCTGCCATTCCCAACACCCAGCTCTGCTGAAGACCCTCAGTCCTGCCATGCACTCCCTCGCCTCCTCCAGGCCCCTGCCCCCAGTAAGACGCCAATGCCTTGGAAAAGCTAATTTGCAATGAAATTCAGGGCGGTCTCTGCTGCCCGGCACAGGCAGTCTCCTCACAGAGACGTCAGATACTCTGCATTCCCAAATGAAGCCAGACACCAAGCCCAGGTTTAACATTCTGCCCTTCCCAATTATGCACCAGCAATACAGAACTGGGCAGCACAATTAGAGACACCAGCCCCTGCCCCTCCCATGAAAACACCCCCGGGATCTAGGAGAGACATACAAGGTCCAACCATCAGCCATCACTCAGGCCTCCAAATTTCAAAACAATGCTGCCAGCAGGCTTTTAGGGGGCGCTGCACAGCCTGGGGGACCGTTTGATGTCTCATCGCAAAAGATGGAGGCCCAGACCGCTTGCGGTCACTAAGAGATCCCCTGGCATTTCCCCTATGAGTCAGGAACCCCGGTGTCCTAGCTAGATCCCAGTGGGGGGGGGGTTGGGGGAGGGCATTATGAGCTCCCTGAAATTCCCTGCATTGAAGAGACGTGTTGTGCCATGTGTTTAGTTCAGCGCAGCTGCTGAGCTCCACCCCAGAGACAGCTGCAGCTCAGCGTGTACGTGCGGGGATGGTCTGGGATTCTGCTGGATGAAAGGCAATACGATATCAGGCCAAATTCCTTCCTGGTGTAACTCCATTGGAGTTGGCGGAGTTACACCCAGGATGGAGCTGGCCCATCGCTGTGATTGATGCGCGGAGTGGGCAGGCTGTGAGGGTAAGAGGATGATCAGCCAGAACAACAGACCTCTGCATCGATCCAGCTCCGCCCGCACCCGCCACTGGTCACCTCCCCTTCCCCCAGCACAACAGACCCCCCCGTCAACATCCCTGCAATCCCCCAGCCATGGAAGCCGCGAGCTGTCAGGAACCCAGCAGAACCCCGCCATGCAACCAGCAGCACCGTAACCCTTTGTGGGAAGCCCAGATGCCCTTTCCCCCACCCAGAGTTCATAGCTGCGTGGGGGGATCCGAGGTGCAGAGCCCTCCATGCAGAGGCGAGGATGGGCAATCACTGTACAGATGATGGAGAGATGGACAAACAAGGCAGGCAGAGCAGCCGTCATGGATCTCTCTGCCTCTCCAGACAGACCTTCCCCTACCAAGCAGCATGCGGAAAGCTCGGCTGCAAGGCCCACACTAGCCCTGCTCTGTCTGTGATGCAACCAGCGCCGCTAGAAAAGGCACCCACACCTTGCCATTGTGCTGAAGCCAAGGCTCTGCCTCCCGCTGCAGGGAGCTTTGTTTCCATTCTACAACTCACAGGGTCCCACTGAACCTGCTAGATCTGATCTGACATCATAGCACCGGGTCGGCCTCAACCCGAGCCAGGACACGCATGCTGCAGCCACGTCCCCCCAAGTCTAGGCACCTCCCCATGCCATGGGGCTAGACACGGAGGAGACTATGATTTCAACCGTGCCTCAATCTCCCTCAAAATAAAACAGAGCGTGGAATGAAAGGCCCACTGCGATCGCTCCATGCGGAGACCGCAGTCCCATAATGTGCCCCCCACCATCTATGTCTCCTGCAACAACTCCCCCCCCAAAAAAACCCATGCAGCTTCAGGGAGGCTGCTGCTGACCCTGCTTAATATGCAGCTCAGGTTGGCAGCCTGAATATACAGCTACCAGCAGGGGGGAAAAATACCATTCCTTTTCTCCCCAACCCGCGTCAGCTGGCTTTGCCAGTCGATTGCACCTGAAATATCTGTCGCCTTTTGCTTTACCTCATCTCCAAAGAAGGTCGAATGCAGAAAGGACAGGAACCAAAGCAGTCCCATGTAGCCTGCATCCTGCAGCAGCTGACGCTGTATCTGTCTCTCTCTGTCTCCTCCTAAAGGGCTGGGTCCTTGGAGTGGAATTTTTTTCACAAGTGCCGGGCTCCCAGCCCTAGGTGGCGGCAGATCCCATTTGGCTCCAGCTATTAGACCTAATGCAACAGCAATGAAAACGGAAAATTCAAGTGTGCAAGGCTAGCTAGCTGCAAAGGAGCGTGAGCCTTGGAAAAAGATGGGGGTGGGCAATAGACAAGACCTGAAGAGACAGCAAGGGAGACGTTGACGGTGCCAGAAGTGTCAGGGGGACGGCAGGTCACATCTGAAACAATCAGATGAAAATACACAAATCTCATCTCAGACGAAGCGAGGCCAGTGATCAGCTGTTCTCCACAGCCGCAGGCCAAGAAGAAATCAGCTAAGTTTGCAGCAAGGGAGAATTAGATTGGATATTAGGCAAAACTTTCCGACTATAATGCTAGTTACGCTCTGGAAAAGGCTGCCTCGGCGGGAGTTTTTGAGAACAGGTTGGACAGCCACTGCTCAGGGATGGCCTAGGTTTACTTCATACCGCTTCAGCCCAGGGGGTTGGGCCTCTTGACGCCGCGTCCAGCCTGATAGTCCTATTATTCTATTCTGTAAACGGACAAAAAAAATCTTTCCAGAACACTCCGTGATCGTTAGAACCAAGAGAACTTTAATAATCAAATCTGTTGCCTTACCACTTATTTCAGTGTAAGTAATAACTCGGAAGCTCTGGAGGTGCCGTGACACCTTTAACACCACAGTGGTGTCTCAGCTGCACGACTACAATGGCTTCAACAGGAGCTCAGCCGGCCACATGCAAAAATTCCTTTCTGACCCTTATCATCTGAGAAGCAAACCCTCCACCTTTTCCAAACCCCGTTCCATCAGACATGTGTCTTCTCCGATTCTCCTTTTAGGCCCTGATCCTGCAATCCTTCAGCACCTGCAGGATCAGGCTCTTACTATTGAATTTCACTTTCTGAGGTGGGGGGGGCGTGCAGAGCCATGGCCCCACTGAGCTCAGTGGGAGCTTTGTCTGTCTATTTCTAGTCAGTTTCACTTCCTGGTTCTCAGGCCCTCATACTGAGGACAAGTAACAGCCCTTCGTTATCTGTCATCTTCGCTCCCTAGTCGCAAAGCCCCTTCACAAAGAGGGGTTAAAGTTCACCCTCATTTTACAGATGGGGGAAACTGAGGCACGGGAAAGGGAAGAGATTTGTCCAAAGTGAGCCAGTGAGTGAGAGGCAGAGCCAAAGAATAGAACCTGACCCTAATGCCAACTCCCTTCTCATCTCCAGACCACACGCCCCTCCCAGAACTGGGCGTACAGCCCAGGAGTCCTATTCCAGCCCTGCCACTGCCTCATCCTATCAGGGGGATTTCCTCCCTTTATGCCCTCCTGTCGGGCAGCGAGGCTGCTTCCCTTCCGCCCCTTGCCCTGGCCTTTTCAAAGCCCGGCTCAAAGGGGAACAGGTGTTTTGTAAGCTGCAAAATCAACACATGGACCCTGCAGGGGATATAATTTTTCCTGATCCTCCGCCATGCTTGTGCCCTGGAGCATAGAGATTGTAGCTAAGGCTTCAGAGCAGTTCTCTGCAGAAACCCCCACGCCTGCCCTAATGGTGGCATAGAGCAGGGTCTAAGTTTACTATCAGGCCACTCCATGCTCATACATCTCGTGTGCCGACAGTACAGAGGTGACACGAATGACCTCGCAGCCTCCCAGCCTGTGCAATGACATTCTGCTCCCTTCCCCTCTTGAGGGCTCCTGGTTGGTTCTGTTCTAGCCTCTTGCCCGGTCCTGGCTGCTCCGAACCAGCCTGAGCCATGAACACGCTTGCACCTTGCATGCTACTCCACTCTCTGCTATTTACAGCAAAACAAAGCAGCAGTGGGAGAGGTCCCTGGGCATTTCCTGGCATCCTCAGTTCGTGGGAGGAGACGGGTAGAGAAGGGTGCCACAGGAAAGGACCCTCCAGCTCCAGGAGATGTTGCCGAACAACCTCTAACGTCCTTGAAGCAAACTCCCAGGTAAAGGGAAAGTTAGGTTGGATCCTCCTGCTTAGTTCTCCCACTTCTGCCCTGCCCTGCCCCTGGGCTGTAGCTAACTGCCCACGTCCTCAACAGGTGTAAACCGGGGTCACTCCCATCACCTTCCAGGCTAGGCTAATGTACCCCAGGGAGGATCTGGCCTGTTATTTTGTGAATGAGGAAGGCAGTGCTGCCGCCTCTCATGGCATCTCAGGCTTTCCTCGAAGCCCCAGAACTTTTCCACTTAATCATGTGGACCAAAGAGACAACTGAGGGGGGACAGGACAGAGGTCTATAAAATCTTGACTGATGTGAAGACAGTGAGTAAGGAAACGTTCTTTACGCCTTCTCATAACACAGGAACCAGGGGCCACCACGTGAAATTAATAAGCAGCACGCTGAAAACAAACAAAAGAAAGTTTTCCTTCATACAACGCCCAGTCAACCTGTGGAATTAGTTGCTAGGGGATGTTGTGAAGGCCAAAATTATAACGGGGTTCTAAAAAGAACTAGCTACGTTCATGGAGCGATAGGTCCATTGATGGCTATTAGTCAGGATGGGCAAGGATGAAAACCACGCTCTGAAGCATCCCCAGATCTGTTTGCCAGAAGCTGGGAATGTACGACAGGGGATGGATCACTCAATGATTTCCTGTTCTGTTCATTCCCTCTGGGGCACCTGGCATTGGCCGCTGTCGGCAGACAGGATCTTGGGCTGGATGGACCCTTGCTCTGAGCCTGTATGGCCGTTCCCCTGTTCTTAATCTCACTTTATTTAAAAAAAATGAAAGCTACGTGTCTGGCCCTTCAGGTTGCAGAGAAGAGCATGAAACTCTGACCCAGGGGTGGGCTAAAGGCTGAGAAACCAGGAGACAAGGAAAAAGAGCCCACACGTTATTATAAATCTCATGATTTCTAAGCCAATCTCCGGATTCTGAGGGTCTGAATCAGTATTTTTGACCGATTGGGTTAGCGAGAGTGGAAGGGATCTGGTTAGGGAGCGACCCAACAGTCACAATTTGCTAAAGCGAGTCTGGGCTCCCCACTCAAGACCCCATAAAGGGCTTGATTTCCAGAGGGCGAGAGCAAGACACTTCCTGAAAAACACACCAGGGCTCTTTGAAAGTGTCTCAGGTTGGGCCCTCCCCCAAAATGGAGGCACCCAAACTAGCAAGCACTTCGGAAAAGTTCAGCCAGAGGCAGCAGCACCAACTGGATTCTTCCCCGGTGCTGCAGGGGAAGGCTGGATGCGGCTCAGCTGAGAATCCAGCACAGCTCTTGCCTCCCGTCTCTCTTTCCCCTGTGCAGCGAGGCAGGGCTGGCCCCTTCTCTGCAGCTGATCTCCATCTCAGGGGGCTTTACCCATGATCCGGGCGGTTTCCTCTCTCTGCCCCGCCCCGGCCCTGGGATCAGCCTGGCCGATCAGTGCAGTTCATGAGGCTCCCAAGAGGGCTCTGGCCAGACCCCAAGGGGATCAATAGCATTGAACGGAGGCGTGTGCCCTGCCTGGCCTCAGCAGCAGCAGGCTCCAGCCACGTTAATCTCCTTTGCCACTGAGCACGCTGGCCACAGACTGCACAAGCTTTCCTCAGCCCCGGCTCCTCACTCCGGGCACCCACTGCCCCCCACTGCTGTTCCAGTCCTGGGCTCTCCAGTACACAGCTCTGCCAACGCCCTGAACTGCAGCCCCCCGGCTAGTCCCGCGCTGGGACCCCCACACTCAGCTCTGCTGATGCCCCACAGTCCAAACCCACCCCACTGCCCCTCACTCTTCAGGTACAAATATTCCATGCCTGGGCCACTCCTGCGCAGTTAAAGCCCCTCCTCCCACCCTCCCGAGGATCAGCTGGCAGCTTTCTGCAGGGGCAACCTTTCCCCCCCCTGCCCCGCCCCGCCCCGCCCCGCCCATTTCTCCTTTGTCTGATTTCCACTGTCTTAGTAACTAAGATGCCCATTTGAAGGCCCAGCTCAGATCAGGGCCTCAGTGTGCCAGGTGCTGTACAGATGGAGTGAGACCATTCCTGCCCCAAAGAGCTCCTGATCTAACTATACAAATGGCAGGAGGGGAAACTGAGGCACAGGGCAGGGCAGGGACTTGCCTACAGTCACCCAGCAGATCAGTGGCAGGAATAGAACCCAGGTCTCCTAGCTCCCAGGCCACAGGGTCAGCAATAGCCATTCTTCCACTAGCCAGGCCTGGTACAATCCCACCCAACCGAGATGGCCAGCATGAGGCTTACCAGAGCAGCTCAGAAGGTGAGGGCCAGGCCCTGCACCGTGCTAAGTTTAGAGAGTGATGGAGTCATAGCTCTGAATACAGGGAAAGGTCCCTGGGGCTCTGATCAGGACCATGAGGCACAAAATCCTGATGAACTGATGCAGAGAAGCGAGAAGAACAGCAGCTTCGCCTCCCACCACTGACCGAGGATGGGGGAGTGGGGGGTGGAAGCTGCACCAGGGTCTCTGCACTGGTGGGCCAGCAGAAATCATTGTCACGTGACAGCCTCCAATAAGCCTGTTGAAGAACCCATCGGGGAACAGGCAGGTTGGTCTGCAGGAGGAGCCGAGACGTGAGAGGACAGCTCTCCTCCAAAGCTGGAAGGGGCAAGGTCACCCCCGTGTCCCCTGAATCTTCGCTGTAGCAAGGGAGCAGGGAGTGGGACACAGGTGTCCCGGGTGCTGCGCCCTGCTCTGGTAGTCAGGACTCCTGGGTTCTCTTGCCAGCTCTGGGAGGGGCATGGGGTCTAGGGGCTAGAATAGAGGGGGCTGGGATCCAGGACTCCCTATCAACAACATGCTGGCTAAATGAGTGCCATTGCCCCTCTCTGTGCCTCAGTTTACTCCTCTGGGAGGGAAGAGAAGTTGAAGCCCTGCAGAACACCACGAGACAAGCCTTGAGGCAGAGGAGCAAATCACCCAGTCTTCCCTCTGCCAGCTCTCAGGGAGGCAGGAACATGCAGCCCCCATCTATCCCCGCTAGGTCTGCAAGTGAGTTTCCAGCCCCTCGCAATCCGTGGTGTCGACAGATCAAACAATGTAGCAGCAGAGACAATACCTGATCTTCATCCATCGCTGGAGGTCATCTAGCCAAGGGCTGGTGCAGCCTCCGTGCCATGCTCAGGTCTGTGCCCACGGCAGCTTCTTGGCCAGGCTCAGGTCTGTCCCAGGACTGACGCGGGTCAGGCAGGCAGAGGCTCTGTCTCTCGGCTCCACAGGATTGGTGCTACGGCCCCAGACTTGGAGCCCCGTCAGTGCGCCAGACCCCCCAGGGGTCTCACTCTTCCTCCAGGGTAAGCCAGGCAGCTGGACCTCTGGGCCTGGTTCACACCGTGAGCTCCGTTCAGCGCGTCCCACTGAGACAGACCCCTGAGGGAGCGTTAACGCACCTCGCCCAGCATTTGCAGTGTCACCCCCACGGCGCTGTGGAGAGGTCGGTTCGTTCATTAACTGGACCCGACCTAGGAAGTTTTGGGTAGTCAAGAGAACTGAAGAGTAAAACAGAGCCCATTCTGGTTCTGCGGGGAAGCCCTTGGCTCAGGCTCTGTCTGTCTGACCTCCTTTGAGAGACCCCTTACTCCGTCCAGCAGCCAACTCTTACCCCCACACCTCACCCTCTCCGGTCCTTTGATCTTGAGCTGGGGGATTGTTGTTCATCTGCCCTGAGGAGAGATGGGGAAAGTCTATATCCCTTTGGGATGTTGGTCGCTAGGTTCCAACGTCCTGGCGATTGGATTCACTGCTGTCTTCTCAGATGCTCCATTTATTGGAAACTAAGGCCCAGACAGCTAGGTGACACCCACACCTAATTCTCTTCGCCTGCCCCGAAAGCAAACAGTCCTTTTCCATTCCAATCGGTAACAATGCAGCACATGGAGAAACTGAGGCACAAACAGGACTCAAACATTACAAAATATTCCCACTTAGGGACACTCTCCCTCTAGGGAAGCAAGAAGTCAGCTCCCCCACCCCTGTTCAAAGGCCCAAATGTGAACCTCAGCCCAGCACACATTCTGCCAGCTCTTTCTGAGCCTCAAAGATGTGATCCTTCCAGCCGGAGCAGCTCGTTACCTGTCTCTCTGTGGCAATGGAGTCCTCTCTGTTAACGCAATACGACCTGCCCAGACAGGGTGTGTGTCATAAATGTAGGATCTGAACCTGGGAGCTGGGCCCCATCGTGCTGTGTGCTGCATGCACAGTGAGACTGGCCCTTCCTCACAGAGCTTGCAGTCTAAACACCCCAGATAGACAAAGGGTGGGAGGGGAAACTGAGGCACAGAGCAGGGACGTGACTTGCCCAAGGTCACCCAGCTGGTCTGCGACAAAGCCAGGAATAGAAGCAGGGTCCCCCAATGACCATACCCTAATCACTAGCCTGGCCTTCCTCTCTAACAAACATCTTCCATCCCCCATTGCCTGTCCTTCCATCCAGGCGACAGTATTTCTAAGGCTGCGACTGGGCTGCTCTCTAATGTAATCCAGAGGGTTCTAACCCGTTTCTCCCCTCCTTATGCTCCCTACAGGCCAGGTGTGACAAAGTGGGGGACTGTCTTGTTTTTTCTACCGTCTATACTCCCCTTCCCCCCCAGGCTGCCATGGAGGCGGACGCCGTCGCAACCCTGTTGAGCGGCACCAGCGCACACGCCCCCCGCCTGTGTCGGGCTGGCTTGGCTGTGGTCTTCACGCTGCGGCTGAGCACCTTGGCGGTTGGAGCCAAGACCCTGTGGCGGGACGAGGTTGGCGACCTGGCCTGCAACGCCAGCGCGGAGAGCTGCCGCCGCACCTGCTTCGCCGCTGCCTTCCCCATCTCACCCTTCAACCTGTTTGCACTGCAGCTGGCGGTGATCTTCAGCCATGCTCTGGCCAGCTCCTGGCACTTCCACCCACGCGGTGAGGGCACGGGCAGCTGGCTGCAGCCCGCGCTCCGGGGCAAGCAGCAGCGGCTCTGGCTGCACTTGGGAAGTCTCCTGGCCAAGGTTGTCCTAGAAGGCGTCTTCCTGGTGACGTTCCACACGCTCTACAGCCACTTCCCCATGCTGGTGCAGTGCCCTCCGTCTCCCTGCCCGCCAGCCGTGACCTGCGCCATCCTGAATGCCGAGGAGAAGGACGCCTTTAACCACTTCATGGCCGGCTCCTCCTGGGCTTGTCTCCTACTCAGTCTGCTGGGGACGCAGCACGCAGCCGTTCAGATCTTCCAGGAGGCTTCTGGAAAAGCTCTACGAAAAGGCACAGCCAAGAAACTATGCGTGTAACTGGCCAGGTGTCACAATGACTCTGCCTGGTCACCAGGGCTTGAGCCCGTGACTTTCAGTGCAAACTAGGAGCCACTGTTGCTTGAGCTAAAGGAGTAACTCCTCCAGCAGATAGCACCAGTAGGCTATTATCCTCTATTATCCAGCCTCTAACAGGGGACAAACGCACATTCTGTGTTACGGTGAGTTGCATTATCACCGCAGAGGGAGCTTGAGGATGGTGGTGGAGGGGGTGTATATAGGAGTAAGGGACACAGGTTTTGTCATTTCTTCATCAGTCTTGCCCAAGAGTGACAGTTAAAGTGACTCTGAAATGACCTCCAGCAGAAGGTCAGACCCTTACGTAACAAAGGCTGGCAGCTCTTTGGGACAAGGACCGTTTCTTTGTGCTGTTTATACAGAACTGAGGACGATGGGGCCTGACGCCACATTAAGGGCCCCTGGTGCTACCGTGATACAGGTAATAGGACAACATTTAGACAAGGGAATTTAAGCCAGGCAACAGGAATCAGCTGCAAAAGGGCTGAGCTAATTGTGTGGAATAATCTCCCAAAGGGAACTGGGAAAGGGCTCGTAGATAAAGACATTTAGAGCTGGAGGAGGCAAAGCTCTCGCTGTTTATCTACTTACATGGCCGACACCAGCAGGCCTGAGTTAGTGGTTATGCTCACACCCCCTCTATAGGGCATGGAAATATTAGCCTCATCTTACAGAATGGAGGGGCAGGATAAGTGCAGTGATTTGACCGAGACCACCCAAGAAGTCTGTGGCAGAGCCAAGAAGTCCCAGGCCCAAGCCTTAACCCCCAACCCAACTTTCCTCCACGAAAAACCACCCGGCCCTGGCAGGAGCTGGATGCGGACGGCTTCTCCAGCTCGGAGGTCCCAGGCATCTACACTTAAAAGCCATGTGTGTTCGAAAGTGCGCCGAGAGAAGATACCAGAGAAGAGCTGAATGAATCTAAAAAGCTGCTAGGAAATCTCAAGTTGTTCCTCCAAATTCTAGCTGAGTGTTGTGCATCTGATTTAGACTCTTCATCTCAGGAAGGGTTAAAAGCTCTGACCCCAGCAGCCAAACCCACACTGCTTTCAGAGAAAGGATTTTGCAACGCAAATCCTCTCGGATCAAAGGGCTTGTCTACATCAGAAAGTTGCAGCGCTGGTGAGGGAGTTACAGCGCTGCAACTTTGAAGGTGTACACATCTGCAGGGCACCACCAGCGCTGCAACTCCCTGTTTGCAGCGCTGGCCGTACTCCCGTTTTGTCTCGGGTGTAGAGGATCCAGCGCTGGTGATCCAGCGCTGGTAATCCAATGTAGACAGTTACCAGCGCTTTTCTTGACCTCCGTGGAAGGAGGAAGCCTCTGGTAATCAAGCTGGTTTCCTTTCCCGGTTTGCTCTCTCGGTCCCGGAGCCACCCAGCAAACCGCAGGGAAGGAGACCTGCTTGCTCGGGGTTCCGGGACCGAGAGAGCAAACCGGGAACGCCGCGGTTTGCTCTCTCGGTCCCGGAGCCACCCAGCAAACCGCAGGGAAGGAGACCTGTTTGCTCGGGGTTCCGGGACCGAGAGAGAAAACCGGGAAAGGAAACCAGCTTCGCCGCGGTTTGCTCTCTCGGTCCCGGAACCCCGAGCAAGCAGGTCTCCTTCCCTGCGGTTTGCTGGCTGGCTCCGGGACCGAGAGAGCAAACCGCGGCGTTCCCGGTTTGCTCTCTCGGTCCCGGAACCCCGAGCAAGCAGGTCTCCTTCCCTGCGGTTTGCTGGCTGGCTCCGGGACCGAGAGAGCAAACCGCGGTGTTCCCGGTTTGCTCTCTCGGTCCCGGAACCCCGAGCAAGCAGGTCTCCTTCCCTGCGGTTTGCTGGCTGGCTCCGGGACCGAGAGAGCAAACCGCGGCGTTCCCGGTTTGCTCTCTCGGTCCCGGAACCCCGAGCAAGCAGGTCTCCTTCCCTGCGGTTTGCTGGGTGGCTCCGGGAACGCGAGAGCAAACCGCGGCGAAGCTGGTCTCCTTTTCCAGTTTGCTCTCGCGTTCCCGGAACCCCGAGCAAGCAGGTCTCCTTCCCTGCGGTTTGCTGGGTGGCTCCGGGAATGCGAGAGCAAACCGCGGCGAAGCTGGTCTCCTTTCCCGGTTTGCTCTCGCGTTCCCGGAACCCCCCTTGAAGCCGCCCAACAGCGCTGCAGTGTGGCCACATCTAACACCACTTGCAGCGCTGGTTGCTGTAAGTGTGGCCACTCTGCAGCGCTGGCCCTATACAGCTGTACTAATACAGCTGTAACAACCAGCGCTGCAAAATTTTAGATGTAGACATGGCCAAAGAGAAAGAGGTGGTAAGCAAATGTCACATGATCTCCAGAAATATTGACCAAATGGGAATAATCTCACAGCGACATCTGCTGGCTAAAACACACAACCTGGCTGCATGCCAGCCTGGCCTGCAAATATCCTTCTGGCTCGCAGGCAGGGTAGCCTAGAGGTCATGCGGTTTTACTACAACAGCCTGTGCAAACATCAGTCATTGAGACAGTTCCTGGAGCCGCGGTAACGGCCATGTAGTAATATTTACGCTCATGCACTCGCCTCTGGGTGGCTTGCTGGCATTTCAGCACCGGCGTGATCTATAGAGCATGAAACACCTGGGGACATGGTTCTGCTGGATGAAGCAGAAAATGGTGTTAAGAGTAGCGGGCAAACACAGCAGGCACAGAGAATCGCTGTTTCTCTTCGGGGATCCCGCAGCACTTTGCTGTACCAGCAGTGCCACCCCTGGTGTCTCGTTATTATGCAGGATGGCTCAATAGAATTTCTTTCGCACTGATGCTCCTAATGGGTTAAGAAAGCTGCATTCTTTAATCAGAGCATTGCTGGGGTACCTGGAAAACAAATGGATGCAATAGATACAATAGCTAAGTCTTAACAGTGAATGTGTCCCCAGCCATTCATATGGAGATTAGGTTTGGGGCACAAAGGACATTCCAACACCAGGCAACCCTGTTCTCTCCTTTCCAAAGCCATCCAATTCCTCAGCTATTATTTAAGCTCCTGGACAGGCAGTCATTCGGGAACAAGGGGAGGGTGCAAAGCCCCTTTATGAATCTAGGCTATTCCAAAGAGAACAAAGCTGGTAGAGCATGAAAAGGCTTTTTAGAACCAGCCACAAAAGATCCCCTTTTGAACCCTGCTGCTGACAGACCTGACGCCCCCGTCATACGCCAGCAAAGAGCAAGTCAATGGATGTCAGCCACGCTGTGTTCAACGCGGGTGCTGGGCCGGGCACCGAGGCTGTGGTAGTTGTTTTGGTAGGAGAGTGCCAGGAGAGGTAAATCTGGCATTGGTGAAAGATCCTGGATTGGTAGATCAAGGTCAAGCCGCACAACAGGTACAGCAGAGAACAGCAACACAAGCTTCCCACTAACACACCCGCCTGTATCTTGTCATATTTAACTGTAGACTCCTTGGGGCAGGGGCCAGCTTTTTGTCCTATGTCTGTACAGCATCTGGCACAATGGGGTCATGCTCCAGGACTAAGGCTTCTAGGGGCTACGGTAATACAAATAAAAACACTCTCAGCCTGGCTACAGAAAGACCATCTTTTTAAGGGTGTCCAAGTCCTCCTGACTTCTCTGCTGAAACTGCAATGGTGGTGAGGTTGTGGACACATGTCCCATAGGAAATGAAATGAGACCCACCTGTTCTTTTTACACAGGCCATCAAACAGCCATCAGGGTAGTTCCCATTGACCTGAGCCCAATTTGCGACGTTCATTACTAAACCCCCACATAGGGAACTGAATGGATAGCAATGGACACGAGACCATTATGTAGCATCTTTCAGCTCCAAATGTCCCAGGCTAGTTTACAAATCAACCTAACACTGGAGTGTGGCAGCTTTGGGGAGAAACGTAGCAACCATTAAATGTGGCCAGGAAAGTGGCATTACCAGCCTCAATTATAGGCCTTACAGAACGGTTGGAGCTTCGTACTAGGTACATTAGAGCTAGAGGGGTTATTCTACCTACCGCCCAGAAGGGTTCATCCCAGCCCCCACTAGCTGTACTGTGCAAGAGGCATCTCCCGGCCAAGAGGTATTCAAGTTCAACATCACTTAGCTTGCAAGCTCTATAAAAGCACAGGCCAAAGGGAGACCTCAGTAGTTTGAAGAAAAGGAGCCAGGTTGCTCCAACCCCCGTGCTTTAAAACATGTTATCATGAGACGTAATTAGAGGAAGCTCCCAAAACTCTGCATTTCAGTCATTTGGCTGGCGTCATTGACTGAAGTTTCACACACCCGCTGCCACAGGCAGACGGGAAGCTGTTGAACCCATGTGAGATTAGACCTTTGAACAAACAGTCTTGGCAAACCACATGAACTTCTGTTTGATCTTAATATAACTAGACAAGAAAAGGAAAAAACTGATGAGACCAGAGCTGTGTCAGAAGGACTGAAAACTGGAGAACCAGGGTCTTAATACACAAGCCCTTTAATAACCATGCTTCCGCCATCGGGAACCTTTAGTAAAATCCTGTTTCAATTGAGTATCAAATTACTTCTAAAGAAAATTGTGCTACAGAAAGCCATGCAGCTGTACAGGAGCATGCTCAGGACACGGTATTTTAGACAAGTCCCAGTAGGGTTTCATTTATTCAATGTTTTTCTTTCCGCTTTTACACACACCCAAGAATGAAACCACTCTGATTAGCTGCCATACAGGTGTGTGTTTGTAGTGGAAAAGGATTCTGGACCTCTCAAGAGTACAATGAATGAAACCAGCATGGGATTTCCTGGGACAGACCACGTAAAGAAAAGTTGCATTCACGTTTCTAGTCCATCTTCAGTGTTGTTCTCTAGCATTTACCTGTCGATTATGCCAGATGAGAATTTTTGGCACACTGGGATGCATCATTGACCTACAGGGTTTATTATAACATATTAAATGTTTTTGGATGTCATGGACATTTGGAAAAAAAATATTTTCATCTTTTTCTGTCAGCCACAGCTTATTACGTCCTTCAGATGTTCAGGGTAACCACCACATTTGTTTACGCTGTATCAGCATCTTCATGGAAGTAACAAGAAAGGCCTTAGTACAGAAAGCAGCTGTGCACAGGAAGGGAACATACTTGGAACACCAAACCAAAACACACTCATTAGCTCTCCAAGTGGCAGCACCAGCATACTGACAATTGTAGAGGATAATGACATCTAAGAACTCAGAGTGCATTCCTCAGATTATAACATCTAACAGCCAATAAACCTGATCTCTGCCTCCCTTTAATATTCACTATGTGCTTAAAAGATTCCAGAAGACTGGGCATATGGCCTGCCCCCCCCCTGCCCACCACACCACACCACAAAGAGGTGTGAAAGGATTTTACTCCTGCTTTTTAAGTACCAAGACTGTTAATTCTATTCTTGCAGGATATGGGTTGTTTATAGGATGACCAGACAGCAAATGTGAAAAATCAGGAGGGGATGAGGGGGTAATAGGACCCTATAAAAGAAAAAGACCCCAAAATCGGGACATCTGGTCACCCTAGTTGTTTATAATGAGCTCTCATTCCTTCATTGAAGAGAAGGTCTCGAATCTTTACAGGGACATCACGACTCCAAATGGCGAGTGACTGTAATCAGTAAATGTTCTAGGACAGGCTGCGTAAGATCCTCCCCCACATTTAGCGGTTGTGATGTCACTTCACCAATCTTCAAGTCAGTCTCCCTGGGCTAGACAGCATCAGAATATCTCACGTTAAAAATAAAAAGAAGAAACATTTAAAAATTCTTATCAGACCCGCAAAGAAGCTTATTAGGGCACAAGCCCAGTCCCTCTCCCACCTGCCATTAGAGACGACATTCCTAGACCAACTCATCAACAAGCTGTGCAACTGGGGACAAGACAGGTGGAGTATCCCTTACCCCACCTGACCTGTCCCCATTTGCACAACACAAAGCATTTTCAGTGAGCTTAAGCAGACACATGGACCCAGATTCCCTACAGGATCCCCGGGCCTTCACACAAGCTCCTAATGGCATGTAGCTTCAGAAGGGACAGCCCAAGTGGAAGGGAAATTCTCAACACATTACCCAAAGAGACACCAGAGACAGTGTCGGGCAGGAGCATTTTCTTTATTTACATATAGAAAACATTTTCCCGAAGCAACATTTACTTCAGAGGAATGAACCTAGATGAGTGGGTGGCACCAATACCAGGTCTGCCATGTTTCACTGGCTTGTAAGTGATGGAAAACTCGCCCAGGTAGTGGCCAATCATCTCGGGCTGCAAGAGAAAAGACAGGAAGACTATTCAGAAACAGGATTGATCTGATGTGACAAGCAGCTGAGAGCCTAAAACGAGAGAGTACCTTGCAAAGACCTTGAAGAGCATCTGAGGACAACCTGGATTTCATGACACAGATGTCTAACTCCCATTTCATGTCTAACTGCCACCTGTGCCTTTAAAAAAAAATCACCCCCACGTGTCCAACTCAAACATTCCCCAAACCAGAGAGCCCAAACAGGTCAATCTACCGTAAGCCCTTCAACAGGCTTTCAGGTTAGATTTCAACCACAAACAAAGCAGGCAAAGAAAATGTTGGTCAGTTGTTTAATCCTTCCTTGTAATATCAGATCACGCCACACTGCACCTGCTGGCTACTTCATTTCCAGTTAGATTTGCAAGTCGGATTTCTTGATACAGCAAGACACACTGGGCTCTGTAACGGAGCCCCTGCTCTGTCACAACCAGGCAGGTGAGCATAGGGATGAAGGGGTAAGGACTGCCCCAAAGGATCTGCCTACATTGCAAGAAGCAACGTGTTCTTAACTCCCGTTAGCTAAGCCAAGTTAAGAGCAAGCTTTTTGTTGCACTGCAGACAGACCCTTCCCTTGATTACTTCTCTCATAAACAGCAGCACTATACACAACTGATTCATTCACTGATTTACCAGGTGGGCAAGCAACCTCTTGCAAAACTTCAGGCTAGGTTTTAACAAGCTAAGAAGAAAAAGGTTTGTATGCAGCACATTCCCTGAAGTCAGACACCACCTTCTCAAAGGAAAATAGAAAATGATTTCATGACAACAAAGTTTTGGGGTGCTTTTGTTTTTTGTTTTAAACAAAAAGCTCTCACAATAACCTGCCTTTCATAGGTGTTAAAGCCTCATACGCAAAGACTCTCCTCCAAGAGACAGAACTGGCCAAGGTCCCAACTGGAACAGAAGTTCAAGCAAATTAAAGGGCAAATGGTTTCACTTTCAGAATCAATCCACTGCAGGAAAATGCTGGAGCGGAGACAAGGCCTAAGCAAGCAGGATGCTGGTAAGTTTCTGGTGCTATCAGGCAGTATTTAAACTTTTTGCTCCTGCATAGCTCACCTTGATTTCCACCTGGTTGAAGGTTTTGCCGTTGTATACGCCGACCATGCTGCCCACCATCTCGGGGAGGATGATCATGTCGCGCAGGTGAGTTTTGACTACCTCTGGCTTCTCCATGGGAGGGGCCTCCTTCTTTGCCTTGCGAAGGCGCTTCAGGAGGGAATGCTGCTTACGACGCAGGCCGCGGTTCAGACGCCTGCGCTGGCGAGCGCTGTACAGCTGCATCAGCTGCTCGCTGAAATAACAAAGAGGACCAGATCAGCTGGGGGGAGAGATAGCTCAGTGGTTTGAGCATTAGGCCACTAAACCCAGGGTTGTGAGCTCAATCCTTGAGGGGGCCATTTAGAGATTTAGCTGGGGATTGGTCCTGCTCTGAGCACGGGGTTGGACAAGATGAGGTCCCTTCCAACCCTGATATTCTATGACTCTAAAGAAGAGAGTCAGCTCTTCTGTAACATTTAGATTCAGTGAGAAAAGGAGCGAAACACTGGACCTGGCATCAGGACTCCTTGGTTCTATTGCCAGTCGTGGGAGGATGGAATTATTTCTTCACTGTTTGGAAAGATTCAGGAGCGAGCAAATCCATAGTCTAGTACTGCTGAGGACATTCCAATGAGATGCAGAGTCATGTATCAGTTATTAACGATGTTCGTTGCGGTTACCGACTGCTTAACGGTCAACCAAGAATTGGGCTAGGTGCTGTACCAGCACACCAGCAGATGATCCTTGCCCCAAAGACAGCCAGCCATGACATCAAGGAAAGCCACAAGCCGAGTGAACAATGTGCAACAACTTTCTGAGGGTAGATTTACTTAGAAGGGGGTTAACTAAATGGAAAGAGAGGAAGCGAAGTGGATAAGGGGGCGGGGCAAGCATGGAGCAAAGCTGAGGTGAAGAGATGGAGAGATGGAGCAAACAGCCAATCAATTCAGGGCAGCCAAACGTCCAGAGAAACTGCAGAAAGGTTTCTGAATGGCCAGAGGTCCCTGCTCTGGCAGCTTCCCCTCCTGCAAGCTGGAGTCTAGGGCTCCTCTCTGCAGCTGCACCGCACCTGGGTCCTAGCACCCTCAGTTAGGAGTTCTCCCTTGCACAGTTCTGGGCCCATGGAATGCTGGGCGAGTGGCCCCAGTTTGACACCACCCCTTCTCCCACATTCTGGTATCTTTAATTTGGACCAAGTGATACGAACTAATATGGCAAATTACTTCTACCGGAACACGCAAGTAAAATAGCAGAGAACAAAATGCTACTTCTCCATAGCTCTTTGGCCTCAAAGATTCCAGGTCACATCACCCATATTAATGCATTTACCCTAAATTAAGTCTCCGGGAGGAAGAGTGATAGTATCTTTATTTTACAGATGGGAAAACTAAACGGAAGATATGGTCCTGTTATAAGGTTTTTGCCTGAGCGGATAGAAAAAAAGCCGTTCTATCCAAATTAAGGAACCACAGCTTAATCCCAATGAACTCCTGGTTCAGAATATGGTCCACTATCATTGTTAGGAGATGAGAAAATAGAAGTCCTATAATACACTTGGCCCCAAACTATTTCACAATCCTGTTTAAACCTGGCTAGTTCTGCAGTGAAGACAAGGCCTATGCGCCTGTTGCACAGAATTTAGATGTCTTGATTTCCAGTCATGGCCTCTCGCCACAAGACTTGCCTGCATCTCTTAACATAACCTTGTTGCTTGGTTTGGTAACGGGAGAAGGGTGCCAATAAGCAAGAGTTTCTTACTAGGACATATCGAGGAGCTGATCCAGATCGACACCTCTGTAGGTGAATTTCCTGAAGGTACGTTTCTTCTTCTGTTCGACTTCCGCCTGGATTGGGAGAACCAGAGGGAAAACAGATGAGGCCTCCAAATTACAAAGATATCCAAGCAGGCGTGATATTCTGTCAGATACCTTTGCTGCCCTGCTCTCATGTGTTTACCAGCC
The DNA here is from genome assembly GCF_007399415.2 of Gopherus evgoodei. Taxonomy (NCBI): domain Eukaryota; kingdom Metazoa; phylum Chordata; order Testudines; family Testudinidae; genus Gopherus; species Gopherus evgoodei. The sequence goes on from NC_044343.1 coordinate 4,109,885, forward strand.
CAGTTATTGCCTGCGTTTAGGTGTTACGGGGGAAGAGGAGCACATACATGGCAGTTCATTAGTCGCTGTAAAAGTGCTCTGAAGAATATAAACGCTGTGTATTCACAAAGATTCACTGTTAGATAAATATTAATGCTCCTTTCACTTTGGAGCACACAGACCTAACTGAACCCCCACCCCAAAGGGTGAAGCATTCCCACGGCTTAACTGGGCACATCCATATTCACAAGAGGTTGGTTACGGGACAAATCTGGAGCCAGTTCAGCCGGGAGGAGCACAAGGTACATAAACCAACCCTGCTCAGCATGCTCCCATAAGTTTCACAGCCCTCCACATACCCACAAACACACCTTCAGCACCATGTCCAGCCCTACAACAATCCACTGCTCCCCAGAATGGCCCACAAGTTCCATCAGCCTCCACCAGCAAGCACCCCACATAGAACATGCGCACAATATTACACAGCACCCCTAGGACCACATGTGCCATTCACACACAGTCTCCAGACAACTTCCTGGGTGCCCCATTCTGCCACAGCACACCTTACACACGCTCAGCCCCACAATGCACCATGAGCCCAGCTCCACACGTTGTACACAGACAATCTCACAACTCGGCCCCAAGACACAACGCTCCCTTAACACAGAGTCACAGCCATCACCAACAACACAACCCGACCTACCAACACTGCACACACCCGCAGCACCTCCAAGGGCCCCCCAAGACACATGCACAACTACCCCCCATCACAATCCCCCCCCACTCCTCCCCCGCCCCCTCCCCGGAGAAGGAGGCTGTCTCCCCGCCCCCGCCAGGGCCCGGACCCGGACCGGGCTGTAGCAGCTCAGCCAGGCCCACGGCCAGGCCCAGGCCAGTTCCCCCCCAATACAGCCCCAAGCGGGCAGGGGGCAGCGCCCTCCAGGAGTATCGGCGCCCGGAGCCCCGGCCGAGCCGGCCCTGAAGCGGATGGAGCCGGATTAAGGGCTCCGGCCCACACCACTATCACCCACCATCTTGGCCGCGTCTCTTCCGAAAAGGCTGGTCTCGTCCGAGCGGCGCCTGATATCGCGAGAGCAGAGCATGGGCCAGACCCCGCCCACTACGGCTTCAGCGCAGCGGTTCCGCCCTCACTGAGATTTAAAGGGGCCGCCGCTAAAAAAAAAAAGTGGAAGGTGTAAATCTCGCTGCATGTGGGGTGCCAGCAGCTACATGGCTCACCCATGAATTTCTAGGGCATCTCCCTACCCCAAAACCCTAAGGTCTCACCCACGGTGGCACCATCTCCTCCACCACCCCTTCCACCAATCCCACGCTTACTCCTAAAGCTGGCAACACTGGGGGCGGTTTTCTTAGCACCCCACCCCTACTCCTGTCTAATATTATTAATACTAATCACAACCAGTACTCAGCTACCTGCGCATGGGGTATTTCTTGCAGCTTTTTGCAGCACTCAGCAGAGAGATGAAGTAATAAAGGAACCATTGGCAACCCTACTTATTCCCCCCAGCCTGCTCCAGGCACCCACTTAGCCCAGTCCCCTCTGGGCACCCACCTAGACTAGCCCCAGCTGAGCACAGCCCCCACCGTGGCACAGGCTGATTCCCAAGGTGGCTACCTTGGGCACCTTGTTTGGGTACACACCCAGGTCCCTGTGGAATCCCTCACCCACATGGAGGTCCTTATCCAGCTCGACCTACCACAGAGGCCTGGTGCTCTGTCCTGCCACCTTTCCTGCCTGGCTTCTGCCCCAGAAGTTGATGCCCCACCAGCCACTATTCCATGCTGGGGATGTTTGACCCCCCCCCCCAATCCTCAATCCAAGCAAATATCCTAGAGAGGTCGGCCCTCTGTCTGCTCCCTGAAGGCAGGGGCAGCGTGTTGGTTCTTCACATCCCACTTGCAATCCATCACTCCCATGGGTGCTGCTACCTGCCAAGTATTCATCCACCTGACCCAGCCCTCAAGGGCTTTTCACTGGAAGTGGGTTTCAAAGTAAGCATTTCCCCAAGGTTTTAGGAGACTCCCCTGGACTGTAGGCCAGTCCTGGTTGTCACCTTTCGCCCACCCCAGAGATAGCTGCACTTCAGTGATGCTGTGTGCAAAGAGCTTTGGGATCCTGTGGCACAGAAGATACTCTGGATCAGACGTGCCCACACCAGAAAGAAATATTGGAACCTCTCCCCATCAACTTGGGAAGAAGGGGGTGCACATGTCCAACGACATGGAATTGAGATCAGGAACCAACCCTTTTTGGGTGTTGTAAAACACAGTAAAGTTAACTGTGAGAATGAGAGCAAAAATAGTATGGAAATAGCTATTGGTTAAGCAGTTTCTATAAAGCATTTCCTCAGCCCACTCTTTGCATAAGTTCACTGGAGGCTTGGGTTAGGAGCTGATCGAATATTTTCGATTAAAAAGCATTTTTTACAGAAAAATGCCTTATTGGGTAAATGGAAATTGTAAGGGGAAAGATTCCATTTCAGTCAAACTGAAATTTGTAGAGGAAAAAAATAGTTTAAAACTGAAAATTGTTCAGGTTTCAATTTGTTTGTTCAAAGAAAAGTTGAAAATTTTTGAGAAAAATAAAAACTGTTCCCCTCCATTTTCATCAACATTTCTCACAGGAAAAAAAAAAGTCACTCCCTGATGAATTCTAGTTGTTTTGGCTAGAATACAAAGTTGAGTCCTTGTGAGCTTTAACAACCAAATTAATTTTAAGATAAAAAAAAAAGTTACAGAAAGAATATTTGATAGTTTTATTTTAAATGACTGTGGCTCAATAAAACTTGAGTGATCTAACATAGCACAGTGGGACCAATTCTCAGTTACTCTATTTCTGTGCTTGGATTATGAAGAGAAGAGGGACTGTGTCACCTGTGGTCTCCCCGTGTTCTGAGTACACAGAGGCACTGCTTGCCCCCTTGGCGTAAGTGAGAGCAGCCTCGGGACTTCTCTAATTTATGCTGCTTTTCATAGCTCCCTCTAGGCTCTAGGAAGCCTCGAATAGTCATAATCACAGCATTCTGGCTATGCCTGCAATCTGCCCCCTATGCGAGCGGCTGGGAGCAAGGCTGTCAGGTGATTTTGAGTCCTTAGGCCAGGGATTGGCAACCTTTCAGAAGTGGTGTGCCGAGTCTTCATTTATTCACTCTGATTTAAGGTTTTGCGTGCCTGTAATACATTTTAACATTTTTAAGCTTTCTATCCTCTCCCCTGGGCTGAAGCAGAAATCTCAGGCCTCTGGCTTCTCTCCTTACTCTTCCCTTTTTCTTGTCTCCTATTCCTTCCTTAGTCCAGATGGAGGGAGAGAGCAGGAAAGATGAGGCAATGCCTCTGTGCTTCCAAGATGAAGCAAAGAAAACCTAAGGGAGGCAACATGGCTGCGATTTATATGGGTTTCAGAACTGCTTCCCAGTGGGTGGCACCATAAAACTGTCCATCCTTTTTCAACTCGTCTAGGAGAGGAGCAGAGAATTTGTCTCACACATGAGGTAGGTCTTCAAGGCAGAGTTAACCTGGTTTCTTACTCAGGTGTTGCCCCTAAGCCCTCTCCCATCCACACAACACCCTCTCACCTGAGTTTGGTGGTGCTCTGAACTCAGGCTAGCTGGCAACTTGGGTGCTGCTTTCTCTCAGACTGGTCCTCACCCACTTTTAGTTTGGATGAGGCCAAATCATTCGAGTACCGATAGTCCCCCAAAGCCTTCCCACAATTCCCTCCTTGTGCCCAGGACAAGTGGCCCCTCCTGCCCCCCTCCCCCCCAATTCACTGGGAAAATCACAAAGCATCTCATTTTACTGCTGCAGCAGCACAAAGAACTATGGGATATGCCCCCAGAAGTCGGACAGGGCTTTGTAGTAGTCTAGACATCTGAGTTAAGTGCAGTGAAGACATACCCAAGATCAGATTTCTTAATAGAACTGTTCCTCCAATGCCATCATTGGGGCATTTCTCTCTCTTGCTCATAGAATTTGGAGAGTCTCCAGCCCACTATGCTTTGTGAGATGATTCACACATAAGCCTTAGACTAAGGTGTGGCAGATAAATGCTGGCTCAGCTCTTAGCACAGGTTGATTCAGTTTCTGTTGCTGGGCAGAGCTGCACTTCAAACAGATTTAATGGTTTATTAAACAAAACCTGCGCAACCATTTAAAACATTCCCCCACTATGTGGCAACTCCAAACAGCTGAAGTGCAGGAGAACTGGAAAGCAAATCTGGTCTAGAAATTCAATGCATCCAGTAAAGCTTGTATCTCCAAGCTGCACGAAATACAAGATGAAAAGCATAAATAAAGGAGTTAAAATCTTCTCCATTATCTTGCCCTTCATTGCAGTCAGTTACACCAATGCAACATGAGCGTACAATGCTTCCAAGTCAGACGCCTAGGATTTTACACGCTTTGCTCTGATTTAAATGACCAAATGTAAAATCCTTCCATTCTGATTTGGAAATATTTCCTGCACAAGGACCAGATTAACAGTGAATTGAGACCCATGACATCTTTACTAAACTCGTCATTGTAGGAGTTAACATAGGGAAGAGTCTTGTTCACTGCAATAGCCAAGATTTTAAAGACTGAGAGCCACTGCTCTGAAATATCATGCCCATGTAAAGGATCTCAATTTGGACACCCAAAATCACTAGTCACTCTGGAGAATTTAGGTCTCTTGAGTTTTTCTTTATAGATGAGCAGGCGAGCTAACAAATAGGTTTACGTTCCCAGAATACTTGAGTAACTGGGTCATAAGAGATGCATTCAGCATGGTTTTCAGAGTCGCAGCCGTGCTAGTCTGTATCCACAAAAAGAACAGGAGTACTTGTGGCACCTTAGAGACTAACAAATTTATTTGAGCATAAGCTGTCGTGGGCTACAGCCCACTGTAGCCCACGACAGCTTATGCTCAAATTAATTTGTTAGTCTCTAAGGGGTCACAAACACTCCTGTTCTTTCAGCATAGTTTTAAATTCAAACTTTTAAATTAAAAAAAACTAAAAAGCTACTTCTGCCCCATCTCCCCACCATAGGCTGGCAGTGGAAAGTGAGCAGATTGCTGGTCTTAATGCAGTTTTTGCTTTAAGCTTTGTGGTTCATCTTCTGCCAGTGCCTGCCATGCTGCTGAGGTGGCATTTGTGACACTAACACAACAGAAGCACAGTGCCACTGCAAGATCTGCTTTCACTCCCCATTTAACAGTGATTGGACAATACGGACACAAGCTGTTTAACACTCAGATACCATGCTTTAGCACCGAGAACCAGTGTAAATTAATCCACTATAGAAACTAAATTTACCATCCCCCAAGAACATCCAGAAATTGCACATGAACCTGCTTCACATGGTCACTTCAGTTTTTCCTTTTGCAAAACTGGGGGCTCAGTAAGAGCAAACAATTGGAGTTTAATCCACTATCATTGCTCAAATCAGAACAAAGCTGATTCCAGAGGAATTATGCAGTGGAGGATTTTTTTCATAGACCAGATCCTTGATATGGGGAGGTAACACTACCTGGACTTGTATGAGGACACATAAGAAATTAAAAGGATATCCAAAAGAACAGTGCAATATATATATTGCCATTGCTTTTATAAATCAAAAGGATCTCGAAATCTCAGAAGAGCTAGTCCCACCCTCTTCTTCGAGATAGATATATTCTTCCGTTAGACGTTTATGTACTTTGATCTCACCTCTTAAATTAAGAGCTTGTATATGTTTACATGTTACATTTAGGATTTAAGATTACTTTGCAGCCTGATAATCCTGAAACTTAACCCACCTTTAAATTCTAGACTAAAGCATATCACTGATTTAACATGCTAATGCTCCAAAATGCATCAATTCCTGCTTATAGTCATGCAAATGTAAGAGACAAGAGAGGGTTTTGGAGACTCAGTGGTATATTGAGTCTTTCACCTGTAGATTGCCAGTTCAAATCCAGGTCAGGCTGGTACAGATCTAAAGCTACTGAGGTTCTTTAGTAGCCTATGAAATGAATTTAATGGTCTCAGTCCAGATCCTACATCAGCCCAATCATATCACTTGCATTACGGTCTGAAAGGGCATGAAGAGTGCATTATGCTTTCACTTCTAGGCAGTACCTAAAGGTCCTGGTTGAGGCACAGGGCAAAAAGTGTGGGTAAGTGTGCACTGACTCTCTGCCCACAAGGACTTCTTTTCCAGAGCTGTCAATCTGGCAACTTTCATTAGAACCCAAAATCACATGGAAAAATTTGTAAGGAAAAAAAAAAAATGGAGACAGGCTTATGTTTCTAATCCAAATGTACTTCTCTTTATTCAAACCAGGGGTAATCACTGGTTAGTGCAAAATGCACCTAAACCTTTTGCCTGAGGGAAATCTACATCTTAACAAGGCCTCCGTTAACCCCTAATGAAATCCACAGAGGATTTTAAAGAGTTTGAAGCACAGATCTAAATGCTGTACTTCATAAGTGACACTGTGCATCAACAAGTCTGCACCTGCATTGTTACCAGTTCTAGACTGTCAGGTAACAAAAGCAAAATACACTCAGTAGATTTCTCTCTCTTAACTCCCAGAGTTTCTGGACCAACTGCCCCACCATTATGTTAGAAGTAAAGGGGTTGAAACTGACCATCACTTCCAACATTGCTAACGGAAACCCTGTTTTAAATTAAAAAATAAGCCAGCATACATAGTAGAAAATTTCTCTTAAAAATTTCACAATCTGTAAATGTATATATTTTTCTTTAAACATAAAAGTTTACAATATACGGTAAAACAAAGGCTCAGGAAAAATAATTTCAAAAAAAGAAACCTGAAGTTTTGAATTAAAGCTGAAGACATTTTTAAAACCCTGTAGTTTGAACCAGTGACATTTTCTTTATTTGTGCTGATGGGTTAGAGAAAGGAATATATTTAAAACCTGCAGTCCAAACACCCACAGCGTTGCCTTCAAAAGCCATTCCCCCTCCCATTCCCCTCCCCCAATGTTGTTAGATTTTTTTTTTCCTCCATCAAGTATGTGATTGTCACAAGTTCAGAAGTCTAGGATTCCCGGGTTCAGCTGCTACCAGATATCCCACTGTGGACAGGATTCCCTGATTGCCAGCATGTGCTAGCGTCTGTAGGGGTGAAATCCTTGCACATTATGGTTCTGTCCTCGTCCAAAACCACTTCCTCCTGCAGGTGGGCCACTTGATGGTGGCACCGAGGGGCCTCCATAGGAGGGGGGCTGCTGGCTGGGGTCAGAGAAACCTTGTCCAAAACCGCTCAAGTCTTGTCCATAACCTGGGAAGAAGAGGAAAAGGCTGCAGTAAGCTTCTATTACAGTCCACATGCTCAAAAGTAGAGGCACAGCACCATTTCAAAACTGATGCCACACACACCAATGCCCAGCCTTATGAACACACAGTGATGTGCTGATCTAACACCCAGATGATAGTTGCTTTTACATTTGACCAAGTTATTTGGATTTACATGTAGAAAATACAGGAACTGATAAAAGGTGGAGAGGAGAGGGGACTGAATGCCTACTTGGAGATGGTGCTTTTCACTCTGTATCAAATCTTACCCAGGCTGGTGATGACCAAAATGTCATGCTACTGCTGTTCAGAGGCTTATGTAAAGTGGGTTTGTAGTATCTATTAATCCATTATGGATAAGTGTTCTTATTAGCAAAACTAGCATTCTGTCAGTTTTAGCGGAGGTAGAGAAGATTAATGGGGAAACATATGTCTGAAAATTTGATAGTTACTATAGCTGACGTTTGTAATTGAAAGGAGTTAATGAAAGATTGTGATTTTCAGTTTATTTTGTGTACAGCCAATTTTAGTTTCCTGTGTATGGTCAAGTTTTCCTTTGCTGAAAAGACCCCTGTAAGTTAACCGCAGGAAATTGATTTAAAAAGGAGTTTTAAATACTAGGCCCTGAATGGTAGCTTTTTTTTTTTTTTTTTTTTTTAAAGACGATGGTTGCATCAGAAAGTGGAATTTTCTGAAATTGTCAATTAAAAACCCCAAGTTGACAGTGTCCCTTTCAAAGGCTGGGTGACTGGACTCCCATAAACTTCCATCAAATCCACAAACCAGAATCAGGAAGATTGTTATTGCTGCTATGGCCTCCATTATGTGGTTAAAAAGGGAACTTCAGCTAATTGCCATTCAAATCCAACACCCTGCCCTGGTGTTAACTCGCTGCACAGAACCAGCTGAAATAAGCAAATGGTGTGGCAAGTTTCTTCTCAAAGGTAGCTTTTGCTGTTCTTTTGAGCTATTTTATCATCTGCTTCCCACACAACTTAAGCAGGCAGACTGCATTTCCAATATAGCAAAAACACTGAAGCAACAGATAAATAGTTATACTGGAATAGCCATCCCTTCTGTGTACCCTTACTATTCACACTTACACAACGACTGAGTTAGTCTAAGCTGTTTCTCCAGACTTACTCATTTTAAATCTAAAAGTGAGCCGTCCCTCTGTGAACTTTATGCTCATTTATTCTGTAAGTCAGTATCTTTCTGACAGGGTAACAACTAGCTTCCTTTCCCTGAAGAGATCATAAAGGTAACTACGGAATCAGGAAACTTTTACCTCCTACCACATCTTCCTCCTGCCTTGTCAATGAGATTGTAACCTCCATTCTATGACATAATCTGGAGCTGAGGTAAGAGATTTTGGAGCAACAGGTTTAGAGTAAGCAGGATGACAGAGGAGACAGAGAGACACCCTTTCAATTTGGAGGAAACAACTACATTCCTGGAAGGCAAATGGATGTGTATTAATAGTAACTTACTAAAAGAAGTTAACAAATCTAACAGAATATTTCTAGTGATTAAAATACAACTGTCAGTCATTACAATGGTATCAACATGAAATTCCACTATGCAAGACAGCCTCGTTAAGAATTCTGTAATTACTTAGCAATTTTTCTGCACAGGGTTAAAGCATGTTTAACTCTGCTAATCCAAAGCAACAGTCTCTTGGCATCTCCTCAGTATTTCAATTTCAAGCTCTGCCTGTCTCAGAGGACTTACCACCACTAATGAACCCAACACTGCATTTATCATGGGCTTCCCCATTTGAAGATTTCTCAAGCTGCTAATTCAGCCATTTTTGACACAAAGATCAGTAGTCAACCTTAAATGCGTTAATGTACTGTCAAGTGGTGGGGTTCGGAGTAAAGGTAATCACATTACTCTCACCAGCATTATGGCTTGCAGTGAAGAGTTAAGAAAACCAGAGCTCTGCTGGTTTGTTTGCCACAAAGGAATCCAGCAGTCAAACCAACAGCCAACTTTTTTTTAAATTTTTTTTTTGGGGGGGGGGGGGGAGCGGGCGGACTGTTCTTTCCTCCACTGAACTATCCCACCATTGGTCTGCATTGTCACTTCCAACAGTGACACACAGCTGATTCACAACTCCAGAGTGACCTGGTTTCTAAGTCAGTTGTGTCAATAGCAGCAGGCAATATTGACTCTGTTGCTTAGAGTAACTAAAAGCAATTTGCTTACACAAGAGAATCTAAGTCTTGCCAATGCAACATCTTGGGAAGTGAACAGCAGCAGAGTCATATTCCAAGCACGCGTTTTTACTTAGGCCAACTAACATATTTAAAGTAGATTATCCTTGAACTGTAAAAAGCAAACATTTCCAAGCCACCATACTTATCTCACCCACCCTCAAAGAGAAGAGACCCTGCAAGAAACAAAAGTTAATTTCCCAAATGCAGATAAAGTAAGAGCATTGGTTGTAAATAGGCTCCACCTACCTAGGATATATCACTGCTCAGCCTGACCATAAGAGTGTAAACAAAGTATTGGCGCGTAGCCTGAAGGGTCTTGAGAATAGGTACCCAGCCCTAGTAAGAAATGAGGAGACCAGGGTGACTAACCCCAAGACAGCCCTGTACAGAGATATAATTTTTTGGGGTGAGGGAGACACACCCTTGTTAGAGTTTAATTTACTAGAGTGTTTACATTTATCTCAGCTGTAAATATAGCAGCATTCATGATGCTGTGAAGCCAGGATGAATCTGTAAATGCCAAAACGATTAAATACTTTGATGCCTCTTAAAGTCTATAAACTCTATGCATTTAAGTGAAAACATGAAAAACTTGTTAACTGCCTTTTGTATACCAATGCTGCTAGCTGAATTGCAAATGACATATGAAGTTCCAAAGATCTTAAAGAGGTTAAAAAGATCTTAAACATAGCTTTATAAACATGAAGAGGTTATTGACTTGGGTGGTAATACACTAAGTTGAACACTTCTGTCACTATGTACATATATTGTGAGAATGCAGTCTTGCACAGAAGTAGTTTGCTTTCTGGCATGAATTTTGGGGTGAGAGATTAATCTCACTAATCCGTTTAACATTATCTAATCCTCTTCCTCCTCCCAAAAAAATCCATTAACCGCTAAGGACTAACTACAACCAGCATTTCGCTGTAGGAAAAAATGTCTCCAAGATTTATACAAGATGCAGTTGGTACTACATATTCCTTATCCACCCCAGACACCCCAACTCTCCCTCACAGCATTGTTTTGAAAGTCAGTCAATTAAACTGAGTGGTGAGTTTTTTTAAATGATAATTGGAGGTTACTAAATAAAAGTCTTGCAACAGGAACTTTAGAGCAGAGTTCCCTATATGGGAAGTTTATATATAATCAATTATGCCTTTGCTGTTTGGATCCATTTTAATTATTGGTATTAAAAGACTTGGCTACCAAGTCTGAGACAAGATACATTTGTGTGCATCAGTTTTTATTCTATTCAGTAAATGTTTCCCCTCATACGTAACAGAGGCACATTTTCAACAAGACAAGAAAATCTTCCACCTTAAGTCAAATTAGGGGAACTTTCAATCCCAGCTACTGTGTCTATGACACAAGCTTAAGAACATCTCTAACTAAACCCATCATAACTCTAACACTCTCATCTTATGTACGTCAAGAACAACTGAAAAGCTCATCTCCTATCAGGAGTCTTATACTTCAGATTTTTTGGACTACAGAAAATCCATTCAAAGAACTTTATGAAGCAGACGTTTCCTAATGAACAGTTTCTGCAGGTATTTTATACGGGACTAGTAGGGCATGCATAAACACAGGGGAAACGTAGTTAAAATGCAGAGACAGCGTGGCCATACTTGATTCCTGGGCTCACCTTGTGTATTATGCTGCCTTCAGAGGTTACCAATGGCCAGCGATCAAGAAGAAGGCACACTCACCCAGTTAATTGGGCAATGCTGCTCATGGAAGGCTTGGGTGCAAGGGTAAAACTCGTTCCTGATCTCCACAAATAGTCATCTTTCAGCCAGTAGCACGAGACTTTGACTTCCCATATCTTGTCTTACTGTAGCTAACCTACCAAATCATTCTTTATCACCTATTTGTAGCAATGAGCTCCAGAGACTGATAAAGTTTTCCATAGTAAGTATCCATTTTTGTTTTAAATTAGCTGCATCAATTTCAACAAGTCTTATGAAGCAGAGACAAAAAGAGCATGCAGGTCAGATTTTGCTATACTCTTTATTATTTTGTCTCAGTCAATTCCCGTTACTCTAGAGTAATTAGATCCTACTTTTAAGTATCACTATTCTCCATGCTGAACCCCCCTCTCTTATGCAAGCCCATCACTCAACGATTTTCAGTGCCCTTTACACTGTGCTTTGCTTCAGTTCTAGTGCATCTTCCTTGAGGTGAGATTACCAGAATTCCCTTTGGCTGTACTGCGTTAACCAAAGAGATTTCAACAGAAAAGGACGCAAACTACTGAGCACCTTCCAGTGTGAAATTATTAGCTGAACAAAAAAGGGTTTAAATTTGAGCATTTGAGGGAATGCAAGTGGTGACTTATCCCACCACTGCGCAGATCTTTAGAGAGCTAGTTATTTAGCGACTCAGGAAATGGGGAATACTTCAGGCAGAGTAGCAATGAAACAATTCTGTGATATCAGAGTACTGGACGTTTTGGGGGCCCTTGAGAGCTGGTACTCCCACCATTAGTACAAATGCTGTCAGCATTAATACACTGCTCCTGGAAACTGTGACTTTTCACCAAAGCATTATGAATAAAAGGAAAGCAAAACCTTGGGGCTGAGGGGAAAGTTGCCGCTCTGAGTGTATTTTATATGCAGTTACTTACCAAACTGGCTATAAGGGAATTCTGGCTGAGCAGTTGGGGGTTTGCTCATGTCCTGAGTTGCCTGAGATGGTGGTGGTGGCGGTGGGAAAGCTAGTGGTGTTGCCCCAGGAGTGGCAGGTGGAGGGGGTACTCCAGGAGGGGCAAACTGGTCAGGTGGAGGAGGTGGAGCACCATATCCAAAACCTGATAAATAAGAGGCAGAGCATAAAATCTGTGACATGTTACGAGGCCAAAAGCACTTGGACTTTTCACTTGGTTTCAAAGTAATTTAACATTTTGTTACTAAACCCGTTGTAAGGTGTCTACAGAAAAGAGATTAATTACTACTTGTTGCCAGCAGCTGATATAAAGGGATTGATTTATCCATCTCTTGACAGTCATCCTATCCACCGCTAAAGTCATTTAAGAGATGTGAAATCTTACACCTGTTACACAGACTGCATGTGCTTAACAGCAATTGAAGCATCTTACCTAGCAAAAAAATAGCTGAAGAGGTAGCCACAGCTACCGAAAGGTGTACTGGGGAAGCAGGGAAAGGCATGGTGAGACACCCCTCCAAAAAGCCTTTCATCCATCCAAATAAGGAAGTTGCCAAAAGCCTCAGGCTGAAAAATCCTGGACAGGGTGCTTCCCCAAAGCACAAGAATCAGAACTAACAGGTGCATAATGGCTGTGAAAGAAACTCTGGATAATTAAGGGTATCTTTCTGCCAGTTTTAACCCAATTGTGCATAGGAATTTTAAAGGAACGTAAAGGAGTTAGGTACCCAATCCCATTTAAATTCAATGAGAGCAGAGAGCCTAATTTCTTAGGCTAGAATTTTCAAGAGAGCCTGTCTCTCTAGTCTTCAACATGTAGTATTACTATCTCAAATATCTCAGTTCTAGAAAGAAGAGGTCAAAAATAAAAGTCTTCAGTCAAAACATAGTAATACACCTCTACCCCGATATAACGTGAACTGATATAACACAGTAAAACAGTGCTCTGGGGAGGCGGGGCTATGCACTCCGGTGGATCAAAGCAAGTTTGATGTAATGTGGTAAGATTTTTTGCTACAGCATTATATCGAGGTAGAGATGTACCATAACCTCTCAGTTTGTCTAAGTATTATTTATATGATCAAAATTGATGGATTCAAAGAAACATGAACTGAAAATATACTGATTTCTAGTTACAGTACAGAAATTTTTGAGTGGATCAAGTGTGAAAGATGACAGTGAATTCACAGAAAGGCATGAAACAAAGAAACAGAACTGATTAAAACCCGTTCCTGTGTTCAGTAGCACATCATTGGTTCGAGGCTCACAGAGGACACTTACTAAATGGTGGAGGGGTGCCATAGCCCTGTGGGAACCCTTGTGGAGGTGGGAATCCTCCAGGAGGCGTAGAAACTATGTATGAGGTAAAAGGTGGTGGAGGAGGAGGGGCTCCTCTTCCTGGAGGAGGTGGTCCATACCCACCTAGAAAATCCAATACAGAGTTGTGAGAACAAGTGGTGCTTTCATCTAAATCAGCAAAGACAACTTTTTAATACTAAGTAAAAATTACCCCAAAGAGAATAAAGAAGTTACCACTGTACTTGGAACCAAATTCTGGGAAACTCTACCCCCTCTATGGATACAAACTTTGGGAAATGCTCAGAGAACCATTACTGTAAATAGCTCTACAGTTCTCTTATTTGCACTTAATTTCTTGATGGCCAGTATCAGTTTAACTGCATTATCAGCAAAAGGATGTATTCCAACTCCCAACACTGAATAGTTAAGAATAGAACTGTTCCCCCATGCCCATATTTTTTTCCAATACAAACTCAAAAGTTGAGTTTTAAAACTGGCTTAGAAGCACTGTACTTGAGAAATTAACAGCCACCATCAATTCTCATTGAAAAGCAAAGCAATTTACATCTACACTACCAGTTGGCCTTTTCTACAGTTTACAATATACTAAACAATCAAACTTCTGTTACCTACTCACCAATTGCTTGTCCAGCTGGTACCCACATTCCTAAAACAATGAAACAGCATGATAGTTTATCCACTTATATATTTAAGCTGTTCTATTAAAAATGACATATAATGTGATTCTGAAAAAAAATAGTGTTCTACATTGATTAAAGAGCTAATGCAAGAAGTGTCCAGGAGTCTCAAAACTCAAATTATACTCAGTGTTCAAATTGAGAGAATATTCTAGTGTTAAAAGTCATTCCATAACATTGTTTAAAAAAGACTAAGGATTGCAAAGGTGAAGCTATAGATACAAGGTGTTTCAAATATAATGCTGATAAGAGTTATCATTCAGCTATTTCAAGTGTTTTGGAACCATGGAATCTCATTTTATATTTGCTGCAGTGTGAAGGTAGAAAGTTTAACTTATTTAACAGTTCTGCATTTAATACCTCCCACAGATTGATACAATGATACCTTTCCCTACAAATAACCAAGATGAAAGTGATCTAGTTTCTCAGTCTGAGTTTGCAGATTAGCAAATCTGTGCAGACTGTCAAAGCCTCAGGTGCAGCTTTCAAGTTAATAAGTATCATGGGAAAACAGTAAGCCATTCTATGGGGGCATAATGGACAAGGTGAAGCCACCCCATATCCCCATGGTAATAGTTTCTCATATCTGAGAAAGGCAGGTTATATATTCTGTTAGATGTCTCGATATGCCACCTCATTTCTTCATATGGTATGAAAACATTCTTTAGATGAATTCAACACATTTATTGTGTGCCCAAAATCTTGAGGTTTTTTTTTTATGGCATTCAAAACTAAAACAAGCATCTGCTCCTTCCAGCCCTAAAGGGCTCAAGCTAAATCTAGAAAATTATATGCATTAAGTGGTCCCCTGCATCACCACTAACAACTAACCCTAGAGCTGCTTGTTACTTTTCCAGGCTACACTAAGTAATGAAATACAAAGACACAAGATAGTCTGTTTTCCCTTCATATTTCACTCGTAGTTTCTCTTGAAACTCATTTCAGAGTTCATCTTTGAAAATCTGTATTCCATAAATATTTTTAATCAGGGTCTCATGCCACCCACATTCGCACAGCTGCAGAATCATGGAATTCTCTCTGACTTCTCCCCATTACTGGGTAAAAAGAACATGCTGATTTGGTACTCCTGCTCCCCACACTTAAACAGAATGGATGAAGCACCAATCACAGTAATGATCCCCACTTAAACAGGTTGAGGTATGTTGAGAAAACAGAACTTGTGCTGCCAAGACCCATTGATTTCTGTAGCATGTAACAAAAATCATCCTGAAAAAATTAAACTAAGGAAAACCCCAGGCAGAATTGGGGAAAACAGATGCAGAGTACTTTAGTTCTCTCTGTATTACGTCACTGCATAGATGGCTTCACTCCACTTAGAAGTATCTGTATCACTAATGAGATGTTACCTTTTGAAAGAATAATGCAAGTTAAATGTGGTCTGTAACAAAACCATGGCTAGTGACAGACACTGCCAGTTTTAAGGAAGACAGGAATCACACCTTTGACTCTAGCTCTCTGAAACCCCCCAAAAGAAAACGTACCTTGAGGGCTGTATCCTTGTTGCCAGGTAGGAGGGGGCTGACCTGCCCAGCCATTGGCAGCACTTGGCATGATCCGGCTTCCCCACTGGCTGGCACCTGGTGGCCCTGGGGTTTGGCTTTTGCTATCACGAGGTTCTGCACGTTTTACCTCCACCTAAACAAACAGATTAGCCGTTTAGGAGATGATGTAGGTTATCTACCCCCCTTCCCTTCACACACACCCTTAATTACACTTAAGACTACACTTAGCACCTTATGACTTATGTCTAAATACTTAATTATAAAACTAGTTAGGCCAGTAATTAAAAAAATGTTTCTCAGGTACAATAGATGCGATAGTAAGACATTACAAGTCCTATATCAACATATATTTAAAGCAAAACATGTCCTACAAACAATTGCTGTTCCATTATATTAAGTAGTCATTTGCTTGCTCACCTTAAAGCAGCAGTACCCTCTTACAATGGCTCTTTGCTAAAAATGTATAGGCATAATCTTTTTAACTTAGTCTTTAGACTATTTCTTAAATGTTCACTGTGACATTTACAAAGAAGAAAACAATTTCAGTCAAGATCTTTCCACAAGCAAAGAGTCCACTCTGAAAAAGGTACTAATGCTTTAACATTTAAGGATGACTGGGGTTCATTTGGAAGTTATAGTTTAAACCCACCCCATCTACCTGCAATTTCAGCTCTGTTCATACCTGAGAAACACACATTTGTTTGTTTGGTTTTTTACTTAGGTTTTATTTAAATGTCTAATGGAAGATAAAGACTTACCTTCCCCAGGCTAACGCTTAAAGAATCTCAAATAACTCAAACAATGTCAGAGGGAATGGATGTGATAAGAGAATCTTACATTACATCTAACAAAAAAGTAAACAAACATGCAAGTAATAAAAATGGACAGTTGAGTCAATAAGAAGCAAATCTTCATACTGTGTTAAGTCAGTGACAAAAACCTTCCTGTTTTAAAAAGTGTTAATAAGCCTCAGTGCTTAACTTATTTCATTTAAAGATAAAATGTCTTAGGGCCCCAAGGCATCAAGTGCATCTGACCTACTTAAAATAAGCTCCACATTCACTATAAACCTCAACAAAAAAATCCAGTTTCTGATTTAACGAAACACTCAGCACTCATGTATGCTGAATTAGTCTTTTTTTTATTTTATGATTAATTTTAATGGATGCCAGAGTACAAAGAAAATAAATCTCAATCGCTAATTGGCCTGAATAGTATGGAAAATAAAGTATTCAGAATTCTTCCTGCTGTCTTTAAACCATTCACGTTACAGAACAACCAGGAAATTGGCACAGCACAAGGACAAAGGCCTCCCTCCCCTCCTCCTGAAAATGCCCCAAGGACATTATACATGACAGTAACCAAACCTCTGTCAGCTGAAGGCCTGCTAGAGAGGAACCAAGGGAATTTCTCAAAGAATTCAAATTAATGAGTCTTAACTCATTTTCCTAAAGGGAATTTGGTTACTGCTTACAAAAGCAAAGTCCTGCTTGTAATTTAAAATTTCTACTTTCAGTAACTTATGGATACAGATTCACTTCAGCAATACATTTTTAATTTATATATATTATATATAAAAAGAGTATTTCAAAATCTTCAAGCGTCTATTAATAATCAATGAAGGGATGGACTATCTAATGTTACATTTATCTAAATGGCAGAATTTCATTAACCTGTAAACTGGCATTTGGAAGTGTAAGACTCCTAAACTAGGGATTGGAACAAGCTAATACAAACAAATTTTAGGATCAAGGTGAGAATTCTAGACCTGCCCAAGGCCAAAGTTATAAACACTCAAAAGAGGAAAATGACCTAGGTTTCTTTCATGTAACCAGGGAAAAATACTGCATATATTTGTGCATGTTTTAGAGCAGGTCATGCAATAAATAGTTAAGGTAATCCCAGAAAATTATTTCAACTCTGATGCTCAGCCTGTTCAGGAACCCCTGTAGAGCAAAGAGAGACCTAAAGAGGCACTATTAGTGAGTAGCAATTGATTGAAATACCTCAAGAACTGATCACATAAAAGATTATGACACTTTAGAGACTTACAGGGGGCTCTCCACAGATTTACAGAACCATAAAAAAGTAGCTGTGGCATCTCTTGGTTCTGTTCATAAATGGCATACTGCCTTGCCCTAATTTAAGTAGTTCTTCCAAAGTTTAAGGTAATATCAGTGAAAAAGCAATGGCTGTACAAAGGATAACAAGTAAATAAATGCTCCAATCCTGCAAACACACACATAACTTTACTCATGTAAGTAGCTGCATTGATTCAAATGAGATTACTCAACTACTCACAGTAAGAAAGTTACGCACGTTCCTCCTTCCAAGGTTTGGGTCGAAAGTGTGCTCATTAGATAATTCATTTGTATTAGTTGGTAAACCATTCTTTTTCTCAATGTAACTGTAGTTTCAGTGTATCGAAATAGAGTAGTAACCCTTTAAATACTTAATTTTTAACAGTGACTTTTTAAAGAGCTTTGTATAGAGCACTGTAATCTAACAATGCAAACTTTGCACTAACGCAACAAGAACACATTACCTGTCAGTGAAAGAAATGCCTGAGAGATACTAGGCTGTAGAAATCTTTTGAATTCAACATGGAAAAATGTTTGAATTAAAGGAATATGACAAAGTCCTTTGGTTTTGATGCAAGTTTCTTTGGGGAACTTTTCATTGTAGATTTTCAACAGCCTTCTAACATCTATGTTTTCAAATTCACAGTAAGCTGTATAAAGCTGTACTATTTTTGATTTTACCAGAATTTCCCTTTTAGAAGCTGTGATATTCACAATATAATTAAGATTTAGGAATTTCTCTCAGGAACTACTTATTCATTTTACTTTTAATTTTTCCATAGGTGAATCTTAATGTTCACAGTTGATTAATACAATCAAAAGGAGTAGAAAGGCGGAATCCCTCATCTATCAAACCGCCTTGTGCTGACAACACAGTATGAAGATGAAACAACCAGAGGTCACTTAACTGTATTGTGGTTAAATACTATATAGAATATGTGGGTTCGTATCAAAGTTTCACAGTAAGTGACCCAATTTTTAAAAAACCAATCCTTCATGATGTTTTATGGTCTTTTTTTGGGTTAAACTTTAAGACTATAAAGGCAGATCCCCTCAAAGTGCCTCGAAATTTGAATATGAAATGCACATCTGAAGGAGTGGTATGTTAAACCGAGCCTTAGCCAGCTCAGAGATTTCACTGGGATCTCAATTTACAAACATATGAGAATTAAAACTAACTTCTGTCCCTGCTGCTGAAAAGGAAAATAGTGAACACTCATGTAGCAGTGCATAAACCATGACTATTCATATAGTCAATTTATTCAGATACAAATTCTGCTCAAATGGAGCAGTTCGCTATTTGTATAATGGTCAAGGACTCATCTGAACTGTTTAAATAACTTGCATAAATACTCAGGCCTTCAAGGTCTGTTTCCTTCCCATGGGATAGGCAGCAAGTTAAGGAGAGGTTCCCCTCATATCCATTATCTTATGCAAACTCAAGGGACTTTCCCCATCATCACGGACAAAGCCCTGAATTTGGATTTTTTTTTTTAACTTTTTAGGATCTCCTCTGTTTAAACCACAAATTACTATTTCACCAGTGAAATTGCCAATTGCCCAAGACTTGGTTTTGTCTTAAGGTAAAATAAAACTACAACTACACACTTTTTTGCCCATGATGTCGTGAAAATGCATGTTGACAGCCTGGTCCACTGATTGTTCGTCCTCGAAAGTAATAAATCCAAAACCTAGCCAACGACGAAGAGTGAATCAAGGTAGCAGGGTGTTGTGACACAAAACAGGATGATGAACAGTATTAGGGGCGGACCAAGGGTTCAAGCAGGGGCTTCAGATAACCAAGGCTTGTGTTATGAAGTTCTCAAAAAATCAGTCCTCTTGAAAAAACTGTAGTGTGTACTTTATATATAAATTATCAGGCAAATAATGCCTCAGCTTAGTTTCATACATGCAACATTACAAACTGAAAATTAAAATCAATGTTTAGTTTCTAATATCTAATCCATCCACTAAAAGGAGTGGAGAGATAAACACTACCACAACCCTAAATGTTACTGTACCACAACTTCAAAATACAATGTTTGTGGAACAGCAGGTTAAAATAAGGCAGCTTTGCTCTCATCCTTGAACCAAAATGTACCTAGGATTAGGAACCCAGGTAAAACTTACCCTTAATACAGTTACTAACACTGCAAAGTAACCCCCCTCTCTCCCCCCCAAAAATATTGTGTGTGTGGGGGGTATTTACTTTCTTAGAAAACAGTACAAATTTAAAGGATTTTTTTTTTTTTTTGAAATGTAGCTGATAAAGCATGAGAATTTTTACCACTCCATGGATGAATGATAAGCTTCAGAAACTAACAGCCTAGGTCAGAGATTCTCAAACTTCTTACATCTTAACACAGAGAGCACTTAATGGACATTACCCCTTCCAATCATAGCTCTCCTGTGCCAAATATAGCAGTTACCTACATAGCAAACGAGAAGTATTTAGCTGTTTAAAGAAATCAGTGTTGCCTTAAAAAAAAAAAAAAAAAAAAAAAAGTCAATGCTTGTCAATTCATCTCTGCCCAATCTGTTCTGTTGCTATCCCTTCCCCTTGCTGCCTGGTTCCCTTCTTCTTCAATCTCAGTACATGTTCTCCAGAAGCCTTCTGCCTTGCACATCTCTACCACTGGTGCTCTGGTGTTCCTAAGGGTAACTCATTTCCTCCTCTCATCTATAGCAGCAATCCCACTGGATCCTCCTAGCATCCAGCTGCTTTTACAGGCAGCTGGGTTCCAATGCCCATAGAAGCAGCCAGAAAGGAGAAGGTACCAGCACAGTGTGATCTGAGAACGCTCTGCAGTCACAGTTTGAGAACCACTGCGCTTAGGCTGTAGCTGCTGACACTGCCTAGAGAGTGGCTAAGTAGTGGTTAAATTCACAGAACATTAAGGCTGAGTCATGCCGTCAACCACTCACTGCTGGTGGAATAACCAAATCCCAGGAAAGTAAGAACACATGCAGTATATAACAGTTTTGCCATTCTTTAAATTAGCTATGGGGTACAGCAGTAAAATTAGAAAGAAAAAAAACCAAGGTGCAGCATCAAAAGCATATGGAATATGGGTGCATTTCTGCTTTTCTGAAACCCAAGATTTCCCCCTTGGTTTGCATTTTGCTTTGCAGCTAGTGCTGACAGCAGCCATATATTGCTCTAAAGCGTTAAACAGAAATACAGTATCTATAACAGTTAGTGTCTCTCTAAGCTTATCCAACTGGGTTGGGTAAGCCCAAAGAGGCCTATTGTAGAGAAGGTTTATATATAAAATACACAAAGATACAGGCCAAAATAGATTCCAGCAGGTCAAATTCTGCTGTCAGCAACAAGAGCAAAAGACATCACTAAAATAAAATTAAAATAAAAGGAAAATAACTTTTAGCATTTCCCACACACAAGAGACTGGCAGTATAAACGAAGTTTTGTTGGTCTATGATAAAAGCAGCCTCAAAACTGAAAGCAGCATTTCATCAATATTTGTATGAAGTTAACGGGAATTCTCAGCAGCACTGGAGTAGAAAGAGGAAACATTCAAAGTCTATACTGAGTATTAGATCAGTTTAATATTACAGCCTTCCATCTCAAAAGATGAGGGAAAAGCAGGTGATACCCATCCAACTACTGAGATGGTCCGTTAAAATTTGTTCACAGATAATTGGGCGAAGACAGCAGACAGATGCCATGTCTCAGGGAAACAGACAATTTTTTAAAGACCCAAACACCATACCATAAAAAGAGTATTTAAGAAACGACGATGATTACAGATGACAGAACTCCAGAGCAGATGGGAATGGCCACAACATTTTAAAAGTATGGGGTAAAAAACGATAGAGCAAGTCTTCCAATAACTATATTTAACTTTTTTGAAGGCAGAAGTTTACTGATGAACTAGACAGATTTTGTGTTTAAAATGAAATCTAGGGGGACTCAAGAACAGAAGACAATGAAGCTGGACTGCAGCTAAAGGGAAGAAACTGAACACACACAATAAGAACCTCTGACCTACTGAAAAGTAGTTGGTTTAGTTAATGAAACAGCATGAAAGCAAAGATCATGACAAACAACGCAGATTATTTCTTTTAGGAAGCAATAATAATGTTGGCTATGCTTATACTTTATTTGGAATTTAGAAAAGTTCTTGATAAAGCATTGCACAAAAGAACACAACAATGTGAGTAGGTATGGGATGTGGAAAGGATAGAACTGTGTGTAAACTGAAGGACTGGACTTGAGTATTGAAGACCCAGGGCGAGCGTCTCAGAAGTCAGCACAGCAACCATAATTTATATCACCTGAGGATCTGGCCCTTGGTTTTCTTGTAGTAAGCAGTCTGAGATGGAGGAAGTAGCAGCAGACTGCCATAGAGGACAGTAACAGGGCCAATTTTGATTTCTTTCTCTCTCAGTGACTTGATAAAATGACATGCACTAAGGGATTTGTAGAAAGTGAGAGCACTAAAGTCAAAGGAGGAAGGCAAATTTCAGAATAATGTGGATAGAAAAGAATATGGGCAGATAAGTGAGCTTCTGCAATTTAATGCACAGAAATTTAAGATAAGTCAAAAGAACAAGGAGAGTCTAAGCTCAATAGCATTTTATATAACAAAATACCAAGCAGGATAAAAATATTCTTAGATGTACAAACAGCAGCATGGAATACAAACTATGAGGAGATTTTTCTAGCATTTTCTGAGAGATTAAGGAGGCCATGTTTGGAAACTATATGCGGTTATCACATTATGAAGAGGATACAGAAATGGAGAACAAAAACAAGCTATGACAGTGACAGGACTGAGGGATTTCAGTCATTTTAAAAAATTAGACAAATCAAAGAGTTGTGGGCTACAACTACTCCCTCAAATGGATGGACTCTAGGCTTTCATTCCAGAGTATGATGTCTTAAAGTTCTGCTTTACCCTGTAAAACTGAGTGGATTGGGAGCCTTCTATTAATTTTTTAGTGCAGCTTTAGCAGTGGAGCCATTAATCCAAACCAGCTGTGATTTTTAGTCCTTTTTACTCAGAGATTGCAAGATTAGGATAAATATTTCAAAGATACAGGTGATGCAATAATTTCTAAAATATAGTTCCAAAACTCCAGGCAAGTTTTAATCAGGTGTTTATTTTGGTCTCTACTGTCTCCTCTATTTAAAATAAGCTGCTCTATAGCATTTACCGAATGGATGAATGTGTGTTTTTATTTAAAGGAGAACAGATCAGTTGCAAGAGGA
Organism: Gopherus evgoodei; assembly: GCF_007399415.2. Lineage (NCBI taxonomy): Eukaryota > Metazoa > Chordata > Testudines > Testudinidae > Gopherus > Gopherus evgoodei. Next base: position 4,132,883 of record NC_044343.1, read on the forward strand.
TTAAGACTATTATCAAGACAAAAACAAAACAAATATATTGAAACTTCGTTTACACTCCAATAAAGACAAAGCCCGCCCTTCCTCTGACTGTGGAACTGGCCTGTACCTCTGTGATAAATTATCACCTAGAGAGAAGAAATCTAAAGAGATATCGTTAATCACAGTTAAACAATTCACAAAGAGAAAAAGGAAAAGAAAAAAAACAACTTACTTAACATTACTGTACTTTACTATGAAACACTTAAATATGCCACTAAGGATGTATGTCTAAATTAAAAATAAAACTAAGACTTGACTTAGCTTAATAAATATGAAGTGAATATATTTCTTAATAATGGAGTCAGAGGAGAAATGAAAGTTCAGATGGCAAACTATTCTCTAGCATGTCTCACATGCTACAAGGTGATCAGTGCAACTAAACTTCATGTACTTTTACAATATTGCCTCTGTAATAGTCAACAAATAGATGATTGATGCAATGAAAGGCGGATGACATGAAAATTACTTCATATTTTGACCAAAGGTTACAGACTTACTCATATGGTCTATTAATTGCTGTCCTTTTTAAGGAATAAAAATAATAATTCTAGTATGAATGGGGACGTATAGTTCCTGCAAACATAAACAATTTCTCAAGGCAATTTTATGTAATTTAAGAAAATTGTTTTTCCTTGAATTTCAAGTAAAGACATTTAACCAAAACAAAAAGCACAAATGGATGGATCTGATTCCAGTCTCATGTTTAGAGATAATTTGAACCGCAAAGAAAAAAGCTGAATACAACGCAACTATAGACTAACATACCTTCATGTTAAACAGGGGGAAAATCGGAGGCAAATTAGTTAATTGAACTTTTTCAATATTTTAAACCACATGTTCGGTTCAGATGTTTAATTCTGTTCAGAGTCAAGTAAAAAGAACCAGCAAAAAAATGAACATGTAACATCTGACTTTAAAAACAGACATACCAAATGAAGCTGTCTATGAAAAGCCTAAGTTTGTGACATTTGTCCACTGAAATCTTTTCCTGAGGCAAAGTAAAACAAAACAAAACAAAACCACTACTTTTTTGATGGTGTGAAATAGTTTGCCATCTGACTACAGGAGAGGATGAAGAAATTTCAAGGACAAACTAGATCAGCCTTTACCTCGGGGCCTCTGTTTCTCTGCATCATAGATCATTACAACTTCAGTGACCTGGAAGAGAGAAGGGAAATTCTACTAATTATGTTACCAGGGGAGTGATACAAGCAGAGCACAACAGGCTGGTTTCCAGCACTCAGTCCACAAAGCACAATTAAATGCCTGATGTAGCCATCAATACTTGTCTGTTACAGCACAATGCAAATAAACTCCAGTAAAGAGCAACACTTCCCATTTATGAAAATATAATCACATTTTTGCTTATTTAGGACCGCAACAAACTTTACCACCAAAAACACTGATAAAGTAGAGTTACGGTTGTCAAACTGCATATCCCACCAACCAGACCATAAAAATAAGGAAACAATTAAATAATTCAACACCCCTTTTCAGTATGTACTACTACTCAGTCTCAACTACCTTTCTTCCACAATATGCACATTTCCACCCTCATCCTGAACAAGGTAGCTTTAATTCCAACTATTTTACTGACTAATATAGGATTCGTGTAGCTTTCCTGAATTGTATTGTATGTAGTTCCACACATGCTTATGCCTCTCTGTGGGGCATGGTGTCCCTGAGATAAGGCATTTCTGTGATGTTTAGGCAAAGTTATGCCAGTGATTGTTGTTTTAAATGTGGAAGTGATTAAAAGGCCAAATTACAAAACTGGTGTTAAATCTGAGATATTATCACATATGCATAGAGAGAGAAGCTTAAAGTTTTTGAGATCTGTGATCATTTAAGCTGTAGGAAAACAGGATAAAAAGTACCAAAAAATGTTTCCTTGGCAAACACTGATAACGATTACACAGAAAAGCCAATTGGCCCCTCAAGAGTTATTATGAAAAATTTATATTGAGACTAAATTCCATAAAATATTAAAGAATGAAAGCTTCTTGGAGCTGAAATTGATATCTCCATTTTATTTTGAAATACTCTGAAGTATAGACTCTCTAAAGTACTGTACAACTAGTACAGAACACATGCATGTACTAAACCGAGTTCACTCGTACGACATTAGGGCTGATTATTTTCAATTTTAAATAACCTCTCTCCAGATTTTTCAGAATAAAAATTCACTGTACAATTAAGGTGATATGCACAGACTAATCCCAGGGGTGCCATTTATTTTAATACCAATTTTAAAGGCAGGTCACATGGCCATTTTCAAGTTAAATATAAAAATCAACCATAAAGTTTCCAGTTTCATAACAATCTTGTGGCTATTTCTATATCACTACATCCCTGCTTTAAAAAACTACTTTCAATTTAGCTTAGAACATTTGTATCTCAAGCAGCTGAAATAATCTATTAGTCCGATACCCATTTGTCTTGCTCTCCAACTTCTGTGAAAGATTCCACTCATGTTTTGGAGATACACTCACTTGTAGGTATATTACCGAACTCTGCTGATTCACGTTTGTCATCATGTAGAGCTGGTAGGCCATTTGGCAGCATGACAGCAAGTCATAGCATTATTTGGACACATCTGTTCTGCTGGTCTGTTCGATACTGCTTTGCTTGGTTTGAGTACTACTTGCCATACTGGTCAACAACAACCCCCATAGGTCTCTTAGAATCAGAGCCTGCCTTTTTATGTGGTCTTAGCTTCTAGTTTTTCAGGCTGCTATACCTGTAATTGTGTGCTCTTGAATGTGTTTTTTCCCAGAATGCAAGATTTCATATTTCTACAGGTACTTAAATGACTACACACATAAATCTTGTCTTAAGAATGCCACCTTGGCTCCCCAAATTCTATTTTAACTATGAAGTGCTTCTACTTACTTTTCTGGCACTTACACTCAATGGTTGTGGCCTCCTATATCTGATGGAACTTAACCCTGTATCTCTCAAGCCATCCAGGTCAGAATTGGAAAGCCATAAGTCTGCGAGAAGAGCCTTTAGAAATTATGCTCCACAACTATGGATTCCACTCCCCATTTTTATTTGCAAACTCAGTCTGTTGCAGCTTTTCAAACTACAGGAATATCTATTAGCCACTGGTGTTTATAATTTTTTTTAAAAAAAGATTGTTTTAACCAACTTTCATTGAAAAACATCATGATACCACTTGAGAAAGATGGCTACATAGATGCTTTGAGCTGCTGATGGAATTTAGAAAGATAGGTGATGATGGTGACAAAAGCATTTTGGAGCTAGGGCGACCAACCAATAGCCACTGTGAATCTCTTTGCTTTTGACATTATGACCAATACAATTGACATGAACAGTCATATAAAATTTATACTACTCCACAATATTTTAAATTGAACTTAATCTACAAACTAATCTTTGAACCTTGTAACAATTTAACTATCCCAGAAAAAGTCAGACAATAAAATAGAAATAAATGTGAGTTTAAAGAAGTCATATCTGGACATCTTCTTTCTATATCGACTTAAAACTTAAGCTGGCAAAATTTCAAGAAAAGGATGAGTACAAAACTGCATGAATAGTAGTCTGAACCTAGAAATGAGATTCTGAAGACCGAAAGGACTCCGTTAATTTTAAAACGGCATCGTGAAACCAGAACAATGTCAAGTGGATCACCAAAAAGTCTTTCACCAATTTGCTTACTTGGTAGAGGACAGAGACCTGTGGTGCTGCAAATTCACTGAAGCACCTGCTGTTCCAAAAGCAAATGGAAAGTTTTCGTAATCAAACTAAGGTACACTAAAACAGCAACTGAAAGGAGGCTGATAAGTCACATTTATAGTCAAGTCATAATTAAACTCAAGGGTTTTTCCTCCCCCCCTTTAAAGAGGGGAGAGAAAATAGTATCAGGAATAGCTAAACCAAAAGGAAGCAGGGAAAGGCGCATAACAAGTTGTGCACATGAGGGCAAGAGATCTGATGAAAAATGGCAAATGTGCTGCAAAAGTAAACATTTACTATACTTTACCACAAAACACTTCAATATGTCTCTGAGTAAGTTTGCCTAAATTAACACTAAAATTTGACAGCTTAATGAAATCAGAATGAAGACGGGGGAAAAACATCTTGTAACCAGCCGATGCTTGCCATGATGATGAATGACTCACCACTCCGAATTTCTTGAAGTATTCCCTGAGCTCAGTCTCGCCACAGTTGTGAGGGATCCCACCAACAAAAATTTTATTTGATTTATTGTTATCACTTCTGGGTCCTTTCTGCTAAATCAAGAGGGATAAAATACTGTTAGTTAGAACTGTGATAAATACTGTAGCATAATCTTCCTCCACTGGTACATGCAGGTGGGTTGCTCTAATTCATTTGTAATGTAACAAAGTCACAATTCAAATTGAAGTCCACACTTGGAAGCCACCCATTTTGTTTCAAAAGGAGCAAAAGTGTGTTCTGGATTCATTAATTTGGTATGCTTAGCTATAACTTGGTGTCCTTTGTTGGTAGGGATGGAGAACTGAGGGCAAATGTTCTGAAAACATTTATTTATTAATTTCTTAATTAGGCAGCATTAACCAGCAGGTTGTGGGTTGTGCTGGCATGCATCCTCTTAACCTTAAGGGGATTTTTAGACACTATCATTTACGTTCTTTCAATCCACAAAAGTTGGGTAATTATAGTATTACTGATGTCATTACAGAAACTTGAATGTTGATTAGTCAACTGCAGAAAGGAAGATGAACATCTGTAGTCGACCTGGACTGTATTCTACCTAAACATCCCCAAGGCTATTGAAGAAGAATCACAGTCACGGATTACCTAAAGCCCCCAACCCCCCCCCTTTTTTTTTTTAAATGAGAGCTACTTACAGCCTAGAAAGTGTCAAAGCCTATCAATTGTTGACCCTATACTCAATTTCAGCAACCATGAATTTACAAGCCAGGTGGACTTTGTTCACAATCAGTGGAAGGCTAAACTTGTCATTTTGGGAAATCAAGATACGAGTCCAAGTAAAACAGACTTCATTAAAGTAACTTTTTCAAGGATTTCTACAATTCTGGATAATTAGAATAATATATTGGGGGGGGGGGACGACGCAGAATACTGAGTAGCAGAGAATTTACACTGACTGGTCCTAAATTGTAGTCAGATGGTTTCTACTTTCGTTTATTTGCTTACAGGATAGACATTCAGGAAAAAATTTTCAAAAGTGGCTAAGTGACTCAGAACCACATGTCATGTTAAAAAGGTGATGGACACACATCTCGATGAAAGTCTAAAGGACTCCTAAGGCATTTAAGTCCTTCTGGAAATTTTACCCAAGCGCATCTATTCCCACAGCCATTTCAAATATAATGCCTGTATCATTCCCTTATCTAGAGTATATCATGAACTGTTTAATTTTCTTCCTCTGAGAACAAACACCATTCATTTTCCTAGAAACTGGGAACTGAAAAGAAAGGGAGTATTTGCAGTACTAAATATTTATAATATTGGTAATATAGTTTTTTTATAATGCCAGTTATTCCAGTAGAAGCCAAATATCCCCATCATATTCCCCAAGTAGACAGATGCAGCTTACACCAAGCAATTCATGTTCAGGATTTACTGTTCCTCATAAACAGAGTTCAGATTTGGGGACAATTTATGTCTTCAAGTCAGCGGCACTGCTATGGGTACCCGCATGGCCTCACAGTATGCCAACATTTTTATGGCTGACTCAGAACAATGCTTCCTCATCTCTTGTCCCCTAGAGCCGCTACTCTACTTGTGCTACATTGATGACATCTTCATCATCTGGACGCATGGAGGTTTTTTGCCTTCCCCTGCAGCGTGGGGCCTGGGTCGCTTGCTGGTGGATTCTCTGCAGCTTGAGGTCTTCAAACCAATTTTGAGGATTTCAATAACTCAGTCCTGGGTTAGGGGTTGTTATAAAAGTGGACGGGTGGGGTTCTGTGGCCTGCCTTGGGCAGGAGGTCAGACTAGATGATCATATTGGTCCCTTCTGACCTACGAGTCTATGAGTCTATGAGGGCTTGTTGAAATCCTGGTGGAATTCCTCTATTTCCACCCTACCATCAACCTCAGCCTGAACCAGTCCACACAAGAGACCAACTTCCTGGATACTACAGTGCAAATAAGTGATGGTCACATAAACACCACCCTATACTGGAAACCTACTGACCACTATAGTTACCTACATGCCTCCAGCTTTCATTCAGACCACATCACACGATCCATTGTCTACAGACAAGCCCGAAGATACAACTACATTTGCGCCAATTCCTCAGACAGAAACAAACACCTTCAGGATCTCTATCAAGCGTTCTTAAAAACTACAACACCCAGCTGGGGAAGCAAAGAAACAAACTGAGAGCTAGAAGGGTACCCAGAAGTCACCTACTACAGGACAGGCCCAACAAATAAAGTAACAGAATGCCACTAGCCATCACCTACAGGCCTCAACTAAAACCTCTCCAGTGTATCACAAAGGATTTACAACCTATCCTGCAGGATGATCCCTCACTCTCACAGACCTTGGGAGACAGGCCAGTTCTTGCTTACAGACAGCCCCCCAACCTGGAGCAAATACTCACTAGCAACTACACACCGCACAACAAAAACACTAACCGAGGACCCAATCCCTGCAACAAACCCCGTTGCCAACTCTATCCAAATATCTATTCAAGGGACACTGTCATAGGACTCAACCACATCAGCCACACTATCAGGGACTTGTTTACCTGCACATCCATCAATGTGATATATACCATCATGTGCCAGCAATGCCCCTCTGCCATGTACATTGGCCAAACGGGACAGTCTCTACGCAAAAGAATAAACGGACACAAATCAGACATCAAGAACTGTAACATTCAAAAACCAGTAGGAGAGCACTTCAATTACCCTCAACACTCAGACTTAAAAGTGGCCATTCTTCAACAAAAAAAATTCAAAAACAGACTTCAACAAGAAACTGCGAACTGGAATTAATTTGCAAACTTGACACCATTAAATTAGGCCTGAAATGAAGACAGGGAGTGGCTGGGTCACTAGAAAAGTCATTTTCCCTCTGTTGATACTCACACCTTCTTGTCAACTGTTGGGAACTAGCGACATCCACCCTGATTGAATTGGCCTCATTAGCACTGACCTCCCCCACTTGGTAAGGCAAGTGCCATCTTTTCATGTGCTGTAATATATTTACCTGCCTACTGTATTTTTCCCTCCATGTATCTGATGAAGTAGGGTTTTAGTCCATGAACGTTTATGCCCAAATAAATGTATTAGACTCTAAGGTGCCACAAGGACTCCTCATTGTTTTTGCTGATACAGACTAGCACAGATACCCCTCTGAAACAGAACTCAGTTTATAGACTTAACCATAAAGGAAGACTGAAAGGGACATCAGTTGATTAAAAAAGGCTAGTCAAAAAAGGGATCTCAAGAATTTGGCTATAACTGCAAAGATTTCATCCTCATTTTGTGCCTTCCATGCTCACTCATAGATTTTACAAGTTGCACTATCTGAAGAATAGGAAAAAAAAGTAGATGCTAGACAAACAGCTACTTTACCAGTTAGATTAAAACACACACCCCCCCAAAACACAGAACAGTACTAAAATTAAACTAGTAAAATAAAAAGATTTCAGAAAAAAATACATTCAAAATATAGCAGAACTTTAAACAGAGTAACAATCCAGATTTCTTCTCCAAAAAGGTGGTGGTGGAGGTTAAGCTGTGGTACAAAATACCTGATGCTACTACAGTGTAAGAAAGATAAATAAGTTTTTAATTTATTCATCCCTTTACCTCTCCCTCCCCCGCAAAAAACCTTACACAAGTGTTGATGAAATTCTTGAACTTGGTTTGGCTCCTGTAAATCAGATGTAAGAGCTAATTCAGATTTAGCCTGTTTGAAATTTCACAAAAGCATACAATTTAACTTCTACTCTATTTGTCCTTGCATAGTCATAGATCTTCATCACCACCATTACCCACATGCAATCATACTTGCTTCTTGTCAAAGTATTTCTTTGATTTCCACACTCTGACTTGTACACCCAGCAGCAATCAGTAGATATGTCACAATGTCAGTTAAAACCGCAAGAATCTTTGAACAAAAGACCTAGTAACATAACCAACAATTCCAATGAGAGCTGCACCCCTACGAAAAAACACTCGGCTGTTAGAACTAATATTCTTTTGAAGCAGCACCTAGGAAAGTAAATGCCTTCACACACAATAATATAAAATGTAGTCAGCTTTAACTAAGAAGATATCTGGCCTTAATAACAACTGTTTACTGTGTTTTACACCAAGACTTCTGCATTTCCTCTCAGTTCCAAGCAGGTAAAAGAGCTTTCTAAAATTTACGTTAAGATGATCAGGAACTGAGAGAAATACCAACACGACATTCATGATGTGTACAGGATAAAGGGCACAGGCTGCTAGCCAGAAAGACCTTGGAATATATCTATCAGTATGCTTTAAGCATCTCTCCTTACCCATCCCTCTTTTGGCCGCGTTCTTTCTGGTTGCATTCCCCGAGGTGTACATGGCTTTGGATCAATCTGTAACAAGTTCCAAATTGGTCAGTTTTAAGTGTGCAGAATATTTTGTGCTAATAAATGCATTCAAAGCACCTGCGGATGCCATTCTCTAAATTTAACACTTCTGATAAAAGTTACCCCAGATTACACATTTTGGAAGGAACAGTCATTGAATTAACATAGCTTGAATTATTCATGCGTCAACTACCACCCAAATTACTTTTAAATTCATCGATTTAAAAAAAAATATTAAAGACCTAGTCATATTCTAAATAGTTAAAACCAAAGTGACAGGTAAACTTACATTTCGGCCATCTAATGTATGTGGTCTGCTGGCCAGTACTGTTCCCACGCAGTTGGGATCTTTAAATTTGACAAATCCAAACCCTCGAGATTGGTTTGTTGTTTTATCTTTCATTATCACGCAGTCTACTACTTCTCCATATTGGGAAAAGTAGCTACGGAGAGTTTCTGTTAAAAAATATGGTATTAAGCAGAACCAGCTACTAAAGAGTATAACTTTTAGTAAAACTGACATGTCTAAATCTTCTAATATGCACTTGCTAAAACCTAGCATCTGATTTGTATCATTTAAAGAGGATATAATAGCCATGTATCTAATAACAGAAGATGCTCACTGTTTTAATTCCACTCAGGCAGATGGAAGAAAATACTGCAGTAAATTAGTTTTCAAAAACAGAGATCAGCTATTTCTGAGTCAGCACTTTAAGGGATGTCAAAACCAACTTTTTCTAATATCAACCAATATAACCAGGGAATATAAAATTTCCTTGTCCAAGAGATATGAAAGTGACATAATGTAAAGATGAATAACACAGTCGGGACAGAAACATAAGTTTCTTTACAGGAATTCTATTACCGTCATTTATTAAAAAGCAACAAAATCGAAGATGAGTAGTAAAGACAATTGAATTTTCCAGGGATGTTACAACTACATTACTTTATAAGGAAGTATGAGGTATAAAGTTTTGTCCTTTGTAATATTTTGGTATAATGGTAGTAGAATACATAACTTACCTTGTGTTGTACTCCAGTCTAGGCCACCCACAAACAACTTTCTGTAATTCAAACAAAATATTTTGGTTAAAGTCTGAGGTCTGAATCAAACATGCATTATTTTAACTAATAACATATACAGCCTGTTCGTACTTTCATCTAGCTAATGTAGTATTTTAGCATACTTTGAAGAACTCAAGGCCTGTTACTCAATGAAGATGCATTTCTCCTTTGCTTTTAAGTTTCCATTTTTATTTCAAGATTATCTTCAGATATGTTACATACTGTTAGTATAGTGAAAGATTTAAAAACACTGAAGTATTATTTCCTCTGTACCCCACAGGTATAGGATTGCACGTTTATACCAAGAATATATTTTATTCTGATTTGAAATAGCAGACAGGAAATATGCCAGAAAAGCAGAAGTCAAATCAAACATCTATAGCTTTGACATTCATAAAAGAAAATATATGTCTAACAACATTAAAATAGCCAGAAGAAAGACGACAACACCAAATATCTTTACTTATCTACTTTTTGAGGCCAAGTGGGATTGTTCATGTTGTGAAAATCCCCATGGTTCAGAGAGTATGAGCAAGGATCTAGTCATCATTTTATTCCCGAGTTAAGGGTTTGAAGTAGTGCGTAGGATTTTGCATTGACTCTCTGAGAATAAGTTCAGAGAACCAGTGTGACTGTTCTAATAAACCCATTAAACACTGAATGATGAATGCAACATACAAAATTGTTAAGAAGGATAAACAACCCAACTAGATAACATGATTTTAATAACTGTAGAGTATCCAGTGGTATATGTAAACACTGCAAATACTGCAGTCCCTGTATCCCCTTTGTAAGAATAAATGTTATAGCAGATTTCCCAAGTTCTCTAATGTACTTCACTTTACCTTTCCTTCTTCAAGGGATTATCTTTAAAACTACTGGTGTATGAAAATTTATTCCACCTCAATTACTAAAGTTATCTTGCACCAACTTCCAAATGTCAAGCAACAAATGCGCACACATAGGGAAATGGTATAGCAAATTTCTCTTGTGTGCCATATGGTAAAAGCTCAATGGGAATCATGACTAAAAGACACATGCTTCACTTTAAAGCATGTTGAACTAGACGCAATAATGAAAAATTCAGGTATCATTAATTCCAATCACCTGGAACTTCTGTATACCGCTTTTCCCTTGACCTAATTATAAACTTAGAGAACAACATTTGAATTTTCCCCCACTCTCAAATCAGAGAGCTGGAGCTGGTCCTTTAGGTGCGTTACACTCACTTGTCTTTGGGCTCTCCAAAATCAAAAACAGACAAAGTCAGACCCAAAAATCCATAAAAAAAATTCTTACATAGCGAACAAAACATTAAAAGTGATTATTTATTTGCTACTTATATGTTGCTACTTCACTTATCTTGGGAGACAAGTCAGATTCATTTTTGGTTACTGTCAGATTCTAGTTAATAAATGAAAGGAAAAGTAACTACAAAGTTCAGGTTAAAAACTGCAGGGGAAAGTTTAGTTTTTAAATGTGTACTGGCCTAAAAAACAGGGAAACATTTCTATTGTTTGGTCTTTAGGTCTTGGAAAGCTCATCTTCACAATAACTACATCATTCTAGGGAACATCTAACCTGACAGTATCTCGATCAAGTTGTTTGTTAACTGCGGTGAAAACTAAAGAGCAGTGAAGTTAGGCTCTGCTAGTTTCAAAGTCTTCCTGACAGTCAGTCTACAAAAAGATCCTTCTGTAGCTAATTTTTGAAAAACAAAATTAATGATTTGCAGTCTAAGACTGCAGACTGCACCATTTTTGTATGGCAGTCTCTCTGCTTGAAGAATAAACGCAAGATACCAAATAAAAGTGGAAATTTATGCTGAGTTTTCTCCAAACAGGCTCTTACCATAGTATAAAACTATCTTACATATTGCTACCCACTACCATAGTATCTGAGCACCTTCCACATAAAATCAATAGCAAAGATTTCTGCTTCATGGTAATTGAACAGAATGCCAAGGCCTTTCACACAAGGAAAATACATAGTCTAGTAATTCTGTAAACTTTGCTGTGCAGTCAGCACATCATGTTTTGTTCGACCCTACTTTAGAAATGAGGTTTTTTAAAAAAATTGCTTGAAATTAATGACACTCAGACTCATTAGTAAGTTCTTAAATTATTTTAGTTTCCAGAAATAAGTTTATATGAAATGTGACATTCAAAAAGGATTGTGATGTAATAAGAATGTGTTTCCTAGGAACCTTCAGGCACTAGGTAAAGAAGACAAGCCCATCTTAACTAACTTATGAGAAATAATATTGCTGCAGTGGAAACCAAATGGCAAACGTTAAATTGTGTGACCCCTCACTTTAAAAACAGAACACAGCAGGTCAAGTTTCATCTTATGAACTGAACATCTAGAATATTAAAATATGGTATTTAGTTTTAGTAAAATTGTCACAACAGGTAGCTTTGAAAACCAATCAAAAAGCATTGCTTAGGTATGCTGGCTGGTCAGAATTTGTAGTTTTGTTACAAAGACAAGAGGCATGACAGTGACATATGTATTCATACAATGCCTTTCATCTGAGTTCATCAAGGTGTTTAATAGTTATTAATCCACCTGTGATTTGAAAAATGTGAAACAGAAGTGACCCAGCCACAGTCATGAAAATCAGACACAGAATTAGAAAATGAACCTTGGAGTACTGACTTCTAGGATTGAGCTCAACCACCAGAAAACTCCTTAATACTGAACTGTGAAACCATACTTAGAATGTCACCTTATGATATAGTTTAAAAATAACAAGTGAGGACCGTCTCATGCCAGTTGTATATCAGGAAGTTATAGACTAAAACACTATGACTATAAAAAATTATCAATTCTTGCAAGTTTTCAGAAACAGCATCTAAATCTGTACCCACAAGTTCTCCATGTTACAGCATGCCCAAAAATTTCTATTTGTGCACAGACACTGGACTACCTGATTTGCAACTGTATGCACATGCATATCAATTTTACCATTTGAAAAAACCTACATATACAAAAAGTGCATCCCATAATTAAAAGCTAACTTAGGGCCATCCCAACATTTGGCCCTCTTACTCAGAAGCAGCATCTTAAAGGTCCACCAGTTATATTTTAGTAAGTAACTGAGTTTACACTAATATGATAGGGAGGTCTACTTCGTAAGAAAATGTCCTGTTTTCATGATCTTTCTCCAGAGAAAAGAGGAAATTATCTATTGTTTTTGTTTTCCACTTTGCTATAGTGCAGTGTATGGCCATAGCTCAGCTGAAGTCAGAAAAAAGTCTCCCAATGAGAGGAGAAAGTTTCATTTGTATTTTTCCCATTCTCAGCCAATAGATAAAAAAAGAGCTACTTTACCCTAAGAGAAAATATTGCAACTTCCTCATCTGCTTTATGCAGAAGAACCTGGCTCTATTAAACAAATAGCTACTCACGAGCAATGGCTGCCATAAGGCACCAGTCAGCTTAGCTGTGGCTCATTTACAGAGTTGTGGGTGCAGTAGTAATTAAGCATCAGGAATTTTGGATAATTCTGCTGTACAGAAGATTAGTAGTGGTAGCATAGACTTCACTTGTTCACTTGAGCTAGGTGCTCCAGGGAGGTACTGCAGTTTAGAAAAAGGCTGCAGTCAAGCCTCAGGAGCTAAAATTTGATTCCAGGAGTTGTAATTTAAATTTTTCTTGCCTTTTTTTTTTTTTTTTTTTAAAAACACACAATACACCAACTTGCTCCAAGACATCTCAAGCTTACCCCAGCTACTCAGCAAATGATAGTAAATAAAAATGCTTTAAGAATTTAGGTTTTCAGAGTCTAAAAATGATGAACATATTGTACCAATTTTAATCTTATTAAATGGTATTTTAAAATTTGCCTAGACAGATCACAAATTTCACCTCTAAGTCACTGGTTCGTAGATGGACCAGATCAGCAATGACATAAGCCTTATCTGCACTAGAAAACTGATTTGCTGCTGAGAACAGTTGTCAGTGGGTTCACATGGACCAGTCCAGAAAATGACTATCAGAGTACAAAGGACAATTTTCTGCACTCTTACAGAAACACTGACTACATCCACACTTAAATTGTTTTGGGCGCAATGATCATTACCACAGCCCCACCAGTGATACCAATGTATACAGGGCTTCAGTGTTTTAACTGCCATATAACCCAATCCTGCCAAAAGCTGGTCTAAATGATACAAAAGTAAAAATGCCTGGGCACGCCCACCATTTGTTACCACCAGTGAAGCTGCACCAACAGTAGTGCGCAATAGTGGGAGATTTCCTGGAAGATACTATTAAACAAGGCTTAAATGTTGAGAATGTTTTCCACAATGGTGCTAAAAATGGTTTTGTCCTGTCTCTAGGCACTGACATGTTTGCAGCATCAGTTCAAAGGAACTCACACATTGCTGGTAACAGTTTCGAGTAACATGCCATTTTGGGGGTTTGACAAGGCTTTAAAGCCTACCACCAGATGGTCTATTTGGTTATCTGAGTGAAGCAAAGTTCTTTCCATCCAACTGCCCACAGGCAGATACAAAAACAGTTTTGCTAGCAGTCTCACCAAAGTGGCCAAGATGAGAACTGCACTCCTCTTTAGATCTGGTCCCCACAAAAGAGATACACAGACACACAATGGCCTTCACTGGTCCTTCCTATGCTGTACCTATTCTGTGAAAACAAAGTTTCTAACAATGTCTAATAGGAACCACACAAAGATTTTTTTTTAATAAATTAGGGTAGTTTTGTGTATTAAAATATTCACAATTAAATTTTATTATAAATAAAAAAGGCAACGAGTTTAGCTTTAGTTTTAAACCAAGGACTCTGGATTAGCAAAACGCTCTTCATCCAGCCACATAAAACTATTCTATGCCAGGTTATCAAATATAAAAAAAAATACCATCTGTGAGTTTCGGACAGACCATCTAGTTGTTTGACTGCAGGGAGTTCGCCTTCTCGATAATGACCATTGAAACCTTCTAGCTCCATTACTAATTATTTCTAGCCACCTCACAGACAAATATTCAAACAAAAAAGAAGGGTTGTCTAAGGTCATCTACAGCAGCTGTATGTAAATAGAGCACTTATATGCGTACTATACTATAGAATGGCAAAAGCCAAGACAATCTTAGCCTGCGGCTCTGTGATGGATGGATTCTAATATACTGAGCAAAAGTAAACCCTATTTAACCAACCCACCTGCCTAAAACAAGGATATAGGCACAATATAAAGGAAAGCTGACAGAAGCAAAATATTTAAGAAAGAAAGGACAGTGCAAGAGGATTGCTCATCTTGCAACATTTAGCTTATACCATCATCAACCTGTTCTTATTAGTCTTACACAAGCTGAGGCTTGGCCATTTATAGCTTTGCTTGTTCAAACACTTAAGGACAGGTAGTTAGTAAACTCTTGCTGTCAATTCAAGTATTGTGCAAGGGTACTTCTCTCTCTCAGACAAAAACTCAGTGTTTTCACAAAGCTATATATAACAACTGACATTATGAAGCTGCTGTAATCAACGCATAGTAAGGCTGAAGTTAACTTCTCTCAAACAAAGCAGACTGTTCTGAAATTTTGCATGCTTCACCTCATCCCAGAGTAGTTTGCATGGGACAATACAAGTGGAGGAGGAATATATGACATGTACAGCAGCTCCATCCCACCTCTGGAATCAATGTGTTAACTATGCGCAGAAATATTACACAACAGTTGAAACTTTCAACAATGTGAAAGTTTTGAATTAACTATAACAGAAAGACACTTATTAAACTAAATCTCCAATTAATATCCTAGCTGATGAATACATCAGCCGTTTTCAATGTCGTTTCAGTAGGCTGCAGAGTCCTCCAGGAGTAACTGCAGTGAACAGTATCCATAAAATCTCTACGTGCCCCAGCTAGTGCAAGGGATTACAGCCCTTATGTGTATAATGTATCATCCACCTAGGTGATTTGCCTTGGAATCTCATGTAGTTTTCCCTTCAGTTATAGAGGCAATCATAACCAATATGGTATGAAACAACAGAAGCAGGTTTCACCTGTAGTCAAGCGAGAATAAGTCTTAGGGGCTCATAGCAGTAGGAGACTATACACTCAGGTATTAAATATTTTCAACCATAAAGCCCAAATTTACAAAACTAAAATTCCATGTTCTGTATGGCACAAATTCCCCTCCCTTCATTACTATTACCCTATTTCTCAATACAGCGGGAAGACAGTGAACTAATCAAAATAATATTTTATTCTATGAGTTTACCAGGCTTCCATGAATGTCAGAACTGTAATATCTGGCAGTAAGCATGAAGTATAGATAGCTAAAGTAATAAATCTCAAGACACAAGGAGCAGCAACGTGATTTGAAAATAGAAGCCATGTCAGACGTAATAATCAAAAGGCAGGAAAAGCACTCTACTACTCCATTCTCAGACACTCTCTCTCAAATTAGATGTTTTGAGTCCAGCAGACCCAGAATATCTTTCTGGTCTTATTTTTTTTTTTATTTTACATATTGTAATACCATAAATATTTAAAACTGTTTCTCCAGAGTGATTGTCACATATCAACTTTAGCAGTTAGCCTACTGGGAACACATAATTGATAGAAAAACGTTTTCATATTTTTGTTCTAGCATGTGTCAATTCAATATTCCCCACTATACAAATTAGTTCAACAAGCGTGGAAATGTTCTTCTTTTAAGGTAATGCTGACAGTTCAATTACCCCCACATATTTTGTTGCTAAGTTTTAAAAAAATGTTATCAACTTACATTTTTGCATTAGAAGGTAAGACTCATACTCTAGTCAATTTGGCAGCCACAGAAGATTTGTAACAGCTTCCAAAATAAAAATTT
This sequence comes from Gopherus evgoodei, assembly GCF_007399415.2. Lineage (NCBI taxonomy): Eukaryota > Metazoa > Chordata > Testudines > Testudinidae > Gopherus > Gopherus evgoodei. Next base: position 4,149,378 of record NC_044343.1, read on the forward strand.
TATTTCTTAATATTAATTTCTAGTTGACTGCCAAACAGACTTGACACCATAGTAAGCTGTCTAAAATGGCAACATATCCTATTTCTTTCACCTTTCCCTTCTAAGTATTTTTGAGTGGATGAAGAAATTAACGATTATTGTTTTTTACCAACTAAAATCTGATCCTTCCACACCTAAATATAAAGTCAGGGAGTGAAATTATGAGCAATTTGCAATCCACAACAAGCTCATTGTCCAGAATGTGAGTTAACATAATATTTTGCCCAGTATTTAGAAGCTTGTTTTAAACAAGTTACTTCAGAGCAACAAATTAGTCACTTTGAGAAATGCAGCTGTTAATGCCCTCCCACAGGAGGGCATCTCATAAATTAGTTTCAACAGTAAATGGGGCTCAGGACACAAAAATAATACTTTCAGAACAGGCAAATGCAGTAAACATAACCCAAGGAGCAAACACCATTCAGTGAGACAAGTTATTTTCAAGACATCCAGTACTATTACATCTCTTGTACTTCTGAGATAGTTCAGAACTTAAACACAGAAGGACACAATAGATGAACCATTCTAGGAGTATAGTCCTGGACAATGTACTCTTAGGTTTTAGTTTATGATTTTATGCATATTTTAGTTTTTACAAGGATGAACCGTTTTATTATGGTGGAAAAATTCATTGTCAACTGTTGCTACATTTCACTACAACAAAACACCTGGCAACCAGTGTTGTATAAAGATACTCTATAGTTTTCTGTCAATTCGCCCATGCACTGGCCACTGTCTTGTGATTCTTAATACTGTAAATGTTTGAGCAGTGTATGGAAAATTATATAAAACGCAATCTTAAATCCATGGGGAGCCATACATGGCGTTATCTATTTGAACAGCTGAAGTCCCCAGAAGGCCTTTAAAGCAAGTGGAACTTCTCTTTTTTAAATTCAGCCATTCAAGATTCCTAATGTGAAACTGATCTGTGGAAGGGAAGGTTAAAAGAGCACAGAGGCACAGTACAAGGTTCCCGTCTCTAGGAGGGGAGATGATAAAAAGACTGTTTCCGTCTTTGTCCTGATGCACAGTTCACCCTCAGTGTGCATCTCCCGACACACGGGGGAAACTGTGCGGGCACAGCCTGATGAGTCAGGGGCTCCTTGCCCTCGGATTTCGCATCTTCCTCGGCGGCATCAAGGTGAGAACGAGCTGGGCGCAGGGCTGCGGCAGCTGCTCTGGTCCCATGACACCCGCCTCGTGGTATGTCTGTGCTGCCCCCACGGTGGGACCCGGCTAAGCACTCACGGGCTGCGATCCCCCCGGGCCCATGGCAATGGTTCACGGCCTGGAGGAGCGAGCCCCTGTGACCTTGGGCCCCGGCGCGAAGCACCTGCAGCCGCCGGGCCCCCGGCGAGGCGCGGCAGCGGGCGGCACGTGGAGGGAGGGGAACCCCCCGCCCCGATGAGATGCGCGAGGACTCAGGATGGCGTCAGCCGCCAGCTCGTGGCCGGGGGCAGCCCGGGGGGGGCCATATCCCAGCCCCCCCCGAACTGCCCGGTCTCAGCCCTTCACTGGGGGGCTCTCCCTGCCCTGAACCCCCCAGCCCCGCTCCTTCCCCCCAGCGGCTCGGAGACCCCGGAGCCCCTCAGCCGCCCCCCCCCTCACCCGATCTCGTCAGCGCCTCCCACGTTGTTCATGGCGGCGGCTCCAGGCAGCGTCCGGGCCGGGCCCGGCTCCCTCAGGCCCAGGCGGCGGCGGCGGCGGCGGAAGGTCACGGGCTCCGCTTCCCTCCCGACCTGCGCAACGGCGGCTCCGGCCCCTCTTCCCCTCAGCGCCGCCCGCCAACCGCCGCTGCGCGTGCACCCTGGCCTCGCTACGGGGTCTCCGGGACCGCGCCCAACGAGCGGGTGAGGGGAAAGGGCGTAGCGCGCCTGCGCGGCCGGCGCAGGGCACCACGGGAAACGTAGTCCAGCGCGGGCTGGCTAACGCGTGGTGCAGCCCCGCGGCAGCCATGCGGGGTCGAGCCGGCAGGAGGGAGCGAGAGGGCAGTGCGTGCGAGAAAGAGAGGCCATGTGGGTGCTAAGGAGCGTACGCCTGGGAGAGGCCATGGGAGTGAATGCATGAGATTTAGCGTGTGAAAGGGAATGGGAGGTTGGCAGGGAAGTTGTTTGCAAGTGAGGCCTGGTCTACACTTAAAGATAGAAATAGATCAGGGACATAAAAAAATGCATAATACGGTACTAGTTTGTCAACACTGGGGAGTCAGGTTGACCTCAGCTAGGTTTCTGTCAGCCTATCTCCAGCCTCTCAGAGAGGTGGATTAACTACATCAATGGAAAAACTCTTTCCGTCTGTGTAGGAAGCGTCTATGCTGCAGCGCCATAGCTGCAGTACAGCACTTGCAGCGCAGATGCAGTCAGAGTGTGTGCATAGCATGGTGTGTACAGCTGGGGGGGGTATGTGGGGCAGGGGTGTCCTTGAGTGTTTAGTAAGGTGTGAGTGTGCCTGTGCCTAGACTAGGGCCTGGTCTACACACAGTTTTTGTGCTGGTATCATTATTGTCACAGAGGGATGTGATTTTTAACCAAAATAACGATGTCAGTGGTGTAATACTTCGTCAACATTGTTATGCCAATAAAAGCCCTACTGTAGATACAGCTATACCGGCATAAGCACTTTTGTACAGGTATAACTGTATGTCACTACGGTCTTTTTGCCGCTTTGAGGTTAAGTCTGCACTTAGTGGCTGCCCCACTGCAGCGCTTCAGTATAGACACTCACTGCAGCGATGGGAGGGGCTCTCCCATCATTGCAGTTACACCGGCTTTGCACTGTCCACACCAGGGACTAGATCGGCTTAACAACTTGATCAGGGTGTGGATTTTCCACAGCCCTGAGAGACTTTGTGATGTCAATGTAAGTTTTCTGTGTAGACCAGCCCTAAGCCAGCATAGTTAAACCAGCAAAACTTTGAAATGTAGGCAAATGTGAAAAATCCACATCCCTGAGCAACCCAGTTAAACCGACCTAACTGCTGGGGTAGACAGTGCTAGGGTGACGGGAGAATTCCTCCATCAACCTATCCGTGCCTATGGGAGAACTCCTCCCAGCGGTGTAGGTTGTGTCTTCCTAGAAGCGGTACAGAACATAAGAACGGCCATATCGGGTCAGACCAAAGGTCGATCTAGCCCACTATCCTGTCTACCGACAGTGGCCAATGCCAGGTGCCCCAAAGAGAATGAACCTAACAGGCAATGATCAAGTGATCTCTCTCCTGCCATCCATCACCACTCTCTGATAAACAGAAGCTAGGGACACCATTCCTTACCCATCCTGGCTAATAGCCATTATTGGACTTAGCCACCATGAATTTATCCAGTTCTCTTTTAAACTCTGTTATAGTCCTAGTCTTCACAACCTCCTCAGGCAAGGAGTTCCACAAGTTGACTGTGCGCTGCATGAAAAAGAACTTCCTTTTATTTGTTTTAAATCTGCTGCCTATTAATTTTATTTGGTGACCCCTAGTTCTTGTATTATGGGAATAAGTAAATAACTTTTCCTTATCCACTTTCTCCACATCACTCATGATTTTATATACCTCTATCATGTTCCCCCTTAGTCTCCTCTTTTCCAAGCTGAAAAGTCCTAACCTCTTTAATCTTTCCTCATATGGGACCCTCTCCAAACCCCTAATCATTTTAGTTGCCCTTTTCTGAACCTTTTCTAGTGCCAGTATATCTTTTCTGAAACTGCACAGCTGCAGTGTTTTAAGTGTAGACAAGCCTTGAGTCCATAGAAGACCTATATGTCCAGCATCCATAGGTGCATGGATAGCTTGTGTTTGTGTGCAGCACAAGGGAAAAGCATAAGCCAATGATACTGTAACAGGCAGCCAGTGGTTTTATTTCAATGTCAGAATGATACCTAGCCCTTGTTAACTAGTATTATTTAGTTTTGTATTTATATAGCACCATTGCTGTATATTAGTCCCCTAGCAGTCTGGGAGCATTATGATTCTGTAGCTTTCTATGAATCACATGACACCCCGCCTTTCCTTTCTATCACTAATTTGCCCATGGGATTACACATGCTCCCAGACTGTAGAGGGCAGGAAAGGCAATTTAATCCCACATGTTGCACAGTTTGGGAGTGGTGTTTTATTTCTGCAGATTTATTTTTACTCAAGTGTCTGATCTTTCTGCCATGCACCTGCCACATCTTGTTCTTGGGACTACTTACAGTAGTAAAGTTAAGCATACCCGTAAGCGTTTGCGGGATAGTTTTTATCTCAGGGGTTAGGGCAAAGAGAATTAAAATTCACAGAGAAAGACTGATGCACGGACACACCCGAGTTTGGGAGTGGTGTGGTATTTCTGTAGGCAGATGGCTTGCACAAAACTGACAACTGCATAGGGGATGCACTTGGTGTAAGGTTAGGCTACCAGCGCACTCTGTTTTGAGAGAAGAGAATTGCTTTGATCCCAGTGGGTAGAGTACAGATAATAAACCCGTGTGCTGGGCAGGGATATGCCATCCAAGCAGGCTGCACTTTTAGGGGTGGCTGATGGAGTGTGGCTAGACAGGAATTTCCTTGAGGACTTCTCCTTGCCTTGAGGAACTGTTAAGTATGAGCCTAGCCCTTGATGTCAGCTGCCTTTTGCCCAGTAGTGGACCCTCCCTCACACACCCTTTTCCAAACCTGCCAAATCTCCCTCTTTTCGACAGGGACTCCGGTTTAAGATACCTTCAGACTCTTATGCATGAAGGGATTTTGCATAAGATGAGGCGGTAACAGCCTCGTTCCTTTAGCTTGTCCCGCACCTTGGCAGTGTCCTGTGTTGCGGTTAGTGGAAGCTGGCTCCACGGGTGGGACGGGCTGATAAGGAAAGATTCCTTCCTTCCCTGAGCACAGGGCGCTGTTCACACGCCTCCTTGCAAGCCGCTTTCGCTCCGCCCGGGCGATCTGTGTCAGGGCATTTCTCCAAGGCATCAGCAGATGTCCCTCCCTCCTCGTTCCCATCTCTGCCCTCCTCCGCTCCCACCTTTCACTGGGCATGCTCGGGACCGCAGCCCAGATAAGCCAGACGTGGCCTGGGCTCTGCTTTGCACGCGCAGCCTGTGCTGGCTTGCCTATATAAAGCCGGCGAGCCCCCTTTCTCTCCTCAGCCTGCTGGCCTTTCCGCTGCGGGGGGAGTACCAGCCGCAGCATGAGCTCCTCCGAGGCTGCGCGTCCTATCTTCCTCCAGGGAGAGAACTGCAAGCCGTCCTGGAAGGAGGCAGACGCTGGCTTCAATCAGACGGACACCCACTTAGAGATCTTGGGCAAACCGGTGATGGAGAGGTGGGAGACCCCTTACATGCATTCGCTGGCTACGGTAGCAGCATCCAAAGGTAACTGACTCCTGAGGTCCCAGCACCTTGCAGGGGGGCGAGCGGTGGCAGCAGCTAGGAGTTGTGATACGCTACTGGGGATTCAGAGAGATTTTAGTTGGAACTGAATTCAAGCGTTTTCTGTCCTTTTCCACTCTGGAACGCTGTCTGAATGGGGCTTCTTGTGGTGGTTAGTTGTGATAAGCTTCCCAAGGTTTTTGTAAATTTGGGAACAGCAGCTAACAAAGCGATTTAGCCTGGGAATTAATGTTGCACTGTGTTCTTAGTCTAAGGTGCAGCTCAGACTATGAAATAAAGAGCAGTCTGCAGAGGAGGCTGAGGGTGTACGTGTCTTTTGGGATCTTGCTTCAGCTGATTATCCCTTTGCACTGTTCACAGCACCAATTGATAGTGTTAAAGAGAAGCTGCTACATGTTAGAAGCTTGAAAGTTCTGTTTCCTTTATCAAATAGGAGCTGGGCTGTGAGGGTGCTGCCTGTGGGAGCCAGCTGAGGTCACTCAATCAGGGTGAACAAACAAAACGGGGCAGACAAACCCCAAATGCTGGTGGTTATTTCAATACTTAGATTTACCAACCAGCACAAAACAGCTTCTATAGTAGTTCATTGGTTACTTAGAAATCCAAACAATGCAGTTCCCTTAAAGTGCCCAGCCTCAGGCCTCCGCCCAGACACTCCTGTCAGATATGATGATGATTCCTGAAAATCTTATCTCATCGTAGGAAAAAAAATGTTCTACCAGTTCCAAAGGATCAGCCACACACCCAGGTTCAATTATAACTTAGATCTTACTCAAAATACACACTATAGCCAATTCTTATTAACTAAGCTAAAATTTATTTAAAAAGAAAAGAGGGAGAGTTGGTTACAAGATCAATATACAGACAGACTTGAATTCAATTCTTGAGGTTCAGATGCATAGCAGAGATGAGCTTGTAATTGCCAAAAGTCCTTTTAGAAATAGTCCATAGGTTATAGTCCAATTTCCATATTCAGGGTGGCTCCAGTCAATGACTGGGGATCTCAATCCTTGTGGCTTAAGGTTTCCCCCTCTTGAAACCCAAAGCAGATCTGAGATGAAGTAGGATCGTGTCCCAGGCTTCTTATACATTTCCAGCAGCCTTTCGGCCTGAGAAAACAATAGGCTTAACTCCTTCTCCCAAACATCCTGGCAATTAGCACAGAGTAATTTATCCAGTAAACAGTTCAGATACAGGTTACCACAACCTTCAAAGAGACACATAGACAATAATACTATTTTACTCAAGTATCATCATAAATGCTAATATTCCTTTTTTGATCTTTGAATTAAAACTATAGCAATAGACAAGACTTGTTTGCTTACATTACAAGACCTGAGCAAACACCTCCCCTTCTACCTCTAACAATGCAGACTTGCATTTCAAAGCTCTAGTCATTTACATATCTTGCTAACCAGTTCTTAAGGTTCACCCATGGGTCAGGTCAGTCGGTGAAGTGAGTTAATTAACTCTTTCTGGCCCTGTCACCTTTCAATTAGATATTATATTATACTCTTAACGTCACAAGAGAAGCTGCTACATGTTAGAAAATTGAAAGTTCTGTTTCCTTTATCAAATAGGAGCTGGGCTTTGCGTATCCTGAAATGAATTGATAATGGAACAAGCATTTCCTCCCTCTATGAGGATTGGTGTTAAATAAAACATCTCTTTAGCCTCTTTTAAATAAGGAGCTGAGGTCCCGGCATAGAGCCAAAAGCAGACTGTTTTTTAAACCTTCCCGTGAAATAATTGCCCACGTAACTGTGTATTGTTAGCAGCACTTACCGCTAGCATATCAAGGTCATCGTCAGCTTTTTATGAATTGATTCGCTCCGTGATTCAAAGAGCAATGGAAGCCAGAGGGGAAAATGTGTTTGAGTACATCAGTGCAGCGGTTCATGTCCCCTAACTAAACTTGAAATATGGCTTGCCCAGGTGGATCGAGACTTCAGATCAGTGTTTTGGATTTTCATTCTACATGGATGCCTTTAAAGCATTTGATTTCTGCACTGCTTTGAAGGTAACATTATGGGGGAAAATCAGGCCTGTTGTAGCTTTTCAGTCTAAAGTCAAGAGAACTCCAGCAGTGCATATATAATTGTCCATTGTCCTTGGTGTTCACTCTTCTCTGTCATGCAATGCACATTTTAACTGTAAATGCCAGGCCAATCCATATGCTTCACTAGAGGCCAGGTTAAGAATAGCTCCACTGTAACAGTAGCTGCGTTAAACAGTTGTGCTCTGTGTAATAGAAGACGGGTTTCCAAATAGCTGCAGACTTATCTGTGGGGCAAGAGAGGGGGCAGGGAGATCTGCAGTTCTTCATGGGAGGAGGGGCTAAATTACCAGAACCCTCTGGTGCTCTCCTTGATCTTTGCACTTTACTTTTTATTTAAAAACAAAGTGTCTGATCCAAAGCCCATTGAAATGAATGGAACGACTCACATGGACTTCAGGTTTGAGTGGTAACCTGTTAGTCTGTATCAGCAAAAACAACGAGGAGTCCTTGTGCCACCTTAAAGACTAACACATTTATTTGGGCATAAGCTTTCATGAGCTAGAACTCACTTCATCAAGATGCATGGAATGGAAAATACAGGAGCAGGTATAAATACTAGAAAGGATGGGGGTTGCTTTACCAAGTGTGGTATAGACTTCAGTACGCTGTGGTTTAGGCCCAAAGCTCTTGAAACATGTCACCTGGAGATTTGTAGTGGTATTTCTACAAGCAGTGAATTGTTACCAGAGAAACAGCCCAGAGGGATCAGGTTAGTTTGGTTTTGTTAGGAAAAGGTCTAACCACATTTCATATAAGTAATGCAGGTATTATGGGTTTTAAAAACTGTTTTGGAGGAAAAAATCCTCAAAGTTTAGAAGGGTGATAACCCCTTTTAGAGCATAAACTTACCTCTCTCTGATGGAGGTCAGGAAGAAACATTCTCCAAGGGCAGGTTAATTTCTGAACCTTCTTTTGAAGTATCTGGTGATGGCCATTGTCAGAGAGGAGTTGGACCTCTGCTTTTCTCCAGTCTGTTTTGCAGTGGTGTTGTAGCCATGTTTGTGCCAGGATATGAGAGACAAGGTGGAGGAGGGAATCTCTTTAATTGGACCAACTTCTGTTGGTGAAAGAGACATGCTTTTGAGCTCTACAGAGCTTTTCTTCAGGTCTGGCAGTCCTCTGTCTCTAGGGATTCAAACATTACCTGGAGGCTTGTGCAGCTCCAGCCATTGTATTGTTACTCCAGTGCAGGAGGGCCAGAATAGGGTAATAACTTATCCAGTGTTACATTTTTCAAAGCATCCTCCCAAACAGTTAGGCTCTGATCCTGAACATGCACTTATACAAGCACACAAGCAGTCCCCTTGCCATCAGTGGGACTGTCACATGTTTAAAGTTAAGCCTGCAGGTAGGTGTTTGCAGGATCAGGACCATATGAGGGGAAAAGTGAAACTGACTGGAAACAAAGATGAAACTGACAAACTGAGTTTCCCTCAACCAGCAAAGAAACAGTATAAATGGGTGGGGGGAAGAAGTAATTTCTTGTATGGTTTTAATAGTTTCAGGGATTAATAGTTGGATGACTGAGGATATTTATGTTTAAGTAACATTTTAACCCAACAATGTCCCCTTAAGAATAAAATCATGACTATATTTGGGAGGTGACTGACAATAGACCAAAGGACTAAGGCATGCAGAAAATTCCTTTCATTCATGCCTATTCAAGGATTTTACAGGGCTGCATGTTGCTGGAGGAAGTAACGCCATCACATCCTTGGTGAAAGTGGGTCAGTGGTAGGACTTACACCCACTGATTGGCAGTTTGCACACACTGAGTCATACCTGTGCTGATGAATTCATTTTCTAGCCTGCCAAGCCAAGTGGATCTTGTGCCTTCCAGAGGTTTTCAAACTCCTTATCTCCTTTTCTCTTCCAACACATTTGCTGGGTTTTCTATCCAGTTAGGCAGGACACCCATGAGTTAGGAGGAAGGTTTTGTGTTTAAGGTACAGGAGGACAGAGACATGGCTAGCGTGAGAGGAGATAAGTAACAAATCACTGCACCCTGTTTTCCAATCCAGCTTTGATTTAGCCGGCTGGGCAGGCCCCTTGGTGCTGATTCACAGCTTGCCTTGATCTTCCGTCATTTTTCCAAGTTAAGTTAGTGCTAATGAAAGGGGCCAGAGCATGAAAATCCCCTGTCTTGAGAATGGGTCCCACATGCAGAGGCGAGACAAGCTTCCCCTGCATGCTACCCTATTGATGTGACCCCATCCTGACCTGGAGGGACCTCCTTTAGGGCTGAGAGTGATTTTCAGTCTCCATAGCCCATCCAGTCCTTGGTCCCATTGCTGAGACTGCCAAGAGAGGAGACCCAGCTAGAGCCAGCTGGGTGGGCAGACAGCAAGACCAAAAAGCCTTTGGATAGTAATGACTGCTGGTCACTAGCAGTCTGGCTTGGACCCGCACCAGTGACCTATAGGTGAAAGGCTCTATACCAGCCCAGCCAGTTCCTCCCAGGTTTGTATCTCAGCACAGAAGACTAAGGGACCAGCTGCCTTGTATCCTGCGATCAAGACAGCTGCCATTTAACTCCCAAGCGTGCCTGCAGAACACTGGTAGCCAGGCTGTGACCTGTCTTTCCCCAGGCGGCTGTGTGCTGGAAGTGGGGTTTGGCATGGCCATTGCCGCCACCAAACTGGAAGAGTTTGACATTGAGGAGCATTGGATCATTGAATGCAATGAGGGCGTCTTCCAGAGGCTGCAGGAGTGGGCCAAGAAACAGCCACACAAGGTACGAGCAGCTCCGCTCGCTGTAGACAAGGATGCATTGCAGACTCCGTGCACCTTTGTAGCTACAGCTGAGCTCCGGTGGGAGCATCAAAGGGCCACAATATGGCCTGGGATGGGGGGGCCGGACTTCTCCCAATCTCTGGCTGTGTAGCTGTGTCCATATACAGCCCTTATCACCAGGCTCCGAGCGCCTTGCACTTGGTAAAGGATTTTGTCCCTCCTCCCACTCCCCAAAGCATTACCCCCATCTTACAGCTGGGGCGGTGAGGCATAGGCTAGATGACACAGGAAGACTGCCAGGGCCAGGAATTGACTCCAGATTGCGAGTCTATCCCCAGTGCCCTAACCACTAGGCCAGCCTTCCTGCCCATTTCTTACCCTCTAGATTTCCCTGAGCTGAATGAGGAAACCCTTGGAACCAGAGTTCAAAAAACCAAAACTTTCATAAGTTGGAAGCAGAAGAAAAGTTTAGCAACACACAACCATTCCATTAAGCAAACCACGAACTCTCTCGGTAAAGCGAAGGCTGGCCCCACACGGTTCCTGCACACTCACTACTATCAAGTTGTTTATTAATTTGCACCATAAACCCGTTTTTTAAATCAGTCACAGTGTATTAGAGTCCACTTGCTGGGGCAGAGCAGGGCTCGGCAACTTTGCCAAAGTGGTGTGCTGAGTTCTCATTTATTCACTCTGATTTAAGGTTTCACATGCCAGTCATACATTTTACCGTTGTTAGAAGGTCTCTTTCTATAAGTCTATAATATATAACTAAACTATTGTTGTATGTAAAGTAAATAAGGTTTTTAAAATGTTTAAGAAGCTTCATTGAAAATTAAATTCAAATGCAGAGCTCCCCAGACCGGTGGCCAGGACCCGGGCACTGTGAGTGCCGCTGAAAATCAGCTCGTATGCCATAAGTTGCCTACCCCTGGGGTAGAGGATCCTCAGTTAATCTAACACACACAGGCACCACATCAGCCCTGGGTTACATGGATGCCACTCCAGTGGGGTTGAATTTCACTTGTGGGGTCCCCCCTACACATACTTTTACTAGGCCAAATCCGTCCCTAGTGTAACTTGGACTTGAATTACACCAGGGTGGGATTTGGCCCAATATCTGTGTGTGAGAAGTTGCAAATGCTAGTCTTCTGACACACACACACACACACACTCTTGCCCAGTCCTCGGTGCAGATCAGCTTAGCTCCTTTGAAGCTGTCATGCTCTAGCGATGTACACCCATTGTGGAGCTGGACTTTCATATTTAATCGGGGCTTGTTAAGCGGAAACCAAGTTTAATGCTGCTTGTAGTGGAAATTGAGCCAACTCTTCCTTCCTCCCCGTTCCCTGGGTGTTTCTTATTCCCTGTTTAATTAATCATTGATCAGAATCTGTACCTACGTACCATCTTGTGACTTCTCCTTGTCTTGCCTGAAGGTCGTCCCCTTGAAGGGGCTGTGGGAAGACGTGGCGCCGACGCTGCCAGATGGACACTTTAATGGTAAGGGAAGCAGATTGAAATAAAAATCCAAAGGGATCATTGGAATCCCAGGGGTGGGTTCTGGGGAAGGAGGCTGCCGGGCAGGGAGGACCTCCACAACATCCATGGATCAGGGGCCCAGAGAAAGACAAACTACCCCAGAGCCAGCAAGCCCTAGTTTAGTGGGCAGTATTTAGAGTGACACATGCTCTGGCCTGAAATGTTCTTGACTCTATGTGGCCATTAGATAATGGGGGGATTCAAATGGAGCATGAATCAGAGGCTCTAGCTATATACTCCATAGGAGGGTGCGACATAAACCCACTCTGAACAGGACCTCAGCTTACTCATGCTAGGAGTAGGAATGACAATGCATCCATAGGAAAATATACCAGGTGGCCTAATTTTCACAGGTGTTGAGCAGCTGAAACTTCCATCTAGTTCAAAGAGAGCTGACCTTGCTCAGGTTCTGTGGAAAAAAAAATCAGACCCTAGAATGTTAAGAACCATGTGTTGCTGGAGGAGCTGCACATTAGCTCCATGGGAGGCTGTGTAACCTAATGGATAGAGCACCAGAGCCCCACTGGGCTAGGTGGTGCACCCACATACGGTGAGAGATAATCTCTGCCCTATAAGGCTTACAGTCTAAATCAACAGGACAAAGGCCTGGAGGGGAAACTGAGGCACACACAAGGGAGGTGACTTGCCCAAGGGCAGTGGCAGAGCCAAGAATAGAACTGATGCCTCCTGACTCCCAGCTCGGTGCCCTGACCACTAGGCCCTGCTGCCTCATTAGTTCGCATTGAATTGGGAGGGATGAAATTCAGCTAGCCAGCTTAGCCCAGCTCCCAAGGCTTGGCAGAAGGAAAGCATGTTGTTCTCGTTACGATGAAGCTATCACCAACATTGGTGTTATCAAATGCATGTGACTTAAATGTCATGTCTTGGCGGGTGGGGGGAGGACACACCAGGCAGCCAGCTACGAAGAGGAATCTTAGCCTAACTAAATGCTCCCAGTCCATGCCATGCTACAGCATTTCTTGCAGCTAATGCATTATTTCCCTTGGTTTTCCTGGACAGGCATCCTCTATGATACCTATCCCCTCTCAGCAGAAACCTGGCACACCCACCAGTTCAGCTTTATTAAGGTAAAAGACTCTGCTGCTGTTCTCCAGCGAGCAGTGTTCTTCACTCATTATCCACATATTGCAAGCCCCCTGCTAGCATTTCTGCAGCAGCGCCAGTCATTTGGGGCCTGCTCAGACAAGGTGCTGAGCGCTCTCGGCTCTGGTTGGGTTTCTCTGGGAACTGAGGACACGTAACCGGGCAGGGTCAGGACTGTAATTCCCCAGAGGAAGAGACGGCCTCTCTGAGCTGGAGAATTAGATCTGTAGCCCACGTCCAAAGTCACACAGGAGTCATCATGAGATGGCACCAGCCCTGAGGGACTTGCTAGGATGAGCCCTTGCCCATTGTTATGTTATAGCCATCAGCTCCTCCATGCTGCTTTGGGGCCCAGGGTGTTTTAAGGATGTGGGATTTTTGCATATAGCCCCCGTTTGTCTCCTGGGGCATCTTTCCTACCAACGCTACCCAAGAAGTGTTTTGCTGGGAGAGGGACCGACCCTAGCAAGGGACAATTGAATCTTTCAGAGAGTCTCTGAAAGGAAATGGAGAGGGGCGGCGTAGGGGGAGGTTGTTCTAGATGGCAGACGCTACAGTTGGACGGCCAGGTGCCTGGTTTGTGCCTGGAACATCCAGTAAAAAAGGGGACCTGACAGTGTCCAGTCAGATCTACTGACCGAACACCCAAAGTTCAGTTACTGCAAGCAGGAAGGCACTAGGTCATCACCCACTCCAGCCCCTACTCAGCCATCCCCAGAAAAGTCCCTCCTGGCAGGGGTAGGGTGGGAGGGGGAAGGAAGAGGAGTGGATGGAGGCAGAGCCTCAGGAGAAGAGGCGCGGCAGGGGATGTTCCAGCACTCCTGCTGGAGAATCCGTTTTTTAAACATTACAGGTTGTCAACCCTACGCTACGGAGGGAAGGCTCCTGCCCCAGAAAGGGGCAGAGAGGAGCCTGGTGTTTAGGCCAGCCCCTAAATCCCATCAGCCTCCGGTTTGTTTCCCTCTCCCACAGGGTCACGCTTTCCGCTTGCTGAAAGCCGGCGGTGTGCTCACCTACTGCAACCTGACGTCCTGGGGGGAGCTGCTCAAGACGGAGTACACGGACATCGAGAAGATGTTTGAGGTGAGGACGGGCAAAGGCTTAGAGCCTGATAGCAGACACGACTGCAGGCGAGGGGGTGCCAAACCCTGCAGTCATTTCTCACTCACCCAAGGTGGCTGCTGACAGGAGCATTCAGATACCAGAGTCCTACCACCTGCCTGGCTGTGGGCGCAAAGCTGCATTTAGCCTTGCACCTGCCAGTTGGTTTGCAAACACGAACGAGCACACGAGTTTTACAGGCCTGGATTAGATCCACAGAAAAGCAGGTCAGTCCTCAGCCCTTTGGAAACAGGCCCCTGGTAAATGGCACAGCTAGATAACAGGCAGGTGGTAACAGGAACAGGAAGGAACCGTTGACAAGTAGGGCTTGGCGGGACCCAGTTAAAGGATACATTTCAGAAGCATCATCGAGTACAATGGGTGTTTTTCCAGGGCCATTCTAAAGCTTCAGCCATCTTAGTGGCTGGGGCAGAGTCATTTTAATGTAACCAGACCAGTTAAACAAAGGGTTAGGTGTCGCGTTCACTGAGGATCAGACTCTGTGCTCAGGGAGAGGTGGCTCAGAACCTCACTGGTCTGTGTCTCACCTGTCCCTACCTTAGGAGACTCAAGTTGCACACCTGATGGAGGCAGGGTTCAAGAAGGAGAACATAAGCACCAGCGTGATGGACTTGATCCCGCCCGAGGACTGCCGCTACTACTCCTTCCACAAGATGATCACGCCCACCATCCTCAAACAGTGAGCAGCCACCCAGCACCCACTCCCATCTCGCTCGCTCCGCTGCTGCAACAAAGAGCAAGAGAAGAAATCCTGCCAGCAAGAGTGAAAACGAAATCAAGGACTGGCTATTGACAATCCAGGGAGGGGAGGAAATATTCGTCGCTTTACAGTACTAATGAGGGAACGTTAACATATCGATTGGACTTTCCAGGAAGACTGGAGGGCAAGGAGGATTTAGGAAAGTATAGTTGGAAGTTTGATAGTTTAGAACTAGCACGTCGGTAGTGGACCCTGCACCACAAAGGGGTCAAGTGGCTAGGACTGGGATTCAGGATGCCTGCCTTCTATTCCCAGCGCTGCCACTGAGCTGCTGGTGCATATGAACAAGTCACTGCCCCCTCTGTGCCTCAGTTTCCCCATCCACAATACATCATTATCCCCTTCTCCCCCCAGTGCTTTCAGATCTATGGCTCTAAGACACTAGATCAGAGCTAGGTGTTATTTGGTCAAAGAAACTGTCCTGGGGGCAGACCCCTTGTGGGATGGCATGGCTGTGGATCTGGGACATTCCTCCTACATTTTTAAAGAATGTTTTTATAGTGGGGTTTGACCATCGCTAAGAGCCCTAGCTATAGGCTGCGCAGATGTTGATTAAAGTAAAAATCAGGAGGGGACTGTAGGTAACTTGAACGAGGGATTTCCAAATCTAGGTTCCCTGTGAAACACTGTCCTTTTTTTTTAAAAATCAAGACTTGACTCTCCACGACAAGCTGAGTAAAGTACCCTTCACCCCAGAGCTTAATTCTGAAAGCCTGACATTTGCATTTGTGTAATTAAATGCGATTCAGACAACTCCCAGAGAAAATCTCGTAGGAATCTCTTCTCATATTTTTGGCTAATGGCCTGTTTTTAATTAAGATTTTGGTAACATTCTTATGACCTTCCTGGAAGTTTACTACTACATGAATAATTACCCACCTCTGTACACAGATGTGGTGGACATGCTATTAATACGAACACTAAAGACATTAAATTGATTTCAATCTACAGCTGAGACTTCAGATTAATTTATTTTCATTTTTTATAAGCATGTGTAACTCTGCAAAGGCTCTGTGCTCCTCATTACAGATGGCTTGAAGTGCTGGTAGCAAGTCACCTATCTGTTTACTCTTCAGCATCTCCTGTGGTCCTGAGGTAGGCAGCCTAAGATCGGCTTAGAAGCTTTCTAGTCCTGTCCCGTTTTCACAAAGGCTGCAGCCTTTTAATAAGATTGCTGGGCAAGATTCTAGATAAACCAGGTGCCTAAACATAGACTATGAGCCCACAAACCAAGACCCCATTGCACTAGGGGCTGTACAGATGCATGGTCCCTGCCCCACAGAGCTTCCAAGACAAAAGTGTTAAGTATCCAATGGAAGCTATAGCTCTGAAGAGAGGTCAAGTACAGTTGTGTTGTATGCACTGACATGGAACAGGGAGGTAAATCCTTCTCTGTACAGCTCTGGTGCTGCAGTACCTGGGACATTGTACTAGGCATCACATTATCAGAACTATGATGATGAACTGGATGGAGTTCAGAGAAGAGCTGCAAAATCTATGCAGAGGGACTAACTTAGCAGTAAAGATTACAAAAGGGGTGGGAGTTAATGGGTTGGTTGAAGTGATGACTGAAGATCAGTGATCAGTTCACAGATACATGAAAAGTATAAACCGAGTCACAGACTTTAAGGTCAGAAAGGACCATTATGATCATCTAGTCTGACCTCCTGCATAGCAGAGATTTAGGGTGGCAAAGAGGTACAGAAGCTGCAGTAATGGGCTGCAATGAAGAGTGTCTGTATCAGCTTCTGCTGTTGCTGTATTTTTGCTGACAGCATCAAGGCCAGGGTTTTGCACGTGAGGAAGTGGAGATGAGACTTCTAAGCCTGCGTTAAACCAAACTCCCAGGACTGATTCACAGAGCAGCCTGTCTGTGACAAAGTTGGGGATATGTCTCAGTCCTGATCGCCACAGAGGGATCAAAAAAACCCAAATCAATCTAATCTATGCAAGCTGAATCTAAGCCTGTTATTGTTGAAGAGGCAGGTGTTTAGAGGTACTTTTCCCCAGTTTCACATCAAGCCAGGACTCTGTGAAACATTTGAAACTCACTTATGTATCTGCTTCAACTTCTCTGGTATTAGAAATTGGTTTGGCCACTTGTCCAGTTAATGCTATTTTACATAAATAACATCACTACACAAGAGGATCCAGTTTCCAGAACCTGCAATTTCCACTGCAGCCAATGGGTCAAACCCAGAGTCGCAGAAGGGAGGGAGGCTTCAGAACAGATTTGTTTGCCGACAGCAGATAATGATATGAAGAACCTAGTGGGCATGCTCTCTCCCCCACATGAACCAGTGTATTCGGAACCCTATCCGATTTAACCCGTACACCCCTGGGGGGTATGTGTGTCAGGGGAGGGCACCCACAACATCTGGAAGGGGGGGGATTGGGTGAGTTGCAGGGAATCCCCAAAAAAGAGAGAGAGGGGAGGATGGCTCCCAGGGAGCACCTGGGGGGGTGCAACTACACTAGCTATGAAGTGTGCCCCCCTAGTTTAAATAACCGAGTGGGAACGTTAAAGACAGGAGATCATGTTAAACAAACAGATGACGTTTTATTATGAGGCTTGTGCAGCCCACAGCTGCAGTGTGCGTGACAATACAAATACATTTCTCTGTCAGGGAACGGGGGTGAATAGCTAGGCCATAAATAAGGGAGGCTATTTCCTGTACCAGATTTGAATCTTCTTCTCCCGCTTGATTTTCTTCTGCAGCTGCAGGATGCCATAGAGAAGTGCTTCGGCGGTGGGTGGGCAGCCTGAGGGAGAGAGGGAGAGCCTGAGAACTGTAAGCTCTTTGGGGGCACGTTTGTCCAGTGTCGAGCACCACGGGGTCCTGCTCCATGAGTGGAGCTCCTAGGTGCTAACTCAGGACATGTAACAAACACCAGCCAACCAGCTGCACTGGGTGGGCTAAAGACACCAGTACTGGTGCTAACATACGAAAGGGCTGCTCAGAAAAAGATTGCATCAATGACTACGTTTTAAGGCCAGAAGGGACCCATTATACCATCTAGTTTGACCCCCTGAATAGCACAGTCCAGAGAATTTCACCCAGTTACCCTTGCGTGGAGCCCAATAACTTGTGTTTGACTAAAGCATCTCTTCCAGAAAGGTAGCTGGTCTTGTTCTGAAGACGTCCTGTGGCAGTTTGTTCTAGGGGGGTTTAATCACCCGCACTGTTAAGTTAGAAATAAGGCACAAGTTTTTCTCCTGCATTAAAAAAAGCAGGTGTCACAGAGGAGAGGGCTGTATTTTTAGACCTTAGAACTGAGATGCACTTGGAAAAGTTTTATGAATGTCAGAACTGCTTTTTCTTGTAAATAACTTGGTATCTTGACACAGCACATTCCTTTCTTGGGGACTAACGAATACCCAGACTGGACTGCATGCAATTGCCTGCACAGAAGTTACAAGGATTTGACTTTCCTCCCAATTCCTTATTTGAACACAATTTAATGAAAGCCTGAAAATGTAAGTGATGCAGCTTAAAACTTACAAAAGGTCCTGAAGTAGCTACATACTGGCCAGGAGTCATAACATATTACAATCACAGTCCAAAACTGAAACACACCATGAGGTTGCTGCAGCTCTGCTCCAGCTTGCTGCGCTTAAGAGTAACATCCTGTAATCCCACCGAGACGAGCAGAGTTTCTTTTTACCTGGGACGTAGATGTCTACTGGCACAATGCGGTCGCAGCCCCTCACCACGGAATAGGAGTAGTGGTAGTAACCGCCACCATTAGCACAGCTACAAAAAACGTAAAGGAGTCAGTGTCCTCTAAGTGCAACTCGAGAGCAGCAGGCAAGAGTTACCCAGAAGGCAAGGCAAGACTTTGCCCGGGCATCAGAAATGCTGAGAGAACAGAGCCACACGGCAGTTAAAGCAAAAAACTTCACAGCCATGGGACCCAGTTCAGTGCTGGGTCAATATTGTGACCATTCAACATGAACACACAGGGCTGAGCTCTCAGGACACAAGAGCCTAAGTGACACATGCAGTTATCTGCACGTGCAGATGACTAATTGTGCACCAGTGCATCTCCCACAGGCATGGCTTAAGCTCCTGGTTCTGAGAATCCCTGGACACCCCAGCTGTTTTCCCCACAGACCAGATTCTGAGCAAGACTTACGAATTTCATTCATTTAAAAGAAATTTATTTTCTAAAAGTCTCTGTGTCAGTCATAACAATAACCCAAACCTGCGGCATGATCTGTGCATACAAACAGGGTTTTAGAAACCAGTCTGGTTAAAATCACTGCTGCTCCTGCTGATGTGTGCTGCTCGTTTCGATACATGTTCTTAGGGTAGGTCTATACTGCACTCACGGGTGGGATTGCAGCTCGTGACCCCAGCTAGCTTTAATCTAGCTAGCTGGGGTCCTGGAACAGGGAACCGCGCTTCAGCACAGGCTAGTACCACAAGTAATTATGCAGGGTCCTGGGTGGGTTTGCAGAGCCCACTCTGCAGCCCGTCCTGCCAGAGCTTCACTGCTCCAGGACCTGGTCTAGTCAGAGTGAAGGTACCTCAGTACGCCTGCAGGAGGCGCAATTACACCCCACAACCGCAGCGCTGGTGACAGTGGGATGGGTGATTCGCACATCATTCATCTCCACTTGCCTACAAACATCTGTGATGGAATCAGCCACATGGGAAAGGTCCATATATGCTACAGCGCTACGTATAAGTACTTATGTTTAAGAATCACTACAGCAGGTGCCACTTTGCTGCCACTGTCGGCAAGTCTACGGATCTGGTTACACCACTTCTGAAAACAGAGACAGGGCTACTAATGCGTCCTGGGATCACAACCGAAGACTTTACTAAGAGCCAATTCTTGGTGTGGCTGTAATTATAGCACAGATGAGACCTAAGGCCAAAACACAAGGGGTAACCAGCAATGCTAGAAACATGTTTGTTAGTTTCTCGATGAAGGGAGAAGCCAGTGGGGAGAGCCATGGGCCTGCGCCCAGCTCCCCACTCTGGCTGCTGGGGTTCCAGAATCCACTCACAAATTTGGCCCGGCTGCCCCTCTTGTCACAAGGGAGTGAGGTTTTAGTTCCAGTTCATTTAATACGTCATTTTTCATTTTGTGTTACTTTGCATTTGTGAAGAACACAGGGCTCTACCCTGGGTGCAGTCTGAATAATGGAATTAGCCCCGTTCCTAACCGCGCCTGCCTCCCTATGCACCTGGGACGCAGCACTGCCAGGTGCTAACATCTGCTTCCATGTCACGGTGGTTACTTGCACCGGCGGAGGAGCCAGCTCTGATCTGCAGCTCAGGATCTGCAGAAGGTAGGAATTGTCTCATGTTTTGTTAACACTAGCTGATGATTAACACTAGCTGTCCACTTTTCCCTTCGTTGGGATTTTTATAGGAGAATTTGGCGGCTCCTCCCTTCCTTTGTAAAAAGAAACTTCCATAGCTCACAGTTTAGAGTTCTGACTCCCAGAGAGGACACTAATATTAGAAAATATTCTAACTCCCCCCCCAACAAATACACACACACACACACAAAGGAACCTTTGGCCTTATTTTCATTTACACTGAGGACTCCTGACACAGTGTAAAGGCTGGGCACATGAGTGAGAAACCAGCCCTTTATTTACTGACTTAATAAAGGCAGTGGCAACAGATTTCCTTCCAGCAAATTGTAAGATAATTAGGAAGCCTCTGGCATTTACCTTCCCATGGAGATCACGTAGCGTGGTTCAGGCATCTGGTCATAAACCTGGAGGACAGAGAGATTTCACAGTGAACTTCTGCATCTGAGTTCTAAAGCTGGACTTGCCAAGGTGGCCAGCATCCATACCTTCCGAAGGGCTGGGGCCATTTTGTTGGTCAGGGTGCCAGCCACAATCATGACGTCCGCCTGCCGGGGGCTGGCCCGGAACACCACCCCGAAGCGATCCATGTCATAGCGAGGAGCTGCCATGTGCATCATCTCCACCGCACAGCACGCCAGGCCAAAAGTCATCGGCCACAGGGAGCTCTGGGACGGCAGAGATCTGAGTTAGGTTAACAGGGCTCAAAAGCACAGAGACCCGCGTGGGCCGCTCAGAATGTTTCAAGGGACAGTAAGTCTGTGGGGGTGGTGGATATGGCAAAGGGGTTTTACGTTCTGTATGATGCATGTAGTGCTACAGATGGATGTGGGCTTTGTGTCACTGAAATGCAGCCAGTTCTGGAACAGAGGGGCAGCTGCCCATGCACAACAAATTGCACAAGGGCCCAGGAGAATGGAGAAAAGCAATCTTGGCCAGGAGAAAGCCTTATTCTCCAGAGCAGAGAGACCTCAGTTTAAGGTGTCATCTATAGAGCCCCATCTGCAATAAAGCTGACTGAACTCAGCGTAGCCACCTCAGATACGGATAAAGAGCCAAGAAATCAACATTTGGTGGAATATACAAGGCAGGAGGGAAACCATAGAGGAACAGGATGACTCTCAGCACAATATTTAAGCAAGTTTGTAGCGCCTTCAGATCAAGATGTTCGTCCTCTGTCTGAAGCAGAAACTCCCAAGCCCCCAGCTCTGGCCAAGGAACATAGTTTTGAACTCAACTGCTGCCCTTTCGAAGGGACAGGCTCATCTACCTTCCCGCAAGCACTCCAAAGCCTTTGTTATCTGTTTTTGTTTACAGGCCACGGGTGCTCCTGGCCACTCACCCTACGAGCCCAGTTGATTAGGTCATCGAGTTTGGTGACAATATACTCTCCCCGGCTGGTAGGGACGTAGGATTTTTTCTGGACAACGGTAGTGCTCTTTTGCCGGACCTGGGAGGGGCTGAGAACAAACAGCATGGATGGTAACATCAGCTTACAATCTATCCGGTTATTAACAGAGTCACTGATTAAAGTGTCAACTCTGAGAACATTCGATCCCCTGAACAGGCTGGGATAAGCTCCTTATAGTCAATTCAGTACCAGCTGCTGCTGAAGATGGCACAAGATGATAAGGGTAGACTCAGCGGTCACCTATGGACCGGCCAGTTTAAAACTCAGAGGAAATCCCACAGTACCTCCCCATTTGGCCCAATAAAGCATGCCTGGTCCGGGCTGGAAAGGCAGGGGATGGTGCAGTTCAGGACAGGGATGCACTGGCAGATCTGTGCATGGGATCCAGGATTGGAAGAGCAAGTCACAATGAAGGTGCTCTGGTAAGGAGCCGGTGGTCTGGAATAGCAAGGGATACTGCTGGCCAGGTCAGAGGGAAGGATGGGGAAGGACGCACCTGGCTCAAATATCAGTGCTGTCTGTCCCCTGCTTTCACAAGCACTGGAATTCATTCCCAAATTGAAGACCAGGATTCCAGCCAATGAAGAAGAGGAGCACAACTACATAGAATATTTGTAAATATCACTCATCTGCCTTGTGAGGCAGGCAGCTGAAGAGGGCGAGGGTTTTGGATCACAGGCTGTATCTGCTCCATCGAGTTTTGTTTTGGAGAGTTCTAACTGTTCAAAATAGCACACCAGGCCGAGTGCTGAGGGAGCTCTATGCTGTTCAAACGAGCAAACTCCACATAGTGGAGAAAAGACCAAATATCATGCAATCTGCTGCTCAGATAGGGAACCTTCATTACACTCAGGCTACCTGGCAGGCTCATCTCCAGGACCCAACTCCTTGCCATTTAATACTGACTGCTAAGAGAAGAGAGAGAAACTGGGCTTTCTTCAGCCATACACCAGAACGGAGCTGTAGCAAACAGATTTTCCTTTCCTGTATCACTTGCAATCTCCCACCTGAAGAAGTGACACTCAGCTAAAGAACTTCGATGGTAGCGTGGCGTTACCTGTCAGCATGACGGGTGGCCGGTGTCTCATGGAGTGACTGGGTGTGAGCAGGGGTCACAGCACTGGGCCTGTAAAAATGAACACAGCCGAACATCGTGGTGCAGCAGAAACACTTTGCCAGCTATGTCGTCCCTTCCTTCCTAGGATCTCACAGTGCTTTACAGATACTATCTCATTAAGCCTCTCAGCCCTGGGAAGCATAATACCCCCATTTACAGACAGGTAAACGGACGAATGGAGGAAGTGTTCTGACTAAAAGTCCGTGGCAGAGTGAGAACAGAAGCCGAGGAGTCCTGACTTCCAGCCCTGTGATCTAACCACAGGGCAACATTTTCCAGTGACTCTACCACAATCGGACAAGACAGTCTTGTTTCCATGAATGTCCATTAAGAACTTGATGTTACTGTCTCTATACGAACAGCAACAACTCAAGCAGAGAGCTCTGCAGCTGCATTCAGCGCAAATTCACTCTCACTCAAGGAGAAATACATTAAAGGAATAGGGCTGTAGAGACGGCAGATTGGTAGGATTCATGAGAAAGGCATGAAGAGGGCTGCAAGCAGCAAAATGATTTAATCCATTTTGCCTTTCTCCCCCCACAAGTAAGTTTCTTCTCTGTGGTTGCTCATCCAACCAGGTGCTACTTACCGCAAAAGAAATATCCCAGCCCGGGTCAGACGAGGAGCTGTGAACAAAAGCCACAGGGCAGTTTACCTTTAACACAGCCAGAATCTCAATGAAAGATGATAACAGTGCTGCACAGGCATCACAGGAGCAGCATTCTACTAAGTGTGCTGTTCCGCCCCCAAGGCTCAGAGTAGAGGATAATGGGGTTGGGGGGTGGGACAGGGGAGGGTGACCAGACAGCAAGTATGAAAAATCTGGACGGGGATGGGCGGTAATAGGAGTCTATGTAAGACGAAGCCCCAAATATCGGGAGTGTCCTTATAAAATCAGGACATCTGGTCACCCTAAGGCAGGGAAAGGAGAGGAGGGATGTCCAAGCCCCAGGTAGGTGGTTTAATATTGACCAACCTGCCTCATCATCATTCGCAAATGGGTATAATTCTGCAAGGATTGTAAAGCTAAGCAGATCTTTCAGTCATAAAACTCTAACCCATTCCCCACAAAGTCACATTCATCCGCTAAAATATATTAGCCCTGACACCAAGCAAAGCAATAAACAAATAAATGCACACACAGACTGGGGCTTTTTTAAATGTCAAGAACAATGCACATCAAGCAAGTGTTACCGCACCTCTGTCCAAATCACAAGTGTGATTAAGAGTGTCTACAATTCAGTGTCTAGCGCAAACGTAGGTCAGTGATTTAAATGACACTCTTTCAACGGTCCCTTGAAATTGTTAACTACTTATGCTAAATCAGGGGTTCTCAAACTGGGGGTCAGGACCCCTCAGGGGGGTGGGTCACAAGATGCCAGCCTCCACCCAAACCCTGCTTTGCCTTCAGCATTTATAATGGTGTTAAATATATCAAAATGTGTTTTTCATTTATAAAGGGGGGGTCACACTCAGAGGTTTGCTATGTGAAAGGAGTCACCAGTACAGGAGTTAGGGATCCACTATGCTAAACAATCTGCTCCACCTTGGATTTAGCTGTGACGCGCTCAGTTACTTTCCCAGACTGAGGAAGAGCTCTGCAGAGCTCAAAAGCTTCTCTCTCCCCCCCAGTAGAAGCTATTACCCCACCCGCCTTGTCACTATGTCAACCTGCCACCTGTGCCAGCTTGTCAGACAAGCCCCGCTGAGCTGTCACAACCCGCTGCAGGGATTTCGGTGCCTGCAATGGTCCCCAATTGATTCCCCAATCCACCTGCCGGCTGGAGGGAGGGGAGAGTTACTTTCAAGGCACTTTACAAGAGGGTCCTGCAACCGTGTGTCCCCCACACCCTGAACCCCGGGCTCCCTCCCAGCCGTAACCACCACCCCGCCAGGGAGACACCCAGTGCAGACCCCTGAGCTGGGGGGTGGAGGGTCCCACGGGACAGGGCCCCCCCCAACACACACCAGACAAACCCCCTTTCCACCTGCCCGGGGGGGCTGCCCCACTCCCAGCCCCCCTGGCTGGCCCTGCGCATGTCCTAGAAGGGGGGCTCCCCACCCTCCAGGTAAGGGGGGTCCCTGCCCCCTAGCCCGGGGGGGGCTGCCCCACTCCCAGCCCCCCCAGCTGGCCCTGCACATGTCCTAGAAGGGGGGCTCCCCACCCACCAGGTAAGGGGGGTCCCTGCCCCCTAGTCCGGGGGGGGGCTGCCCCACTCCCAGCCCCCGAGGCTGGCCCTGCACATGTCCTAGAAGGGGGGCTCCCCACCCACCAGGTAAGGGGGGTCCCTGCCCCCTAGCCCGGGGGGGGCTGCCCCACTCCCAGCCCCCCCCAGCTGGCCCTGCACATGTCCTAGAAGGGGGGCTCCCCACCCACCAGGTAAGGGGGGTCCCTGCCCCCTAGCCCGGGGGGGCTGCCCCACTCCCAGCCCCCCCGGCTGGCCCTGCACATGTCCTAGAAGGGGGGCTCCCCACCCTCCAGGTAAGGGGGGTCCCTGCCCCCTAGCCCGGGGGGGGGCTGCTTATGCCGCCCCTGCCGCCCCCCACTCACCAGCCAGCGCAGCCATCTCGCCTCCAGCCCTTCAGCCAACCTCTGCCTGGCAGGGGCCGTGCGCCCGCCTAAGCCTTCCGGCGGGAGCCGGTGCCGCCCCACATCCGGTCCCCGGCAGGGCGGGGAAACGCGGGGAGCCCCCCCCGGTTCCGCCTGTCTAAGGGGTGTGCGTCTGTGCGTGCGTGTGCGAGGAGGGGTGTGCGTGTGCGCGTGCAAGGAGGTGTCTGTGCATTTGTGTGTGCGTGTGAAAGGTGTGCGCGTGCGCGTGCAAGGAGATGTGTGAGGTGTGTGTGTCTGTGCCTGCGTATGAAAGGTGTGTGTGTCTCTGTGTGTGCGCGTGAAAGGTGTGTGCGTGCAAGGAGGTGTGTGAGGTGTGTGTCTGTGCGTGTGTGTCTGTGCGTGCGTGTGAAAGGAGGTGTGTGCATGTGAAAGGTGTGTGCGTGCGCGAGCAAGGTGTGTCTGTGTCTGTGCGCGCGTGTGCAAGGTGTGTGCGCGTGTGTGTGAAAGGTGTGCGCACGTGTGAAAGGTGTGTGTGTCTGTGTGCGTGTGAAAGGTGTGTGTGTATGCACGTGCATGAAAGGTATGTGTGTGTGAGAAAGGCTGTCAGTGCAAAATAATTTGCAAAGGGGGGGCTGCTGTTCAAAAAGTGAGGCCAGGATACTTGCCGGGGGTGGGGACTAAGATCTGCAACGTGGGGTGGCCGGGGGGCGCAGGACACGTGCGTGGGTGGGACTCACGTGTCCCAGACCCTGGCAGGGGGGTTGTTTGCAGCGCAGCCTGGGCTCGGGTGCAGCGGGGACACCCAGCTGTACTGGCTGGCGGAGTGTGGCTGCACAAGGAAACACGTTCTCCCCCCCCGGCTCCTGGCGCAGCCACCTTGGGTAGGGGCGGCTCTTGCCTGGCTGCTCACTGACTCCCTCCCCCACGTAGTGTCCCACTCAAATGCTACCGTCCCCCGTGCAAAACACAGGCTCCTTTCCCCCGTCCTTCAGGAAGAGGGTTTATTTCCTTTGAACGAGCCACAGCTCCCCACTTGCAACCTGGGCCGTTCGCTTTGCATCCCCCCACGCCCAGCCCACCTATCTCCATGCCCTAGCACGGGGGCTGAAGAAACCTCTGCACAGGGGGCAAAAAATAAACCCACGTCCCTGGGTGGGCTCGAACCACCAACCTTTCGGTTAACAGCCGAACGCGCTAACCGATTGCGCCACAGAGACTCAGCTGCTGAGCTGTTTTCTGCAGCCCCTTAAGGTCTTAAATTCATACCTTGCTCTGTCCCTGCGATTTAAAAGGACTTTGCACAACCAGGCTGCAGAAATTCTTCCACAGCAAGCGAGGAAAGGCTGGACTGGGAAAAGGACTGGCCTTTCTCAGCGGCTCGCCCAGCTGCCTAATGCCTCCCATTCAGAGCCCCTGTGTTTGCAAGGCTGCAGATGATACTCCTGGGGAAGGGACAAGAGACTTTGTCCCCAAAGAGGTGGTGGGTTTTTTAGTGTGCAGCGTTGTGATGATTAATGCCAATAAAGAATGTTCTGATTAGCCATGCAAAGCAACAGGGCTCTAACTGTAGACTAGATTCCAGGGGGAGGTAATTCCCTAAGGAGGCCTGGCCACTTGACCCATCCTAGTTATTCCCCAGGGGATGAGCCTGATGGTGTCAGGGCCGCATGCAGCCTGTGGGCTTTAGCTTTGCGGGACTCCCAAAAGCTGGGGGGGGGGGTCTTGTGAAACCAGGCTGAGGTGCTGCTGCAAAGGGAGGAAATTGTCTTGTGACGTGTCCCTGTGAAATACACGGGTGACACCTTCTAAGGAAGGGGGCCTTTTTGCTTGTGGGCTGGCACATCCCAAACACGGGTTGACTTTCACCACAACTTGCAGACAGTCAGACAAACCATTGGTGCAGCCCCAGCCCACTGTATTAGGTGACAGGTTTCAGAGTGGCAGTCGTGTTAGTCTATATCAGCAAAAAGAACGAGGAGTCCTTGTGGCACCTTAGAGACTAACAAATTTATTTGGGCATAAACTTCCGTGGGCTAAAACCCACTTCATCCGATGCATGGAGTGAAAAATACAGTAGGAAGAGATATAGAGAGAGAACATGAAAAAATGTATTATCATTACTAAAAAAAACTTTTGGAGTGATATCAGCAGGAGAAAAAAAACTTCTGTATTGATAATCACTACAAAAGTTTTTTTTCCCCGCTGATAATGGCCCACCTTAATTGATTATTCTCATTAGAGTTGGTATGGCAACCCCCTTTTTTTATGGTCTCTGTGTATGTATCTATCTATCTAGCTCTCTATCCTCCTACTGTATTGTCCACTGCATGCATCTGATGAAGTAGGTTTTAGCCCACAAAAGCTTATGCCCAAATACATTTATTAGTCTCTAAGGTGCCACAAGGACACCTGTTCTTTTTGTATTAGGTGAGAGGGCGCATTTCATGGACTCCAGATCATCTCATTGCAGTAGCTTGAGTGACAGCAACCTTCTCTACCAGGGTGTAGGGCCAGTGACCAGAACCCCAGAATTTGATCTGATAAAAAAGAAAGCTCTCTGCGGGAATTGTGTTTACTTCCTTGTTGTCCCCACAGTCCTATGCTTTGCTCATCAGAGAAAGCCTGGATGACTGTCCCTCTGCTCCTTCAGTTGGTCTTGCATCTGAGCAGCCAGCATTTGCAAAGGAGTAAGGGCAGAAATATGGTCTATTTTCTGGGGACATATTTCATATATATAGCCAAATTTTATCCCCTTCTCCAGGCACATCTGCTGCAATCTGCTCCCCCAACCCCAAGAAAACAACCCAAGCTTCCTCTCTTTTCACCCACTTAATCAATCAGTAACAATGTCAACCATGCTGGAGTCATTTTAGTGGGACAAAGGCATACCTGTCCTGCATGCCTTCCCTGGACTGGCTTGGCCAGTGTCTTCCTCCGTTGTGTACAGCACTGCGCGCTGATGCTATCCCATCAAAGAAGGAATTGGACCTTTGCATACATTGGCAATGGGCTACATAGGCAAACATCAAAGCACTTGATCAATACATGAATAAACACACTTTAAATTCCCTTTACTAAACCCTTGGGCCTCAACCTTCAATTTCAGGGTAAGGAGGACAGAAAATGCTCCTCAATCAGCCGAAATAGCTCAGTTGGGAGAGCGTTAGACTGAAGATCTAAAGGTCCCTGGTTCGATCCCGGGTTTCGGCAGACGTTTTCCTTGGTCTAAGTTGGTTAGTTTTAGCAGTTGCCATGTTGCCAGCATCGCCGTTAGGTTCCTGGCTTCTTTCAAAGCCCCGCTGTCTTGCGGGGCATTCGCTTACAGCACCCACTGAGCACCTTTCACCTGCTACCCGCAGATATGCAAGTGGGAGTTAAGAGCCACTGTTGCAAATCTCCCTTTGAACTCTTACCTCTGCAACTCCCTAAGGGTCACACATATTCCAGAGAGTGGATTTTATTTTTTTAACTAGTGAACCAGCTGGGTGGAAGGATTTTACCAGAAAAAATCCCCATACTCTTAAAACTTGTAATAATTAAGTGCCTCCCTCTCCCCTAGTCTAAAGCCCTTAGCCACCCACAACCCTGCCACAGGGCAAAAGCCCTGAGCTCCTTCCTGCCCTGTCTTGTAAGCAGAAAGGGAAGGGTGGGGGGGCACCCTCCAGGTGCCACACATGAACTGTAAAAAAGCCACAGTTTGGCACCACCTGCCATAGACACTTATTTTAGATTAAGTGAGGCATATATTGATGGAGCAGACAGATTCCTGAAAAGCAGGACCACAGTAGGGTTGATGTAGGTTTAACATAGCTTAGCTACAACAGTGCAATTTCCATTCAGATGAGGCTCTTGCCCGGATCAGCATTTTCTCTGAGAAATGTGTCTGAGGGATATAGGAGGACAATGCTATTCTTATGCAACAGTACAGTATTTGGATCTGTAGCTGGATAGGCAATAGTGCCTCTGTTTATTCTCATGCCCTGCAAAATGCTCCCTTCAATTTACAGAGAATTAAAAATTTCATTCCCCTGAAAAGAACAACTAAAAAGCATGGGGTTAACTAACACACACACTTAACAGAACCTCTTCTCTACAATTTTGTCCACACGTTGCTTGGATACAAAGAAACATGCCATAGATGCATATCAATGAACTAGTTTAAGGGAGGGGGAAAAGTATTTAGGCTGAGGACTTGTCTACATATAGATATTTATCAACCTAGCTACCCTGATATATTTATAACTCCCCACCTGGACACTCATTCCATAATAAGTGTGTCTTTTTCTGGTTTAATTTATGTTGCTTTGGAAGTGACAAACTAAATGCCAAAGAGGGACTTGTGTCAGAATAAGAGCATTCACAATAGACGTTACAATTATGCCACTAAGTGTCTCCATGTAGCTTAGCCCTAAAGCACTGAACGAGGTTCCATCAGCAGGGTTTCAAAGGATTACATTGTGTTTGGCCAAAAACCACATCTGAGATATTTGAAGGCCCATTCTTATTACACTTCTAAAGGATAAATAGCTTACAATGAAATCATAAGTAAAACACCTTAGTGTACATGTTGAAGACAAAGTTATCAAAAAGTTATTAAAATATTGACAGTGGATCTCAGAAAGTTCAATTTAGATAAACACATCACAAATACTTTTGGATGCTTACTCAAAACCCTCCATGGGTTAGAAATAAACACAAGCTAAACATTTGAAAAGAAATCACTTCGCTGAGAATATTGGAAGTGTTAAACTGTACTGTACACACTAATGAACAAGCTACTGCTTAAATTTGTTTTTTGGTTACTCCGCTTTATTAAAAATTACAATACAGGACACTGCTTTCTCATATTCACTCAGATGTTATCTTACAAGATAAACAAAATATTTCAACACAAATACTGTATCAAATGTCATTTAATGGTATTTGACACACGCATAGTTGGAAGAAAACAAAAATCAACTCAGCTGTCAGACAATACAAAAACGCAGCTGGAAAGTTTTTCTTTTACTGAGAGCAATGGATTACATCAGCTGTATCTGAAGCAACTGAATTTATTTAAACAAAGAAATAATAAACCTTGGAGAATTCATGCCTTCCTAGGTACTAGTTTTAGTTGGTATTTAAGAAACTGAAGTCATACAGAATACCATAAAAAGGTAAATACTGTATATAATAGAAAGCAAATATTATTGCATTAGGCAGTATCAATCTGAATGTACTGATAAATTTAATACAATATCTTATCATAGGACTACACAAAGATGGTCTTCAGATTTATCTGTACTTTACAGAAATGGTCTATGCACTTTCTACAATGAGTGGAAAGTATTTGTTATCCCAAATTAAGTTAAAAAAAAAAGCTATCTAGCCTTTGGTTTCTTGAAGATAATGTTTAAATTTTGTTTTTAATATTTTCAAGGCTAAGTTGTGCTAGGCACACATTAAAAATATAAGAAACTTCAACATGATGTACTACTTCAGGGAAATTCATTCTTGGTTAAAGTACAATTAGATTAGATATTTCTACTAGTTTGAATTAAAAAAAAG
The DNA here is from genome assembly GCF_007399415.2 of Gopherus evgoodei. Classification (NCBI taxonomy): domain Eukaryota; kingdom Metazoa; phylum Chordata; order Testudines; family Testudinidae; genus Gopherus; species Gopherus evgoodei. The sequence continues at coordinate 4,180,047 of NC_044343.1, forward strand.
TCTTATGTTAGGATATGATTAGAAGAGGGAAGGGGAAAAAAGAACATAGGAAAGCGTGTGATACATATAAATAAGGCATCAGAGTTTTTGAGGTTACTTCTCCTCAGACTAATTCAAGAACATGAGACATTAGAATTTCAGCTACTGTGGCACTGTTTAGAAGTCCCATAAACATTATGGCAAAATTGATGAAAAGTGCATGTTTGGTTATAGTTTATTTCAGGAGGCGAAATGGGTATCACATTGTGATTTAAGCCTTTCCCTCTCCCATTTCCCCCAACTTTAGGAGATCTACATCTGGTGGGGCTCATTATCCCTGGGACCAGTGGCTGCAGTAGGTTTTTTTTGGTTGTTTGCTTGTAAAAATCTCTCTTCTGCACACGCAGCTTGCACATTGTAAAGAGATAGCACCAAGCTTCAGAAATCTCCATCTATAATGAATGTCTGCTAAAGCAGCTTTCAAGACGTTTGCAGAGCTGAAGGTATATTTATATAACTGGTTGTAATTAAAAGGTTTCATGCCATGACAAAAAGTGTATATAAATTGCATTATCCCTTTTCCAAAAAGTTTTAGTGAAAAGTAATATGAAAGAACATTTTAGTACGATATCCTCACACTCTTTTGTTACATTCATGTTCTTAATATACTTATTTAATAGGTCACTATATCATATAAGGAGGATGGACTCTTAAGATACAGAGCAGTTAGTGTCATTTTAATAACTATTCAGATGGGTACATTAGATACACACATAGTATCAATATGCCATTTACATTCCATTGTCTCACAAGGAATTAGATTAAAAAAAATTAAGCTACAGCATTTAATTCCATATAAATCAAACTACATCTCAGTTCAGACTGTATAACACCTCCTGATCAGAGATTCGCACTACAAACAGAATATAAATCGCTAACCTTTTTGATTGGCTCTTCCCAAATTAAGACGTATTCTGTCAATGAATCCTGATGTCCGCCAGTTTCACTGTAGGCCAGCCAACAGTAATCTGTTTGCAACAGGCTAATGAATTTATGATACCATGATGTGAACTGCTTCTAATGCTGGCACAGGCCCAGAAGCATGCAGATTTGATTTTTGAATAGGTTAGACATAAAAATGCCAAATGTGCGCCTAGAAACTGGTTTCATTAACCTACAATATGCTAAACATGACACTCATTGAATTCATTGCTTCATCTTTCTAAATGAGGTGAAGCTGGTCATATTATAAAATAATTCTAGTGTGTTGGAATGCCTTCTCTTACACTAAAGTTTAAAGTTGCCCTCTTAACAGAAAGAGCTTCTGTGCCTTGGGTTTCATTAAGAGATAGCATTTAATTTTATTTCCTTACAGGTACATAAAAGTAGTGCAAGGACAACCAACCTCTGAAAATGTTCAGATAGGAAAACCAGTGGATTTAGCAGTAATGAAACGACCAACCAAAGCATACTTGGCTATAGAAAATCCTGTAATTTCTATCATCACAGGTTCCTCTGACAACAGACCTTTGTTTCCACAGATTTTCTGAATGGCGAATCCACACAAATTAAATACAAAATTACATGATTATGTCAAAAGCCTTACGAAGACCTTGCTATTTACCCGCTTAGATCGTTACTAATGTACATGTCAAGTGGGATAGGGTGACATCTAGCAATAAGTCCATAAAAATTTATTACATCTTTGTAAAATTAATTTTATAGGTAGTTCAGCATTATATCACTCAGACGAAAGCAATGAGCAGTTCCATAGAACAAAAAAAGTACAAGTACAACTGCATCCAAAAGAACACAGCATTCTGAAGACTCAGCACATCCACTAAATTATATTTACATGTTGATAAAAAAGTAAAAATATTTCACAATTCATATAAAAATTTGCTTTCTTCTCCATGATATACATTCAGTGCCAGTGCAGACTTCAAAGGTCCATACCGCTGTTTCTATACGCTATCTTCAGGGTGTAGGTCAGTCTTCAGCAGCTCCAGTTCCTTTTTTTCTAGAATTTCTTTGTCAAATATTTCTCTTTCCCTGAAAAAAGACAAAACAAAAAAAATCCCAAACATTGCACTGAACTCCTGCATTTAAAAAAAACACTTTCTTCTTAAAAACAAAAACTAATAAAACCCCCAAAACACACTATTGTGAGTGGGAATATTTCCAACATTTAATCATTTTAGCAGTTAGATAATGAAAGAAGTTAGCTTTACAATTATAAGCAGGCAGGCAAAGTATATTTTTAAAATGTAAGCATTTTAGAATATCTGTTAGTTATGTTTAAATACCCGCAATCTTGGGTCTTCATCTTGTCTAGAAGTTTGCATTTTCACCATAACAAAAACATCTAAACTAGTTTTTAATCAAAAACTGATTACTGTAGAACCTCAGAATTACAAACACCTTGGGAATGGAGAGATTGTCTGTAACTCTGAAAAGTTCATAGCTCTGAACAAAATGTTATGGTTGCTTTTGAAATGTTTACAAATGAACATTGACTTAACTTTACTGCACAGAAGAACAATGCTGCTTTTAACCATCTTCATTTAAATGAAACAAGCACAGTTTCCTTGTCAATTTTTCTTTTTTAAATTTTCCCTTTATTTTTCCAGTAGTTTACATTTAGCAGTACTGTACTGTATCTGCTTTCCATTCCCACCCCCGTCTCTGCTGCTGCCTGATTGCAGACTTCTGGTTCCAAACAAGGTGTGTGGCTGACCAGTCAGCTCATAATTCTGAGCTCCTACTGTACATGCATTAAGTGAAACTAAACAGGAGTCTCCATTTCCTCTTCATCTTCAAATTATCCCTTTGTATATGTCACAATTGTGCTACACACACAATGATTAGTATTATGCAGTAATCTTCTATGCACCAATTTAACTGGCTTTAGTTACTGTTGCCCAATACATATTTTACAATGGCTGCCATATCAGCCCCAAGGTAACCCTCAGATTAGGATTTTTTTAGTTTGATTTCTTCCTTTCTGTGTGACCCATTACAAGAGTAATACACTTGCCAGCATTTAGACCTCACAGCATGTATGTTTCAAATTCCTATGTTCTTTTAAAAGCTTAGGCCAGATTCTCTCCGACAACAATATACACTCAGTACATGAGGAGTAAGCATGCACCATAGAGCACGTTATGGCTACCTACTACTTATGCTGTCAAAAACTCAACTGAAATTAGAGCAGCCTATGGGCTGTTTTAACTTCAAACAGAAGGATATGGTCCCTAAAGGCCCACATACCAGCAGAGAATTGGCTTGGGGAGGGTCCGTTCTATCCACTCCCCCATGCCACCCCAAACTCACTTCCTCCCCCAGTATGGCCCCTTATGCCAGGGAGGAGGCTGGCAAAAGCACACTGCACCAGCATTATGTGAGTTAAGAATTCCCCTTCACCAACAGAATTCACAACTGCGCAGCTGCAGCCACATTACAACCTCTGAGCGCTACTCATTCAGCACAAAGGGGACTGAACTGGAGCAGAGACTCTAGCCCCCCCCCCCCCTTTTTGTTTTTTAAAGTAAGATGAAAAGCCAAGTGCTAAGTTTTTTTAAGGAGTTAAAATTTCTGACAAGTTTCCATGTTGGAATAGTCAAATCTTGCTTTAAATATGAATATAGAGTAATATTTTTGCAAAAGCTGAGGGAAGGCTGGAAAGGCCCACTTTTGAGAAGATTTTACTGATTGGGAAAACAAGGTAAAACCCAATGAGTCTTATTTCCTTATGAACTGGAAGCTGGGGCTATATGCTGATATTTTATGCAAAGATGGGTGAGAATCAGGTTAATTTCTAGGCAAAAAGTCTGACAAGTAAAATTCTGGAGATTACAATAACTACCATACCTTTTGCTGACACATGGTCCCTTTATGTACTTTTCCTCTGCTTTCTTGTAATCTATATCATCCACAGCAGAAATTGCATAAATGATGGCCTGTAAGAACAGAGTTTATTGATACTAGTGAAAAATTAAAGTTTAAATTGTATGCACAATAATCTGAAAACAGCAATTGAAATTGTCTCAGCAGATGAACAAAATTCTGGAACAAGGTTTTACTCTATTTAGTAAAGTTCGCTCATTGTGCTTTTAGAAAAAAGTGTGCATTTAAATATATGAATGTCAGGAAATAAACTTTTCCTGTAACCCACTTGGAAGGATCTTTTGCAACCATAAAGAGCTAGAAGTTTAAATTTTCTTTTAAAAGAAATTTTAGTTTCTATAGAAGTTGGAAAAGTTCCTTACAAGGATTTTCAGTTCTTTCTATAAGCTACATGAGAAGTATTTATAGAGTTTAGGAAAAGTTGTTTGTGTAATTTTCTAAAAATGCACAGATTGGAATAACAAAAGCATTTCAGAAAGGCAAATTATAATTAGCATACTGTGAGAAGCAGCCATCTTCCCTAAAGGTAACATTGCGACACCAGAAATACATGAGCCCAGAGAGATATTGTATAGTGCTCTTATTCTACAATGAGGCAATTTTTGACAACCTATTGTTTGATATTTAAACTGGTGCTTACATAAAAAGTTTCAGAATAAATCAAGCTGGACAACAGTTTATAAATGGAGATAGAGCTGCTGTTATGCTGGTGCACACATTCACTTTTCAACATGATAGCAACACCAGCAGGAGGCCCATAATGCTAATTTAGCACTTTATTTTCAAAGACTATTTAAAAACATATACATGTAAGTTTTTAGATTGCTGTGCTGAACCAAACGGACACACCTTTGACCTCCCAAGGCTGATCCACATAAAAAGGGTCCACCTTTTAATCTTAGTTGCCTAAATCCAGAGTCAGGCACTTAAGGTGAAAAATCCAAGATTAAAAACTGGGCCCATTAATTTTAACCTGTCTAGCTCAAATGTCACTCAATGACTGGAGAACATTCAGCAAGTCTCTGAACCAAGGTCAAACAACAGTAAAGATGTTCACTTACTTCAGGCAAAAGGACATCCAAAATAAATTTTATTCTATCACCATTTTTTACATCCAGTTTCCTGGTATCTATTTCATGACAGACTTCTTGCAAATAATTCACCACAAGGTCCAACTGCTCTTCATCCTCAAGGTAGGTCTCACAGGTCATATATTGACTTGAATTCAGAAATTCTCTCAGCCACCTGGACTGCTTTTTGCTTTTCAAAATAGCCAAAAGATGTGCCTCTGCCCCCTTTGTCTTCACTATGAAGTCGACTATCTTTGAGTTGGCTTTGTCTCTGGCAGCCCTCATTCTATCAGGAAGAACTTTCTTGGAGGGTTTGATAGGTGTAGTTTCGGACAAAGATTCTTCAAAGTCTTCCTCTGCTATGACTGGGAAGGTCATTTGTATTTTACCTTGATTAACTTCTTTTCTAACTGGATAGCCTGAAAGGAAAGCCAGCCTTAAAGTAACTGCATACAAATACATTGCAGACAGATAAGAAAAATAAAATGTTTTTGATTCAGGAAGAGAAACCTTTAACTATGCCAAAAAAGAAACTAAAGAATTGAAATTCAGATAGAAGTGGTTTCGAAATGTATTTGTGCTCAGAATATAGGAGTTCCCATACTGAAGTGAGCCACTTGTTGATCTAACATGGCATCAGGTCTTCATCCACAGCCAATGTCTGAATGACAAAGAATGAAGGCACCCCATAATGCACGCTGCTATTTGTGCAATTCTGGATGACAGTAAGATTGGGCCAAGAGAAGTAAAAAATAAAACAGGAAAGATTCCTGCCTAGCGCTTATCCGTATCATCTTATTCCTTGAAGGGTGACAACAGATGTCTTCTCTAACTATGATCTATCCTGTGTATTAAATTCATTATCATTTGCTGGTGTATAGTGCTGAACACACTCAGCAAGATACAGACAAGGAGTCTTTACCTCAAAATGCTTTCTGTCCAAAAGACAGACAGCTGATAAGAGGCACTGTGAGAACCCTGACGGAGTTAACTTAGATTTTATCTTCATCCTAGTCACTACAATAATAGATTTGACCAACTCAGCAAATACCTCATAATATGGCATGTTTAGGATGGAGTCTGTTCAAGTGAGGACAGGATTACCAGGGTATAGAGGTGAAAGAAAAATGCAGCGTGGGTTGTTAGCTATATGTAAATTTATGGAGTCTATTAAAAACAGGCTAAATTATGCCAGTCATTACATCTGCTCTAAAGTGAGCCATGTCCAGGAAAATAAGCAAGTGCACAGAAGACGTGGCATTTTGCAGGAAAGAAGCACAGTAATCAGGACAGAGAGCAGCAGCAGCAGCTGAGGAGGAAAGAAGAATGATTGGTGCCATGCCAGCAGCAGAAATCAAGAGAGTGGCCGGAAATGAGAAGAGAACTTATCACCCAGAACTGTAGCCAGGCCTAGGAACAGAAACCTCTCCTAAAAGAGGCCAACAGTTGTCTTTGGCATGAGTCAGGCGCCACCTCCACCTTAATCTGTATGTCAGATAAAACGACCCTTGCACCTCCCATTGTCATCTACAGGCTTAATGCATCCCTCTTTTCCAGATCATGCTATAGTCAGCATACGAGACTGTCTGCAGGAAAGGTCAGCTCTGACAAGTTTCAAAAAACAGGTTGTTTTGTGGTCAGAATGATTTTTTGTTTCGAAATTTAAGTTAATTTATAGGAAAAAATAAAGGTCAAAATCTAAATGTTTTGGTTGCTCTTCTGATTTCATCCTCCCTCCCGATTTTCAGTTTGCCAAAACATTTAAAATTTACTTTTTGTCCCAATTCAAGATGGAAAAGTTTTCAAAATCTCAACAATTCTCATGGGCCAAGAAAACTGTTTCCTGCCCAAACTGACATCAAATGTCTCCCCTCTCCCCGAATGCTTCTCTTGATCCCTCCTTCCTAACATTCCAACTCAATGCTTTGAAGTCTTGATGCTTTCTCTATATCCCTAATAGCTGGAGTGATGGGCCTTGCTTAAGCCTGATCCTCATTTCCTTATTCTGGCAGCTCACCCATTTTTTACACCCATTCTCCCTCCCCAGCTCACTGTGAAGAAGCAAGTACTACCTAAAAACACATGGTGCTGGTACCTCACCAACCATTCGCACTGTGTCAAATAAGGGAAAGCTCCCCAGGTCTCAGCAGGTGTCTTGAGGAGAAAAAAAAAAGAAAGGTAGTATGGATTTCACCCTGCCCCATCTCATTTTCTCTGGGGGCTGCACTGATGGGAGGAGATGAAGGCAACTAGGTATTTCTGAGCTGACAATATGAAACAACTGTTATTCATTTGCACGAGCACGGAAAAACATGTGCTATAAAAACTAAGATATTTTAATTGCCAAAATTAAAAGGCAAGTTAACAGCAAAATTTTTAGGAATCCCTGAAGTATGTTGTCAGAAAAATTTAGTTATGGAGTTGGAAATCCTAACTACAAGAATTTGGTAGACTAGCATGTAGGTAGCTATCTACACTGGCTGATGGGGACATGAGGAAAAAAACCAGCCTCACCATGGAAATACTTACTGATGTCATCAGCACAGTATTCCAAGAAGGATCCTGTAAAAGAACGACAACCTGAAAAAAAATAAAGGAACCTTTATCAAACCAATTATAATCTCTGAAAACAAAAGTTTGAGGTTTTCTATGCAAAGACTGCACCTAAAGAAACTTTACAGCTTTCAGGCAATATCCTAAATTTAAGATGCCGTAATTAAGACATGATTCAATCAAATACTTAAGTGCAACAGGATACAGTGTGCAAATTTTAAAACAGCAAAGCCACTTAAAGGTGTCCTGCCCAAAGTGCCAATATTCATCAGGTGAACATTTCCAAGCTATGAAGGGCATTCAGCACATTAGCTAAACACCACATTGCTCATAATACAGCACCTTTCAACTGGGCATTTCAAAGCCTAAATATGGACCTGTTTGAAGGTGTGGCCCAACAGTCTAATGCCAGAACCGAGAGCCTGGAACACCTGAGTTCCAATCCCAGTTTGTAGGGCTACTCTTTTGGCCATGAGCTGTCACTTGCCTCCGCTTCTTCCTCATCCATAAGATGGGGAAACATACTTTTTAAAGAGACATTGTGAAGATTAGTCAGTCTCTAATGGACTGTGTAAATATTGATTATTTTCTCAGTTCCCATGGCATCCAGCCCACAGCAGGTGGCCCCTGTGAAGCCCACAATGCACGGTGCTATAAAATTAGAGACGCCCCAGGCCCTAGCACAGCTAACTCATAACTGCGGTGAGGGGAGCAGAACAGGAATATGTTGTTTGTCTTTGAACACTTTATATAATATATAAACTAGAAAGTCAGGTGTATACGTTTCTTCTGAGGATTCAAAGCACATTGAAAATATTTATTAATGAAGACTCAGCATCCAGTGAGGTAGAATTATCACATAGGTGGGCAAACCGAGGCACAAGGAGGAAGAGTTAACTTCAGCCTGCAATAAATCCCAGGTCTCAAGTCTTCTACTTTACCACAATGTCCTGTAAGTATAGATCCGAGGTAGCTGAGGCCTTTAAAGACAGTCAATATTGCAATAGATATATACTAGAATGGACATGGTTGACAGCCTTGACCCATTTGCTTACCTACTCTAATTCTGTAGTCAGCAATCAGTTCAATGCACCACTCAATTTCCCGGCTGTAGTCCTCTTTGGCTTTGTCCTACAATAAAAAAAGTAAACAGGCTGGATTTAAACTGAATAATTCCTCCTCTCTGAACCAATCAAAAAATAATGCAAAGATGTTTTGTCAGTGTTTTTCTGCAACAGAGTAATGTGTCCATTTACCATCATAAAATGGATACATCTTGCTTATGAAATTGCTTGTTTCTATTTCCAAGGGGAGAAATGGTTCCCAAGTTTTGGGACTGCTTTATAGAGGAATTTGAAGATTTCTTAAGGCTTGCAGAAGTGCAAGCTAACATGGGCTGAGCTTCGCTCTCTCCCATCCTGCATTTAGCACAGAAATAATTAGATTTTTAAATGAGTATGGCTCTACAGATTACTCAGATTTGAACACCTGCCCCATTTAGGGTTAGGGTTACTGTTGGAAGCTGATGAACATTCAGGGCAAGTCTTCTGGAAGTCCAGTCACACTGGGAAGTTGATTGTAGAATGTATTCTGTTTGATAACCCAAACAGAACGGTTGTAGGAGCCTGAGCACTCTTCCCCCTCACAAAGAACAGGTTTTACTTTATACACGCCAAACCAGCCAACTACATTAACCGACTGACAGAAAACAGCATCCGCATCTCCCTGCTTCACAGAATGTTCCCAACACCCACGATTCGGACAATTTGTTGGTCTTCAGCCTTGTAAACAACATACACTCCTTCCCCACTTGCTCTTAGCTGCAGAGCTCACAGGTGAACTGGAATATCTATTCTAGGTCGAAGGGCAGTTAAAGCTCATCTTACTCAGCATCAGTGGGGAGAGAACATGGCTTGCAGTTCCAAGGCAGAGGGATTAATTTTGTCTACTACATAGTGTAATAGCCATTTGATCCATAAGGCTGTGAGTTTTATTAGTAAATATAATCCAAGAACAATTTTATCCCTTTAAAATGGTTAATACACATTTTAGAAGTCTGTAAGCTTTCAATGTAGATTAAAAAAAAAAAAGAGTACATATTATGAACCCATTTCAAGGATACAGAAAACCCTACTGAAATCAATGCACTTTGTAGACTAGTACACAATCTACAAAAATACACATGCTAGAAGGTGCTAAGAAAAACATTCCTAGTGAATATAATGGAGGTTATCTTATATGTTAGACATTTATCAGAGAACTCAGTCCACACTGAATAAACAGTACAAAATATTAAGTACTTTTAAAATACTAAAAACCTGAAGACAATCCAAGTACAAATTTTTTGAGAACGCAATTTGGAGAGTCTTTTGGATTATTTGCCTACACATTCCTTCTTGGCTGGGCAATGCTTTTGGCACTTGTCTTTTCAAGGTTTGATTTGAATTTTGAAAGCCTAAAACTAATTTCAATGAAAGTGCAAATGCTCAGGAACAGAAGCAAATGCACCGTGCTGCTGTAATAAGCTGGAACTTCAGCTGTCTCACAAGCCTGCTCTAGTTGGGTAAAAAAATCATGTAACTACTAACTGGAGCATCTATGACTTACCAAACTACCACCCATTTAGACAGATTCAAGCAAAAATTCCTTTAGGCCTGGTCTATGCCAGGAAACTAAAGAACGCTTTCTGCAATGCGTGCTGAATGTGGTTTTGTCCTAAGACAACAATTAAAGGAAGCCAGATGCTGACAGCCATTAGCTATGGCTACCTTGCAAGTACAAGCATTTAAGAGAACTTTGAGCTTGGAAGCAGAGTCAAACGAAAACCTGTTCCAGAGACAGTTCGAGGTACCGACCCTCCAATGCAGCCTCATGCCCTCCATTTTGAAACATGTATCATGCCTTGAATATCTACATTTAATTACTTTGTTCAAGATTGCATTCCAGCTAAAAAAAGTTATACGAACAATAGATTTGAAAAAAGGCAAGATATATTTGCATAAAACATTACTGAATAAAGAACCAATTAAGGCCAATAAGTAGGGATTCAGTCATAGTAATGATGTCATATACTGAAGAAAAATGTGAAGTCTGCTTCTTATTACTGTACTTACTATTAGATTCTGCTTTTCTTTACAATCAAAGTGCTTTAGATTTTTGAGACCTATAGAGAAACTTCATGGGGGAAAAAAGAGGAACATAGTTAGTGCATATAGACAAGCTTAGATTCTCACCCCACAGCCCCCTAGATTCTACATCTTTCTACAGGTTAGGTTTCATAACTAGTTTAAGAATAGAATTTGTACCAGTTTTAATTCTTATGAGCTACCAGTTCACACTCAAGGAATTGTCTGACGCTAAATTGGGTTAGAAACAAGACAACAGAACAACTGATTGAGGAGTGACGTTGACGAGCTTTGCAGGAAGCTATGTCCAGTGGTCCTCAGCTACAGAGATAAAGATGGCCACATGAAGACTAACGTGCAAGTTTAAAGTTGTTTTGCAGACTTAAGCCAACTCACAAGGACAAGCACATCCACTTTTACTCAACGTATGCGGTTTTGTAAAGTTAAGAATCCTTCTGTATGATCTGCAACACACTGAACAAAAGTTTTATAAAACCCATGCACATTTTAAGGGGTGGGATGAGGATAGCGTGACCAGACAGCAACTGTGAAAAACTGGGACAGGAGGTGGGGGAGTAATAGGAGCCTATATAAGAAAAAGACCCAAAAATTGGGACTGTCCCTATAAAAATCGGGACGTCTGGTCATCCTAGATGAGGAAGACCTCTTGAGGTTGTTGGCAGTTGTAACAGGATTCCACAGTGGACATGCCATTAATAGCTAAGAGCTACTTTATGCCAACTCAAAACCAGAATGATTGGTTGAGCTGGGCTTCGTACTAGCAAAAGGAATTAGGTTCAGAATGCCTCTATTACCCTGGTTGTTAAGGCACTTAGCACAATTCTAACAAATGGTAAGTGAAGTTAGGAAACTAATCAGAATCAACAAAATATACCCCTTTGCCTTCTTGCCATTCATACCCGCTTCTATTAGCAGCACACTTGCTTTTTTATATTTCCGTGTCACTCTTTTTATCTGTTGAAAATATAAAGACAAAATTAACATTCTAGATAATGTGATTGCTTTATAAGCAATCAAGTTTTTCCACTTGCATTTTTATATATTGCTCCATGTACCATTACAGAAAATAGATTAAACTTGACTCTCAATGTCTAACAGGCAAACAAATAAAGCTAATAAAATTGGTACATTAAGAATAGCATGTGCGCACATGGCTTTGTTAGTTGTTTGATTATGCAATTTGTTTTACTTTATTTGAATTTATTCCCTTATTGTCACACACTGGAAAAAAAAGCAAAGTAGCATGATCAAAACAAATTTACAAATTAAAGACAACAATAACTGATAATTTAGAGTTAATTCATCTTTGGATGCTACCGGTTAACACTGTATTAAGATGTACATTAATCATTCTTTCCTATTCAGAACTGAGTAATGCGTACTAACAGCCACAAGAGGGAACACATTGCTAGCTGTTCTGACAGGTAGCAACATAATACAATGCAATGAATAAGGAGGAACTCATGAGATTTTCCTGCTTAACAGAATGGGTTTCAATGGAGAATTTATTATATATTACAAAGCTCTCCGAGTGATTATCACCTTCTACACTGGAATCTGTAGCAAGTGCTCTATCTTTAGACCCCAGACTTGCATAGGGTGACCAGATGTCCTAATTTTATAGGGAAAGTTGGGATTTTGGAGGCTCTCCTATATAGGCATCTATTACTCCCCACCTCCTGTCCCGATTTTTCACACTCTCTATCTGGTCAGCCTAGACTTGCAGCTACACACTTCAACAAACATGTCATCCTTAACATCTGTCTCTTAAAAGGTGACTATGATGAGTTCTCAGTGGTGTCTGAAAAGGAAAAATATTGGGCTTGTGCCCTTTTTTCTACTTTATAGGGTTTAAAGATTACATCAAGAGATTTCACAAACATTTTTTACCCCCGCTCATTTTTTACATCCAAAATACAGGTTCTCTTTACCCCAAAATATTACAGTGATTAGAGAATGAGGGAAACATCACAAAAATCAAGACAGATGAGCAATTTAGCAAGGCACTGATTTTTAATCAGGGGGATAAAGCTTTGGGGAGTGGGTTGTTTTTCATTAAAAACTATTTAATTCAAATGCCTAAACAGCACTTTGAATCTATGAGATTCTTCATTCAAAAGTCTTGTTTTTCAGTGGAAGTAAGCACTAGTAAGACATGAGACACTACCTTTCTCCACACAGCCCCAAAAAGATATTCTTCCAGCTAAACTAGAGAAATCTACCCATTGAAGTTCCTGATAGTTTAAAAGGTAAAAGTCAAAAGTAAAAACCTTTAAAATGCCTTTTGGGTGATTTCTGTGCATAAAAATCCTTCACCGTTAATCTCACAAGCTCAGATCTGCACTGCACATCTTGCCATAGGAAAGCAAAAAATCTATCCTGCTTTCAGGTAGCCGTTGTTTTAAAATGTTGTTCAAAGATTTTGAACCAATGTAAGTAACACCACAGGGAAGAGCACTGAGTGTTCTCAACTTATCCTGAAGTCAGTGAGGCCTGAAGATACTTAATACAGCCATACAGGATTTCAGAATCAGACCCTCGGATCCCATTTTCAAAAAAATAGGTAGGTGCTGTTCTTACCACTGCCGGCCAATATGGATATCTTGGCAATTTGCACCAGACCAACATCCCTGGTTCAATTGAACATGGTTCTACAGCACAAAAATAAAAGTTAATTGGACTACATAATTAAACAAGTGTAATATTTACACAGCATCATTGATGTTCATAGACTTCAATGTCAGAAGGGACCACCATGATCATCCAGTCCAACCTCCTGAACGCAGGCCACAAAATCCTACTCATCCACCCCCTAACAAATCCCCAACCTATGTTTGAGTTATTGAAGTCTTCAAATCGTGGTTTGAAGACCTCAAGCTGCAGAGAATCCTCCAGCAAGTGACCCATCCCCCATGCTGCAGAGGAAGGAGAGAAACCTCCAGGGCCTCTGCCAATCTGCCCTGGAGGAAAATTCCTTCCCAACCTCAAATATGGCAATCAGTTAAACCCTGAGCATGTGGGCAAGACTCACCTGCCAGCACCCAGGAAAGAATTCTCTGCAGTAACTCAGATCCCATCCCATCTAACATCCCATCACAGACCACTGGGCATACTTACCTGCTGATAATCAAAGATCAATTGCCAAAATTAGGCTATCCCATCATACCATCCCATCAAACAAGACAGACAAGGTCCCTGAACTACCACCTCACGTTACGCTAACAGGATCCCTTTGTGCTAGGCATTGCACACAATACACAAGATGACTGTCCCTGCCTCAGAGATTTTATAATCTCAGTATCTCCATTAGTCTCCTAGGAACATAGGAATTGCAAAACTGGATCAAACTCATGGTCCATCTAGTCCAGTGTCCTTGCCAACAGTGGCCAGTGCCAGATGCTTCAGAGGAACATGCAAGCAACTCTGCAGCTGGCAAATGTGAAATAATCTGCCCTCTGGTGACAACCTCAACCCAATCCCTAATAGCTAGAGATTAGTGGCAGGCCTTAAGACACTATCAGCATTAACTATAACAATCCTGGACAGTCTTGTTACCCAGATAAATGCAAACCCTCTTGGGATCTTGGTAATTTTTTTTGGCCTCATCAACATTCTGTGGCAACAAGTTCCACAGTCTAATTGTGTGTATTCTGTAGGGAAAAAGTCCTTTTATTGGATATGAATTTGTTATATTTCAGTTTCATTAGTTGTTCCTGTGTTAGGAGACAAGGAGAACAGATGCTCCTAAGCTAGTCTCTACATTAGTCATTATCCTGTATGTTATCACCATGTCCTTTTGTCATTATCCCTTTTTTAAAGGTAAACCAGCCCAATCTTTTCCACCTCTATTTGTAGAAGAGTTTTTTCCCATGGCCTAATCATTCTTATTACCCTTCTTTTTAACCCTTAATAAAGATATTGCAGAATTAGTAAGATAGGGTAACAAGTACCATACATAGTATTCAAGAGGGGAGTGCACCACTGATTTATATAATGACAAAACTTTTTGGAATGTCCTCCAACATGGATCAGACAGAAAAAGATTTGGTGAAGGTGAATGAGGGAGCCAAAGAGACAAGGCTAGAAGTTTTTGTTAACTATGCCTAGAGGGAAGCAAGAGTGGTGTGATAGGGTGCAAAGCGGATACTTCTAGTTCCATGTTGGGACTGGATAGCCAGGGCTGGCCTTACCATGAGGCAAACTGAGGCGACTGGGGGGGTGGGCAGTAGGACCCAGAGTATAGAAAATGGTGTATGCTGCTGGTGCATATGTATTCTCTCCACTCTAGATGCACAGAGATGGTGAGCAGTGCTGTGCTGGAGGAAGGAGGGCACAAGAGACATAACAGGCAGGCAGGAGAAAAGGTGAGAGGGAACAACAGAAAGCAGCAGGAGCTGCAGGGAGAGAGAGGAGGAGCCTCTTATATACACCTCTCTAGCAGCCCTAGGAGCCTGGACTGATTAACACCAGCTTCTTAGGGAGCTTCCTGTTTTCTGCTGCTTCCCTGAACCCACTTGAGGAGAACAGGCAGTCAACTGAAGTAGTAGGAACCAGTTAGACCCTTAAGACACATATATCTTCCCTCACTCAGGCCCTGCTACCAGCCTGCTTATTTGTTCTTTTCAACTGAGTGATCAGAGTATGGTGGAGACGCAAGAAACAGCTGCTGTTGAGTTTAGTTCCTTGGGTCTAGATGATCCAGGACTGTGGACCCACTTGAGCAGTAGCTTGAGGAACTTCCTTGCCAGTAAGTGAAAAACTTCATGTTCCCCAAAGACAATGAAAATAAAAGTTTCCATCCAACACATTACTGGCATGAAATCCCCAATGGTGATAAAGTGGAGAGGCCATGGCTTAAGCAGTTAAAAACCCAGAATGCTGCATACTGTTTTTGTTGCAAACTCTTCCAGTCTAATGTTCCAGCCACATTGGGTTCTACAGGAACAAAGGAGCTGAAAAATCTGGCTAGAAATCTGGCATGCCACGAGAAGGCAGCAAATCACCAGAGAGCATTCCACAAGTGGAAAGAGCTTGAGATGAGACTAAGGTTAAAGGCCACCATAGATGATTAGCATCAAGAGAAGATTGCATCAGAGTCTCTTTACTGGCAAAATGTTCTGAAAAGGCTCATTGCCATTGTGAGAATGCCTGTTACCCAAAAACCTAGCACTGCGTGACACTTCTGTTCAGCTGTATGTGCCAAATAATGGAAACTTCCTTAAAATTGTGGAGCTGATGGCTGAGTTTTATGCTGTACTCCAGGGAGCATCTAAGAAGAGTCACCACAATTCAAAATGAGATCATACAGTTACTGGAAACAAAAGTCAAACAGAAGATTGTGGCAGTTCTGAAGGTCAGCAAGATATTACTCTGGACAGCACACCTGACATCAGCCATACTGAAAAAATGACTTTAATGGTGCATTTTGTAACAACAGAACCTAGTGAAAATGTCCCTGCAATGGTGACTGTCAGAAAGCATTTTCTAGAATGTATTGACATTGATGATACTACAAGAGCTAGTGTGACAAATGTGCTTCTTAAAAAGCTGGAAGATATGGGAATTGCAACAGCTGACAAGGGAGGTAAGGGTTACGATAATGATGCCAACATTAGAGGAAAGAACAGAGGAGTGCAGACATGGATCGGAGAGTTAAACCCTTGAGCTTTTTTTGTCCCATGCATTGAGCTTGGTGGTCAGTGATGCAACATCAGCTTCTAGTGAGGCTGCTGAATTTTTTAAATGTAATTCAAAAGCATCTGTGTATTTTTCTCTGCATCAACTCACTGATGGCAAATTTTGAAGCAACATTTGGGAACATCCTCTCTGACACCGAAACCACTGAGTGCCACATGATGGGAAAGTTGAGTGGAGGCAGTATATTTGGGATATTGTAGGATATTCCAAAACTCTTCACTATATCTGAAGAAGACCTACACCAGCAATGCAGGGCACTAGAGACAGTATTGACCCATGATGACATGCGTGATATTGATGCAAGTGATTTAGGTGATGAACTGAAAGCCCATTCAAGATACATTTCAGCAGGAACAACTCCAAAGGCTGTTTTGGAATATATGTGCACAAATAAGATGACCACCGTCTTTCAAAATGCTTTTGTTGCTCTGCGCGTTCTTCTAACATATCCTGTAACAGTTGCCAGTGGAAAATGCAGCTTCTCCAATCTGAAGTTAATCAAAAACACATCTATGCTTCACAATGACACAAGAGAGGCTGGTCAGCCTTGCAACCATTTCAACAGAGCATGAGCTGGCCCAGACTGTGGACCTTCAGGAAGCAGTTCAAATCTTTGCAACCAAGAAGGCATGGAAAGCACCACTTTGATTATTCACACAGATAAAAATGCCATTGTTTACTATGCAGACAAGAAAAGTTACATTTGCTGTTCAGGCGTTTGAAAGTTAAGTTTACTTAATTTTTGAATAAGGCATTTTAAGTTAGCAAAGAATCCTGTGGCACCTTATAGACTAACAGAGGTTTTGGAGCATGAGCTTTCGTAGGAGAATACCTACTTCATCAGATGCATCACATCCATGCGTCACATGCATCTGACGAAGTAGGTATTCACCTACGAAAGCTCATGCTCCAAAACCTCTGTTAGTCTATAAGGTGCCACAGGATTCTTTGCTTTTACAGATCCAGACTAACACGGCGACCCCTCTGATACTTGGCATTTTAAGTTGTTAGTTCTCCTTTATTGAGGTAGGCAGCAGAGCAGTACCATGAGAGGAGAAGAACAGGAAGAAGGCAGAACTGAGACCTTTCAAATTTTTGGCCCAAGCGAGAGGGTATGGGGGTGTCATTTGAGCTCCCTGCCTCAGGTGCCTAAATGTTGTGGGCCAGCCCTGTGGATAGCATACACATCCCCTGACATTCACCCACACCTGGAGTGAGAAAAACAGAAGCCATCACATCATAGCAGCTCTTTCCAAAGACTACTCGAGCACTGGTAAAAGGAACTGACTGTCAGAGGCCTGAAGGAAGCCCACATTTCTGGGAGCAGAGAGGTAAGACAGCATGACCTGAGTATACTCCTTTAAGAGGAGTTTGCCTGCAGCTTCTAAAGCTGTGCATGAACATGCTACCACACTCAAATGAACAAAACAACATTCACAGTTTCTAACAAGAACAAGTCTAATGAATAAAAACATTTATGTTTGTTACCAAGCTATTAGTAAACAAAGTCTAAATCATATTTAAGTCTTCAACGACTCTAAGGCTCAAAGAAATAGTTACATTATCTTCTTACCTTGACGTAAGAGAATACTAGGAAGTTCTTCATCTTCCTCTTCTTCCTCCTCATCTACCAAAGTTGTATTGGGAGAGATACCTTCTGGAGAGCTAAACTTCAAAGACAGATCAGAGGAGTCCAATCCTGGCAGTGAAGTGAGAAGAACTGTTTTATCATATATTTTTTTTTCTGGTCATGCGAGGTATCTTAATTTGAAAAATATCCCAATGGTATTTTGAATTGCTGAGTTCATTAAATCTATTAGGCTATGACAGTTTGCCATTATGCATTCTAACCTAGGCACACTGACAACTCCATTTGATCTTAATGGAGTTACTTCAAACTTACCCTGGTGTAAAATCAGAATCTGGCCAGTGAATATAGAGTTATGTGCTTAAGAAATTAGGAAGGGGAGAGGAGCAGACTTCTGTAAATAAGTGTCTGGAAACAATAACGATCTTTAAAAAAGGGGGGGGGGCAGGAAGAGAGACTTCCGCTAGGATAGAATCCTTATGACTCAGAGCAGGAAGAAAGTCAAAAGGTTGTATGGACTACCTGAATAGAAGGAAACAATACAATACACTTTAGACAGACAAGCAAGTAGCAGTATTGAGTACTGGAGAAATAATTATTCAGATATGAAATGATGCACACACTAGCTCACAGGTATTTAGCCATATTTTAAAGGATGGCTTGCTGGAGAGCCTGGGCCAAGCCAACCCTGATTACATAAGCCCTACCTGAGGGGAATAAGGCAATTCCATATGAAGGGCAGAAGGTGGCTGCAGTCAGGGGGAAGCTCAGAAGATTGCAGAGGAGCTCCTGCAGCAAAGACCCTGAGACCAAGAGAATTGTTCCAGCTAGGAAGAACTGGGAGTAGCCTGCAAAGGCAGAGGGGACTCAGACCAGACCAGGGGAATTTTGGCTGTAACCAGATAAAGGCTGGAAAGACAACTTTTGCATTTAGTTTTGAACTTAAGTTAATGAATTAAAGCCCACAGAAGGCAGTGGCGACCAGACTGGAAAAACCTTGTGCAGAGTTTATCTGGGGATCCAAGAAGGGAAACTGAGGTGAGGGATTACATGTTCAGCTGCCCTGAGGCCATCAGGGGATGCCATGAGGTCGCTACTTGTCTGCATCATATGATTCCACTAAGCCACACAACAGGATCTACATAGATTAATCCATAAATGAGCAGTTCAGTGTTGACCCCCACACTGGAGAGAAATAAGAATATTTGTAGATACGGTACTAGCCTGCTTCTTTGCACAGTAAGAAAATAAAGAAAGCAGCAATCTATGGCTTGGCTTTGACTAAGACTAAGTCTATGAAAATATGTAGTGGAAAGGAAGCATCTAAACACTTGTTACTAATTTAATTGACTTTGTAATTAGAAATAGAACAGATTAGCAAGAACAATTAACGCTCTTTAGAACAGTGAATTTTGGAAAAAAGGAAATCAAACAAGATACAAAAGAGTGGTAAGAGAGGCAAGGTGTGAAACTGACTGCTCAAACTACAAGTATTGCCAAAGATCATCTGCCTCCTTATAACAATACGCTTTCATTGGATGTAGAAACTGTAGATATTCAAGTAGCAAAACATCAAGCTGAGGTCAAATGATGAAGGAGACTGAAGTCAAGAATTAACACTGGAGAATTACAGAAGGAATTGACAAGGCAATAAAATACAAGCTTGTGCGATTTTCATGTGAACTGTGCAGCGAAGGAACCAGAACCTCTAAAAAGTGTGTTAAGAAACTTTTCAGTTACTAGCAGAATGCTGAAGAGCAGTAAAAATCCTACCAATTAATGCAAGGTTTGCAAGTTCCCACTGTATTTCTTAGTAACACTGAACTGCAAAATAGTCAGATAATAATCTGGCATTGCACAAAAAGTTCAAACATTTAGTAAAGCAGAAATGGCATGTCATGGGTACTGTAAAGATGCTCATTGCCACACACTAACATCTTGTTAATAGAGAGAGCCAATGATTACACCACTGTATAATGTTTCTCTAAACAAAAGCTCATTGTTGTAATGATTATTGTATTGTGTCAGATATTTACATGGATAGAAGTTGCAAAAACGTCCTAAAGAGTTTAATAAAAAACAAAAATAAAATTTAGTAAATCACATCTAGTACTGGTAAATTATTCTGTATCATAACTTTCCAAAAATGCTTTGGATTGAAAGGAGAAAGTGTTGAATTGTCCATCTCACTGAGCAATTCTGAAATTTCCCAACAGAGAAATATCTTCCTTCTAGCCAACATGACTGAACTGTTTAAACATTTAAACTTCAGGGAAACAAAACAAAACAAAAACATCAGATAGAGGGACTGACCATGATGGACTTTAGTATAAAATGAGTATTCAGAGAACGCCTTCCCCAAGATATTGCAACTTCCCACAATAATAGGTGAGCAATATTTGAACATCAAATGGCACAAAAGTCCTAGTTCCCCCACTGAAATACTTTACCTGCTTCGTCTTCGTCAAAATCAGGTAGCTGACAGTTTTTAGCTTTATTCACAGGACTGTGTGAAGTACCCTTATTCTCCTCTTTTTTAAACTCAGAAAGAGGGCTATCAGAATAATTCGTGTGTTTAGAAGCCCCAGATAAAGGTTCCAGGCCATTTATGCATCCCCCTTTTTTGCGCAGAGGTGACACTGCAGTAGTCTTTTGTTTCCAGCTAACACACTTTGAATTCACTGGCTTTTTGCTCCCATCTAACATTTTATATTTCCTCGCTGGAGTGTCTCTCTCTTCATTGATGTTACTCTCTAATTCAGGTGAAGTACTTGTAATAGAAAAATCCAGTAATTTCTTTTTGGGCAGACCCCTAACATTTGGCCTTTTTCCAGCACATATTAACATAGTAGAATTGCAGGAAGCAGATACTGGGGTACTTTCTCTAACAAAAACACGTAATGTATCATCTGGGAATTTAGTGCTAGGAGATGAGGGTTCGCCTGCATCTCTTGGTCTCTTTCTTCCTTTCTTACTTTTCTCATTCTCCTTTAGCAAAAGTGATGAGCTTTTTCCTGTTCTGGACTTCGGCAACAATTTGGATTTTATTGTTTTCTGTTGAGTCAATGTTTTTACTTTTGATTTAGATGTCTTGCAATGCTGGCTTTCTGACTTCCATGTGCTAGAAAAGTTCCCAGATTTAGATATTGAAGAATTTGTTCTGTTTCCACGCGTTTTAGCCATCTCCTTGGAACTGAGCCGATATTTTTGTTTGTTTTTTTCTGTATCAATTTGTGGGCTGGGTGTCTTTTGTTTCCATTTTTCCCTCAAGGTCTCACCCTCTTCTAATTTTATTTTTGGGGAAGATATTGGACATCTAGTCACAGGAGGAGATAATGAACTTCTTATTTTATTTTCTTTCTGGCCTGATCGAGTAGTTTGTCCCTCATCTGAAGACCTTACTTGTTTCGGAGAGGCACTCAAAATATCTAGAGCGATTCTAAGAGCTTTGCGATACTTCAGTTCTTCCACAGGGTGACTAGGTTTATTCCTCTGGTCTGTTAAAAGAGGCATACAAGAAGTTATGACTACTTTTCCTTTGTGTATTAAAAATATAATGTACTGTTTTTATGGTATCTCTTGCACAGTACATCACAGAATGCATGGCAAAAGGCACCATTAGTTTTTTTTAAAAGCAGACTAAGTAAATGCTAACAAAAAGGCTCATATTTCTCTCTGATGACAAATTTGAAATAGACTTGTACAGATTAAAACACATCCTGGTCAAGATTCTCTATTGTGCCTCCCTCAGTGCAGCATGGAAGGCCTAGCACAGGGAAAGGAAGAGCAAAAGTGAATAAAAGAGCATATAACTAAACTGCTACCAAAATGGTACCAATTTCCACAGGCAGATTGAGATACCACCTAAATGAAGCAAGCTGGAAATGTTAGGAAAATGATTCACAGGTGTTAAAGTAGAAGAGACCATTACAACACTCTTCTAGTCTGATCCCCTGCAAAACACAGGCCAGTAAACTGTGCATCAAGGCCATAACTTAGCAGAGAACAGGGGTGGCCAACCTGAGCCTGAGAAGGAGCCAGAATTTACCAATGTGCATTGCCAAAGAGCCACAGTAACACATCAGCAGCCCCACCCATCAGCTCCCCCCCAGCGCCTCCTGCCAACTGGCAGCCCCGCCAATTAGCACCTCTCCCTCCCTCCCCACACTTCCCAATCAGCGGTTTCATGGTGGGCTAGAGATGGGTGGTGGGAAGCGAGGCACCGCAGACTCAGAGGAGAAGGGGTGGAGTGGGGGCAGGGCCTGCGGCAGAGCCAGGGGTTGAGCAGTGAGCACCCCTGGCACATTGGTAAGTTGGCGCCTGTAGCTCCAGACCTGGAGTCAGTGTCTATACAAGGAGCTACATATTAACTTCTGAAGAGCCGAATGTGGCTCCGCAGCCGCAGGTTGGCCACCTCTGATATAGCATCTCTTTCCTAAAGATACCCAGTCCTGATTTAAAGACTTCAGATTACGAAGACTCCACAACATCCCTAGGTAAGGTGTTCCAATTGTGAATTACCCTCACTGTTAAAATTGTGCACCTTATTCCATATCTGAATTTTTCTAGTTTCAGCTTCCAGCCACTGGATCCTATTATGCTTTCTCCTGCTATACTAAAATGTCCTTTACTATCAGAAATCTCTTCCCCATATAGATATTGGTAGACTGATCAAATCACCTCTTAATCTTCTCTTGGATAAACTAAATAGACCGAGGCCAGGTCTACATTTGGAAGGATTTGCCAGTATAGTGATACTAGTATACTACAGCAGCAAAGCACTTCAGCATGGATGCAATTTATATTGGGAAAACTGCACTTTTGCCAGTATAACTTATACCATGCCTCCTAAACAAAATAAGGTGTACAAGCAAAAACCACATCTACGGTAAGGGCTTTTGGCAGCAGAGCGACATCAGTCACACTTCTTCAGACCCCTGACCAACACAGCCATGCTAGCAACAGTTTTTAGTGTATACTTGGCCTGAGCTTCTTCAAGTATAAGACATCTTTTCCAGACAGTGAGCCTGGAGACAGAAAAATGAAGCAGCTTTGCCCAAGGCAATATAGCAAATCAGTGGCAGAGCCATAATCAGAACTTAGGACCTGCTGACTCCCATTTGTCCTCATGCCTTTAAGAATAAAGTTTACATCTCTGTGTTGCTTCACACACCATTTCCAAATTACAAATAACAAGGGAGTTAGAGATCTACTTGCACAGAAGTACAGAGATGGCATATTTGGGGAACATCAGAGGTATCTGTTTGTGATGTTTCATGTATCCACATGGAGAGTATTTTTGGAAGCCTCCCAGGGAAACAAATGAGTCAGGTATTTAGATATGTCCCCACCTATTTCTTCCTTTTCTACCACCCATGTAATAATGTAAAAAGTATCTCACTTAATTCAGAGGCAATAATTTTTATGCGCTCCTCCTCCAAAGGCTGCGTGTCCACACAGTTCACATTAGTCCTGAAAGAACAGTAAAATTGTTCAAGTCTTTAGACAATGTAATGTGATTACTAATTTAAGAAAATGAGACTTCTAAATTAAATAAGAAATCAATATCTTTTCCTCAATATTTTGAATCGCAGAAACCAATTGTTATATTGAGAGAAAAACATTGCAACTTGCTGATTAGTGTGGACCGTAAGGACAATAATAAAATCAAGAGGTTGACTGGTAAGGTGGAATATATCAAGTCCACTATCTAAAATATTTCAATGATTACATGTATATGGAAGTATAGTAATCAAAAAAGAAATTTTATCTTTTGCCTTCTGAAATACCAGGAGGGTTTGCTACTTTTAATGACCATGAAACAGGTTCAAAATCAAAGCCCAGAACATTTTAAGAATATTAGTACAATTCTTCAATGGTCATAAGATTTTATGCATTTAAAAACTGACACAAAATTCTGGTTAGCCAACAAAACACTTCAGAAATCAATTAATCTGGTTTTAGAGACAGCTTCAAGAATTAATGATTACAGCATGTTTGCCACACATTTGCATTCTTAAATATATGATGATTAAAAGGGTACTTAACTGTTCTTCCAGACCGAGTATTTCAACTTTGAATGAGGCTGCTTTTGCTTTAGAAACAACTGGTCTTCTGGAAGTTCTGATTTTGCATAAAACCTAAATGAAGAAAAAAAGTATAATTTTTTACAGGCATGGACACAATGCTCATAAGAGTAAAGACGTCATACAGTATGCAGCCCAAGTGATGGCATGAGGAGAAACTCAGAAAGCTAAGTTGTAAGGAAAAGCCTAGTCCTAGCTATATTGGATATGGGATATGCAATGGAATCCATCTTAACATTAAGTATTCCCCCTCCTCAGATAATTTTTTACTATATTATTTGCATATCAAACTTAACAGCACAGCACCACTTATGCACACTAATGTCCCTGAAACCTTGGAAAGTACCACACACACACACAAAATCAGTGTTAGCTTTTAGTCAAAACATATAACATTTCCTCAAACTGTAACTGTTTTTTTAAGGAGCATTTGCTAGAGTTTATATATTTACTTGTGACTCATACACAGCCGATCTGAGAAGATGCCACATCACTCCATGGAAACAAAAATTCCATGATTGTTGTAAGAAGTTATTTTAAGAAAACTAATTTTACAGAAGGTGGGGATAGAAGAGATTCTATTCAATCAAGTCTGTCCCCTAGCAGAATATTATAACCTTTAACAGAGCCAAAAGGCCACAGAGTTTAATGTTTCTACTCTGAAGGCTTTTTTCTATTCTTGTTATTTCTCACACTTGCTGACCTGAAAACAGAGAGAAGCAAATTTACTTTCCAACCTGCCCAGAGAATCTGAACCACTTTCAAACAAAAACAGTATGTGTTTATGTCAGCCTGGAAAGAAATTTCAGCTATGCCACAGAGAAAATTGCCCTCCCACAACTCACCCTTGGAAAGGTGAGAGACTTGGATTGGGCAACCAAACTAATTAAGTTTAAGAACATCAATAAGTGTACTTGCTTTCTCAGATTTAGAATATTTTGTTACGTTATTTTAGTCTGATCTTTTCTGCAGCAGATCAAACACCACAAAAGGTGTGATCTATATTCCTGGTGCCAACTTCTCTTCCAGATTGTCCTAATGTCATTTTGTTTTGCTTCATGCTGTTGAATAAAATCTGAAGAGAATAGCTCTGGAGAAACCATTTCACAGAATACAGTTGCCGCTAACAGTGCTGGTTATTCCTTTCCCCTACCTTTACCTATGCCCAATGAAACTTTAAACAGACAATGTGCAAAACAAATTTTGCATTTATGTGGGAATTTATATCACGTTCACCCTGGTGGCAACTTAGCGTCTTTATTTTGGCACATACACAGATCCTGCAAAATTTCATATAACAGGAGCAAACACACAGCAAAGTAGATTAACTATGCTTGGAACAAATTAAGATCTCTTTTGTTGAATACAGGTTAAGAATTATATATCATATGAGCACCTTTCTTATATTTATATCCAAATCCACTAAAATACAGGGAACCAATAAAGATCCCTAAGTTTTCCTAAAATAAGCTGCCCGTTTGCACTAGGAAATATAAAACATTTGTAAATGCATATTATGATGCCTTTATGATAATTAAAATCTCCTAAATAAATTCAAATTACAAAACTCCTAGTTTATTAACAAAATAAGCATCTTACAATAAAAACATAACCGTGCACGAGGGACCTTTTCCATTAAGAACCCTCATCTAGTCCATGTGACTTGCGTTTCAAAATAGCAAGTACAATGTTTTGGGTGACTGATGCTCTTTCTGGCTGCCTTGCAGAAAAAACAGGGAACAGTCAGTGAAAATTTTGTATAAAGGAAGCTGAAGTGTACCAGAAAAAAACATGCAAAGGAAATGAAAAAGGAGTTGAGGAAAAGATGACAGACAAATTATAAAGGAAATAACAGGAATGAAGAATATGGCACAGATAAGTGCATCCTTATCTTGTGTTAAACTACCTCCCAGGAACGATAAGAAACTAAGGAGAAGAGTTGAAGAATGAAACTGGGAACATGCTTATGAATACATTTAACAAAATGAACTGTGACAAAACTAAGTGTTTCACTTGTTGAAGCAGGAAAGTGGCAAGTAAATTGATACTTTACATCAAGTGGATGTTACTAACTTTACATTAGATTAATATAAAAGTTATCTTCCCTCAGTAAAAGGATTTTTTAAAGTACGACAGGGAATGAGGCTGCATCTTCAACATAAGCAGGGAAACCCTCTGTCTTATCAGAGCTTAAATTTGGCTTCAACTCCTTGCCATCCAGTGAACATTACAAGACAAATCTGCTGACAGTATGGGATCATCTTTAATTAGAAACACCTCCCTAGCTCCCTCTTCACCATCATATCAAACAAACTACTTTTTGTCATTTTAAAGTCCATCCTGACCTATCCTCACTCTACCTGCCATCTCTCATTCAGTATTAAAGTAGATTCCCATCTCTGCTTGGCCCAGGAGGTCAGTTTCCATCACCCATTTGCTGAGCTTTCAAATAAGCACCTTCATTCTTCCACTGATGCTTCCCCTCGTGCTTGGGAGAAGCTCCCTGGAAATATTTGCAAAACTAACTCATTTTCCTTTAGAACTCTCCTTTGTTGTGAGGAACAGAAAAAAAACTGACAACAGGTAGTGCTAAGATCACTGCCTATCATGCAGACAGATACTGTCTTGTTGCTTCCTTGTATGCCCCCCATCTGTCTGTATCCATCTCTTCTCTCATTTTATACTTAGATTGTAAGTTGTGTGGGGCAGGAGGCTCTGTTTGTGCATCATTTAATACAATGGGTCCATATACATAAGTCCAGGATTGGGGTTCCTAGATGCTACCAAAACACAAATCATCAACCTCATGTTTATTTGGAAATCATAATTTCTAAATAAGATTTGTCCCTGTCAATAATTCCAATTTTTTTGGCCTAGGGAATTCATTTCTGGTGTTGTCTCCAAATAGGAAGTTTCAAGGAGAATACGTTGCTTGGCTTTGGATCGCATTCCTCTCCCACACTTCCCTCCCACTCTCTTCAAGATATCAGGAAAAGGTAGGAACCTCCACAAAGTTTCTCCTCATTCCTCTACCTGTTTAAATGGTACTATAATGCTCTCACCTTTGCTGGCCATAAACGGTTCTTCCATTTGCATAGGATATATTCTTGATCTGTCATGATTGTGCTTCATGTAGGATGAGCAAGGTAACTACTGCCAGGCCCAGTGTATTCTGAAACAAAACTGCTATTACATGGACCTCTAAGTGTAACAGTCTTTTTACAACTCAATATATCTTTTGAAATAAGAGTTACGCAATATCTCAAAACAATTTAATACTACATAATTATTGCTTATTTAATATTACAAATTTCTGTTGGATACTCCCATATTGTTTTGTACATACACATCCCGAATTATCAAGGATAGCCATTAATACTAATGCACGAAGTGCAAATCATTTTAGGCTAGTGCAACACACCACCAATGTGTTTCAGGTTGCTAGAGTGGTCCTGTTGTATTGAGAAATCTAGTTAATAAAGTGAACCTACAAATGAGAATAAAATAATGATATTTCAATCATCATTGCAATCCAGTGCATGCTAGAGGGGACTAATGTACTTACCTAGTTTGCCCACAGAGCTAGTTGAAAAGGATATAACATTCACTTTGTACCAAATTCTGATAATCAATATTTCTACAAAATACCCAAATAGTCTAATTTATAGCATTGCAAAGTAAGTGCTTCCCAGGTTTATCTAGGTGAATTGTCACATCCTGTAACTTATGCCAAACTTGGCAACTCTTTTTGAGGCTTATTTAGAGAATGTGAATTTTTCAGATTCCAAATGTTTTACATGTTTGTTAGAGACCTGAAAAATTAAATGAATTACGTATTAAGAGCCAAAAAAGCTTCATGTACTTACAAGGCTGAAGACGTAATTTACACGAAGTCTTGTTTTTTGGTCCTACATATGAAAGGTTAAGTGAAAAGTAAAGCGTAATTACTGTACTTAAAATGTAAAACTTTAAGAGACCATACTTGTCACCCTGTTTGTGTCAGGACAAACCCTTACGATTGCAATCCGAAATATGAAATATTTACAGATAGCATTTTCCCTCCCTTGTATTTTGCATTACATGTTTCTCCAGACAATTTTGTACTTTGCATACAGATTACATCCCATTTCCTACCTCTCAAACACAGACAGATACATTGTTAGTGCTAAATAAATAACTTTGTTTTAGCAAGAACAATAAAGGTATAACTATCATTGCTACATAAGTTATGTTAGTGCAGAAATATTGCCCTACTTTTAGTCCCCAGAACTGTCCACTTTAGTGCCTAGCGCAGAATGATCCATACATGCCCACTTACTATTTTATTCAGCTTGCATTGATTTTGTTGCACTCAAGTTACATTTAACTCCCTCGAAAAAACCTGGTTCGGGAAACGTGGGCTATTGCCCAGACAAAGGTTCATTCCACCAGTCATCAAAAATATACCTCATCAGTGCCAGACAGGCATGTGCAAAACGAGAGACTAGGACAGTATCTGGCACCCCCAAAACTTGAGCAATCACGAGGTCCAAACACAGAAGAAACAAGCCAGCCTGCTACAGTGCAGCCCCCAAGTGCCAACTCACCCCATAAAAATGAACGTGGAAACGTGAACGCAGATGCAAAAAGTCACACAGCTCAGGGGGCGAGGGGAAGGAAACCAGGGGGCCCTTTAAAGTCTCTCTCACACACCTGTGGGGGGACAGGGCTGGTCTATCTTATACACACAGCCCAGCCTAGTCTTCACGGGAAGCGGCACGCCCCCCCCCCCCGTTTCCCTTGTGTGGGTCAGGGCGCGGGGGGCGGAAGCCAGCGGGGGGGGAGCCCCACGCGCCTCGTCTGAGGAGAAATGAGTAGTTGGAGCCACCCCGCCGCTACACAAGGGTCCCAGCCCCCAATTCCTCAGGAGCCCCCTATTGGGGGGTGAGCGGGAGAACGGGGGTGCTCGGGGGCCCCCTATGGGGGTGAGCGGGAGAACGGGGGTGCTCAGGAGCCCCCCTATGAGGGGTGAGCGGGAGAACGGGGGTGCTCAGGAGCCCCCCTATGAGGGGTGAGCGGGAGAATGGGGGTGCTCAGGAGCCCCTTATGGGGGGTGAGCGGGAGAACGGGGGTGCTCAGGAGCCCCCCTATGAGGGGTGAGCGGGAGAACGGGGGTGCTCGGGGCCCCGCTATGGGGGGGTGAGCGGGAGAACGGGGGTGCTCAGGAGCCCCCTATGGGGGGTGAGTGGGAGAACGGGGGGTGCTCAGGAGCCCCCTATGAGGGGGGTGAGCGAACGGGGGTGCTCAGGAGCCCCCAGGAGCCCCCTATGGGGGTGAGCGGGAGAACGGGGTGCTCAGGAGCCCCCCTCTGGGGGTGAGCGGGAGAACGGGGGTGCTCGGGGGCCCCCTATGGGGGTGAGCGGGAGAACGGGGTGCTCAGGGGCCCCCTATGGGGGGGTGAGCGGGAGAACGGGGTGCTCGGGGGCCCCCTACGGGGGTGAGCGGGAGAACGGGGGTGATCGGGGGCCCCCTACGGGGGGTGAGCGGGAGAACGGGGGTGCTCGGGGGCCCCCTATGGGGGGGTGAGCGGGAGAACGGGGGTGCTCGGGGCCCCCCTATGGGGGGGTGAGCGGGAGAACGGGGGTGCTCGGGGGCCCCCTATGGGGGGGGAGCGGGAGAACGGGGGTGCTCGGGGCACCCCCCGGGGAGGCTGGAGTTGTCTGAGCCCATTCCACGGGCAGAGCTCAGGCGCTACCCACCGCCCCCCATGACCAACCCGCACGCGCAGCGCCCCCCGCGCCGTTACCACGGAGCTCTACGCACGCAGCCGGCCCGTCAGAAGCGCCCCAGCCCCGCCCCCTTCGCTCACCGCGCGTCAACAAGAGCAGGGCCCGGCCTCCGCCCCCTTCCGCCAGACCTAGCCTCGTTCTCGCTCCGCCCCAAGCGCGTCTGCGCGCGCGCGCGCCCGGCCCGGCCCCGCCCACTGGAGTCCCGCTCATGCGCGAGAGTTGTCACTCTCTCAACCTCGCGCACAAGGGCCTGCGGGCGGGGGAGCGCGGGCGGCCAATCAGAAGTGGGTGACAAGCGGCTACCAGGCTGCTGCTTTGGTGACATCATGAGTTGGCATAGCAACCGGAGGGCGTGATGTCCGCTTGTTGGGCGGGACCCAATGAAATATGCTCTGGGGAGCCTGGTAGCTGGTTGAAACTGGCACAATCTGGGTCCGTTTCATGCCTCCCCATGGACTAGACTCATGAAACCCACACAAGGCTTGTCCGTTTCATGCCTCCCCATGGACTAGACTCATGAAACCCACACAAGGCTTGTCCGTTTCATGCCTCCCCATGGACTAGACTCATGAAACCCACAAGTCTTGTCCGTTTCGTGCCTCCCCATGGACTAGACTGGTGAAACCCACACAAGGCTTGTCCGTTTCGTGCCTCCCCATGGACTAGACTGGTGAAACCCACACAAGGCTTGTCCGTTTCGTGCCTCCCCCCTCATGAAACTGACCAGATTGGGGTTGGAAGGGACCTCAGGAGGTATCTAGTCCAACCCCCTGCCCAAAGCAGGGTCATCCCCAGCTAAATCATCCCAGCCAGGGCTTTGTCAAGCCTGACCTTAAACCCCCTGAGGAAGGAGATTCCACCACCTCCCTAGGGAACCCATTCCAGTGCCCCAATGAAGCGGTTTCAGCCAGGCTTTTCCAGGGTCCCTGGCTGAGGAACAGCTCTGAGGGGGACTGCCCCCAGTGATCCTGGAAACCCTTAAAAACCTAGGTCCTAGATGTCCTATTCAGTTTCCTGAGGCCTGAAAGTCTGTTATGTGAAGATGGATTCAGGCAACCATGTGAAAATCAGATCAGCTGAGAATTATTTGTCCCTATCGGATGAGCAACACAATCCCCTAACCTTCCCCGACAGCTCAATAGTAAACACAAAGGATCTATCTGTTATAATGATTAATATTTATTGATACTTTTATAAATACCTATAACACTGAAAATGTTAACACAATTGAATTAGTAAATTATTATTAAAACACATAGCTACAGATCAAAGCTGTACTTTCTAGTTAGGTTTATTCCAGGGAGTACATTTTCTCTACCTTTAAGCTATCATTATTTACAGAATAATTCTTTTTTGAAATGACAGGTGGTTTTTTTGTTTGTTTTTTTGCGTAGTATTTTCCCTTGGTTCCTTCTGCCGTTGCAATGTCCTTTGTTATTCAGTGTTCTCAGCCTATCAATTTTTTTTTGTAGTTCATCCTGCAAAATAAAGAGTGTCCTCAACTGACATTAAAGTCAACCCAGTAGTTATTTAGCAATTCACTGGGTTGGACCCTAAGCTTTATGGGCTATGTTGGCATGATGGGCTTGAGCCTTCAGGGTGCACTAGTCTCTCTGGTCCTGATCTGTAAAACATTTGAGCTTGTGCTTAACTTTAAGCATTTGCGGCCCCACTGAAGTCCAATTAAGCAAAGCAATGTTTAAAGGTGAAGACCTGACCCCATTAAAATCAATGGCAAAACTCCCATTGACTTTGATGAGGAGATGGCTTAATCCTAAGAGTTTTGCAAGATCAGGGCCAGCATGTTCAGCACTCTGAAATCAAGCCCTACATGCATTAAAAAACAACAACCCTGTTTTCCTTTCAGATTCTGTCATTGATCTCATCTTAACAATATAATCTGCACTAATTTGACATCAGCTGTTTTCAAGATCCCATATTCTATTCTTCCCAGACAATTCTCAGCATCCAACTGATATCCTTCTAACGCATCTCCTCAGCTGCATGCTATCCCAACTAAGAAATAAATATTAATTATAGGAGCACTTCACTAGCCTAGAACTAGTACTTTTCCAATCAGGAAAACTCTAGTCATTAATCTCTCCTCACTACATTTTTTGTTTCACATCAAAACGCTCCATACACAAATAAAAAAAAAGTCCTTATAAACCCTTATGTATCATCTTTCCAATTTCTACTTGTGCTGTGAATAAATCTGAAAATCATTTGACTTTGTTTTATAGTTCTGACATGCTCTCTATCCCCTTTTAGATTTTGCATCAGCAACACTAAATGCTTAGGCTAAATGTAAATGTAAGTTTTATCTGTGAGCCCTTAGTTATTAGATTCCGAACTGTATATACAAAGTATCAAAAATGAACCTTATTTACACATTTCAATCTCTTTAGATTGAGATTGTCTGCCAGGAGCCCATTGTTGCACACATTGGGCCAGCTCCTTTACATTGGTGTAAATCAGTGTAGCTCCATTAACTTAAATGGAGCGGTGCCACTTTACAAGTTTTGAGATTGGATCTATAAGAAGGGATCTGACTGAATGACAACTCACAGTCCCAAACAGGTTATATATTTCTAAAATTGCTTTTCACTGAGTTGATGCCTCTGAATGGTTATCCAGCAGTATGGTGTATAATTGCGCTAAAAAAAGCTAATTGGGATTTTCCCCCAATACTCTATGAATTGATTTCAATAACCTTAAAAAAAAAAAAAGAAACAACATTATGCTGTACAAAGACATTGTCTCCAATGCAGGATACCCAGAAACAATAGCACTTCTTGCATGTTACAAACAAAGTCTTTAGGATGCTCAGTAGAAATATTTGCATTGTTCACCATTAGAATTAATTGTGTAAATTGTGGCTTAGAAAGCAAATGCAAAAGCCAATGGCCTCTGCTATTAAGAACCATGTGATCTGCATTGTTGTCCATAGCACATGACTGAACTTCTTAAAAGCAACTAAAACTGGAGTGTAATTGAAGCACAAATTAAACAGGGCAAGTACTATTCCTTTGTATGGCATTAAATGTCTAGGTCCAGATGTGTCTACCAACCCTATCTAAAAATATCGCACAGTTGGGCCTTGAAGATTTAACAACAATTATAATAGAGATAATGTAGATTCACTGTCTTCCCTCATTAAATATACCTAAGAGGATTATTTACATTAAATTACAAAACAAGCCATGAAGATAACATAGTTTCTTTTGTAGGGAAGGTAAAAATGCCTCTATCTGCTGTTTGCTTCTCTTTCATATGTCAGAGAAGGTGGCCATGAATAGATTGTTGAAAGTTTAACTTGCCAACTTTGACTTGCTAGTTTGGTCCATACAGACACCCACATACACAGCCACCAGTTACAGGAGAAAGGACATTAAATAAGGATGCATCACATGAGACCAAGTGCTCATCAAAGCATACCTACTACATGCTATGTATTATTCAGAGTCCCAGTTTCCAATCATTTCTCAGATGCTCCTCCCATTGCTCGGTCTTCTTCTGCCTACTCCTTTCCATACGGCTGTGGCCAAGAGTCATGGGATATTGTTTAGTTAAAGTTGTTAACAGCCGGAAGCCATATTTATAACTCACTTTCACAGCTGGCCCCATTAAACGCAACCTTGGGAGCTGCAGGGCAATCACTTTGGAAAGCTTCCAGGTTCTCTGCCTTTGCCAAGGGACCTGTTGCGCTGGATTCTGGCCGGCTGGCCATGGAAGAGCTATCAGGATTGTCTTGAAGAGAGGAGTTCTCAGCTGCCTGAGCCAGGCATGATTCTTTGGTACCTTCGTGAGTACGTCCATTTCTGGAGCTGTCATGATGCCCATGGTTACCTAGACGGCTAGAAGCGACTACAGCTTTCATTGCAGCCTATTTAAAAACAAACACGAAGAGTTAGTGAACAGCAGTGGTGCACGGATGCATTTCAGAGATTTGCTACTTGGATGTAAGTTCAGAAATACTCTGATGCTACATGACATGGCTGTCATGGTTCCCAGGCCTGTGTTAATAAAATAAAAAATCCTTGACAAAATAACCTTGGTTCTTCAGTAGGGCCAGTGGGATGAAGAGACACGGTCACATGGAAATATATATATGTGGTATACTTCTTGGTTCTAAGGAAGGATAACGAATAACTTAGATCAGAAACCAGTGTATTCTTACAAGAGATCAAGTCATGTTAGGTCAACCATAGGAATTTATTTTATTTTAATTGTATTAACATTTTCCAATCAAATGTATTTTATATTGTATTAAAGTGTATCCCTAGTCACTAACCCTGCAAAACTTAATGGGTATGTAAGTTCAAAGTCAGTTGGCCTACCAATCTGGGTAAAGTCACAAGCATGAATCTTTGCAGGATCGAGGCCCTAATGTGCATCTATAAGTACTAAAAATAAATACAATTAAAAGACTTCCAATCTTTTCATTAGTAAAACTGGGGGGTTAAAAAAAGTAATTTGTTCATTTAAGTTCCTAGAGTGAATTTAGTGTCAGAGAAAGGTTCTGGAGCAACAGCCCTGGGTAGACAGAGGACTTCAGTCTCTCTAGAACAGATTGAACATGGTCAGTATCAGTTTCCACAGGGTAAGTCCTGATTTGGAGACATACTCCGCCCCTCCAGAGGAAAGAGATCAGTTTCCATGGGCCATTCATTTCTTGGTATCTGGGCTAACAAGGGGGCCAATGGATGGCAACATCCATCCACTAGGATGGACTGAGACTTCTGGTTCGTTTCACACAGGCCACCAAAGAGACACCAGCTTGCAATGACTGTGAGATAAATTTGAAGTGATGCCATAGGCTATGTCTCCAGAGTAAAAAAAGGTGTGTTTTCACATTATGTTAGCAATTGCAATGTAAAATACCAGTGAAGACAGAGCACAGGCAGTTCTTACCTCAGCGTAGCTAGCAAAGACCAAACACTATACCCCTTGCTGGGGTTTATTTCAACTAGCCACTTCAAGGTAGAAACTACCCGTGCCTGGTCCCCACCAGAATTTTACACTGTGATAGCTAATGACGTAACAACAGTCCTATTTTTGGCAGTGGAAACAGTCTCAGACACAAAAAGCTTCATATCCTTTTCCCAGTTCCCTGAGCTATCCAGTCCCCCACCAAAACTGTGACATTTTAATTAATGTTTGTCTACATGTGGAGTTATTTTGGAATAGCTCTTGGGCTGCATATTCATACCCTATCATAATCCACATCAGCTTGAAAGTGTAGACAAATCTCAAGTGTTTCTTAACTAAAACCACTGCATTCTGAAGAGCTGACGATAGCAGATGTGGTTAGCAGTGACAATTTGTACAGACTATGTAAAAGGGAAATAAGAAATGTACCAGAATGATTAACATCAAGGCTCTATAACGTTACCTTCAGTTTCCGCCGGGCATTAAACTCTTGCAGTTTCTTTTGTGTGCTATCCATATGAGCAAATTTAGCTGCTTTGCCTGTGACCCAGGGGTGTTCCAGTGCTTGATGTACTGTTAGCCTCTTCTGTGGGTCCAAGACTATCAGTTTTTGAACCTGCAGCCAGATTTCAAACAAGTAAGTTTAAATATGTTTGTTCAAAAGGAATTGGAAATTATCATTAATGTCATCTGCAGTCCGGCGATGGGGAATGCAATTATAAGGGGATGCATCTTCATGCTGCACGGCACAGAATGATCACCAGCATGAGTCAAGCAGAATTTATCTCATTGTAGAGTATAGCAAAAGTAAACATATCAGAGGGACAGTTTTCCTATAAAGTACTGAACACAGTCAGAGGCCCCAGTTCATAAATCACATGCTCCGTGCTTTCCTGAATTGGGGCCAGACACAGGAAAGAAAATTCACATGGACCATTGGTCTGTTTTGGTTTGGCAAATCCTGCATTCCTGCATTTTTTACAAATGGATTGATTGTAAAGCATTTTAATATTATCCATTGACAGTGGATGATAATCATTGATAATGCTGATCTGAATAGTTTTAATTTATATTTTGTTGCTGGAAAGAGCGAGAGTTTTAACTTTACATTGATTCCTGTCATCTTTTTCTGTCATTTGATCAGGCTCATCCATTCTTGTCTTTTCTTTTGGCTATCCATTGTACTTTGTGAGATTGGAAAGACTGCTAAATGGAGTCACTTATGTACTTTTCAAGACATTAGTACTTCACTATTGGACTTCACTCTGCAAATCTGGTTTGTATGATTATTATTGAATAACAGCTATAACAAAACAGAGAGCTTTTTACCCAGAGATCTCAAATATTTAACAAAGCATTACCCCCCTCATTTTGGAGATGGGGCAAGGAGAGATGCGTGCAAGGTCTCACAACAAGGGCCTAGCAGAGCCGCAGCTAGGACTGGCTGAGGGTTAAGAGCCTTTTGTCCCAGAATCAGGCTACACAGAACTAAAACCAATGAGTTCAATATCTTGTAGGGAACCTTGGCCTGTATGGCAAAGACACTTAGACGGAGGGCAAAGCACAGCTATAGTGATTTTTTATTAAGATCAATAATAAAGCCAGAAAAGCTCCAAACCACAGAAAAGAGCTAGGAATAACACAGTGTTGGGGACTATCTGTGGTGTCATTCTTTGCATATGCTCTTAGACTTGCATACTTGCACCCTTCCCTGAGGACCTCACGGTAAGAGACAAAGGGCCAGCCAGGGCCGGCTTTAAGCCATTTCACCCGATTCCCCAGAATCGGGCCCTGCGGGTCATAAAGCTGGCCCTGGGGCCAGCCCTGTCTCTGGCACGCCGAACGAGTCCAATGGTCCAGGTCCCTCAATGCCTAACACTGATGGCAGATAACAATAGAGCGGAAGGGTCCAGCTCCCCTCCACATGTTGGTTTGCCCTATCATAGGGCCTGCGCACTATCCTGAAGGTTCATTTTAATGCTCCTGTCCAAATCTAACTTCCTCACCCTGGTAATACTGGGGTGCACTTATCCTATAGGTTAATGTATCGTATGCATACACAGTAAAGCCACTTAACTCATTATCATACATCTCACTTATTGCTCAAGCAAATTTGTGGTTAAACATCTGCCAACGACACTATCCTAAAACATCCAAGCCCAGTATCACTTCAGTGTTTGGGCACAGTTAGGTTCCAACTCCTGGTGTTGAGCAAGCTATTCCTAGTTCCCCAAAATCTAAGGGTGACTGTCAGGGTATTTATCTATGAGTCACAGGCCTGCTATACTGGATTATACTTAAGCTTGCTTAAGCTAATGTCTTCCAGGATACAGGTCTGTATGTTCATTGCATTACAGTTGAATATAATATAGACTAAACTAGCCCTATGGGCTAGAGTATGGAAATGTCACACACAAAAAATAAAATAAAATAAAATAAAAATCACACTCTGGAGCGAAAAGTTTCTGGCGTAGACCTGGCCTTACAAAGTTCTTCCCTGACAAGAAGCCAAGCTATCCCCTCATGTTACCTACAATACCGAGGTCCAATTTCTTCCACAGCATGGCATTTACATCTCTGGCCTTAGGTAACTTACCAAGTCCTTGGCATTGAGGGAGACTTCATCCCACCAAGGGGAAACAAACTCATAGTCACAGTTCAGTATCCTGCTGTACATGTACTGGTCCCCTCTTGGATCAAAAAATGGTTCAAACCCACAAAGCCTGAAAACACAGTGGGATAAAATTAAGAAAAGGGAAGATTTCTGCCAGTAAGAGTTGTGGAGCAGTGAAGAAAAATGGTGGAAGCCTAGATCCACAAGGGAATTCCACTGAATTCCGTGGAAATTAGGAACCCAAAATCCTTTCTGAATCTGGGCTGGAAGCACTATTACCTGGGACATTGACAACGACAGTGGACAAAACACAGGAGCACATCCGGTAGGGAAGACTCTTGCATTTGCCATGATGAATGGACTGGATTACTTTACAGGGCTTTTCCCCATCTGTAATTTCTATGAGTCATGCTATGCTTTCACATATGGCACAATGAAAGGAACCTATAAGAACAATCATGAGAGCTTCTGCCTCTTACTTAGCATCTGTTAGTTTTGCAAGCATGTAGAAATTCATGGCCAGTAATACCATGCACATTCCAAATAGGGCAAGAGAGAACGTCTGCGGCTTGCTCACAATATTTCAGTGATCATTTTGGAAAGAGGTGGATAAAATTTTGCAGCTCAGGGTTATACTAGTGGAAATTAGGACAATTCTACTCCAGTCAGTGGAGCTACTCTGGATTTACATCGTGGCAACAAACCTGAACTTGTCCAAGGAATATTTTAAACCTAAAAAATGGTCTCAATTCTCAGTTGTCCTGTACCTTATGCTGTTATATACATTAGGGCGTAGTGAGTGTAAAGTGGATGTAAAACATTACATTCCAAGCGCTTTCCAGTCGTACAGTAAGTGATCTGACCAAGGTCTTGTCTACATGCGGGAAACTGACCAACACAGCTATTCCAAATTCTTTTTTAAGTGGAGTAACTTTTTTTTCTGGAACAGAGTTTCCACATGGGTAGAAACTGCTGTATAGTTATTCCAAATAGTTATGATGATCAGCTTCTACATTGTCATGTGTGATTTGTTTTCTCTCTCATCCCTTACTTTGGAGTAACAGAATCCAGCCCACGGATTTTAGTGAGACTAGTAGCAAAGTAAAGTTCTACTCATTGTGAGTAAGTGTGGTAGCGTATAATTATCTAGGGTTCAGAGTTTTAAAAAGACTCGTATACTCGTAGAAAAAACGAATAAGCGAGAAATCCTCCTGGGGCATTAATAAGAAGTTAACTAACTAACTAAAGTTATTAGAAAGAAAGAAAGAAAGAAAGAAAGAAAGAAAGAAAGAAAGAAAGAAAGAAAGAAAGAAAGAAAGAAAGAAAGAAAGAAAGAAACGGTACTGAGCTAATAGCAGATGATAGCAGTAAGGACTGTTCAAACCTTCATCCATCCAGTGATGGAAGCTCATTTATCAGCTGACACTTACTGTCTGTGCTATGAAGTTCAGCCAGTCAGAAGATATCTGCTTTCTCCAGCCATGTTTACAACATGCCTGCAGGGCCCCATCAGTTCAAAGTTGGCCAGTAATTGACATTTTTTAAAAGAAGGGTTCCAGTAAGGGAATCTATGTTACTGGGTGTAGCCATCGCTAAGAAAATAAAGAGATCAGAGTCACTTGCAGCAGAATGAGGCTTGAGAAAGAAATTGGGTGTTTGAAGGCTTTCAGAAAATCAGCAAAGAATCCTGTGGCACCTTATAGACTAACAGACGTTTTGGAGCATGAGCTTTCGTGGGTGAACGCCCACTTCGTCGGATGCATGTAGAGACAACCCACGAAAGCTCATGCTCCAATAC
This sequence comes from Gopherus evgoodei, assembly GCF_007399415.2. NCBI lineage: Eukaryota > Metazoa > Chordata > Testudines > Testudinidae > Gopherus > Gopherus evgoodei. The sequence goes on from NC_044343.1 coordinate 4,219,184, forward strand.
GTCTGTTAGTCTATAAGGTGCCACAGGATTCTTTGCTGCTTTTACAGATCCAGACTAACACGGCTACCCTCTGATACTTCAGAAAATCAGACATTCGTGATCAAAGACCTTGGTAACAGATCATGATATACCGTGAAACAGACAGCCATCTCTCAATAAGCCGTATACATTTCTCTCTCACTCTTCTTAGTAGGACTTATTTTTAGGACCTGAAAACAAAAGGCCAGATTGTGAGCCCATTTCTCAAACCAGTGAGAATGCTCTCACAAGTTAAGTCAAAGGTCCAGATATTCAAAAGTATTTAGGTGTCTAACTCCCAATGGAAGGGAAGAATCTAAGTACCTTTGAAGATCCTGGCCAGTGAGAGAACTTGTTAGAGTTAACGGCTCACTGCTGTGACTAAGGGGTTAAAATCGAGTCCAACGAGCATAAAGATTGTCCACTCCTCCTCACTTGGTAGGTGCTAAGGGCTTAGATTGCCAGCCCTGAGTCCATTTCTCTTTAATGGGAGTCCTCATTCTTGTAAGGGATGCATGGACTAGACGTGTCATTAACATGAGCTGCGTGGTAGGCCCTGGAGCAGATTGGTGAAAACACCAGACGTGTTTGCAGATGGAGTTAAGATGAGTCAGTGCTTCTCTGCTTAGGGACAGTGGTTGGAAAACGCAGCAAAGATGTGGGGGCGTGGGCTGCTGTCAGAGATTTTCAGCATTACTCACAGTATATACGTTATGACACCCACAGACCACATATCCACTTCGGGTCCATATGGACAGCCATGGAGAATTTCAGGCGCTGAAAGTATAATTCACAGTTAAAATATGCCAGCAGGAGGCATCTGTCAATAACCTGAGGATCAAATTCTGCTATCTAAATTATTTATATGGCTCCCATCACCACAGCACCTGAGTGCTTCACAGTTCCCCAGGTGAGTAGCGCAATGCTATTATCTCCATTTTACAGATAGGGAACTGAGGCACAAAGAGGCTAAGTGATTTGCCCAGGGCCACATACTGGAAGTCTGTGGCAGAGAAGGGAATTACACCCACATTTCCCCAGTCCCAGGCCAGAGCCCTAACCACTGCACTTCCCTCCCTTCTCAGATACATTGGTGTAAATCCAGAGCAAGGCCATAGAGCACTAGGGTTACTACAGAGACAAACAGCCGTGTGTTAATGTCTCTCCCAGAAATGGGTCCGTCTGCTGCACTTAATCGGTGTTTTATCAGCTGCTAAATATTGCAGATGAAAATTCCAAAACAATGTCATGTTTACATCGTGCCTTTACCAGCTCAAAGGAGTGACTGTGTACTGAAATCTCACTTCTTGAGCTAACTTCCTGTTTCAAGCCACTTCCGTTAAAGGGACCACAGCAAGTAATTTAGGCCCAAAACTCAGGTTTTAAGGATCTTTTATAACCCTAATATGAAGAGAATTGGTTTCAAGGAATTAAAAAATAAGTGTCAGTGAAAAACATGATTTGCTGCTGGGATTTAAACATTCCCTTGCAGAGGTTAGAACACAGATAAGACAGTATCTTTCTAGACAATGTACAGGAAGAACCAAAAATGAAGCATATTAAAAATTGGTTATACAGAAAAGCAGAATCATCTAGATCTTGTGGACCAAGATTAGGGTGACCAGACAGCAAGTGTGAAGAATCGGGACAGTGGGTGGGGGGGTAATAGGAGCACGTATAAGGAAAAGTCCCAAAAATGGGAACTGTCCCTATAAAATCAGGACATCTGGTCACCTTAAACAAGATCAGTAAGAAGCAAGGAGGAAATAAGTGGCTTGAAAAACAATATTTTAAATAAAGCCTAAAATAAATTTAGACTTCTGCAGAACATTATCAGCTGAAGATTTCAAGGCAGTTAACAACCATATTAGAGATATGGGAAACTGAGGCACAGAAAGATGAATTGACTTGAACAAGTCTGTGACAGCTTAGGGAGGAGACTCCAGATCTACTGAATCTCAGCCCTGTGCTTTACGCACAAGAGAACCCGCCATGAAAATGAGACTGTAAAATATTTTCCCGGTCCTTAGAGTTCAAGATAGCAGTAGTGGCACATGTAAGAATTTAGTCTGAGATTATCAAAGCTGAAGTTCCCGTTAATTTTAGTGGCAAATGGGCATCCCAATCTTTTGGGCAGCTTTGAAAATCTGAGCCTAAATATAAATAAATTATATGGATTTTTAAAATAATAGTATCTCTTTCAGATGCAGTCTACGGCTTACCTTTCACAAGTGCCTGGTGATTTTGAGTGCCCAGTTTGAGACACCTTAAAAGGGCTGCTCTACAGAAGTTGGGAGCTAGGCACTTTCTGAAAATCAGACTCTTAAGGCATCTCAAGCTGGGCATCCAAAAAGGGAGGCAACACAGATCACTAGCGGCTTGTGAAAATTTGCCCTGAGAGCCTTTGCAGACCCAGGATGGGATTTTCAAAAGAGCCAAAAGGAATTAGGTGCCTAATTTCCATTTGACAGCAATGAGACTTGTGCTCCTAAACCCCTGAAGTGCTTTTCCTGGGTGACAGGACCGTTCTCTTTAACACGACTGAATGGCAATTCTTAGGACATGTCTTCACTGCCGAGTTAACCTGGGTGATCAGCATCTGGGTTTGAGAAGTTGGGCTAGTCTACCCAGATATGAGTGTCCCCAAAACACAGCCCCAGCCACATTACTCCATCCTCACTGTCCCTGATCTCACCTGTGTGTGACTGGAGGCTAAGGGCAGCTCCAGGCACCAGCGCTCCAAGCATGTGCCTAGGGTGGCAAGACGCGGGGGGCGCTCTGCCGGTCGCCGCAAGGGTGGCAGACAGGCTCCCTTTGACGGCTTGCCTGCTGAGGGTCCACAGGTCCCGCGGCTTCAGTGGACCTCCCACAGGCATGCCTGCAAGGCCGGCTTTAGGCCTATTCCACCAAGTCCCCTGAATCAGGCCCCACGCCTAAGAGGGCCCTGCACCCAGTGAGAATCCCTTCCCTGGCTAGAGGCGCCTTCCCTGGCAGCACTTTGGGTCTTCAGCGGCACTTCAGCGGCGGATCCTTCGCTCTCTCAGGGTCTTCGATGGCACTCCAGCGGCGGGTGCTCCGCTTACTCTGGGTCTTTGGCAACACTTCGGCAGGGGGTCCTCCAGTGCCACTGAAGCCTTGGAGTGAGTGAAGGACCCACCACCGAAATGCTGCCAAAGACTCAGAACACCCCCTGGTGAATACAAGCCCCATGTCTTTTTTACATGTGTTTCTTTCATTAAGTCATCCTTGCCGGGGCCCCGTCGAAACTGTTTGAATTGGGCCCCGCACTTCCTACCAATAGGAACTCTAACCGAAGCTTCAATGCCCTACCCATAGAAACCCTAAACCAAGGGCGGGGCACCCTACCCATAGGAATCCTGACCCTAGCTCCAAGTGCCCTACAGATAGGAATCCTAGCCCTAGGGCAGGGCGCCCTACCCATAGGAACCCTAACCCTATCTCCAAGTGTCCTACCCTTAGAAACCCTAACCCTAGGGCGGGATGCCCTACCCATAGGAACCCTAAACCTAATTCCAAGTGTCCTATTCTTAGGAACCCTAACCCTAGCTCCAAGTGTCCTACTCATAGGAACCCTAATCCTAGCTCAAAGTGCCCTACCCATAGGAACCCTCACCCTAGCTCAAAGTGTCCTACCCATAGGAACCCTAATCCTAGCTCCAAGTGTCCTACCCTTAGGAACCCTCACCCTAGGGTGGGAGGCCCTACCCATAGGAACCCTAACCATAGCTCCACGTTCCCTACCCTTAGAAACCCTAACCCTAGCTCCAAGTGCCCTACCCATAGGAACCCTAACCCTAACTCCATGTGCCCTACCCATAGTAAACCCTAACCCTAGGGTGGGAAGCTGTACCCATAAGAACTCTACCCATAGCCCCAAGGGCCGTACCCATAGGAACCATAACCGTAGTTCCAAGTGCCCTACCCATAGAAAGTATAACCCTAGCTCCAAGTGTCCTACGCATAGGAACCTTAACCCTAGCTCCATGTGCCCTATCCATAGGAACCCTAAACCTAGCTTGAAGTGTCCTACCCTTAGGGACCCTAACCCTAGGGCGGGATACCCTACCCATAGGAACCCCAACCCTAGCTCCAAGTGCCCTACCCACGGAAACACTAACCGTAGCTTCAAGTGCCCTATGCATAGGAACCCTAAGCCTAGCCCCAAGTGCCCTACTCTTAGGAGCCCTAACTCTATCTCGAAGTGCCTTACCCATAGGAACCCTAACCCTAGCTCCAAGTGCCCAACCCTTAGGAAACCTAGCCCTATGGCGAGATGCCTTACCTATAAGAACCCAAATCCGAGCTCCAAGTGCCCTACCCTTAGGAACTCTAACCCTAGCTACAAGTGCTCAACTCTTAGGAACCCTATTCCTAGGGTGGGGCACCCTACCCATAGGAACCCTAAACCTAGCTCCAAGTGCCCTACCCGTAGGAACCGTAAACCCAGGGCTGGAAGCCCTACCCATAGGTAACCTAATCCTAGATCCAAGTGCTCTACCCTTAGGAACTCTAACCCTAGGGGGGGATGCCCTACCCATAAGAACCATAACCCTATCTCCAAGTGCCCTACCCTTAGGAACTCTAACCCTAGCTCCAAGTGCCGAACCCTTAGGAACTCTATCCCTTGGGTGGGGCACAATAGCCATAGGAACCCTAACCTTAGCTCCAAGTGCCCTACCCTTAGGAACCCTAACCCTAGCTCAACATGCTGTACCCATAGGAACCCTAACCCTAGCTCCAAGTGCCCTACCCTTAGGAACCCTAAACCCAGGGCTGGAAGCTCTACCCATAGGAAACCTCAACCTAGCTCCAAGTGCCCTACCCATAGGATCCTTAACCCTACCTCCAAGTGCCCTACCCTTAGGAACACTAAACCCAGGGCGGGAAGCCCTACCCATAGGATCCCTAACTCTAGCTCCAAGTGCCCTACCCATAGGAACCCTAATCCTAGTTCCATGTGCCCTACTGTTAGGAACCCTAAACCCACAGCAGGAAGCCCTACCGATAGGACCCCTAACCCTAGCTCCAAGAGCCCTACCCATAGGAATCCAATCCCTAGGGCAGGAAGTCCTACCTTTAGGGGTTTCTGTCTATCAGAATGTGCAAAGATACATTCCCTCTCCGCTCCCACCTCCACAAGGTCCCCACCATATGATTCCTTCACACTGAGCCACTTACCGCAATATCCTGGAGTACCACAAACAGTCTTCATGGTGTCCTGCTCATCCACTATCTTGGACAATCCAAAATCACCTGCAAGGGACCAGATGGGCAAAAAAGGACTGTTACGCTGACAGGTGCCCAGTGGCTGCCATCGGGGTCAAGTCTTTGATCCTAAACAATCACAGCCCTTGTTAAAGCCAACTGGGTGTGCCGAGCAGCCTTCTTTCAGTGGAAGGAGCAATTCAGCCCCTTTATGTAGCAAAACAACTGCAGACAATGGAGGCTACCACGGGAGGCACTAAACTGCCCAGCCACTCCTCAGCAGAGCTAACCCAGATGAGCTAACAGGAGTTGCCCTGGTTGCCCAGGCTACCACACTGGTTTTGCAACCTGTGTGTACGAGGGCTCATCCATATTTGAAAGTTGGTTTGGGGAATGTTTATCCGCATGAAGTGATCCAGAACAATGGTTGCGCAAGCAGCACATCCACCACGCCTTCTTATCCTAGGTTAAGCTACTTCCCTTTGAGATCAGCATGTCCACACAGTGGTGGGCTGTTTTGAAATCAGCACTCAGCAGCCTGGGCAGATATCCCAGGCGTCTCAACTGGGCTTGGTGCATTCTCGGATTTTTCCTCATGGCATGTTGCGGGATAGCTACCAGAACGCACTGGAATTCTGAGACTTGGGGTCAAACTGAAGAATTCCCATTAATTTCTCTCATTGCATCCCTGCCTTCATTTGGCTTTAATAAGCCAGGATTTAAATGGGGGAGGTGACATCCAGTCACACAGGTAAGCAGTTTCTATTGTGATCAGGAGACAGGTCTGTCTGTGCATTTTTTTTGTAAATAAGATTACAGCCAAGAATAGACTCGACTCGTAGTGTCGATCTGTTCTGCTCCTGTAAACAACCCAGCAAGAACCCAAATATTGGCTAATCGCTCACGCCAAAGGGGCAACGGTACTGTGGCATGCTCCACAGCCAGCATGGGGATTTCAGCTGATAGGCTTCTTTGAATGTCCTAGCCTCAGTTTAAGGGAGTTTCGAATTCACTGGGATGTGAGTGCCTAATTCCCATAGGCTCCTTGGAAAATCCCAGACTGAATTATTACTATCCAAGCCATGAAAAGGGGGAAGTAACTTCCACCCTCCCTAGAGTAAAGGAGAAAGCTGGGAAAGAACTGAGTCACAATTCAGGGTGAAATCCCGCCCCATTGAGGCTAGTGGGAGTTTCACTATGGACGTCAATGGGGTCATTCTACCCTTTTTCTCTCATCTGATCCTGGGACAATGCAGTTCCACACCACCCCCTTACTTAGAGCAAACTGAAGGAGTATAGTCTATTCTAGCCCACTGAAATCAAGAACCAAATTCCCACTCCCTGTCGGACTGGGCCCTAGCCATGGACAGTAGCTGCCTTGGCACCGGAAACCCAAACTCTGCTGCTTGCCCCCCAGACATACCGATTTTGAGAGGAGCATCTGGGGAAAGGTCTGCATACAGGAGATTCTCTGGTTTCAGATCACGGTGGACGACTCCATTTTCATGCAAATACTGGAGAGACAGAGAATGTGAAGCAGGGGAGAAAAAGCCAACTCCAGTTCAGACAAAATGCAGGGATGATATAAAACAGCAGCATTCAGAGTATTAATTATGTTGAGCCAAACCCTGGAGAATTCGCTCAGGGCCCAATTCTGATACCGTTATTCACATCGAGTTGCAACTTTCTCTACAAGTGACGTCTCATTCCACTGACATCCATGGCACCAGGAATAAGGTATCGTTCAGTGTCAATAAGGGTATCTGGTCCTTGGTTTTTGGCCAGTGTAATTACACTGCTACTGGTATTCGCCATTTATAAGCTAATTACTTACAAATCACCATTCACACTTTATAGCGTGACCGGGAAGCATTGCTGAATGACTGGTAACATCAAACGGCATGAACTCAAGTTGAATGGCGAGCTCAGTTTTCCAATCCACTCAAACGGTTGCCCAGCTCCCTCTAAGATGGCGTGGTTATCCATTCCGAATGCTCATCAACTTCTGGCACAAATCCTCTATGACTTTGACTCAAAGAAAGGAGGATGGAAAAGACCCAGTGGAAAACCTCAGCTCCGATGGCTGGATGACATCAACAGACACTTGTCCCCAGAACACGCCAGACTTGGTTTAGGATAGAATGTCATGGAGGCGCCTAACCGGTTCAGAAGCCTCAACGCTGTATCAAAAGCGTGAGAGTTAGCTAACTGTACTGTGATTGCCCCAAGTGATGGACCCTGGTTCTTTATAGACACATGTCAAAAGAGAGTAGCCAGATCTCCAGCTGGCGTAAGCTGGTGTAGCTCCACTGAAGTCAGTGGAGTTATGCCGGTTTACACCAGTGCGGGATCCGTCCCAATGTGAATTTGCAGCCTGATTCAGACACAGCTCATCGGTTCATATACAAGCGGTCGCAGAGAACGTCTTCATTGAGGAGATCAACCTACGAAGACTTTGCAAAGGAAGAAGATTTGTGTCTCGAAGAATCACAAAATAGCCACGTAGATTTCCTTACCACACTGCTTAGTTTGTATTAAACAGAGTATGAGATTCCATTGACAGAACTATCCAAATCACATAGGGCCTTACTCCCTTACATGGGGCTGGCAGTGTAAAGGGGCCTCGGTGTGGACGAAAATCAGGCTCCAGTCTTTGTTCAGTTCTAGACAGAGTTCTCAGCAGACAAAGACAGCTGAAGATTAGAACTCTCTTGCAACAATGAATCATGCTTTGTCTGCACCCAAGCACTCCTAGCCAACAGAAACACATGGGCCACCTGGTGTTAATCCATATGCCACAGACACAGAGATAAGTCACCCTGTAGTTGCTGAAGTAGATATTGTGCCTGGCACTTATCTAACAGTTATAAGTGACTGGACGGACCTGTGGGAGGGTCTTTGAGAACTAGCGGGTGGCTTGCAGGAAAGGAGATGTACACAAGTGGGAAAAGGAGCCAAAGGGAGCAAGGAGAAGAGAGGATATGGAGGAACGAGAGGGGCCTAAGATGAGAACAGAGGAGGCAAAACGCAAACCACATTATCAATGAGTAGATGGTAGGATCCAGTAACTGGGAACCTGACCCAAATACCAAGAGACCCAACTTCCACCCCCTGCTCTTCCATCGACCTAGCATGTGACTATGGGCAAGTTGTTTCCCTTCCTTCCCCTTGGTCTCTCTTCCTGTTTGGAATGTAAGCTCTGCCGCCCGCTACGGGCAGCACCTAGCACACAACCAAGCACCCGATGCTTCTATAGTATGAATAACGGCACCTTGGCTGTGTCCAGAACTACATGGATGCGGAGAGAAAAATATTCCCTTTGGCCCATATTGATCAGCGGCTATATTATATTGTACTGATCAGCTATAGGAATCTAACGCTCCTCCACCAAGCACAGTTAGCTTACAGAAACCACCGCTCCCCTACAGTAACCTGCTCCCCCCTTAACGCTGACCTGCTAATCAGCTTTCTTTATTAAAGGGCAGGGATGAGCACATCTGGGGAGCTGCAGCATGTTGCCTGGTTTGTTGTGTGATGCAGAGCACCTAGAGATCCCCAAATCCCAATTATTTCCTTAAAACCCCCTTTGCTGGACACCTTACTCCTGGGTACATTGTTGCTCTCTCCCTGCCTACGTGGACGGAGGTGCAATTTCCACACAGGAGATTTTCTGTTACGAGCTTCCATTTTTTACCCTCTGTTGCCATAGAGACTCTCTTCAGCTAACCTTTCCTGTAGAGAAACAGTGACCTTCCTGATACAAATCCGAGGTATTTTCTCTCTGTCTCTTTGATCCTCTCCAGAGCACAGATCTGAAGAGGCAGCTCCTCCGAACAATGCATCGCGGGTTCCTTTGTGAGTTGCGGGGATTTTTCAGTTGCACAAAAACACAGTTTGGCAGATTTTGCGGCTGTTGTAAACTTGTTTGTGAAGACTGACAGTGCTTGCTAGAAACACGCCCCGTGATGACAGGCTTCCCCCAAAGCCTAAGTCCCCACTCATTGATCTAATAACCAGCCCCTGGGGCAGTATGAGCATATCTAGGGCCACCCCACCCTCCCAAAACCATTTTGATGGGTTCCCCCTTTGCCCCAGTGGTCAGCACAGAAACAGTCCCATTAAAGGGACTCTGTAAAGATGGCACCTTGGCCCTGCACATGTTTGTTTTAGTCCTGGATCCGAGCCATCCAATTCAGTAGCTGCCTCTAGCAGTGTCCATTCACTGCAGGTGGGCTTGAGCCTACAACGCCTCTAGTTCACTGTGCAATAATTCACATGGAGGAGGGACTGGGGTAGAGGATCCCATATCCAGTAGCGGACGGTGGGAGCACGAGCTCTGATCTCACTTCCCTTGTGCATCAACAGCCCAGAGGCCAGCTAAATTCCCATTCCGGAACGTTTATCATTGACGATGGCAGGAGACAACGCCTGAGGCCAAGGGCACGCAGCTTTATTTTTAGAGGCCAGGTTAGGCTCGCAGTGCTGGCAGTCGGAAAGATCTTGCTTTGATGTACAAGCTTCCCTGCTAGGGAAGTCGCGGAGGCAGGATAAGGAAAGGAGCCCCTCTGTTTTATATGCAGGGGTCCTAGCTGGGCTGTGTTCCAAGTACATGACATTTCCCTCCACTACAATGGGGAGGCATCCAGATTTCTCTTTCCTCCACAAACACAGGGTACAGGCCTCCCTTGTAATTATGCTTGGACCTGCAGCACTGCTGCTGTGCTCTTCATTTTGCCAAGGTGCCATCGTTACAGGGTCTCTTTAATGGGACTGTTTCTGTGCTGACCACTGGGGCAAAGGGGGAACCCATCAAAATGGTTTTGGGAGGATGGGGTGGCCCTAGATATGCTCAAGACGGGGAGGGGCCACCGGTTAACAGAACAAAAGCCAAGCTGCAGCTGTTCTCTCGGGTACTCAGAGACCAATTCATTTCTTATGCCATTTGGCAGCAGGTTTATGAGACCGGCGTCTTAAGCAAAATGCCTTAAATATCCATAATATTTCATTTCCATTATCTTAGCGCCTATAGGGCCCCATTGTGCTGTACAGACACAGAATGAGAGACAGTCCCTGCTTGAAAGAGTTTAACCAAAATAGACCAGGCAAAGGGTGGGAGAACTGAAGTATCATGATCTCCAGTTTACAGCTAAAGGAACCAAGGCACAGCTAAGTGACTTGGCCAAGGTGACACAGGGAAACTGTGGCAGAGCCAAGAATTGAACGTAAACTTCTGAGTCCTACCATGACACTTTAACCACAAAGCCCCCCCATCCTCTCTGAACACCCATGATCCAGTATAAAACAGGTGCCCCCCTGTATCCTGTCCTCTTTTTAGGGACCCACGTACAGAGAAAGAGAGAAAGATAAACAGAATCAGAAAAACAAGATATAATATTTTGCTCTTGGATCTCAGAGCCTCATTAATGAAGCCTCACAGGGGTAGGTGAGTTATTAGCCCGTTGGTAAACTGAGGTACAGAGGTGCCCAAAGTCTCAAAGTGCTAGAGACAGGTTTAGAACTCAAAAGTTCTGGTGGCTTCTCTCTTGATCTAGCCAGCAGACCATTGGTTCTTAATCTTTGCCATACTGAGGAACCCTCTTCCTATTAAGCTGGGACCTCCCTCCCACCTATTATTCTTGGGGCCAGATGGTCATTAGAACTGGGAGACATTTTTTTGGCTGAAACTTTTTTTTTGGCCAAAAAAATGCAACTTCAGGTCAAGCAAAACCTGGTGTGAATTCATGTCAGATCTCCCGGAATTATTTCAGTCGGGGGGAAAAAATGAAACATTTCCATTCAAAACCACTTTGCGGTGTGCATTTTACCTCAGTGTTATTTTTTTTAAAAGTTTAAAAAAAGAAATAATAATGAAACAAAACATTGTGTTTGACACAATTCCCCCCCTCCCCAACTTTTTCAATTACGTCAGTTATTTTCCCAGCTCTAATGGTTGCGATCCCTTGACAGCTGTCCATGACCCCCAGGGTTTGACAGAGGCAGAGAGGCCAAAATACCATAGAAAGATAAAGAAACAGTGGCAAACTTACAGATACAGCTTCCAGGATCTGCTTGACCACATGAGCTGCATCTCTTTCGCTGTAGAATCCCCTCTCTACAATCCTGTAAGATGAAAACAGCAAAGAGGTCACAAAGAAGCCTGCATAGCAATGGCACATCCTGACCCCGTGGCGGCTCACAGCCTGCCCTGGAATCAATTCCCACCAAGTTTTAGACCTTTTCGCACTACGAGGCTCTTCTTCTATAAACCATCATCCTTATTTCTGCACTTGGCCAGTTCAGACCTGGAAACAGGAAGGGAAAACCAAGGTCTGATTACAGAACCTGGAGAAAGGTTCAGTTCCAGCCCATCATGTGAACTTACTCCACTTCCCTAGTGGAAACTCAAACGAAGCCCAAAGGAAACAGCTTTTCCCCCCTTCCCCAAAAAATATCCCAGCCCACACCAACTATTCCAAATAGATGTAAGCCCAGCTCTTTACCAGCTATCATTCATCTGATGCTGGCTTTTCCCAGAGGTAAATGTAGGGCATTAGAGAATCAGGTCTTGTGTCCCCCGCTGGCCACTTGCAAACCACTTGGTTTCCTGAATTGACTAGATCTATGAGCCTGGAGCTGGAAAGCTGGTAATTTAGCCCCTGAGCCACTCAGCTCTCCCTTCCATCCTCCACCTTTTTGGTGGGGCTAGACGTGTCTCCTTTTATTAAGAATTTGCAGGTTAAATGAAGGTCTAGCTGAGTACCTGTCAAAGAGCTCTCCTCCCGTCACTAATTCAAGTATGAGCACAATCTCAGAGGGCGTTTCGAAGATCTCCTTCAGTTTGATCTGAAAAGAACAGGAACAGTTCACTCACAGCCCTGCTCCCTTGCCAGAAAGGGGCCATTCTTCCAGCCGCGTCCATTACAAGCCAGATGCAGTGGCAACTTTCCGCCAGCCCTGTACTCACTGTAAATCAATTTATTCCCAGAATAGGTTAATTTGTTCATGAGATGCATGCCGAGGAGGCTCGTCGTGGTGAGAGGAATAAATAAATGCAGAACAGATTGCGTAGATGTAACAAGTTTAGCATCATCCTAACAGGGCTGCCGTCAACAAATATGCCTAATTTTTTTTTTATTTGAACATGGAATTTTAACTGTTCAAAACAGGTTTGCTCACTTAATCAGGCATTTTAAAAAAACAAACAAACAACCCTGCAAATTAGAGCAGAGAAACAGACCCGCACACCCTGCATTTATTCTCTCCAGACCCTGAAGCTGATTATTGTAAGTGGAATGTGCTGTATCCTAAAGCTTTTTAAATTAGCAGCCCCTCCATCCCTGCCAGGAGGACTAAGCAACCTCTGCTGCACACATTCCTGTGGCTTTGCAAAGCCTATTGTCCTTGTCTCTTTCACTCAACCGCAGGTTCTGCTAATGGGAGAGTTTTACCCCTAAGGGTGAAATCCTGGCCCACTGAAGTTAACGGGAGTTTGCCATTGACTTCAGCAGGGCCGGGATTTCAGCCTGAAGCTCTTGGGCCTGATTCTCATGCCTGGTCTATGCTTCCAATGTCGGTTGACATAGTCATGGTGCTCAGAAGTGTGAAAAATCCACAACCCTCGGCTCTGGAGCTGTGCTGATCTAGCCCCCGGGTAGATGCAGCTAGGTGGGTGGAAGAACATTTCCATTGCCCTAGTTACCGTCACTCAGGAAAGTGGAGTTGCTACAGTGACAGGAACCCCCCTCACAGTGCTGTAGGCGATGTCTACTCTACGGTGGGCTATACCACGATAGCCCCTCTAGGGTGGATTGGCTTCAGTTACTCAACTCCTGCACTTGGATCAAAAAGAGGAGGAGATGCAAACTCCCTGTTCAGAGGCTTGCCTGCGGTTAGTTACAGCAGCCTTGAGGCTACTCTAACTTATGCTCTGGTTCCCACCATGGGAAGCGAACATAGCTATGGAGCATTGCATTCTGGTCACATCCCTGATTCACTGCCTAGGTCAGAGAATGGGAACAAGGTTGGAGCAGCTCCCTTATGCCAGGTCTGCCGTGGCTGGGCATGGCCCCTGCACAGGGGGTACTTCGGGGACTGTTTCCATCCACTCTAAGGCTGCTTTCTGATGCCACAGCCATGTAAAGGGACTTTAGTGTTACCGAGAATAAGGGTGCTTGCATTTACAGTCCTGCTAATCCCAAACGTCTAGGCTTGAAAAAATAACGAGATCCTCTTAAAAAATCACAAGATTTTTATATAATTTTTTTGTTCTTTTATTTGCCTTCTGAGCTTTGAGCCTTTTGATGTCACATTTTCAGGTTTTCCTAATCAACTGCGAGCACTAGAAACTGGCTTTAAAAAATAAAAAGAATGTAAGCCAAGGGTTTTACATAATCCCATGACTCCAGGAGTTGAGGATTTAAGGGAAAAAATACCAGATATCATGAGACCCACATTAAAATTGCCAGAATTGGCCATGATGCATTTATGCTGGAATCGCCAACTGCAGCTGACGTATCTGCCCTTTCCCGGAACAAACTGGACCATTATTCCAGTACGTTATTTGCAGCATCCTTAGATCATGAAAGGACAAAAAGGACAGGAAGAGAAAATTAAATGAATGTGTTCAGGAGATACATGATTGGGTCCCATGTGCCTATGCACAGCAAACTTCTTTTGCTACAGCCTGATGTCTTAGGAACCTCTCATGTTTAGGTATTGATTGTATACATCATTTTTCAGGAATAAGAGACCAGCTCTGTTACTTTTGAAAATGTGACATTGGGCACCTAAGCCAGTTAGGCAGCTTTGAACAGGTCACCTGTGACACATGGACTGTTTTGTCACGAGGAAAGCAGAAAAGAAATAAAATTAAAAAAAAAATAAATGAGACCACTCACATTGGCCCTTTGTGCCAATGCAGCAAATGTGGAATTAACAGGGCTCATAAAAATGCATCACGTGCATTTTTTTTAATGGAAAAAAGAAAATTTCACAGTGCTAAAGACTTCTGTGACACTGTGAATTTCATGGGGCTTTAATCATTACCTACGCATGAGACATTGTGGCAGCTTACTGTATTATAATACTACACAGAAGTGCTATAATTTTCCTATTAACTTCAAAAGTTTACAATCCTATTATCGTCTGCTCTTGAGGTGGGTATGGAATGACAGCGAGAAGCGTACAGATGTCACCAGTGTAAATATTGAAATGAAGCGTCATTTAAAAAAAATATCGTTTGAACGAGGGAGGGAGCAGATCCTTACCAAAACCATTCTGATTTAAATACTAAAGCTGTCCAATTGGTTATGTCAATGTAGCTGGCCTGTATCTGCGCCTAGTTCTGGGGTGGGCAAATTAAGTTTTCTACCCCCTTTATAACAAGCCAGAGGCAATCTCTCCTTTGCCTCTCCCCCAGACTCTACACAAACAAGACTTCAGAGACCATGTGGTGCATCTACAGCAAATGGGGGACAGATCCTCACCTGGTATAAGCTGATGTTCCTCCACTTGGCTGATTGACACCAACTGAGAAACTGGTCTCGGTCTCTATCATATCTTTTAAAAAGACGTAGGGTAACATATTCAAAAGTGGCTTGATCTTGTTCCATTGAACTCAATGGGAGTTTCACCATTGATTTTTATGGGAACAGGATCGAAACCTAAGTGATTTAGGAGCTGAAGTGTCACTGTGGGACATAGGCCTGGTTTACACTTAACATTTAGATGGACATTGTTATGGTCACCAGGAGTGTGAAAAATCCACAACCCTGAGTGAGGCAGCTGTGCCGACATAATCCCTGATGTGCACATGGCTAAATCAATGGAAGAATGCTCAAGGAGGTGGAGGTGGTGGAGTTCCTACAGTTCTACACAGTTCCTAAAGTTCCTACAGTGAGGAAAACCTGTAGGCTACGTCTATATTACAGGGTTGTACTGGGATAGCTAAGGTGCCACAGACAGCCTTAGGTGCTCTTGAAAAAAAACCCTCTTAACAAAATACAGGTTGCCAGTCATTCACACGCATCAAAAGAGGAGAACTGAATGCTGAAATCAGTCTCGAAAGCAGGTAGAAAAGAATCAGACCCTCGAAGCTTACCAGGGACGTTAACAGTTATGTCCCTTTGGGGACTTACCCTTTTGGCCCCTATTCAGGATCTCTCTTGAGCACACGCTTAAGTATGTGCATATTTGAGACAGAATTTAAGAATACGGAATAATAGATTCTAAGTCCAGACGAGACCACCGTGATCACCTAGTCTGACCTCCTGTGTAACACAAGCCGTAGACTTTCCCCCAGATAATTCCTGCAGCAGATTGTTTAGCTCAGCCCCTGGCAGGATCAGTAGCTTGAGCGCCCGGGCAGAGCAGACAGAGCTGCGTGATGCATGTTCCATGTGGCCTGACAAGAAGATCCCATTGAGGCGGTCGCCTTCTGGGTGTTAAATTGCTCCAGTTCAACTGCTTACCGGCTGTTCCAAAAGGGGATGCTTTCCTGCACCAGGGGTTACTAATGGAAATATGAATATAGCTGGCTCAGACCAGGCAGCCTGCTCCAGCCCTCTAACAACGGGTGTCCAGACCTTTTCAGTGATGATTTCCTGGCAGGGAGCTAAGAATGTGAAATAGCCTCTCTGGGGAAGTACTGCAAGTTCCTTTGCTTGGGGCATTTACAGCACTAGGAAATGTCATACAAGGAACTCTGTGTGTGTGTGTGTGTGTGTGTGTGTGTGTGTGTGTGTGTGTGTGTGTGTGTGTGTGTGTGTGTGTGTGTGTGTGTGTGTGTGTGTGTGTGTTGGGGAGGATAGATAAAGGACAAAATCCATCCTGGAGTGAGTGGAGTTACACTGGGGGTGGGTTTTGCTCCAGCCCCCTGATTTCCAGCAATTCCCTGTCCTAATGGCTTTGCTTTTCCCAGAAGGGTCTTTCACGATTACAAGCAGGCAAGACTTCCATTCTCACTCTCATCCCCACGAGGAGGGTGGGGATTGCTGAAAGCTCCTTCACCCCGGGGAGGTGGCCAAAAGCAGCATTTCTGGGAAATGGGGGTTACCCTGCAACAATGAAAATAAAATTCAGATTGCCTGACGTTCTGCGGACCTGTGAAAAAACCATCCATTTACAAATGGGCGCTTTTCTTCCAGGGATTACATTACAGCCCAATATGCACAGGGACAGGAAGGTAGAAAGCAACCATCTGGCCTCCTGGTAATTCCAAATCAGCTGGGGAAGTAAACAGACAGGAATAAACCTCTGGAGATAGAAAGGCCTGGAAAGGGGTCCAATCCTGCCCAGCGCACAGCCCCCACAGCTCAACGGGCAGCGCTGGTGCTTAGCCACCGGTAGAATTAGCAGCTTGAGTGTCTGGGCAGAGTAGAGGGAGCAGCGTGTCGCGTCAGTTACATGGAACCTGACAAGAAGGTCCCATCTAGGCTGACTCCTTCTGTAATTATATCTGTTCCTGCGCATTACAAACTGTTCCAGTTCAACTGTCATTATCCTCTGAGCGCTGCATTATATCCACACCGCTCTGCTCATACCGGCGAGCAGCTGAGAGCTCAGATGTTGGCAAGAAATGGCCTGGTGTTTTCGACTTCTTCCTTTGTAGGATTCGTTACAAACAGGCACTTTTCTTTGGCATTCATTTGATCTCCTCGATAGAAATCGCTTACCGAATGGAAACCCTCCAAGGGGGGAGTCTAGTGGCCTGAACATCAGCGCTGGAACACCTGAAAGACCCCTGGAAACTCAGACAGTGGCAAACCCCAACAGGGCTCATACACATCCCGTCTTTCCCGAGGCAATGGGTAAAGTGAGTTCCATGCACTTTCCTGCTGGTGGGTGTTTTGAATGAGACCTTTAAAATAAAAATAAACCACAAAGAACAGAGTGGCCTGCCCTATAGCGGGGCTGGGATCCTGTGGGTCCTGCAGACCTGCTGCCATAATAGCGGGAATGGGATAAAAATTCAACAAACAACATGGGAGCAGGTGGGAATGGGTATTGTGGGGAGGGATTAAAAAAAAGTCCCGCGCAGGACTCTCGCCTGCCCCTTTAAGGGCCAGAGGCCTGAGGCCAGCTGTCCTGGTGGCTAATCAGATGCAGCTGAACCAGGGATAGATCAAGATCTGCAGGAAGCGGAGTGGGACCACTGAAAGGGACTGTCTCTCGCAGGAGTCCTTGGAGAAGGGAGGCAGCAGGTTGAAGGCTCTGGGAGCTATGGCTGGGTAGACAGCCCCAGCTGGAAGTTTTGTTTTCCTTTGGAGAGTTTGGGCCTGGAGGAAAAGGCTAACAGCTGATTTGAGCATAGCTGACAATTTGCCAAGCGGGTGAGGAAGGCTGCCAAGCAGCAGTGCGCATCTGCTTTGTGCAGAGAGGAATGATGACACAGAGACGTCTGGGGAACACATCTCACAGGGAGAGACTTAGGAGCTCCGCTTATTAAGGCTTGGTCTACACTAGGAAATTAGACCAGTATAACTGCATTGCTCAGAGGCATGAAATATCCACACCCCTGAACGACACAGTTATACCGACCTAACCCCTGGGGTAGACAGCGCTAGGCCTCCCGTTGACCTTGCTATTGCCTCTCGGGAGGTGGATTACCTGGGCCAACAGGAGAAGCCCTCCTGCCGGTGTAGCGTTTTAGGTGTAATTAATTCACTTCCCCAAGAGCTATGACATAGTGCCGTCTACAGGGGGGGTTAGGTCGGTGCATTTTCACACCCCTGCGTGACATAGTTATACAAAGCAATTCTGTACTGTACTCCAGATCTGCCCGTAGTTTATCAAAAGTCAAGAGGTGGCTTGATCTCGGTCTGCCAGTGCCCCTGTGCAGAGATAGGACCTGAGGGCAGAGGGCTCGAACCTGGCAGGCAAAGGAAGAACAAAGCCCAGGGGGTGAGAGTGGTCGGGAGAAAAATTTAAACTGGAAACAAGGTGCAAATTGTTAAACTTGAAGGCGATTTGCCGCTGAAGCAGCTTCCCCAAAGGGGTGGCGAAGTCCCCCAACATCTGCCACCTTGAAAAGCGAGATTTTTCGAAGGCACCCATGGGAGTTAGGCACTTAGTTGAATTCCTGCTGACTTTTGGAAGGGGGCTTAGACATCCAACTCCCTTAGGTGCTTCTGAAAATCCCATCCTGTATCAAGACTGGCTGGGACTCAACAGATGCTTTCGCTCAGCCGTTATGTTAATGGGCGGGTAGCAGGAGTCACTGGGTGAAACACAGCAGCTCGGGTTATGCAGGAGGTCAGGGTAAATACAGGCCATAGGGGATCGCTACACGAGATAGGAGTTTGCTCCAGCATCTTTGGCCAAAGATTCCCTGCCCACTGTGCGCCTGGAGTTGCCCTTTGCCCCAGAGGTGGCTAAATTTCAGTAGTGACACATGGAGAGCGCTGAGGGGAAGCAGTTGGGGATCCAATCTGCTATCTTAGGGTCTGATACCAGTGCCCATCACCTGAGTGAAATGTGCTAGAGAAATCTACAGCATAACAACCAACAAATCAAAACTGCATTCTGTTGGGAAGATACTTTCCTACCCCCCCTTAAACAAGGTGTGTTTGTGTGTTTCTGTTTCTTTCTGGGCCATAACTGGACCCCGGCACCCCCGATGAGGATTTGAGTCACAAAGCAGCCACACGGCTCGTACTCACAATGTGGGGGTGCGAAAGCCTCAGTAAGACACCAATTTCCGTCCGCACAATCTTTTTGTCAATCTAAAAAGCAATAAAATAAAATAAGAACAAGGACGCAAAGCTTTACATTTTCGAACTCTTCTGGACGTCAGGTTTGATAAGCACATACATGCAGAGGCCTCTGCTGCTGTTTAAAACCAGCTTGAAATTAATTCTGAACCAGATCATATTAACTGCATGTAAATTCGCCCACTTTCACTCAAGCAAGTCTTCTAAATACGTATGTGAGGGGAACGCCCAAGAGCCAGAACCTTTCAGAGCAGCGCCAGCCAGCGCTGCAGAACAGAGAGCTGCACAGCTGTGTGGGAGACAGACTAGATAGCTGAAGAAAGCAGAGTTTCCACTGCCCTTCAGTTGGCTGGTCACGACCCTTTGTACAGAGAGAGGAATTGTAATCGATAGTCAAGGTTTGAGCCTCCGCTGCAGACAATAAACACGTCAGGCAGCAAAAGGGGTTTGGCAAAGGCTGCTTCAAGCCACCTTTTTGTTCCCCAAATCCGGGGGCTGGTGAGGGCTGGACTAGTCCCATAACCTCCACGTCTGTCCTGAGTTATTCCTAGCAGTTCAGAAGGGGTCATTCCAGCAACCAGGAATTGCTTGGGTGGAGATTCCCCAGCCACGGTCTTAAGAACGGCCAGACCGGGTCCGGCCCAAGGTCCACGTAGCCCAGTATCCTGACTACCGACAGTGGCTAGTGCCAGGTGCCCCAGAGGGAATGAACAGAACAGGGAATCATCCAGTGATCCATCCCCTGTCGCTCATTCCCAGCTTCTGGCAAACAGAGGCTAGGGACACTATCCCCGCTCATCCCGGCTAATAGCCATTGATGGATCTATCCTCCATGAATTTATCTAGTTCTTTTTTGAATCCTATTATAGTCTTGGCCTTCACAACATCCTCTGGCAAGGAGTTCCACAGGTTGGCCGAGCGTTATGTGAAAAAATACTTCCTTTTGTTTGTTTTAAACCTGCTGCCTGTTAATTTCATTTGGTGACCCCTATGTCTTGTGCTATGAGAGGGACTAAATAACACTTCTGTGTTTACTTTCTCCACACTAGTCATCATGTTCAGACCTCTATCATATCCCCCCGAAGCTGAAAAGTCCCAGTTTTATTAATCTCTCCTCATATGGAAGCCATTCCATACCCCTAATAATTTTTGTTGCCCTTTTCTGAACTTTTTCCAAGTCCAATATATCTTTTTTGAGATGGGACAACCAAATCTGCACGCAGTATTCAAGGTGTGGGCATACCATGGATTTATAGAGAGGCAATATGATATTTTCTGTCTTATTATCTATCCCTTTCTTAATGATTCCTGACATTCTGTTTGCGTTTTTGACTGCCACTGCACTGGAGTGGATGTTTTCAGAGAACTACCCACAATGACTCCCAAATCTCGTTCTTGAGTAGTAACAGCTAATGTAGACCCCATCATTGTATATGTATAGTTGGGATTATGTTTTCCAATGTGCATTACTTTGCATTTGTCAACACTGAATTTCATCTGCCATTTTGTTGCTCAGCCACCCAGTTTTGAGGGATCCTTTTGTAGCTCTTGGCAGTCTGCCTGGGACTTAACTATGTTGAGTAGTTTTGTATCATCTGCAAATTTTCCCACCTCACTGTTTATGCCTTTTTCCAGAACATTTATGAATACGTTGAATAGGACTGGGCCCAGTACAAATCCTTGGGGGGACACCACTATTTACCTCTCTCCATTCTGAAAACTGACCATTTATTCCTCCCCCTTGTTTCCTGTCTTTTAACCAGTTACCAATCCATGAGAGCACCTTCCCTCTTACCCCATGACTGCTTACTCTGCGTAAAAGCCTTTGGTGAGGGACCTTGTGAAGGCTTTCTGAAAATCTAAATACACTATATCCCCTGAATCCCCTTTCTCCACATGCTTTTTGACCCCGGCAAAGAATTCTAGTAGATTGGTGAGGCATGATTTCCCTTTACAAAAACCATGTTGACTCTTCCCCAACAAATTAAGTTCATCTATGTGTCTGACAATTATGTTCTTTACTATAGTTTCAACCAGTTTGCCCAGTACTGAAGTCATGTTTACAGATCTGTAATTGCCGGGGTCTCCTCTGGAGCCTTTTTAAAAATTGGCATTAGCTATTAGAAGTCTGAACCATGTGCTCCTCTGTGCCTGTCAGCTTTCCCCCAGCCCTTAGTTTAAAAACTGCTCTACGGCCTTTTTAATTTTAAGCGCCAGCAATCTGGTTCCATTTTGGTTTAGGTGGAGCCCATCCTTCCTGTATATGGTCCATTTTTCCCCAGAGCCAGAAAATTCCCCAGCTATGCATGCCTTCACTCCCCCAGGACTACACTGACCCTCTACCTCCAGGGGATTCTCCCATTTCCCCCGGCCACAGGGCTGCTTATTTCTTCCTCTTCATGGCATTAATAAGTAGCAGCCAAAAGTACCAAGAGAAGGAACATCTGCTTGAATCAATGCAGATGCTTTGCAGTCCAGGCGGAATTTATAACCATGCAGTTCTAAATCCAGACCTCAGTGGGGGCCTCTTCACTTATGGGTGAATTTAGGGTTGACCTCAACCTGCTAACTCATGTTGAGACTACAAACTGCCGTGTCTACACAAGGATTTTTTTCCTCCCATTACTTTCCATGTGTTGCTAACGCTTGCTCAGAACCTTTCAGAAATCATTGAGGATGGCGTCCCAGGTACTTACCGTCTTCTTCAGGATTTTGGCCGCGTACTGTGTGTGGGTTCCTTTCTCTTCACAGCTGTACACCACGGAAGTGGCACCCCTACAGAAAGAAGGAGAGGCCAACGGTGTTACCAATGAGAAAAGCCATGCCTGCTCAAAGACAACCTGCAAAGGGGGGGCGAGTGCACTTTTCAAGGATTCTTTGCGATGGATAAAGAAGGCAGAAAGGAGACTGAAGGGTGGTTTGCTGCTTGGTTTTGAAGTTTGAGGTTCAGGTCTTGGCTTGCCTGGAGGATGGTCCTGGTCTATTCAAGGGCTAAGGTGCTCACGCCAGCTTTCCAGCTCAGAGGCTGCTCGGCCTCATTGCATCACATCCACCCAGTCTCTGCTTCTAACACGCCTCCTTTTGGGGGCCACTTGTAACTGTGCTGAGGTTGCCTTTTCCCGATCCCAGAGCTGGACTGTAGGACGGGCAAAGCGGAGACTCGACAACCCCTCCCTGGGGGTGACACTCCCGCTGGGGCAGGACTTTGCTCAGCACTGTGGGGATGCCCACGCAGCACAGACCTGAGGTCTGTGGCTCAGAGTCATGCACCTCCCTTTGGAATCACGGTGCCTTAAGGCACGTCTAGTCACCTTGGGCATATGTAGGAGGCAGTGATGTCTAGCAGATAGAGCACTGGAGTGGGGCACAGGAGGTCTGGGTTCTGTTCCTGGCTCTGCTTCTGGGTGACCTTGGGCATGTCACTTCCCTCTATGTGCCTCAACTTCCCATCTCTAAAATGGGGGTCTGATACTGAGCTCCTTTGTCAAGCGCTCAGAGCTGTACGGATGAGAAGTGCTATGCAGAGTGAGGTATGGTGGGTGTGCATGCACTACTGCAACGATACCACCTGGGCTTCTCTCACCACGCTACCACCGTGGACTTTTCACAGCTGCAGCCCTGGGGGTGATGGGCACCATCATGCAGCACGTGGGAGCTGCTGCTCGTTCTGCTGCTGTCGTGCCACCTGAGGGGGATGCAGAGACTGTGACCTTTGATTGCACCAGAATCAGCGCACTCAGCTGTGCGAGGGGCTTATATTTCCGGCTTTCCTTAGTAAAACCATTTTAATTAAAAATGGAATAGTGAGGCAGTCTAAATCCTTAAGCAGCTTTTAAGACAGAAAGCTGCATCCCCTTCCCCCACGTCCCAGTAAGTGAACCAGCTGCAAGGGGAGGGCTAAGAAGAGATTACATCCTTGTGGGGGAGCAGAAGGGGAGACTCTCGAGAGTGTACGACATGTGTGCTCCCTGAACAAGCCTCCAGGGCCACGAGCTCCCCCTTGGCACCAGGATGCTAATGCCACCATGGTGCTTTCAATGCACATGATGCCCTGCATGCAAGATCCTGATCAACCCCATTTTACAGATGGGGAAATTGAGGCACAGAGCATTCTTATTAGCAACCTCAAGTCACACAGCCATCCAGGCACATGGCTGAGACTAGACACAGGTCTCCTGACTCCCCAGCTGGTGCTTGGAGCCCAGGACAGTCTGGGGTTATTTGGGTACACCCCCACTTTGAGCTGGAGAAGACACACCTGCACTAGGAGCTACCATTCTAAAAATATAATGGGTGGTGCGAGTGTTGGGAGGGGCTAGGTGCCCTGAGTACGATCCCGAGCCACCATTCACACCTCCAGCTGGAAGTGTGGACGTACCCTAGGACTGAGCAGTTGCTGCCTTTAATGATGCATGTGTTCTTCTTTGCGTTAAAGCAGCGAGCACTTGCCATTAACAGTCACACAGCAATCTGACCTGCTGGCAGCCGCATTCTGCTACACTCCACTCGCCGCAGGCTGCTTCCCACGACTCCGCGCATCCCTATGCAACAAGACACCGGCTCTGTGCAGCGCCTGGGCTAGCAGCCTCGAAGACCGACACGCAGAAGGCTACATACGCCGCAGAGTTTGATCGACCATTTTCCCCAGCCTTGGAGGAACTTTTCAATTCAGCACCTCTCCTCTTGCAGACAGTCACCCCTAAGGAGCAACCCTGAACTCCTCATCTCCCCCTCACAAACAAACTCAATCAAGTGGGATTGGACCCTGGTCATTAGGCCATTTGCAAATCCACTTAGTCCTCAGTTGCAGAGAGCAAGCTGTCTCCGGAGCACAGCTGATCTGTTCTGTTCCATCATGTTTTCGCAAAGGCAGTGAATGGGCTCTGCTGAACTGTGACTTCAAACTATCCAGCCCCTAAGGTGAGGAGGGTAGTAACCAGCACTTAATTTGTGCCAGAGTTGAACCCCGGCACCTCTAGGCTTGGCCAGGCATAGCCCAGGCACCTCCAGGGGTGCTGCATCTGGTCCGAAAGTAAAAATATTGCTTGCGCCCCGGTGCCTCTTTCATTACAAAGCAAGCAGTGGTAGTAACCCAATGCTGTTTGTGTCAAAAGAAAGAGAGAGGCTGCCTTCCAGTGTCCGGGCTATTTGGAAAGGCTGCGGTTTAGATAGTGGGGTTTGCCAGGGGACTCGTTTGTCAAAGGGCAATTGTCTCTCAACGTCCCATCACCCTCCAAATTGGAACAGGCTCAGTCCGTCACTCTCCAACCTCACGCCTGGCCCATACCTCTTCCACCAAGGACATTGCTACAGTGGGGCAGGACCCGTGAGGTTATGGAGCCCCAGTCAGAGTGGGCACTGGGTGAGAGCAGGGCCTGTTGGCCCTCAGTGGCAGGGGGTGGCTGGGATGGGGGACCCTTCCATCCAGGATGCCCCTGGGCATGAGCAGCCAGCAAGGATGCATGGAGAAGGTGTGGGGGAATATAGCAGCACCAGGTGATGCGAAAGGGGTGGGGACAGAGATGGAAGATGTGGTCTCTAAGAGGTGGAGTGCAAAGCAGAAAGCCTCGGCCACTTTTCGTGGAGCAGGGGGTTGGAGCAGAACTGGGTGGAGCTAGGGGGCTAGATAAAAGCTGAGGTGGGCAAGGAAAGGGGGTTGGAGCGCAGCTCAGGGGGCTGGAGCAGAGCTGCAGGGTCTGGGAGCAGAGCGTGGACCATGGAAGAAAGCTGGGGTAGGGCTTGTGGGGGCCTGACATGGGTCTGGGAAGGAGATCAGAGAAGTGGGGGCAGGAGGGGAGCTAAAAGGGCCTCGTGGGGTGATTGGATCGGGGCTGGGAGAGCTGAGGGCTGGAGTGGGATGAGGGAGAGCTGGGAGGATGGGATCAGAACTAGAGGGGAGCAAGGGGGGCCAGGGGGACAAGCTGTAGGTCTGCAGAGGGCCTGCAATGAAGCTGGAGGGAAGCTAGGCAGTGGCCAAGGTGTGGGAGATCTGGACTGCGGCTATGGGGGCACCAGCTGAGGGTCCAGAGATGTACAGGAGGCTGGACTGGGGCTGTGGGGAAGCTCAAAGGGGGTGGATTTCGCAGTGGGGAAGGGGGTCCCTAAATTATATTTGCACCAAGGAACTCTGGGGTCTTGGTAGGCAGCTGTCTTCTACTGGCACTGTAAGCTTCGAGGCAGGGCCCCTGGGCCACGGACTTGAGCTGGAGCACGGGGGGAAACCAGAGCCTGCGATGTCTCCCTTGCTTGTGGAGTACCTCGCGCCACAAGCAAACCCTGAGCCCTGATTACCCACCATTCAGAAAAAGTAGAGACACATTTTCAAGAGTACCTGATTTAGGAGCCTAAGTCCCATTTCAAAAGTGACTGGGGCATCGGCGTCTAAGTGCTTCTCTACATTGGAAAGTTGTTTCAGGCTGAGATAGTGCGTGCATTTAAACTGCAATAACTCTTCCTGAATACCTCCATGTGTAGACACACTTATTCCTGCTTAGCTTAATCCATTTCCAACTAGGCCTTAATCTGCATCTTTAGGCACCTAAATACCTTTAAACATTTGGCCCTTAGGCACTTTTCAAAATGGGATTTAGGAACCTGTCTCGTAGATGCTTCTGGAAATGTGGCCTCCTTGCCTGCATTCTAAATTGCACGAGTTTACCTAAAAGTGTTATTTCAAACTAGTATGAAACCCTGTATGGACACCCTAAATGTCATTTACACTTGGCTTATGTCCATTGTGCTGGCATCAAAATGGATACAAGCTGGGTTTAAATCACATTAAGTGTCCACACAAGGTTTTGTCCTGGATTAACTAAATCAGTTTAAAATCCTACCTTCCAGTTAAATCCATGCAACGCTGTGGTTAGACCAGGCCCAAAGCACCTCTCAGAGGTTGTCTCCACACAGCAGTTGCATAGTTTTAACTAGATGATATAATGAAAGCACCCTCCCAGTTATGCCAGCGTAAAGTTGTTTATAGCAGTCATTTCATAGCTGCCTCGAATTCCGAAAGGGATCAATAGATTTAGTCTGAGCTCCTGC
The DNA here is from genome assembly GCF_007399415.2 of Gopherus evgoodei. Lineage (NCBI taxonomy): Eukaryota > Metazoa > Chordata > Testudines > Testudinidae > Gopherus > Gopherus evgoodei. Next base: position 4,245,178 of record NC_044343.1, read on the forward strand.
AGAGCACAGGCCATCCAATGTCACGCTGAGCCCAGGGACTGCAGTTAAACCAAGGCATTTTAGTCCCAAGGCGACCACCCCGTTACATGACCCAGGCAGAGAACAGGAGGGACAGAGGGGCACCAGTGCCCCTGCAATGGCAGGGAATTGATTAGGTGAGACATGGCAGGATGATCCCAGCAGACAATCCACCCCCCATGCAGAGGAAGGCAAAAAAAAACCCTAAGTCCCAAACTATGGTCCCAAGGTCCCATCATCTATACTGGTATAGGACACCTTTGTATCTGTATAACCCATCCGCAGAGGGGCGTACGGGTAAAACGCCATTGATAAAAAATAACCTCCCTCCCTGTCAGTGTCATAGTTCTACTGCTACGAAAATCTGTGTCTTAAACTGCAGTGAGAGCGAACGTACAGGGGCTTGTATCAGTTTGCAAACCAGGGCAGGCTATAAGCACGTCAGGCCCGGTGCACTACAGAAATAATAACTAAATTGTAAAGAGGATTATCAGGGAGGACCAGCCCTTGGCCCTCCCCACCCGTCCCCTCTTCTGTGCCTCCCCCACTTACACAGCAGCCAGGAGTGGGTCTCGTCATTCCGAGACAAGGAGTCAGGTGGCTTCTGCACCATGAAAGGCACGGCACCCCCGTAGGGTGACCAGATGTCCCGATTTTATAGGGACAGTCCTGATATTTGGGGCTTTTTCTTATATAGGCACCTATTACCCCCCACCTCCGTCTTGATTTTTCACCCTTGCTATTTGGTCACCCTACACGTCCGCCATCCTTTAACCAGGAAGAGATGCCAGGCAAGGAGCTTTGCAGACCAAGTCTCGCCTGGAGCCCCTCCAATGGGGCTCCCTGGGGTGGTTGTGCTTTGCTGGGATGTCATCCTAATCGCCAGGGGAGGGAGTGAATGTGAACATGCAGAGTAGAGTCAGGCACACACGTGCCAGAGTGATGAGGGCTGGGGGAAGAGCATGGATTGAGCTGTGCCTCTGGGACTGATGCTGGTTATTCTTCCATGTCAGCAAGGTGGGTGAGGGCAGTGGCCGCTGCGTAACAAGCTCTGCTGCATTTTGAACCCACCTCTGTCTCCGGCTCAGGGGCAGCTCTACGGTTTTTGCTGCCCCAAGCCCGTCAGGCAGGCAGCTTTCGGCAGCGCGCCTGCGGGCAGTCCACTGGCCAGGTGGATTCGGCGGCATGCCTGCTGTTGGTGCCGCACCATCGGCCTCCCCGCTGCCGAATTGCCGCCAAAGCCACAGGACCGGCGGACCTCCTGCAGGCGCACCACCGAAAGCCGCCTGCTTGCAGCCCTCACAGCGACCGACAGGCCGCCCCCCGCAGCTTGCCGCCCCAGGCACACGCTTGCTGCACTGGTGCCTGGAGCCGCCTCTGCTCTCGCTCTTGAGCTCTGGTCTGTGTGTGCTGGGCTTCCTGGAAGGGCAGCAAACACTGCCATCCATAGCGTTTGCACACGTATTCAGGTTCACAGCAGCCTTATGAGGTAGCTAAGTGCTATTATTCCCATTGTACTGGGAAAACAGAGGTGACTTGTCCAAGGATACCTAGTATTGCCAGTAGCAGAGCTGCGAATAGAACCCAGGAGTCCTGATTCCCCCTCCCCTCCAAGGCCAGGAACAGCACCCAGGGGTCTTGACTCCCAGTCTCCTGCTCTAACCACTAGACCCCCAAAATGCTTTTCCAGTTTTCTGAGGACCAGCAAAATGGTCCAGGAAAGGTACCGGTGTACAAAATTCAGCCTTTTCAAGTTACTAAAGAAGACTCATTATGTTTAAAATCCCCTGCAGTGTCAGGCAGTTGCCAGTAATTTTTAGATCTAGTTCACAACATCTCCTAACCACCGGACAGTGAAATCAGTCTATTGCTTGTGTCGCCAACCTTGCAATTTCAGCTTTGATGCAGGATTCCTCTTAGCAGGTTCATTCCCGCTCTGAGTAACCGAACACATTTTATTACTCTTTGACTTTCTTGTCTTGGGGGGAATCAAGTGTCAGTTCCAATTCTTTGCCCCAACTCCGTATTTATTGTTCCCTTTGCACAGATGGTTGCACAGTGACTCAGTGGCAGAGCCAGGAACAGAACCTTAGCATCCTGAACCTATCGTCACCCGTGCAAAGTTTGACTCCAACAACAGACTTGGATGCGTCTCATCCATCTACCGTTCAAGGTGAACGTTCTGCATGGCTACTTTAGAGCCCAAATCCTGCATTTAGGATGATCATTTACAAACAATCAGCTCAGAGTTTAAGAGATGCTCAGTTTTGCGTGTCAGTCTACACACAAGAGCCTCTTACCCTTTGTGTTTTCCAATAACATTATCAGCGGCAGCGGCAGGATTTAGACAAATTAGCTACACCCCAGTCAGTCTGTATCGCTGGCCCCGTCTCTGAGCTTCCAGAAAAGAGTCAATCTTCTACTTCTACTTAATGTTCTGAATAAATATCCGTAATCAACCTTGACTGGGAATGGAGATATAATTGTGTTTGTTTTACAGATGACTGGAAAATGTGTAACGATGGAATTAGTTGAAAAAAGACTGGATTTGCTTCTAATGCGAGTGCACACTTTATCCAATAGCATCGTTTATGGAGGAGGAGCCAAAGACTATGGGCCAAGCTTTGGCCTGGCTATTGCGAGATGCTCCCAGATCCAGGGCATTCTAGGGCCATGCTACCAGTGCAGAGGGCTCCCCCGGCTGGCGTGCTGTGGGCTCTCTGCAGGGCTGGCTCCAGGCACCAGCTCAGCAAGCAGGTGCTTGGGGTGACACGCTGGGCTCTTCGGTGGCAATTTGGCGGCGAGTCCCTCAGTCCCTCTCGGAGGAAAGGCCCTTCCGGCGAATTGCTGCTGAAGAAAAAAGTGGAGTGGTGGAAGTGCCACCGATCGCGGCTTTTATTTTTTTTCGCACGGCTTGAGGCGGCAAAAACCCTGGAGCCGGCCCTCGGTCTATGCACACCCTGCTCCCAGCCCCTAGCTGAGGGACTGGGTTGGGGGTTGTGACTGGACCAGTGTACTGCCCTGCAGCTGCTCTATTTCCCACGGGCCAAGGGAAACAAACTCCCCAGGCCTCCATAACCCCAGAATACAGCAAGCACAAAGATGGCTGAAAGTCATCCCTGCCCCCAAATAACTGCAAATCAGGCCTCAAACATGCAGGGATGGCCACACCTCCAGGCAGGCTGGCCCCTTCTCCTTTGTTAGGTCCTCCCAGTCTAACATGCAAGCAAAGCACTCTAGTTGCCCCAGTTCCTGCACAGATGTAATTGAGGATGTTCTCTGCTGCACCTTTTCTCACCTGGGGGCGCTGACACTAGTAAGACACAGCAGGATTTTGCATGTTATACTCAGCGCTGATCGAGAATCCAGCTGCAATTTCTCATCTTACATCACTGAGATGTAGATATTTTAATTTTATACTTATAAGACACTGAAAGCAGGATAAAAATCCACATTTTCCCCACCGATAATCAACCAAGCATATGGGATTTAGGGCCCCGATCCCGCAAGTCATATCAGGTAGACCCGGGACCTGTGTAGATCACATTTCAGACTCAGGGCCTATCTTTTCTTCCTCACGGCAATATCCTTCAGCAATTAATTTTTACCGGGAATAAACTATTACCTCACTTGCTGGTTCGCCATTTTTTGTTCAATCCAGTCTGTCCTTGGAACTGATTTGTGCAATATTCCAAAGCCCTCCTCCCCTGCGCCTGATAAATATCACATGTCTGTGCTCATTTGTCTGATAAGGGCCTTGAAACCCTGCTTCATGGACTTCCCCCGCACCCCTCCTTTAAACTGAGTGCTGCAATTCACCGTTTGATTAGAAGAAACCATTGGCTACAAATCAGTCTGCAGAAGGTGTTCTGCTCTGTCAGTTTCAATGCACCAGAGGCAGGGTGGCACTAAGTGACAAATATATGTGGAGAAAGGTTTTCTGTCACCTCAGATTACACACAGTACTTGGCATTTCAAGTTGTGAAAGGAAAAAAAAGAGAGAGCGAGGCAAAGGACTGACAATACAGACAGAGGGGTTTTTTTGGAAGGAACAAAATTAATTTGATTGAAATCTGGACGTTTCAATTGCACCCACATTCGAATCCCCTCCCACACCCGTTGCTATTTCTCTCTAGCGGCTGTAAGGTATGTGCAGGTAAGGAGGTGACAAAGTCGGCTCGGTGCCCCAGATTTGCAATGGCAGAGTGGGCTGCAGAAAGCTTCCATTGCTAAATAAATAGAACGTCCTTGAGTTTGATTGTAAGTTCTTTGGGGGCACGATGTCCTTAGCCCTGCCGGGAGCTCCTCGGCACTATCGCAACACAAAGAAATACATAATAGTAAATAAAAACAAAGGCCCCAGCAGGCTATAAATATCCACTGTTACAAAGGCCGGTGTTACAAATGCTTTACTGAAATCAAAGGACGGCGCTGAGATACTGTAGTGCAGTATGAGGACTTACACAGAACACAACAGATCTTCTTAGTTGGGCTGTTGTTTCAAAGTGGTGATACTCAGACCTCAGTGACTCAGGAGCCAAATCAGTGATCAACGTTACCCAAAAGAGTCACAGGAGTGTGAATTCACTGTTTATTGTACTATATGTTCATGTTTAAATAGTGTAGCAGGGAAATATTTCTTTTATATATTATTATAGGTATTCTCAGTTCTCACAGCAAAATGACTAAGTATCATTATTTTATCACCTACAATTGGTTAATAACAGAGTACAAGCATCCTGACTGGTTAATACCTTAGCTTGGTTAGTAATTAAATCACACAGCATTTTAATAGCATGTGCAGCAAAGAGCTGCAGGAGGCACATTGCAGCTCGCGAGCCTCAGTCTGTGTATCCCTGTCTGAGGGGCAGCCTGATGGAGGACTGGGCCCTGGACTTGGCTTATTGGGTCAAATACTGAGGTGGTGCTGAGCCCGGGTGAGAACTCCCGCAGACTCCACTGAGAGCTCCAGGTGCTCAGCGCAGGGTCTGGGCTCTTTTCCCCTCATCTCTCATCCCTGACGAGTTGCTGCCCCCATCCCCGTAGAAGGCAGAACATGTGTTTGGGAGGATTAACTCCTTGACTGCCACTTCTGCTACAGGGCCTCTGCAACCCACCTCCATATGCCTGAGTCCTCTCGTAATCCATAAACCCCCCTGAGAATACCCCTTGCCAGTACACGGTTGATGTCAAGACTCTGCATCAGTCCTGCTTCCAGCTCCTGGTATGGGGGCTGTGTTGGGAGTACGTATGGAGTGCAAAGCCCTACAGCTGTTCTCTGCTTCCCACAGGGGGCCCCAAGAAACAACATACGTTACAGCAGCCCTGAGACTGCTCTAACTTACACCAGGGGCTGGATGTTGCAAGAATACAGGGAACACAAAAGTATCTTAAAGCCCCCATAATCTCCCAACTCTACCCTCCAAGTGCAGGAATGGAGTAACAGAGAATCAGCCCCGTCTGTGACAAGAAGGGTAACTGACTCTCCATTGCAGTCAGCTATAGCCTTGTCTGTTTTTAGGATCCTTGAAGAGCCCTTGGAACTTAATGAAGATGGATTTTCAGGTTCAAGTATTAGCTTCACATCATTGCCAGAGAGTAAAATAACCTCCCAAAGTCTATAGCAATGAAATTTAAATTCAGTTCCCTTGGAGCTCATTCATTCTGATTGCTGTGCTATTTTTCTCAGACAAAGCATTAATAAAATCCACATCTGCAGTATTAATATCTGGCGACACAAAGCCAAGAGCTAACAGACACTCCACTTGTTCTTTGCCTCTGGTTTTTACTGGCAACCTGGGGTTTTTCCTCCCCCCCTTCCAGGGTTTTTCATTAATAGAGCAGTAGAGCGGGGCAAAAATTTTTGACCAAAACTTTTTTGGGGCCAAAATGCAGACTTGGGTTGACCGAAATGCATCACGAATTTGTGTCGAATTTGCTGAATTGTTTTGGTTGGGAAACAAACAAAATTCTGAAGGAATCAAAATGTTTTGTTTTGATATTTTCAAAAGGGAACCGGTTGCTTTGTCAATAAAACTGTATTCAGTTTTGCTTTTAGAAAACATTTTACAAAGCTCAAAATCTACACAAAACATTTAGTTTGACCTGAAACTATTTTGTCGTTGTTGCTTTCTGACTTGCTGAACAAGTCAAAAAAATTCATTTTGGGTCATCCTGAAACGATTTCCCCTCCAATTTTGCCAAACTGCCAGTGAACCGAAAAAACAGCTCTTTGCACAGCTCTGTCCAGGGCCGCCCGGGGGTGGGGGGGGGCACATGGGGCAATTTGCCCCAGGTCCCAGGTCCTGCAGGGGCCCTCACAAGAATATAGTATTTTATAGTATTACAACTTTTTTTTTATGGAAGGGGCCCCCGAAATTGCTTTGCCCCAGGCCTCCTGAATCCTCTGGGAGGCCCTGGCTCTGTCTAGAAGCGCATCTGAGCTGTGGTGCAGTTAAGAGCTTTGTTAGTGTTTATATTAGAGACTAAATCTTGTCCTGCTCCCAGGGAAGTCAATGGGATGGAAGTTCTACCACAGCAATGAAATGGGGTCAAACAGCGGAATGCTATGTCAGGATTTAAGCCCAGCAAAGCACTGAACGGGGCCTTAAATCAAGAGCTGCTGGAGACAACGGGCACTCTGCCCAACCCTGCAAACCCTCATCCACATGGGGGCGAAACTGACCCCCCATCCACACGGCCAGTGCAAAACCCATGCAATAGCGATATCCTATTTTGAAGGCTTAAGTGGGGCTTGAAGGCTGCAGGTCTTATACTGGCCCAGTGCATGGCGCGTAAATCACACCCAGCTCCAGTCCAGTGGCGAACTTCCCACTGATTTCAATAGTGCAGGGTTGGGCCTTAAATTAAGGGGTTTAGTCATGTGAGTAAAGGCTACTTGTGTGTCTGAAAGGTGGCTCTGGACACTGAAGAGCTATGAGTGCAACAAAAAAAAAAGGAAAGAAATAGCCAAGCTTTTGCTCCAGTGACATGAAGGTACTTTGTCTGCAGCTGTCCAGAGCGTTGTTCTCTAAGGGACTGATCGAAAGCCACTGGTGTCAGTCGGTGTCGATGCCAAAGGGTGTTGGATCAGGCCTTAAAATAGCCTGGTGCCTTTATGGATGGGCAGGGATACGAAGTGAAAATCGACACAGCTATTTCATTTCCAGTTCTCTACAGCTGCCATTCTAAGGTATATCTATGGTCCCCATAACCGTAACATCAGAGCCCCTCACAACCTGCCAATGCATTTACTCTCACAACCCCCTGGAAGGCAGGGGCCTGGCTAATACCCCCATTTTACAGATGGGAAACTGAGGCCCAGAGCGGTTAAGTGATTTGCCCAAGGTCACACAGGGCGTCTGTGGCAGAGAAGGGAATTAAATTCAGGTCTCCTAAAGCTGAAGCTAGGTGCCCTAATCAGTGCACCATCCTACCTCCGTTGTTCCTGCCCCTTTCTACTCCTTGCACATTTCTTGAGCCTCTTGAGCTCTCACAGCTGATTGAGTAAAGCAAACAGATTGAAAAGCTCTTCTGTGCTTGTGGCCATGATAGGGTTTAACAGGTCACAAGGAAGAAAAAAGAATCAGCTTTTAAAAAGAGTCCCTAATAAGGATTTACACACACAGGCTCAGTCACACTTGTTTCACAGATCAGGATAAAAATATAAGCGCTTTAAAACATTCCTAAACTGTGTATTTATTGCAACAGCCCTCAGGACCTATCGCTAATATTAATGCACATTTTAAACCTGTCCAGTCTCACCTCCACTTCCAAGCAAGAATTTCCTTTGTGCATTTGCAGATTTGTCATTTTTATATTAGGTTGTTTAATAACAATCAGTAAGCATTGGATGAGAAACTCAGGAGGCAAGCGAGCTAGCTGGTTAAAAATACAAAGGTTCCTTCTCTAGAAAGCCCTTGTAGGCAACAATTTGAAACAATGTCGGTCCTAAAACCTAAAATACCCACATCTGCTGTTTGTTGCCCTCCCTCCCTTTTTCATTTTAATCACTAGCAGTAACTACCCAAGGGCAGGGCATTCCCAGGGATTACAGGCCAGCTGGGATAAACGGCTTGAGGTTCTCAACTGGTCACTGAGCTGCACAACGCTTGACGACTGCTCGTTGGTTTAATCAAACAACAAAGAAGAATTAATTCCCAAGAGAAGCCACTGGGATGACAGCAAAATCTGACTTCCACTGACCACTGACAGGAGGGCTTCAACATTCCAGCTTCAAACTCTCCTGAACTTTAGCGGGTACTTCCAATCCGAACAAAGCTCCAGATCTGGGTTTTGCAAATTACCTATTTCTTTGTAAGGACCGAAACCAAGGACCAGCTACTGGTCAGCAGGAGTCTTTCCACTGACTTCAGTGGGATTTGGATCAGAGAAACTCTGTGTCTACGAATTTCCACAACCACACTGGTCTCTCCCATCACTTTGTCCTCTCACCCTCTGCCCCGCCCCCTCCGTCCCATCTGTCTGTTGAATCACTTAGAACCTGATCTAAGGCCCACTGAAGTAAAGGGGAGCCTTTCCATTGACATCAATGAACTCTTTGTATATTGTGAGCTCTCTGGGGCAGAGACTGTCTCTGTTATTTGTTTGTACAGAACCTAGCACCACAGGGCCTGGATCCCTGACTGAGTGGCCCCCTTCTGCACTACTGCAATGCAAACAAGAAATAATAAGAATAAGTGACCCTTGTTGGAGAAAACGATTGCTCAAAAAGACACATTCTACGGTTTGAAGCACAACGTTTGGCTGACTTTAAACTCTCATTTTTCTCCAACATAGAGAAGAGTCTGGAAATTTCACCCTGGCTTGGTTTAGCGCAAATCTCGACATAAATAAAGCAGGGCACATGCCCTGCCCGTTATGAGAGCATGGCTCCATGTTAGGATCTATCAGAAATAAGTCGCAGGTCTGTCCACCGAATGAGCTCTCACATCCGCTGTCATTAGCTTTATAGTCCAGACTGACAAGAGAGCTGGTGAGCACCAGCTGCAATGGTGGACAAAAGCCCAGTAGGAGTAGGACTGAGACCCCACCACACTCATTGCATATCAGCCCCCCAAGGCCTAGACAGGGAGTAAACACTTTTACAGAACTTCCTTTGCAAAATGGGGCAGATTCACATCCAAGGCTCTGGTCCTTGTTATCAATTCCTGAACTGTCTGGTGCTTAAGAACATAGAAACTCCATGCTGGGTCAGACCAATGGTTCATCTAACCCAATATCCCGGCTTCTGACAGTGGCCGGTGCCAGATTCTTCAAAGGGAACGAACAGAACACGGCAATTTCAAATGATCCATCCCTTGTCATCCGGCCCCAGTATCTGGCAATCAGAGGCTTAGGGACACCAAGAGCCTGGGGCTGCATCCCCGACTATCTTGGCTAACAGCCATTGATGGACCTATCCTCCATGAACTTATCTAGTTCCTTTTTGAACCCAGTTCAAGTTTTGGCCTTCACAACGTCCCCTGGCAAGAAGTTCCACAGGTTGACTGTGCGTTGTGTGAAGAAATACTTCCTTTTGTTTATTTTAAACCTGCTGCCTGTTAATTTCATTGGGCGACCCCTGACTCTTGTGGTCTGTGAAGGAGTAAATAACACTTCCTTATTCACTTTCTCCACCCTAGTCATGTTTTTATAGACCTCTCTCCTAGCCCCGTTAGCCATCTCTTTGCCATCCTGAACAGTCCGTCTTTTTAATCTCTCCTCATACAGAAGCTGTTCTGTGCCCTTAATTATTTTTGTTGCCCTTCTCTGTATCTTTTCCAATTCCAATGTATCTTCTTCGAAATGGGGTGTCCAGAACCACATGCAGTATTCAAGGTGTGGGTGTACCACGGATTTCTATAGTGGCATTATGGTATTTATTATTATCTCTCCCTTTCCTAATGATTCCCAACACTCTGTTCACTTTTTTGAATGCTGCTGCGCATTGAGCAGATGTTTTCAGAGAACTTTCCACAATGACTCCAAGATCTCTCTCTGGAGTGGTAACAGCTAATTTAGACCCCATCATTTTGTATGTATAGTTGGGATGATGTTTTCCAATGTGCCTTACATTGCATCCATCAACAATGAATTTTATCCTCCATTTTGTTGCCCTGTCACCCAGTTTTGTGAGATCCCTTTGGAACTCTTCGCAGTCAGCTTTGGACTTAACTAACTTGAAAAATTTTGTATCGTCTGCAAACTTTGCCACCTCCCTATTTACCCCTGTTACAGGGAGGAGGCATCCCGCCGCCTGGTGAATCATGGCAGAGCTCATTTCTTGACATGCCAAAGTCACTCTGGCAGAAGGTGTGAGAGTCGGGAATAATCTGAACATAAATCAAGAGCCACTGAAGACACTTTACCCTTTATGAGATCAGGCTCCAAAGAAGGAAAGGCCCAGTCCTACAAACCATGAACTGATCTCCCTCATCACCTACCAGATATAATCCTGCTCCTGAGGTTGGGCTGCATGATCTAAAGAAAACAATTCACCCCTCTCTCTCATCCATTGGGAGACCTGCTCCACATTTCACTCCAGGCTCTTGACCTACCCATCACGTGCACTTGATCCCCAACTGCAAGAGGCATCATTAGGAGCAAGAGATGCAAAGCTCACCCACACCACGAATCAAATCCCGATAACCTTAAACCTTTACCTTCCCAGTTCCGGACCCATAGCGTAGAAGTCCTCCAGGGCAGTGTTGCGGTGGGAGCCGTCAATCCAGTACTCCGTGCCGGGTTTGGAGGCAGGCATGTTGGGGGGCCGCAGAAAGGAATTTCCTGCTAGACGTGGGGCAGAGATTGGAATCTTGCTGTGACTTCTCACCCTCCGCACCTATTCCAGTGTCAAACATACAGGTGGACTAAAAAGCAGTTCTCGGGATTCTCTGGTGGAATAAAATTATATCCACAAATCTCTGTCCTTACGGACCTGCACGCTGGGCTTAGTCAGATCGATTCCTCCCCCCTGTGTTTTTCCTGATGTCTCTGCACGCCTCCTTATTTTTCCTGCACCTTCATGTCTTTTCAGTGCCAAAACCTGATTTTCATAGACTCTGCTAGCAATGCTAGCTGAGGCAGGGATCTCCCTCCATGCACATAAGGAGAGACAGCAAATATTCCTGCACATTGAGGATGGTCACTTTAGGAGATTTGTGTCTTGGTATTTTTCTCAGGAAACAGCAGAAACCAAGACATCAGTGGTGTCCTCTATTTCTGGAACATGCTTCCTTCTGCCGGTGGCTTGCATCATCCGGAATCCTTTCAGCTAGTTGCTCTTTGCAATTTGATTAATATTCCTTTTGATTTCATTACTGAACAGAACCGCAGAGAAGGAATCGCTGCGTATTGAAGCATCGCTCTCGTGAATCCTTTGTGCGCATTTGTCCCCGATTCAATGTTCACTCTTTAAAGTTCCAAACATCTTGGGTTAGTTGGGAAGAAAAACACCCCCGCCTCTGACTGCACCTTCACTTCTCTTCTACTACGGGTTCTGCTTCTTTGACCTAATGCTCAAGGCCCGTGTTGCAAATTGTCCCAAACTGGCTGGACCATCCCAGAGTAACTCCCAGATTTGCAATCTTGGAAGATTTCTGATATGCACTGAGCCGCTGAAAATTGCAGCTTGTGGCCCCAGCCCTCTTGGCTATGGAAAATTTTCAGATGTCCCCTTGTCCACAAAGAGAAGGCTAGCGAGAGGCAGGCAGTTTTGCATCTGTGCAAGCAATTCTGCACTGCATTCAAAAATCAGCACACACGTTTCTCTCTCGCTGTGTCATTCTTGGGGGGCTGGAGGAAGACATAACACCACGCCCGGCAGCTGCAACGTACAAGTGACCTTTACGAGAAACATCAACGATTTCTAGCCCCTTCTTTCTAGCTGGCTCTCTTGTGCCACCAAATGGCTCTTCGTTCTCACTGCAATCTCCATCACAGCACAAAAAACCCTACCTGACAGCTGGTTCCTTAAATAACCCTGGTCATTTTACCCAATGCATTCATATAACTAGTATATATCATAGGAACAAATAGAGGCCTCCTCCCATCCAAGAGTTGAGTCCCATGGTGCTAGATACAGACACAAAATAAAACCTGCCCCAATGATTTACAGAGGCTTGGGGAAAGGAAGGATTCTTATGCCACATTTACAGATAATACCTAACTCTGATACAGCACTTTTCATCAATCTTTTGTTCTTTATGCAACCAAATAATATGTAGAAACTGCACCGGGGGTCCCAATGACAATGTTCACTAGCTACACACCCGTGGTCTAGCTGCACACACATACTGCTGCTCGGCCGGGTTTGTAAAGCATAGAACCCAGTGAGCACCACAAGAGGGCTCACACGCTATTTAAAGGGGGATTTCCAATTCCTCTACCTGATAAAAACTGAGGTTCAGGGAGCTTGAGGGTGAGCTTTGCAAAGGTACTCAGGATTAACCAAACTCTGCTCCAGCTGAAGTCAGTGATAAAAGTCTCATTGGTTGCAATGGGAGGAGAGCTAGGCCTTTGGAAAGCTCCCATCCTCCGTGAGCTGTCCCAGGGTCACAAGCTGTGGTGAGGCCAGGAATTAAACAAAGATCTGTAGCCACCTGCATGGAGCTTGGAGAGAGGAGCATGGCTTGCAGGAGGGAAGTGTCTGGAGGAGGCCCTGGGAGGTCGGTCTGTGTGCGCAGGGCTAGAATGCTCGCTGTAGCGTCTCAGCAAATAGTTCTCTTACTAAACAGCCAGTTGAGTTGCAAGCATGGAGTCCTTTTATGTTCCGAGCACGCAGGCCGTGCCTCAAACAAGATCAAATGGGTCTCTGGCTGGTGCCCTAAGCACAAAACTATCCTTCCAATACAGTCCCAATCCCACACAGCCGGACTGTGACTTTCACCCAGCCAATAGTCAAGCACCTCTAGGATGCGCAGGCTTGGCTTGTAAATGGGTCCTGGGCTTAGCTGGAGGGGAAGAGAGACTTTAAGGCCTGACGCTGAGAGGAGCTAAGCCCCTTGACTTCCGTGGGTGTTGCCGATGCTCAGCAAATCTCGGATCCTGTTAGGTTCACTCCCTTTGGGGCACTTGGCATTGGCCACTGTCAACAGACAGGATGCTGGGCTGGATGGACCCTGGGTCTGACCTCGTGTGGCTGTTCTTATCCAGGCCAAATTTATCCATCAACACACTGAGTTCTCCAGGAGAAGTATCCACATAGAGGGAGCACAGGTCTAGTGATTAGAGCACTGGCCTGGACATCAAGGGATTTGGGTTCTGTATCTGACTCTGACATCTACTTGCTCTCTGACCTCAGGCACGTTACAGCACCTCTCTGTGCCTCAGTTTCCGCACCTGCAATAGCTAATACCTTCCTGTGTCACAGGGGTGTTGTAGGGATCTGCGATCAATGGGAGCTAGAGAAGTGTAAGGTAACATTGTCTTTGATCTAATTCTCTTGCAAGCCCTGTGGCTTCCTTCCATGCTGCCTGCCTTCTTCTCTGACCAGTGACGGTCAGAACAGATCGCTGCTGGAAGGAACATGCTTCCCGCTGGGGCAGTGCCCTGCTCTTCCTCTGCCATGGCAAATTTGGCTCTTTGAAAAGGCAACAGAGGCGGGGATCAGCTCGCAAGCCACAAAGCCGAAAGCAGTCGCTTCTCAGTCGGGATCCTGAGACAATGCAATGAGGTGGGGTGAATGGGCCATCCTCTAGCCTCCAGCAGGCAAAAATGAAACGCAAACCCTCAGCATCTGTGTAAGGACAGCTCCACCCTGGCATCACCCATCAGCAGGGTTTGGACCTGGAACCTTCACCACAGATCTCTGCTGCTTGAGTGAAAGGAGTAGCTCCTTTAGCTGGCAGTGGTGGTAGGATGTTCTCTTGGAGCAGCCGGCAGAGGAGGACGCTCTGCCAGCGTGTTGCGTTTGTGGGCAGGCCGAGAGGGCCACTTTTCTTTTCCAGGGGGAACCTATTGCCAGTGGAAGGAAGCCTTTATTTATCTGCAGAACAGCACGGGAAGAAGCACCTCCAGTTTTCCTCCCTCCCCCCTGCCCGGGGAACACCCTGCAGTGTAGACATACCCTGAGCAGAGGCTGCTGCCTACGGTTATGGTGTTATCTGCAAGAGAGACAACCGCCCACTAAGAAATAGAAGGAGGAACTCAGCTCATTTTCCCACTCCAGGCCAGTGAATTACTACCAGAGGGGGCCCAGCCTGGGCTAGATCTGAACGAATAGCAGAGGGTGAATCCCTCCACAGCCCCGTCCCACAAGCCCCCCGAGCCATCCACTCCCTGGGCATGTGTCAGGTTTGCTTCTGGTCGCGTGACGGTCTGTGCTCGGGGCCGATTGCTACAGGGCCGGAGCCAGCGGAGAATCCGTTTCCGACGTCTCTCGTCCACTCGCTGGAGAAGTGAAGGAGGCTGGTGCTCATGGCTGTGAGGATGATCGTCACAAGGGCACTGGGAATGGAGCTGAAATGAAACCAGTTCAGCAATTCGGCCCTACCCTATAACCTGAGGCTAGACACCTAAATGTCCCATGGGGAGTGGGGGAGCCCAGATCCTCTGAGACATTTAACCCGAGACCAGACAAAGCCCTGTGTTGGGGGGGGGGGGGCAGTCCTGTATTGGGAGGGGACAAACTGCCTGATATGACAGATCTTTACCTTCTCTAATGTCAGTGATTCAGGGCTAGATCAGCTTCATGGGATCCTCTCCTCCAGGGAACCAGGCAGCAGCCAGACCAGATTCCAGATTCCCTCTCCCTCAGCGCAGAAGTGGGGAGGGGTCCCAGCCCGGTGCACCACACAGCTGGTGAGCAGGATGTCCCCCTAGGATTCCCTTGAGCACTAGGCCGGAGTGCTAGATAACCCACTCCAGGCACAGCATAGAACTAAGTGTCTGCTAATTTAAGGGCCTGGATAGTGCAGACCCCCTGCACCTTGGCTGCCTTTGGCAAGCCACGCAGAGCAAGTTGTTTCCCTCACACAGAGCACTACAAAGTTTTGCTGAGTGCACTTCCCTTCTATGCTTGTCTTGGCGGTGGCAAAGCACCCCTTCTGCTCCAGGGTGGCACTACCAGTGCTTTCTGCCTCAGTTTCTTTCCCGGGGGGGCGGGGTCTCCTCAGCTTTCCCCACGCCCCTCAGCGCTGGAGATGTCTTGGCCTGCCAGCCAAGTTACAAACAAACTTGAGCCCTTAGTTCCAGGGTAACAAATACCCAACTAAAGGGTCATGGCAAACAAAAAGATTCTTCCCCCGTTCATTGGCTTCTCCTCAGCCACCCTCTGGGCTCCATTATCAGGCCCTTTCTGAGCTACCTTTGAGTCTTCTCCCTGCTTGTGTCTAGAGCACTCAGTGCCCTGGCTGGTTCCCTTAGAGCACAGCTCTCAGTCCCTACTGGGCTCTGTTCCTTGCTTCCTTCCCTGGTCTGGTACAGAGCACTGGCCCCCAGGCTGGTTCTGCTGCAGTTCCCAGCCTCCTGCAGACCCGTTCCTGGCTCGGGACCTTTCACAGGAGCCTACTCCCTCCCTGTGGTTCCACGCACCCCAAATTGCTCTCTCTGGGTCCTTTTATGAGGCCTAGGTGTCCATTAAACTATCAGCTAGCCCCCCTTAGTCCCACCCCCTCAGGCTGGAAAGCAGCTAATTAATTATTACAGCACAGGTGGGGCTGGCCCCATCTCCCCTGAAAGGGGCGTCACCCTGTGACAGTGCTGCGTTGAGAACCAGGAAAGATGTGGTCTCTGGTAAACTAGAAGGACAAAGCTGGAACTCAATCTGTGTGGAAAGAGGTTTCTGGTTGTTTTCTGCAATAAAGGCCTCTTCCTTAATGTTTGTGGTTCCATTTATCATGACAACCCTATGCCTCCTGGGCCAACCTGCCCACCCTACACAGCCAGAGTCAGATAGGAAGGATTTTGATTTGTGCTTTTTCCTTCCAATTCTTAAGGATGGAAAATAATTCCTGTCATTTCCCGTGTGGGGTGAGAAGTGGTTCATTAACACTGAAGCATAAATCTTTCCAAGCCTACCTACAGCCTCAGACGCATGCACCTTCCATGCACATAGTGACGTCAGTGATTCTGATTCAGTGCATTGCACAAAGGAGTGAACCAAATTCCTGCCCCACCCTCAGGCAGCAGACCATGGGCCAGATCCTCTGTAACTCCAATGATTACACTCACTGACACCAGCTGAGGGTTTTGGCCCTGTAACTTCAGAGTTGCCAGCTGTCACTAGAGTGGAATTTCTGTTTAGAGTTTGCTTGTGCACATGCGATCGGCTTCCACTAGGTACATTCCTCTTCCCAGAGAGAGAGTGCTTTCGGAAAAGGCAAATCTGGATTAGCCCAGAGGAGATGCTGCAACATGAGAATGCCCCAGTGGTAAACTCTCCCCTCCTGCTGTGGACTCCAGTTCCATGATGACCTTCCTTAGCCATCAAGGATTATCTGGAGACTCCTTTAGAGCTTGCCAGCGTTATCCTTAGCCTGCCCTTGGAGCTCAGTTCAGAGCAACATGCATGCGGTCCTAAGGGGAAATGCACTGCACCTCTTTAACGCTGCCTAGGCCTTGTGCTAGCCCCTTTCCACAAGAGTGAATTTCCCGCTGCCTGGGTTTGACATGCCACCTGCACCGTGACGCAAGACCCTGGCATCCCAGGAAATAGGGGACTGGGCCCATGTGGCAGTGAGAAGCTCTGACCCCAAAGGCCACCGTGGACCCTAATCCCTTCTCTGGCATCCTCCTGGCTTTTCAGTCTCAGGGAGAAGGAAGGCATCTATCTGCAGCATACATTGCTTGAAGACAGAGACGCTTCCTCCGTGACCTATTTTCCCAGTTAATTGTGCTAAGCAACGTTTTGGCTGCCACTAGCGATCCCCCTCCTGGGCGCTCGCACAGCAAGGTCTGTCGAGGCTGTCTCATGTTTTCTGAACTGCACAAAGTGGAGGCTGCTCATGTGTGTGTGTGTGTGTGTGTGTGTGTGTGTGTGTGTGTGTGTGTGTGTGTGTGTGTGTGTGTGTGTGTGATCCCTTTGCTGGGGGATGTCCCAGATATCTTCCATCACCGCAGGGCGTTTAACCCAGCCAATAGCCCCGCTCAGCCTGCAGCTCAGATGGTCACCGCGAATCAACCAAGGGCTGAGACCCTGGTATTAGGAGTTCTGGATCAGGGATGTCAACACTACAGCTGCTCCACACAGCTACAGTGCTGCAGCTGTGCCAACAGAAGGGGCTTTTCCTTTGTGGTAGTTCACCCTCCCCCCTACCCCCCCAAGAGACAGTAGCTAGGTCAAAAGCAGAATTCTTCCATCCGCCTTGCAGTTTCTACACTGGGGGTTAGTCAGGGCCAGATTTCCAGTTAGGCACAGTAGGCACATACCTAGGGGCACCGGCGTTCTAGGAGCACCTAAAAGTTAAAAGTGGGTTAAAAGTTTCATTTTTTATGGAAAACACATAGGTCAGCTGTAGTCGGGGGCGGGGGGAAGGGGGACAGGAAGGACGCTGAAGATATTGTGCCTAGCGGCATGTAAGGTGTAAATCCGGCCCGGCTTTACTATGTATCTCAGGGGTGGTGAATTTTTCTCACGCCTGAGTAATATAATTAGGTTGATCTAAGCTTCAGGTGTAGAGCAGGCCTAAGATATACCACATCCAGAATGTCTTTCATCTGTCTGTCTATCTAGCCATCTCCATACACACCCATCTAGCTACCTAACAGGATCTGCATTTGGATGGGACAGGTGAAATATGACTCCCCCCAGTGTTGAAATGCATTTGGAGGATGGAGAGAAACCGAACTGGTTACATCCCTACCTAGAACAGAGTCTCAGCCATGCCCTGAGGAACAGAACAACCCAGACTGGACTCCAGCTGCGCGTTCTCTTCTGCTCCAGCAGGGACTCTGGAGAAGTAGTTTTGGGCGTCGGGTTTGGTGTGGAGGGGGCTGGCTGGTGTTTAATGGCCTGTGATCTACAGGAGGTCAGACTTGGGAGTCCCTTCTGGCCTTAAACGCCATGACTATGACTCCAAGGAGTCAGAAGTCCAAGGGGCAAGGGAACCTCCTAGGACAATTTCTTCAGGCTCTCGCCTCAGCTCTTGTACTGAGCAATGCTTCCCAGAGCTTCCCCTCAAGATCCAGTTCCGGCCCTTGGCTGAGTTCTCAGTCCACGGCAACCCTTAACCCAGGGCTCCTGCCAGTTGGCTCCCTGCAGTGTTTCACCCCACTGGCACTTGTGGAGGTTAAGACCACCAAGCACAGTCTGGATACCACTGATCTTTCAAGAATCAAAGTCTTTCACCTTTCCCAGTATTCTTGAAGAATTGCAATGTGGACTTTTGTTATAGGGCCCCTTTCGCCTGCTGCTCTTATTCAGTGTTGCAGCAAAAATTTGGATACTTTAAGGCCTCTGGGTTTTTCCTAGTGATCCCGCCCCCCTTTCGATGGTGCACCCCTTGCACTCCCACAAGAGAGGCTTGACTCTTTCCTGTTCTGTGCCCATCCCACATAATCCAGCTCCATCTTTGGTTCTTAGACACAAATCGCTATTTAAGCCCCAAATGGCCAATCGCTGTTCTAAATAGGGCCACTTTGCTCTGCCTATCCGGGCTGTGGAGCACATCAGCCTTCTCAGCTCGTGGGCATATTTCACAGCTCACCCCCTTGCTCTGTGTAGTGTCTCTTTAGACTCATCCCACAGTGCTGACGCCTCATTCATTGTACCCTCCGGTGCACTTGGGTGTGTTAATTGGCCTCTCTGCCCCACACTAACCATTTCACCACGCCCACCATGCAGACACCACTTAAAGCCTATTTTGGGGTGATCAACACAGTCTCGGCTCTGCACAGGGGTGAATTCCACCCTGTGCCAAGGCTTTGCCCACCTCATCATCTAGAACTCGCAGCAGGGCAGTCCCCATCCCGGGTCAAACGTCAACACTATGGATGCAGCTGTTTCCATGGAATGGAGCATGTGAGACCTCCCACTGCTGGGCTAGAAAACACCCCTAAAGCAGATGGATGCAAGGCCTGATATCTGAAGTCCACCATCAACATGTCTCTAGATCTTAAAAGGGGCATGAAATAAGTTCCCTCTGTCTTGTGGGTCAGAAAACAGTCAAGCGGCAAGCGCCTTTGCCAGTTTAAATCTTCCTTAATGCTGCCCCGGGGAGGCAGTCTGATTAGCAAAGCATATTTGCAGTAGATACATTTTTAATTAAACAGTACGTTGTTTGCCCTCACCCCCTCGCCTCCAACGAGGGTTAGCTGCTGGCATCTTTGATCTCAGACAGATGGCTACTGCTAAGATATTACAACCTACTGCCATCTGGACAGAGCTGGCATAGCCAGCCTCGAGTCAGGCTCTGCCAATGTGTTCACTAAACACTGTGTGTTAATGAACTGGTGATCGGCCTGGCAGCTGCAGATGAGGGAGGGCCGCTGGCAGCTGAGGTGGAGAGAGAGGACATCCTCTGGGCCTCCAGACCTCCTGAGAGGTGCCTCTGTTGATGGGCCAGAGCTGTTAGGAACGATGAAGTCTCATGCCTGAAACATAACCCCAAACAAAGCACCAATAAACACCCTCTCAACACCATGAAAAAGGGGTGAAATTTGCCCCCCGCACCACGCCCAGGCTTAGGCCCCACTCTCAGCCCCATGGTTGGGACTCCCAGAATCCTTTGCGTCCGTGTTAAAAATGCCGGTAGGGCTGTCTTGTTATCTAATTATTTCAGAGCTGTTTTTTGATGCCTGGGGGGCTGGAGCATTTTTATTTGCAGCACCCTGATCCATTTCCTTCACCAATGGACGTACCGTGGGGTCAGCTGCATCTCCATCCTCTCTCAGGGCACAGCCGACCCCCAGCTGCTGTGAACCCATTTTCAGAGCCACAAAGAGAAAAGTTTTTTCCCCACTGAGATTAAGCACGAGGGGAGGAAAGTCACTGGAATCTCCTGCTTCTGTGGCTCGGCCCTGTGACTGCCAGTCTCGAAGAAGCAGGTTTCATGATACGCTTTCACCACCCGCTCCTGTTTCTCAGAGGCTGCCGAAGGTGCAGCGTGTTGCGTGTGGAAGCAAATTTCAATTCCCTAAGCAGTTAAAGGCCAAATCCAGAGTTAGTGCAAATTGACAAAGCTCCACTGGTGTCAATAGGGCCAGCTGGGGTAAATCAGTGTTACCCCTTTGAAGTCAGCAGGCCAATGTGAGGTGGGCCAGCTCCATTTGAGTCAATGGGTCTGATTCTCCAACACCCTGCATCATGTGCCGCCCCAGAGCAGAATACCCAGTTGGCCCTCCTGTAAACAACCACACAAAGTGCAGGGCAATGGAGAACCAGGAGGAGGGATGCTGATTTACCCCAGCCAGGAATCTGATGCTGTATCTTTAATAAATCCCCTTACACAAAAATCCTCCAGGATTTAATTGCAAATCATCTTCTTTCTATAACTTTGTGTTTTTCACCACCTTTACATTCCCCTGATCCTGGGGCCAGTTTGTACTCTGGCATGATTTAGGATGCTCTAACCACTGTACCTTACAAGCCTCCCTTAGGTGGGACTAGAACCCAGGTGTCCTGAATCCCAGCCCCCACCCTCTTTTGGAGTCCTCTGGGTATCAGACCCAACTACCACACTATTGCCATGTCAGTAGCTTGCCTCAGGGTGGTGGTGTTGCCTTCCAGATGGACACAGAGCAGGTTTCCTTTCCCAAGGTACCTTTGCAGAATGGTGGAGGTGGGATTGCGGAGGGATCATTCTCCTTCCTAAGCCCCAGGGATGGTGGCGCCTGGAGACAGGACACCGCATGGAGTGGGCCGGTGTGGGGCTCTGAGGTGGCTCGGCTGGCTGGTTCTTGCTCGCAGGCTCAATGTCTAGCTGATCCCCATCTGTGGGGTCAGGAAGGAACCCCCCCCCACCACCCCAGGTCAGATTGGCAGGACCTTTGAGCGGGGACAGGAGCAGAGTTCACCTTCCTCTGCAACGCGTGGGTCTCCCACTTAATTATTGCCCTGCATTGTGGGGAGCGGGGGCAGGGGGCTCCTGTTTGCTGCCCGTGGCCTGTAACAGCCTAGTCTCCTGTGGGCTGTAACTCTTTGCCCTCATTTGGGCTGCTGGGTTTAGTGTGCGGGCACTGGCCTGCGCCATGCAGGAGGTCAACCTATGATCTGAAGGCGATTTAAACTCCATGGGTACGTCTACACTGCACTAAAAATCCCACAGCACCGAGTCTCAGAGCCCAGGTTCATTGACTTGGTCTTAGGGTGCTGGGGCTTCAGGGCTATAAAATTGCACTTCAAACATTTGGGCTCTGGCTGGCGCCTGGGCTCTGAGACCCTCCCCCCTTGTGGGGGTCTCAGAGCCCAGGCTCCAGCCCAAACCTGACCGTCTACACTGCAATTCTTAGCCCCGCAGCCGGAGGCCCCTCTCCCCTGTGAGTCCGCGTAGGACGACCCAGGTCAACGACGCGGCTGTGCTGGGGGTCTCTGATCACAGTGTGGCCATGCCCAGTGGCTCTGGGATTGTGGTGGGTGTTCTGAGGTGACATAACCAGGAGGAATTGGATAATGTGGAGCACCGGTTCCTACTGGCCGAATGCCAGACTAAACATTCCAGTCCGTGAGGCCTGGGGCCAAATCTCACCACGGAGCCCCTTGCTAGCGTACCATTTAAAAACAGCACAGGGGAATAGACTGTGTGATGGGCCAATCCCGGCTTGGATGAGGCAATGAAGGGCAGGGGTTCTCCAATTTCCAATTCTCTGGGCCAGATCCTCCGCTGGTGTAAATCGGCACCGCACCCCTGATGTCAGGGGAGCCTGGTGCATTGAACTGAATCAGCTGTGCCCTCCTTGACTCGGCGCCTGAGCGACCTTCCCCATTAAACGGCGTCTCTCCAGACGAGAGGATTGTGCTGAGGAACCGTTTCTTCAGATAAAAATCTCCTATGAAGTTATGATGGTTATGCTGGGGTAATAAAACCTGAGATTCCACTGCCCTCATCAAAGCCTAGGACCGCAGGATACAGACATCAAAAGGGAATCTCTTCTGGAGGTCTAATAAGCTCACCGTTACCACTGCTGGCCTAATGATTAGGACAAGATGTGCCCTCAAATTCTGGCTCCTGAGGGCAAGCGCTTCCAAGCTGGTGGACTTAATCCTTCCTCCAGCGAGGGATTCCAGCGTGAGGTTTCTCTTGTACGTACAAGGGAAGGAAATTATTACTTGGGCGAGAGCGCGTCTCCAGATTGCGCCAAACACCAGGCCCCTGTGATATTAGCTCTGATATCGAATATGAGAGATGTGTGCAGAGGGGATTTCAATAACACGCTCCATTTCTCTCTCCTTGTTAGCGAGGGAGCTGGGAATTCTGCGCCGTGTTTGGAGCCTGCCTCTGACTACTGGTCGTGGTCCTGGCAGGGCAGTGAGCAGCGCTGGCTTCCACTCAATGACAAATACTCCATCATCCATATTTACCGGGAGGATGCAAACCACAGGCAGAAGGAGTGGAAAAAAGGAACAATCAGGCCACCGATTTCATCCCAACATGCTAAACCCCCGCAAGTCCCAGTGGGCTGCAGTAGGGTTTGTGGGTGTGAAGATCAGGCTACTTTTTAAGATGGAGGTAGATCCCAGTCTATGCCTTGTTATCATGTAAAGGTTGTACTGCTTTAACAGTCCTGGGATAGTGATCTGCAGGTATCCCCCTGTTGTGGGTGTAGTTATATAGGTCTAAAGGTGTTTATACACCCTGTATAGCTCATTTCCTGTACTGGAAGGAGAATAAGCTACACTGGTATAAGACAACTTTATACCGGGATAACTCTGTCATATTCATTATTATTATTAATTAATGTTACAGTAGCACATAGGAGCCCCAGTCACAGACCAGGACCCCATTGTCACGGCAGAACAGGGTCGGGACCGCATGTAGAAGGGGTGGGGAGAGCCCCAGGAAACCTTAATCCACCTCTGCACAGAGCTCATCCTCAGATCATCAAGACAAATTGCCATGGGATGTAGCTGCCTTGAGGATGGAGCAGGACCCAGACTGCTGTCCAGTGAGATCCTTATGGTGGCCTGGCTGGAGGGGCAGTCTGCGGTT
The DNA here is from genome assembly GCF_007399415.2 of Gopherus evgoodei. Taxonomy (NCBI): domain Eukaryota; kingdom Metazoa; phylum Chordata; order Testudines; family Testudinidae; genus Gopherus; species Gopherus evgoodei. The sequence continues at coordinate 4,268,283 of NC_044343.1, forward strand.
CTTGGTGGGATGGATTATTAGGATGAAAGGCCAACTAATTACGGAGTGTGTTTACCAAGGAATAGCCCCCATGCTAGGTGCTGCGTGAACACAGAACAAAAAGACAGTCCCTGCCCCCAAAAGCTTGTTTTACCACTACAATTATATTGGTAAAAAATCACCCCCCTAACCAACATAGTTACATTGGCACAAACACTGTGTTTCGAATGGGCATAATGAGCAACCGGTGGGAGGTACACACTCAAATCCCAGTTGAAATGCTAGGCAGACACCCTGGGAAATGTTGATACCATATGAAAACCCTTCCTCTTGTCTTCCCCCAAAGCCAAATGTTAAAAAAACATGACATAAGAATGGCCATTCGGGGTCAGACCAAAGGTCCATCCAGCCCAGTATCCTGTCTACCGACAGTGGTCAATGCCAGGTGCCCCAGAGGGAGTGAACCTAACAGATAATGATCAAGTGATCTCTCTCCTGCCGTCTGTCCATCACCACCCCCTGACAAACAGAGGCTAGGGACACCATTGCTTACCCATCCTGGCTAATAGCCATTAATGGACTTAACCTCCATGAATTTATCTAGTTTTCTTTTAAACCCTGTTATAGTCTTAGCCTTCACAACCTCCTCAGGCAAGGAGTTCCACAGGTTAACTGTGCAGTGTGTGTGTGTGTGTGTGAGTGTGTGTGTGTGTGTGTGTGTGTGTGTAAGAACTTCCTTTTATTTGTTTAAAACCTGCTGCCCACTAATTTAATTTGGTGACCCCTAGTTCTTATATTATGGGAACAAGTAAATAACTTTTCCTTATTCACTTTCTCCACATCACTCATGATTTTATATACCTCTATCATATCTCCCCTCAGTCTCCTCTTTTCCAAGCTGAAAAGTCCTAACCTTTTTAATCGCTCATCATATGGGAGCTGTTCCAAACCCCTAATCATTTTAGTTGCCCTTCTCTGAACCTTTTCTAATGCCAGTATTTTTATTTTTATTTTTTGAGATGAGACCACATCTGTACACAGTATTCAAGATGTGGGCGTACCATGGATTTCTATAAGGGCAATAAGATATTCTCTCTCTTATTCTCTATCCCCTTTTTAATTATTCCTAACATCCTGTTTGCTTTCTTGACTGCTGCTGCACACTGCGTGAACATCTTCAGAGAACTATCCACGATGACTCCAAGATCTCTTTCCTGATTAGTTGTAGCTAAATTAGCCCCCTTCATATTGTATTGGCTGGGGTTATTTTTCCCAGTGTGCATTCCTTCACATTTATCCACATGTTCTTCCACATTAGAGTGATTAACCATTGAAACTAAATGCCAAGGGGCGCCGTGGATTCTCCATCTCCTGGGGTATGTCAGCACTGCATGTGGGAGTAAGCCACCCACCCTGGGTCCACAGACTTCTGTTGGTGGGTCTCATGTTAGCATGTTAAAAACAGCTGTGTAGACATTATGGCTCAGACTGAAACTTGGGCTCTCAAGCCTAAGGGGCGAGGTGGGCTGGAAAGCCTGAGCTCCAGCAAAGCGGATCAAAGCTAGATACCTTTCTGGGGTACTCAAACACCAGTTATTGGTCTTAATACAGGGGTAAATGGGTGATATTCGCTGCCCTGTGTTATACAAGAGACCAGCCTAGATGATCTAATGGTTCCTTCCGCCCTTAAACTCCGGGAATCTACGAGTTGCACAGAGGGGTTGTTAAAGAAAAGGGATTTCTCACTGAGTTTCAGGTAACTGGGAGATTTAGATAAGGAAGCTCGACACACAGTGCTATAAACTGGAGCGCATTGGATTGGCTCTTTCTGCCAATGTAATAGGCTGTTGGATTGGCAGAGCCTTCCTGAAAGAAATTGACAAGCAGGTCTTGCCAGCATGCAATGTTCTCATTGTAATAGGCTTCCTAAGTGTTTATTAGAATATTTTATCATCTCTGAGAGAGACAAACTCAGGCCTGCTTGATCGAGTCAAGTTGCAACTCTCCTTTGGAAGGAATATTCTTAAAGGGAGCGACCTGCTAACTGGATACGTTCACTTTGCCTCCATTTATACAAATCCTGCCTGTGCCCTATTATGTTGCAGAGATAAGGGTGGACTGGAGAAGGCTGGTTTGCATAATTATTATTTATCACTTCATCTAGAACAAGCACCATCCCCGTTTCTCCACAGCCCCCTACAATTGTAGATTATATCTGAAGAGTCCCAGTGCCTATTCCTTTGTAAATATGGTAATATGAGTTGGTTGGTTCTTTTCTATAGCTTTGCAATTCTGCTAACGATCGGCTGGTGGGTGTTGGAGTAGGGATGGATTGTTTACCGCGTGTATCTAAACAACACACTACACTGAAGTTCACTGGATAGGGACTATCACACACTGTGTTTCAAGCATATTGTCAGTGCTTAACCAATCAATAATCATTAGAGGAGGGATCAACCCATTTATCACTTCTGCGCTTATGTTAATTATACGAGATATTCCATCAGTTGGCAAATGAATACTTCGGAGTCAGATCCTCACCTAGTGCAAATCAGGGTATCTCACATCCGCTGAAGATTGGGGCTCAAAATTTAATAGTTCTCAAAAGCTCCTGCGTAGACACAGGCCCTAGAAATGACTCAAACTGCAATCCAAAGCTCAGCGAAAGAGACAGTGCCTCATGCTGCTCCCTGAAATTTGTTCGACACAGGAAGCCCGTTCCAGAGGTGCTGGCCCATCCCGCAACACGCTCGCCTGTCGCTAATTGGCAAATTTAACACCAGGAACAAAGTGCACAGGTTGTCCAGGAGACGTGTCTTATACATAGCGGGGAGAGGTGATCTCACAGAGTGAGGTGCACAGCAGAATTTGCACTAGAATAACAGAAGGGACTGTTGGTGACGATCCAGGAGGCATTAGCAGAACTGGTCTATGAGGGGAAGCTGCATGTCAGGAGCATGGCACATGGGCAGAGCTATCTTAGGCCATGGACTGAAATAGCAGGGGTTGATACGCAGGTCAGGACTGAGGTAGGAGGACAGAGCTGTCTGCTGAACGTTTGCTGATCTCAGCTTTACCGTAGTGGGGGTTATTAGCCCTAATTCCAGACATCAAATTTTCTAAAGAAAATATATTGCTCCTTCTGCATCACTGCTTGGCACACGTCTGGCTCTCGTCCATTCTGTTTTCCTCTTCTTGGATGATGGGTTTGAATTAAGACACTGGAAGACGACCTTTACCCTTTTGTCTCTGAGAGAGAAATTAATTATTTTGTTCTCTCATTACACTGGAATAAAATCTATTTTAGAGTAGCATAAATTTTGGTGCCTGAAATCACTTTTTATATCCCGGGAAACATTTCTCACTGTCTCGCTCTTTTTTAAGTAATTTGTATTTAATTGCTCGGCTCTCGACGTTTCTGATGAAATACAAAAGAGAGAAAAATGAACTACCTACCGTGTTTTGAAGAGACTGATTTAAAACTCTGGCAACTGAAGAATTGGCTTCCAGGCAAAGGTAGGGAATTAAGGGCAGATGGCACACGTGGTTAGATTGCTAGCCAGAGACCTGGGTTTAATTCCTAGTTCTGCCACCGACTCCATGTGCCCTTGGGCAAATCTCTGCAATGTAAGCCTGGGTCTTTGGGACCGGGGCTTCTGGACATGGTGTTTCTAAGATCACGCTCGAGCAGCCACACAGCACTATAAACATGGGTTTACATTGCTTGACCTGGGTCTCTCAGCCATGCTAATGTAACCCACACACCTCCTGGGTTTGGTGCTCTGTTCCCTCTAGCGGCACCGAGATCACTTCAAGATTAACGAATCTGCTACAGCCTTAGCTAAGAGCCATGTGGCTTTTCACGCATGCTGTAGAGGCTCATGCATTTAGCTCCAGCGGTCCCAGGTTCAATCCTGCCTGCAGATGACCAGGGTCTGTCTGTGTTACACTAATGTATCCATACTGGACCGCATAGAACATCTGACTTCAGGTCTGCAGCTCGAGCTGCGTCCACACTGCAAAATTACAGGGCTTGGTCTCAGCAGGACTCAGGCTCTGACCCACCCCACAGCAGGCTCCTAGGACCCAGACCCTGAGTGCTTACTGACCTGAGTCAGATCATTTGTATGCAGACAGACAGGAGGCTCGGCCTCAAACCTGAGTCAGAACCAGGGCTTAGGGTGCGGTGTAGACATACTCTCTGTGCCTTGGTTCCCTACTTATAAATTGGTACCGTCACTTCTGTAGGTTCTGTGAGGATACATGCAGTAAAGATTGTGAAATGATCAGACATTACAGTCCACAGGGGCCATCTAAGTACCTTAGCTAGGACTGTCAGGTAGGGGCTCTGGAATCTTCAGCTGGGTTGGAGACCATCCCTTTCATTCAGCCAAGGCCCAGATGTGGGAGGTGATGAAGCGTTAAATTCTCCAACAAGCCTACTTCCCATTTTCAAAAGTGACTTAGGTGCCCAGGCCCAGATTGGCACCTAATTCCCATGGGCATTTGGTGCCTAAATACCTTTGAGGATCTGGGCCTTAGCAGCCTAAGTCTCATTAAAAGTCAACTCCTAAGAGCCTAAATCACATTTGAAAAATGGCTCCTAAACCACTTAGACACTTTTGAAAATTTGACCCAAAACCCCACAGTGAAAGGCAAAAAAGTAGGCTTTCATGCAGGAAACTTAAAATGATGTCAGGTTCACTGCTTTAGAACAAGAGCTCTCAGGCCCTGGAAGCTGACCCCCTGAAAGTTCACAAACAGGTGTCAGGAGGTTATGACCCCTCCCTTCCAACCCTCCTATATTTCTAAATAGAAAAGGGGTCGGAGCTACAGGAGACAGGGGCACTGGGGTGGGCAAGGGGATCATGCTATAGAATCATAACAATGTCAGGGTGAAAGAATCCACAAGAAGTCATCAAGACTTGTTCTTAGAAGCCTCCCGTGATGGGGATGCCATGTGGAAAAGGCTGCAAACCCCTGTTTTAGTGTAAGTAGCTCTTTCCGTCACTTCGGTTTCATGAGTCTTTATTTCTGATGCAAATAATTTTCAGTGATGCAAGCGAGGGGGCACCTAACGTGTGCAGAAGATAGAGACCTTTGGGGCTGCAGCGAGCCATGTCCCTCAGAATGAGGAGTAGCGAGGTGTGCCTGGTGGCAGCGTCTTTGACCCTGTCTAGTGGCTAATGATGAGTCTACTAGAGCTGCTGGTGAGGCCAAGTAGGCCAAGTTTATTGAGAGTGACTGGTGATTACGAGAGTGAAGCCAGTTGCTGTTAAGGAAGATAGTGGCCCTCTCTACTGCTGGGAAGCAGAGAGGTGTCCTGAGATGACCAGGTGAATGGAAGCAGTGGCCCTCTTTGCTCTGGGTAGCCTCTGGCCTCCCTCCCAGTGAGAGTAATGTGAGATGGTGGCCGGTTTCAGAAGGCCATCAAAACTGAGGGCAGCCTGTGGCCTCAGTCCCACTGAGAACAATAAGAGATGGCAGCCCTTTTGAAAGAGGGCAACCCCGAGTGAATTTCTGTGGAAGAGAACGTTGTTTTTCAGACTGGAGGAGAAACTTTCTTTTGTATGCCCCTCCTCAGCACACATGTCCTTAAACAGAGACAAAAGGGAATCTCAAGGGGGGAATTTTTCACTCAGTCCTGTTTCCATTCCCTTCTTTGAGTGGAAATGGCCAGAACTGGATTATTCCACAATTACGTTGAGCCCGTCTGTCGGTTCTTAATCCATTGCTGAGGAAATGGAAAGGCCTAACCACGGCCACACGCTCCGCCGCAGCCTGGGGGGCAAAATGACTTGACATGCAATCCGGCCGTCCCTTGACCTTGATTCATTGATCACATCCCGCTGTGTCACGGGCCCTCAGCTGGTTCCGGCGACATATTCTCCATGCGGGTGGGGGAGAAATGGCAGCCATCGGAAATACTAATTGGCTAGATAGGTCAGTACCTAGGGGTGGCAGAGAGGTTTATACCATCCCTGCGGGATGCTCAATTGCTTGGAATTTAAAATGACAATTAATACATATGGTTAAACTGCCCCCTGGCATCGCCCCCCCGCCCCCACGTGCACACAAATTCCTCTCCTTGTTAATTGAATGGCATGAAGCCAATGAGGTCAGAGCTCACTCAAGTCAGACAAGGGCATAGAAACACATAGCGCTGTCTGCTAGCGAGACAGGTCTGTCTACCTACTGGTGTTTAGCATTCCTGCCATGAACTGCTCATTAAAAAGCTAAAAGATGGCTTAAGCATCCCATTAGAGACTCCACTGTTCTGTAGTTTCTCCCCTTCCAGATATGTTTGTGTGGTTAGAGGCTAACGTGTGTAGGTAGCAGAGATCACAGCCAAATGTCTGGAGGAAAAAGGGGAACATTTACATTTCTGGCTTCGCCGGCTGCAGGGCCAGATTCTTTCATGTCACCCTCTTGGCAAACAAGCCGAGTGGCTTGTTCGAGGAAGAGGCTCCATTTACCCGTTACCTGTGGGAGAGTGGGGAAGGAGGGCTTAGATCTTGGAGGTGACTCTGTCATTCCTTCTGCACCTGCATTGAATCAGCGCTGGAAACCTGAATTAAATACGGTACCTGGTTAAAAAATAAAATACAAGAGGCATTTAGACTACTAGAGTGCTTCTTCTTTGATCTCAGGAGCAAAGCTGGTACCTGGACACTCAGCCCACGCAGGTAGGCCCCCCAGCACCAAGTGTGTTGTCAGTGCATTTAACTCCTGGCTGTTGAGGGTGCTTGGCAGATTCCCCCTTGCTCACCGGGAAGCAAGATTTGGATTTTGATACAAACACACACATAATTTCTTATGGCTACTTGGCAGAGAGGGGACTGATGAGATTTTGCAACTCTGCTACGCTGGCCACCCTAGGATCTCAAAGCTCTTTACATAAATTTATTATGAGGATGGTTAGTTACTGTGTGTATTACAGTAGTGCCTAGAGGCTCATGCCGAGCTCTGGGCCCTGTTTTGCCGGGTGCTGTCTGGCTACAGAGAAAGAGACCATCTCTGCCCCCAAAGCTCACAGTCTAAATAGACAAGGCTGACAAAGGGTGTGAGGGGAAACTGAGGCAGGAAGTAACTTGGCCAAGGACACACAGCAGGTCATTGGCAGAGCTGGGGATCAAACCCAAGTCTCTTGACTCCCACTTTGTTGCTTCTTCAACAAATAAGAGTGACACTGGAAACAGGTCTGTAACGCTGCCCTGGTTTTGCAGGTATGGGAATGGAGGGCCACAGCACCTCTGCAAGTGAATGGTCTAGAACCCAGGCATCCTGACCCCCTAGTCCTGCCCTTTAACCACATGATCATCCTTTCTCCGCCCCTGCTTATGGTGCAATGGCCTGTGGAGAGAGTCAATACGGCTTTGCACCCTGCGGGCGGCAGGAGGTCATAAACAGGAAGCACACATATGGACGGTGAAATTTTCCCCTGTGCAGACGGTCAGCACAAGCCACATGCACCATACGTGCTCTAGTTTGAAGGCGTAAATGGGGTTTGAGTGGGACATAGGCCCTGCGCTGGCTTCCTGCACGGGGGGCGGGGGAATAATGACCTAGGAGAAGTCAGAAGAATTTTGCAACTTTCCTTGGGAAAATCTGACTCTTAACGACCATGACTCCTTTGCCTAAAATGGAGCAATCCTGTTTACCCAGCTGACACGCAGCGCCGTGGTTTTCTGAATCAGTATGTGAGCAGTGCTACCCTGTCACAGGCCAAATCCCAAGGAGTTCCGTGCACCCGCTGCTCCCTTGGGGGCAGGGCCCAAGCCAGGGCCCGATGCTGATCTCCCACCCATTTTTGCATCACTCCGCTGATATCACTGTTGTTACTGCTGATTTACACGGACATTAATGAAATCAGCTTCCTTCACTGCCCAGCCAAAGCTTCCATGGGACTGTCACTAGAGCAGGGATTTCAGGACTCGAACCCCGCCCAGAGAAGTCAGAGGTGGAAACGCTTTGCAGTATATCTAGAACAATCTAGTCGCTCTCTCTGGATTTTCCTTCCTATGCTGTGTTCATCCAGGCCAGTCTGAAATGCCATAAACAGGCGGCCACAACATCTAATGAGAGCTCAGAGCCTGGGGAAAGCATCCCTGAGGAGATGCAGCCTCAGCCGGTCTTTGCAAGCCCTATCACCCAGGGAAACCTTATCCAGCTATCACTTAATAATAACTGTAGTAGTAATTGCTCTGATTACACCCAGAAGCCCCATCCAGAGCTGTGCTGGGTGCTGTACAAATACAGATTCAGCTTAGTATCCTGTCCCAAACGGCTCACAGTCTAAGGACTTGATCCTTAGGTCCAGCCAAGCTCTTCTCATTGCACAGGGGGGTCTCAAACGGGGGGTTGGGACCCCTCAGGGAGTCTGCGAGGTTATTACATGGGTGGTTGCGAACTGTCAGCCTCCACCCCAAACCCTGCTTCACCTCCACCATTTATAATAGTGTTAAATATTAAAAACAGTTTTTAATTTATAAGGGGGGGTCACACTCAGAGGCTTGCCATGTGAAGGGGGGGTCACCAGTACAAAAGTTTGAGAACCACTGACTTTGCAGAACCAAAGTTACCTTTATGTCCCTGATCTTGGAAGCCCACAGTTTAATTTAGAGCAGCCCCAGGGCTGCTATAAAGGAGATGTATCTGGAGAGACGTGTATATGTGGATGGTGAGCTAGTACAAAGAGTGCCATCTACCGTCACATAAGACTATGTAGCATTGGTAGGTTCAATAGTCATTATTATACACTTGTAACCCATGCTAACAAGCAGTGGTTCTTTGTCCTCCTCTAGTGGTTGGAACATGCCTAGCGAGTCAAGCAATAGAAATCCCTGTATTTAGATTTGTAGGTTGAAGGTTCAGTCCCTGCTGATGACCCATCCTGGAGCATCATTGCTGCAAACAGCTTCCTCCTGACCCCAGCTTGTCACAGGGACCATTTCTGACACTTGAGGATTCCCTTATATCAGGGGAATTTCCAGTAGTCTTGTTAGGACAGCTCCCCCTGCTCCAACAAGGGGGCTAGGGGAACAGGACCAAACCCTAAGTTTAGCCAAGTTTCCCCTTCCCCCTTATGAATTTTTCTGGGAAGGATTCAGAAAATCTAGAGTGTCTCCCTTTAAACAAAGGCAACATTTCTCTTCCAGGCCCCAACCCCTTTCTCCTTTCTTGCTTTCCTTTTAAAGGAGAAATGAGTTGTCTTCCAGTAGATGTGACTAAAGTCCTCTGGAAATGTCAGCTGTGGCTGGAAAGGGACCCAGATAACATTTAGCTTTAGGTAAGAGAGTAGATTTGCTCTCCGCTAATTCATATTTATAAGCTCCCATGTTCCCAGGGAGAGTGGAGCGCTGATAGCACTTGCTGATTGCTAGTGAGAAGCAGAGGGAATTGTTTTCTTATATGAGATTAAAGAGTTGTTTCTGCTCCCAGCGGCACCTGTGTATTTACGCTGGTCATTCTCAATTCTTTCTTATAAGATTAAGACTGGAAATGGGAAATGGTTATATAATGCTGAGTAGGGTGGAAGGGAAGGGGATTCCAGGGGGATGTGTGTGTCAGGAGGGGCTGTGTGTGCGCGAGGGGGGACAGGGGATGAAGGCAGAAGATAAGCCGAACAATGCAAGTCATTGACCCCGGTGGAGGGATATGATGCCCTGTGAGGAATTGATAAGGGAGGCAGTCTTTTGGGATATGCCTTGATGTAACATTGGCCATCAGAGCCATGTCCAGGATTACACCTGTCAATTGCTTTGCATCTTTCCAGCCACAGCAAGGAGCATTTGGGACAATAGCTGCTCATGGTGGGAGAGATAGCTCAGTGGTTTGAGCATTAGCCTGCTTAAACCCAGGGTTGTAAGTTCAGTCCTTGAAGAGGCCACTTAGGGATCTGGAGAAAAATCAGTACTGGGTCCTGCTAGTGAAGGCAAGGGGCTGGATTTGATGACCTTTCAAGGTCCCTACCAGTTCTAGGAGATAGGATATCTCCATTAATTAACCTAGAGTGGAAATTAGCTGTATTTTCCTTCCTTGGAGGGGCAAGACCAATTTTCTGGTCCAAGTGGAGATGGGCCTTGGAGAGGGCCTGCCTCCTAGCTCCACCCACTGGACTACAGGTATCCCCAAGTCTTTGGCAAATTCTGCTCCAGAAGAGCAAATGCAGCAACTGCATGTGTTAAAGGGGTTTGGGGTTGAGATTTCACTCCTCGTTCCCTGGAGGGGGGAGACCTGGCTTGTTTCTAGAAAGTTGCCCAAGTGAAGCCTTTCCAGGCTTCATGGTCCTGTCCCCTTCACTGGCAGAGGAAGGTGTGGGGCGACTTTCCAGTCCACCCCCCACTCCCAGATGTACTCTCTGTCTGTCAGAGTGAATATCCGTAAAAAACACAAAACCAAATGAGAAACGTCCATAGGTCTTCTCGGTGAAACACGGCAAGAACCATCGCTGTCGGAGGAACAATTTCTGGGCAACAAGTTCTCCTTAGCTCAATCCCGATGACGAATCCTTTAGAACCTGGCTCAAGAAAGGGGTATGGATGGTGTGATAACTAGAGAGAGAAGAGGAGAGTGGTATTTTGGTTATTGTTTTCCAACAGCTCCTGAATTTCTGTCAGTTAATTAACAACAAACAAACAAAACCCTTCATGTCAATAAAGGAGCCAGGTTTTCAATCCCTGTTTTAAAGCTTTCTCTCTCTCACTCTCTGTCTCTTTATTTTTCTTTTAAACATGTTTGCGAATTGGCTGAGCGACCCCAGAGAGAGCAAGAGTATTAACACAGGGCAAGAGGGGGCGGGAGGGAGAAAACATTTTGTTAGGGGATCATAAGGCCTGGAATTAGAAATTAAAAAAAAAAGAAGGGAGGGGCTGTGTGGGGTGGAGAGAGAAAAAGGCCAAAAAGAGAAGCAAGACAATGGCAGAAGGCACCCATGGGGACTTCCTGAGAGGTTTTAGAAATTCAAAATACGCCTTAGAGCCTCAAAGCTGTGTCAGTCACAACCCTGGGACAGGGATCATTGGGGCTGCGGCCGAACAATACCAGATTGTCTAAGGAAGGTGGGAAAATCGGGGGTCTCAACGGCTCTCGCTCCCACCAGCGGTTCCGCTCGTCAAGCACGCGTTCCACATGAATCAGTTCTGGACAGTGCCTTAGCATAATCCCCTCCAGCCTTGCTATGACAACTTGAAGGAGAATTTGGCGGCTGAGTGACAGCAGACACAGCGCTGACAAGGCACAGAGCCTGGAGGACTCCCTCCCCTCCCCCGGGAAATTTTTTGTTTCTGTGCGTGTTTGCATGGGTGGGTGGGTGTACGCACATTCAGATGCTGAAACCTAGAAAATGTAGCGGGTTTTATTGCCTTAAAAAATCTTCAATCTTTCCTTCTCCCCCCCCGCTCCCTTTGCATCTTTCTCATCATCGTCAGTTTCAAACCCAGGCTGCTTCTTTGGGTTTCCATGTCCTGGCGCTAGTTCTACACACGGGCCTGTGAAATATACACGGCTGTAAACAGGCGGCGTGGGGCTAGGCGTACCCTGGGGGAATGGACTTGTACCTGCCAATCCTTCGGCATTTAGCAAGTGCCAACAGGGCGGGGAAAGTACCTAGCCAGAGGATATGACATCTGGAGACACATGTTGACTGCAGCTAAGGGTCAAAGGCCTGTACCTCACTTGTCTGCTGTGGCAGAGGAGACAGTCCCAGGATTGAACCCCACTTACAAGCATTACAAGGAGACAACAGCGCTTTGAAATACATGCATGGCTGACGGCGAGGATGCTGCGCTGGCGAGCCATAAACCGCGTATTACACCCAGGGACGGACGCTTGATATGCACTCGGTACTCAGAAGGGACAGAAATGGCCTCCAACCCATTCATCACAAAGCCAGAGTTATTACATGAGATGTCACCATTAGGAAGGGACGATAGTCTCCTGGTTCAGGAGACATTGCAACATGGGCTCTAATCTCAGCGCTGTCACAGACGCCTGTCCTCATAGCTCCATTTCTTCGTCTATAAAATGGGGAGGAGACGCCCCTGTCCTCAGCGGTGAGCCTAACGTTGGTGGAGCGTGTTGAGATCACTGGGTGGCCGGTGCCATGTGAGGGCAGAGTGCTGTAAAAGGGTCAGGGTATGTGGGCACGGCAGAGTGAAATCGTAACAACTCGGCTGTGCCAGAGCGGGGCCCTGCGCTGCTAAAGGAGAATTGCATTGCATTCAAGCGGGAGGAGACTGGACTTTCAGAGCAAAAGTTCGAGCTCTAGCCCATGGAGTTCCATGCCGCAGCAGTAGGTTGACAACGACAGTCTCCACCTTCTCGCACATACATGAGAGATTTGTCCTGGAGGCCCTTTATCATGGGCACAACTCTGCCTGGCATGTAGTTCTTGGTTAGCACTTTTAAGGCACATTTCATCTCTTTGCATCTCAGGCGCCCTGGGGAGGCAGGTAAGTTAAAACAACTGTAGCCATGGCCTCCTACAGAGAGAACTCTGTCTTACAGATCGATACTATATGAAAAGATATGCACCATCACCAGACCCTGGGGACAAATTCTCTTCTTAGTCACACCCATGCAAACATCACTGACTTTTGAGGATAAAACCTAGGCAAAATTTGGATAAGTCTCTGGGGATCATTTGTGTGAAAGGCGCTGTATGGAATCAGAAGTCTGTAACAACACTGACCATTGAAGTCCAGCTTTATGTATAAACTCGCAGGCCCCATTCCTCGGGGAGTCCTTTAATCTAAGCTGTTACACTATTCACAATGCCCTACTATAAAGCGCAGGGAGTCAGGACTCCTGGGTTCTACTCCTGACTCTGCATCAGTCTTGTTCCAAGGCCATAGTCAAGTCACTTGACCTCTCTGTGTCTCAGCTTAGCTACCTCATAGGAAGGGGTGGGATTTACGAGGTTAAATTTGTTAATGGGTGGGCAGGCTAGAGAAGGACAAAGAGTTGCTATGGTTATGGAAAGGTTGGAGGTTACCCTAGTTTAGTCTAGTCTGGGAACCGTGTGGGTGCAACCTGGCTGGTGGATCAAGTCTGGGGGTGTCTCCGGGGGTCTCTGAGTTGCGACAGGCCATCAAGGTTTACAGATGGGTCCTGAGCCGCAAAAGGTTGAGAACCACTGGGGTACGTGACCTGCCATGACTTGATGCACATGTGCTCGAACACAGGGCAGGATCTCTAGCCCTTACATACAGAGCAGCAGCAGCAGCGGGTGGCTGCCCCTGCCCCGGGAGAGAGAAATTAAAGAACATTGGACAATTGACTTGAGTGAGGATTGTGTCTGGGGATTCCAATGGGCAGACGCCAGCGGAGGACCTGGCCCCAGAAGGCAAATGTGCTTCAGAGCCCTTGGCTCCCCTCGCTGTTTCTGCCAGGTGGAAGTGATTGTGCAGCCTCATGCTGGGCAGCTCTCACGGAGCAGAGTGAATCTCCGGCAGAGAACAGTGCCAGGAGGTGCTAGACCCAATGCAAAGGCAATAAAACACAACGGGAAAGCCAGGGTTAGGCCCCCTCTACAGCACCAAAGGGGGGAGTGGTTACTGTGAAGAGTGGAACTCGAAACCTTTTGCAGTGCTTAATAGCAACAACTTTATTGAACCTGCAAGCTAATGAATAATACAACAGATGCTATTACTCTTCTGTACCCACTAAATGGTGCAATCTTTGCATGCATCGCCTAAGTGCACGCACACATACGTAGCTACCACTCTCTGAACAGGCACTCAGCTGCAGGGCCCCCTCCCACTCAAGTCAAGGGGCCTGATTCTCCACTGCCTGGCTCCTTGGGCAGTCACTGACATCAGGACAAAGTGGGCCCACAATGTAATTGCGTCAGAACAGTTGAACAAGCTGCTCTGGACTCATTCACAGGTTATCGTTGCATTGGGAGAGCTGATGTCGGAGCAGTCAAACTGAGGGCTGACCTACAGTTTGGGCAACAAAACTGATTTAGCGAAATTGGTGCAACCGCCTAATGTGGACGTGCAGAAATGGGTGTAGTGGTCTTAGTGGGGGGTGCTGCTGACCTTTCCCCACTGGTCCAATGGAGCTTGAGTTTGCTGATCTTACAGTGCAAGGGCTATGTCTCTTCTGAGGCTCTCTCATGGAGAGGGAAGGGGTCTGATGGGGTTCAGAGGGGAGTAATTTGCTTTTGCTTAAAAATGCACTTTTGTTAAATGGGACACATGCCCCGGAGACTTTTGCAATCAGGCACATTTGAGATTCTCCATTAAAAATTACATCCAGGAAGGTATGAGCCAACTGGTACTGTGGGTAACTGTGCAAACAGGGACCTGGGCATGTGTAAAACGATCACTGCATGGAAAAATGCATGGGAATGGGGAAAAATGGGTAGGATCATGCAGGTGTCTTCTTGTATGTGCAGAGAGATAAACGTGATTGTTGCAGCCTGGGCTTTAACTTCAGTTCCCCTAATTGGTATAGTATGGACCTTTGTCTGAGCACCAAGTCACCAAGTTGCCACTTAATAGTCCATAGCATGATCCCTTGCCACACCATGCAGGGAAAATGGGCTAGAACTGGCCTAAGTTCATGGTTAGCAGTTTCACAGATAGCATAGAGAGATCCTATCAGCCCCCGATTAATCCCAAAGCACTTTTCAGCTAGAGGGTCAAATTGTGATCCTAGTTTACACTCATGTAAACTGGAGATGGGGGAATTGCTCTGGAGTTCCTCCAAAGTTGCTCAGAGCAGAATTTGCTCCTGCACCTGCACTTGTCACTGAAATTCATCCAGTAGATGTTATTTGGTGCATTGTTAATATTGCTGTTAAATTTAGAGAAAAGAATAAGAAGTTAATAGGTCTGGTCTGGATCTAATCCTGCTCCCGCTGAAGGCAGTGGCAAAGCCGTTCTCAATTACTACAGGACCAAGATTTGGCCTAGAATGAATGTAAAGGACATTTTTTTTATCTTGATCAAGTCTGGATTTCATGTGGGTCAGTTGTTTAGTTTGGCTGGATTCCTGAAAAGCACAGACAGACTTGCCTCACTTTCCCTTTATAATTCTATTTCCATGACACCATCAGGGCATTTGGATTCACTGCCAGTTCTTCAGGGCGTTGGTCACTATCTGGCTTTCAGATTCATACTCTATTAAGAATTGCTCAGCACTTAGCTCATTCTGTATTTATTTATTAGTGTCTGTCTACAGAGACAAAGATTGAGAAAGTGAGACTGGCAGGAAATATTCACAGCTGGGAGCTCTCTGGAAAGTTCTGGGGAGCCAAGTAGATTTAGGGTTTCTCCATGCAACACTTGCATAAACTTTTTGGCAAAAGAAGAGGGAAATGCAACATCGATGGCCAGATTCTGATCTCTCTTATGCAGGTGCCAATACAAATGAAGTCACTTCAGGTTTACACCAGTTAAACTGAGATTTCAATCTGAATCTCTGGGGTGAGTCTCCTGTCATATCCAATGGGTAGCCCAGGAGTAAATTCATGGACATCAGTGGGCCAAATACTCAGCTGGACCTGACTGGTGTGAAACTCAAGATAAAGGAGAATCAAGCCCTATGTTTAAGCTTCTTACTGTGGAAAACACTGCCACAAAAGATAGGCTTTGATTATGATCTGAAAATAATCATGCATGCATCAGCACTGGCAAAAAAAAAAGACATCTGAAGACAATATTACACCTCTACCCTGATATAACATGACCCGATATAACCCGAATTTGGATATAACGTGGTAAAGCAGCGCTCCGGGGGGGGAGGGCTGCGCACTCCAGAGGATCAAAGCAAGTTCAGTATAACGCAGTGTCACCTATAATGTGATAAGATTTTTTTGGCTCCCGAGGACAGCGTTATATCGAGGTAGAGGTCTATTTTAAGGTCTTCAGAGCTTTTAACATGTAGTGATTTAAACTGGCCTGCAGGGAGCGCAGCTTCCAAGCTTTGCAGACCGGGATGCAAACTCTGAAGCTACAATACCATTGTATCAGGGAACAATTAAGAAGAGTTTAGGAATTATAGTGGACAATTGAAATTAATGGCCTTAATAAAGGTGCAGACGTCGTGTGATTAAGTATTATTTTAAAACCAGGCACGGAGTATGCTGAGAGGGAAAGTGAACCCCCCCAGGACCCTCCTAGAAACACTTTTAATACATTTCACCCAAAACGCTGATTTGTTCAAATTTAATTCCTAAGAATGACAGAAGCAGGCCTCAGATCCAGGAGCTGCAGCATCACTGGCTGTTTGTCAATGTCACCCTCTGTTTGCAATGAGTTATTTACGTTTTCACTAGAGGGATCATATTGGTGCCCAGGTGAGGAGATCAAATGGAGCTGCTCTCTGCACACGTTACTCTGGGTGTCACGTCTCTACAGAACAAGCATGACACTCAAACCAAAACAACCCCTCAAAATGACCCAAATCCTTATCTGGTGTGAATCTATATGGAATCCTTTAAGTCAGGATCCGACTCTGCATGCAAACACACAACAGGCTACGTTATCACTATAGTTATGTATTTAGATCAGGGGTAGGCAACCTATGGCACGCGTGCTGCCTTCGGCACGCGAGCTGATTTTCAGTGGCACTCACACCGCCCAGGTTCTGGCCACCAGTCCGGGGGGCTCTGCATTTTAATTTAATTTTAAATGAAGCTTCTTAAACATTTTAAAACCTTATTTACTTTACATACAACAATAGTTTAGTTATATATTATAGACTTATAGAAAGAGACCTTCTATAAACATTAAAATGTATTACTGGCACGGGAAACCTTAAATCAGAGTGAATAAATGAAGATTCGGCACACCATGTCTGAAAGGTTGCCAACCCCTGATATAGATTATCGTAGCAGCTAGGAGCCCTGGTCAGAGACCAGCACCCATCGTGTCAGGTGCTGTACAAATGCAGGATGTGTACAGTCTAAGGATGGCAAGAGACGACAGATGGATCCAGATCGGCAGGGCAGCCCAAGGAACCAGTGCGACAGTGCTGGTCAGCTTGAGGGGCAGTCCCTCAGCTCACCAGAGGGGTAAGCATTGTGAGTTTTGTAGCATCACTTCCAAGGAGAATTTTAAGGAGGGATCTGAAGGAGAGTGCGGTGGCTATGCGGATGTAAAACCACCTCTAACACAACCTGCTTCTGTCTAGAACATGCTGAGAAGACCTGCTAATGCATCTAAAGCCTTTTATAAACTGGGCCAGCACCTCAGCTGCTGTAAATCTGCATAGCTCCACTGATGGCAACAGCCTAGTGAAACCAGCTGAAGACCCAGCTGGCCTGTTGAGGTCCTTGGAGTCTCTCTCTGTTTGCAGTCGGAGTGTAACTGAGGACTTGTCCAGCACAGCGCTGTCCGGGGCCGTGACTACGGTTCCTAGCTGCTACTGCGTGACAAGGGACAGAGATGGTCAGAAGCACATAAGGAGGAGGGTGATAGATGGTTATCAGCCACCTATTGACCTGCAGGACTCCATAGGAATCTATAAACAAACAGTAAAACATCGATCAATGGACCTCTTATAAACTATTTATCAATGGAACAGTGGGGCCATTTTAATTATTCATCATCATCCTTTGAAGGCATATGTCACCTTTCATCTGGGGCACCTCAAAGCACCTTAGAAACACTGATTTATTAACTCGTCTCCTCCCATCATGAGGATGCGGATTTTCTAGTGGGAGCACCCAGCACCTGCTGGAATTTGACGCCATCCTAGCTCGTGCTGCAGCAGCAGCATACCTAGATGCCTACGGCAGCTTTTGAACATTGTTATTTCTGTTGCAGCAACACGTGTGAGTCCGGTCCTGGTCCCTGTCCAAAGGCGCTTTTCACACATCACTTCTCATTGGCTACACTAGGATTTCAAAAATTCACACTGTGCAAAATAAAATAAACCCTCCCGCGGAAGAGACACGTTCCCCCCATTGCTCTGCTTACATGTAGCATTGTATCAGGAACCCAGAGTGTGAGTTTTTTGGGATATGAACTGCCTCCTTTTCTGTACAGCCCCTAGCGCAGTGGCATTGATGGGGATTTGTAGGCTGAGTAAAAAACAATAATTAACTACCCTGTCCCACAGCGCACCCATGACTAGCACCATTACATCATCTAGTAAACAGTTACTAGCAGCCATGTGGATTTTTTCATTTCAGTTTGCCGCGAGGGCAAAACAGTCTAAATACAAAAGCCAGTTGAGAGTAGGTCTTCAGCTGGTATGATCTGGGGTAATGCCAGTGAGGTCTATGGTTGGAAGTTAAAGCTAGGCAAATTCAGACTGGGAATAAGGTGTACATTTTTAAGATGGGAAATTAATCGCTGGAACAATTTACTGAGGGCTGTGGTGGGTTCTCCATCACTGGCCATTTTTAAATCAAGACTAGATGTTTCTTCTAAAAAATCTGCTCTAGGAATTATGTTGGGGCAGTTCTCTGGCCTGTGTTATGCAGGAGGTCAGACCAGATAATCACAATGCTCCCCCTTCTGGCCTTGGAATCTATGAGTCTCTGATGTTTGCCAATTCGGTACTGTTATTTATGACTTGGATTGGAGTAGCCCCTAAGTGCCCCACCTGGACTCAGTGCTCCATGGTGCTTGGTGCTGTACAAACTTAGAGTAAAGCTTACCCTGAAGCGCTGACCAGCTAAATAAGCAAGACAGACAAAGACAGAAAGACTACAGATGGGGAAATGAGGACCAGAGAGGTTAAGTGACTCGCACATGAAGTTGCAATTGAATCCAGATCTCCTGAGTCCCAACCCAGTGCCTTAGCCACTCCCCCAGAAGCAACAAAAGGCCCCTACTGCAGCGAAGCCCCCATGAATCTTTTGCACGGGAAGGGCTAGGTGCAGAGGTAGAGCTGGATGCTTCCAACGCTCCACAGCCAGTGCAGAGGGGAGGTTTGAGGAGGTGCAGAGGGAGGGTGAGGGGACGGTTTGTGGGTGGGATGGTAGGTCTTTATAAATCCCCACCTAGGCATAGGTCTTGGCCAATGTTCCAGTCCAGGACATGGAGGATTGTGGCATCTCACACCCACCTGCCTGTTGCCTGGGAGTGGAAAAACTCCACCCCCAAGCTCACTGAGATGAGCAATGGGATAATTACACCGGCTAAGCAACACTGGAACACTGGGCAATGTCATCGACCCTAGAGGCTCTCCCCTGCCTCCAGATTTCAATGAGGAGCTCTGCTTTAAAACAAAAAAATCAATGACATGCTCTGGCCATTTGTTCTTAGGAAGTGACCATTAGGGTAAGCCAATGGCAAGGAAATTTGGCTACAATCATGCACTGGGAGGGCAAGAAGGTGCCAAGAGGGAACTAGCTTGTTTGAAACATTATTTAAAGAGTACCTTAGTGGTATTTTAAAGTCACTTTTCAAACCCTACAGTGAAAGATACAATAATTACTTCCCCCCGCTGCCCCCCAATCCCCTGCCCTGCTCCCACTGTTCTCTCCCAAGCAGCTTGTCTGCCTTGTTAGGTAAATGACTTGTATTATTAATAATCCTATCTCGACAAAAAAGTGCTTTTGTCATCTCTGGATTCTGTTCCTTTCTTGGCCTCCCTGCTCTGGTTCCACACGCCTGCTCTGGGACGCAGGAGGTATAAAGGAAACTAATTAAAAATTGCCAGTGTCTTATGTTGGAGCATTTGGGTGCGTTCGGTAGTGAAAGACAAGCGTCTTGTTGCAAGAAAATCAATTTTACAGTTACAGGAGCAGAATAAATAGAGGTGGTGCATTAAAGCAAGAGAGCAAAGGGGCTTGGAACATGGCAGATGACAGCACAGGGTAGCCCAGCTCTCTTTGCTCTCATCAATGGGAGAAGAAAAAAAAACCTTCCAAGAATAAACTGCATCCCTCCTCCGCCGCCACTTCTCCTTGGTTGGAACCCCCTCCGATGACACGTGAACATCTGGTTTTGTACCATCCCTAGTAAGTGTCTCTGATCTGAGGAACACAGGCCTCGCTGGACGGGATCAGCCCCATGGTCCCGCTAACTCAGCAGCCTATCTCCCACGATGGCCAGTATCTCATGCTGCAGCCCAGTTGAAAGAAGCCCTGCAGTAGGTAGTTCAGATACCCTGGTCCCAGGGAAAGTTTCTTCCTAGTTTCCAGTAGTCAGTGGTTGGTCGAGGCTATCGAGCGGGAGGGTTTATAGCACTTCCTTTGTTAAACGCTTCATTATTAGAACTGTTCTAGAGAGGAAGGGAGGTGCAGTGGTTAAGGCATTGGGCTGCCACTTAGGCTCTGCCTACACTTATGTTGTGTTTCAATATACAGGCACTACATATGTAGCTACCCACCACAGTGAAAGGCTCTAGCAGGCAGCGGGGTTGGGGGGAGGCAGTTCGACACTACACTGCTAAAAATATCAGTGTAGGTGTGGAGGTGCTGCTTGGGCTTGTGGAGAGCCAGGTAGGGTATAAACTCCGGGGCCTCAGTTTCCCCTCTGTACGATGGGCATCATAGCAGTGCCCTGCCCCAGAGTTAGGGGGGACGGATGTGAGGAAAATACATTAGAAGTTGTGACATGCCCTGATGCCATGGTGGTGGGGCCATATGAGTACCATAGATAGCTATTCTTATGATCCATAGAAATGGCTAGCCTTTTTCTGAATCCCTGACAAGCTCTTGGTTCACCCTATCTGGTGGCAATGAGTTCCACAGGCTAACTGAACAAAAAAAATAGATTTTCTTTATCACTTCTATATCTGCTGTCATTCACTGAATGTCTCCTTGTTCTTGCAGTCTGGGGAAGGATGGAGAGCATCCCATTGGCTGCAGCCTAGGGAAGCAAGTGTGAATGGACTGTGTCAAAGGATGATGATGATGGTGAGGTTGATGGTGATGGATAGAATGCTCTACCATAGCAGCTTCCATACAAGAATTTCAAACCCCCGCACCCCCCACAAGCATTGATTAATTAACCCTTGTGTTCCTGGCCCTCACCTGTTCCAGATGAAATTCACCCCTGTGTTGAGCGGTAGTGCAAGTCTCTGGGGCCTGGGGTGTTCCTGTCTCAGTGCTTGAGGTGCTCACAAGAGATCGAGTTAGTCTGTATCTGGTTCCACCAGGCTGTGCATAACAGGAGCTTCACAGCTCAGCCCTTAAAATTACAGTCTTCAGTATCACAGGGGCCAGCCCTTAAATCCTGTTTTGAGGACTCCGCTAGGACTTCAGTGAGGTGCAGGCCTCATGCTGGCCCCTCTGAATTTCATTTTGCAGAGAAGAAACTACTCCTCAACTTTGTAATTTAAAGATGTATGGCAGAAGTGTGAGTGCTGTGTGTATCACCAGGGAGCTGGCCTAAACGCAGCTTTGTAACAGCACTCAGATGCCAGTAAGAAACAGACTCTCCCGCAGTAAACTTTACACTCAATGAATCACATTTCTGTAGTCACACGAGTAACGCTGTCATTCTTAACGGACTCCGAGTTGATTCATCTCCAGAAAAGCCTCTCTCGCCCGCACAAGGAGGTGGCGGTAAATCTGGGAATACTTGGAAGCATTTCGCTGCACTTAGCATCACGAGATGTAGCTGAAACCCTTTAACAAACACCTAGAAATCTTTGTCTAACCTGACCTCTTATAATCATATTTTGTATCATTGTAAACTAAGTACAGTATAGCCTGTATCTAGCTACCTACCTACATATCCATCCTCCCCACACCCATCTAACTGATCTCCTTCAACCCTGACTCACACAAGCAGTCTCATTTAAATCCATGAGGTTACTCCCAGGAGTAAAGACTACTCGTGTGCGATTCCTGTAATAAATGTGGCACAGAGACTGAATTTTATTCCTTGGCCCTGGTTACGTGACAGCAGACTGGGTTACAAAAGGTTAATGCCCCTGTCCTGTGGCAGAGGTCAGGACTGTTTGGAAGTCCTGAGCTGCTGTCTCCAGCCCTGTGTGTGTAACAAATAAATGATGGGGAAACACAGGCTGGGACTAGAAAGCACCTTTGCCTTGCACAGGGTTATATATGGCCTGCCACTGTTCTGCTGCTTGGTGACGAATAGATACAGCGTGTGCTGACGCAGCCCCCTGGCCTAGCAAATCTGGACATGGCGAATTCCAGGGGAATGATTACGCGCGGCACTCCATCACTGGGCCTCTGTGGAGCAATGCCTTACGCTAACTGTTGGCCTGCCCCTACTTGAACATGCTGCTTTAGTCACCGGGTAGATTTATCGAGCTATTTAAGCAGCCCATGCAAGCCCTTTCAATGTCCTCCCTCGGTGATGTGTGGGAGAACAACATTGCTCCACAGCCAGGGAACTGCAGTGAGGCTACGCTCAGGTAGGCGCTGAGTGAGCAGCAAAAGCCTGCTTGCTAGCAGGCACCAGAAACCCTTTTGTGCTGCTAGTGAATGTGTCTCTGCTCCTATTTCTATGCCGCCAGAGGGACCCTTGTTTATTACACGAAGGGAAGAGGCTGATGATTAACTCCTTGAACTTCATTTTCCTTTGCACGCAGAGGGTGTTGTCCAAGCTCAGGTGTATCCACCAGCCTGATGAGGTTAAGCTACACTTAGGCGGTGCCTATGTACGAAGGTGAATGCCAGCCTCAGAGCCTTAAAGATGCATTTGCAAATAAAGACCTGAGCAAAGATTTAGGGCAGAAAGAGGGCAAGAAGCACATTTGTCTTCACCTGTGCCCTCTCCTCCTTGGAATTAGAATTTTCCTCCTTCCTATTAATCAGGGCCACTCCCCAGTTTTGCATCCTCGGTGGGTTTCATCACCATCGCCTGGGCCATTGATATGTAAAGTGAGCAAAATTAATCCTTCTTGAGTCATATTTCACTCAACAGCCAAATCACTGCTGGAGACATTCTAATAGCGCTCACGTCATCCCCCCGGCATGTGCATGGGGGTGATCCAGCATGTTGGCCCAAGGCAGAAGGCCACCAAATGTCTAGGCAACGCATAAGTCCCATCATTATCCACAAGGAGCTTTTATTTAAAATGTTTTGTCTCTTGAGAGCTTCCCTTTGACTGTACAGATCTAGCGCTTTATCGATCTTCTCTAGTTCCACGCACACTCATTGGCTCGCGTACTGTACTGGGATTCAGGATCACCGACTCTATTCCCAGCTCTGCCACTAACCTTGGGTGTAGCATGTCCTTGCTCTCTGCCTCAGTTTCCCCATCTGCAAAATGGGCAGTAATGATACTGACCTCTTTTGTAAAGCTCTTTAAGATCGATGAATGAAAAAGTGTTCCATAAGAGCTCGGTATTATTATTAATCTATCCAGCCCCGTATTTCTTTCTTTCTTCTAAGATTCTTCTAGATCCCTTGTTAAATATGAACCCATCATATTACTTTCCCATCCTGCCCTCCTAACTTCAAACAGACTTTAAATATATCAGCTGAAGATTCCCCCTTCCCCCCATCCTCCTCCTGAATTCTGTCAGTTTCAGACACTGTAATGTCTATTTCATGCTGTCCCAGCCTACCCTTCTCATTACCTCCTTGGTTCGTTACTCTCTGGTGTATTCCGAGCCTATCCACCCACCTCAAAAAAACCCCCAATCAACCAACCAACCAAACCCCAAGCACATTTATTTTTATCCTGGAGTTTTGCGGAGTGCGCCTCTCACTTGAAGCTGCTTGTACCAGTGTGCTAAGATGCACTGGTAATGATCTCCTCCGCTAAGCAAGGGCTTGCAGCATTGGTCTCTCAAGGCCACCCGCCATACGTTCATGTCACCGCAGCAGCTATCGAGCAAGAAAAAGAGGCATTTCCCGACAATGGCAGGGAGCAAACCTGAGGGGGATTTTTTTTAGGACAGCAGGTAGGAATTGGCAGAGTTCTGTGGCACCTTATAGACTAACAAACATATTGGAGCATGAGCTTTCGTGGGTTGTCTCTACATGCATCCGATGAAGTGGGTGTTCACCCACGAAAGCTCATGCTCCAATATTTCTGTTAGTCTATAAGGTGCCACAGGATTCTTTGCTGCTTTTACAGATCCAGACTAACACGGCTACCCCTCTGATACTTAACATCAGGTAGGAATTGTTTCTATCCCCCTGGCTGCTGCAAATAGCACTGAGCTGGCTGACTGCAGCTCTCTCTACGTCCGGCTCTCTGGGTAGCTGTGCATTGCCTGTCTGAGAGCTGGAAGCAGCATGCACCTCATCACAGAGGCCGGAAAGGGCATTACGCTGCAAAGAGCTTAGCTCATTCCTCAGCATTTACTGCAAAAACCAGCCTCCTCCCCTGTCCCCATGCACTCTAGTCATCTGGAACAAGCAGCGAGCCTTCCTCCAGCTTACCAGGAGGAGGAGTCACCAAGGATCATGAAGATCCTGAGTGAGCCATTGTTCCTCCCGTCCCTGCCATCACACACAACAGATCCCCACATGCTGTGTCCGGCCCTGGCACTGCCCCGCCCGGCAATGGCTGTGAACACGGAGTGATTACGTATGAATATCAGGCTTTTCAGGCCTCTGCCCTCAGCCGCCAGCCGCACAAGAACCACTCCAAGCTCGAGTGCTGGCTAATTTGCTGCCACTTCTCCCCTCTAAGATGAAGGATCCTGCCCCCAGGCTGCTTTTTTTCTTACCTTCCTCAAAGAAAGACAGCGAGAGCTGCTCAATTCACTTCACTTCTCACCTCCTTTTCCCCATTTACACTGGGCCAGAGGCATAGGTGCTGGAACTAGGGGGCCTGCTGCACCCCCTGGCTTGAGCTGGTTTCCATTGTAGACAGGGTTTACAGTTTGGTAAAATGGCTCTCAGCCCCACCCCCACTGTACAAATTGTCCCTTCCAGTCCGTGGCAAGGTTCGTAGGACTTGGAGTTCCAGTCCAGTTCTGCATTAGATTGAGAGCTCCAGCTTCTTATAACCCTAGGACAGGTACTAGACAGCCAGCTGCAGGGTGAGTTTCGCGCACACACACACACGCTAACCCACAAGCACTGTGTCCCTGCTAAGCTGTGATTGTCTGACCTGAGCACTCCCAAGGCACAGCACACCCAGGCAGGGGCCAGCTTTGGCTATATCAGGAAAGGAGGTGAGACTAGGAGAGCATCTTGCTGATGGCTTGGGTGCTAGCCTGGCACGCTAGAGACCCGATTCAATGCTGTGTGACCGTGGCCTCCCTCTGCGTCTGTTCGCTCTCTGGAACAAGGGACTAACAGCACTGCCCTGTCTCCTGGGGGGTTTGGAGGATAAACACATAGAAGATTGAGGTGCTCCGTGTTGGGGCCATACAGTACTATCAATAGACATATTTAATTGTATTTGGCCTTCCCAACTCATGGATCTTTCTAGCCGACAGGGAAGCTCATTCCCTCCCATGTGGCTTATGGCACAGCATAGCCGGTCATGCGCACGCAGCCCCTGGTGCCTTCAAAGCACGATCCAGCTGTGCTTGACGAAGGCGGATTGGTGTTGTTATGCTGACATTACAGATGGGTCAGCTGAGGCAAGGGAAGGGGCAGAACTAGCAGTGGGACCCCGAGAGCCAGGTCAGTAGGGTGGGGGGAGAGATGGAGGACGTTCTCCCCATCTGCGCCATGGCAGCAACAGAGGTGACAATTGAGCTCGTGGATTACAGATACACGACCCCCCTGAGCCGGAGTTGAACAGGTGACTTAGAGCATGGGGGGGAATCTCGTGACCCCCAGCTGGCGTCAGGGGGCCACAGTCATCTCCTGCTGTCAAATTGGAGGGGATTCTCAATGGATGGGAGGGGAATCCCCGGGAGTGGGGTGGGGAAGGATGATCTTGCGGCTAGAAGCACTGGCCTGCCAGTCAGGAGAGCACAGTTCAGTTTCTGGCTCTGATACGGACATGCTGTTTGACCTAGGGCAAGTTGCCTGATCTCTCAGTGCCTGGGGAAAGGGCTGAGAACCACCGACTTGGAGGAAAGATATTTAGCCTGAACCATGCAGTCCACCTGCCCAAGTCTTGCTTTAGGGCAGTGATATGGAATAAGTCCCCTTTGATTATGTTTTTTGCTCCCCGGCTCTCCTATATCACAGTGTCCAGAAGGCTCACTTCCTCCCACCTTCCCACCCTCCGGAGCTGCCTTATTTTGTGTGTGTGTGTGTGTGTGTGTAGGTGGGTGAGTGGGTGTGGTTCCAGGGTGTTTTGTTTTGTTACAAAGGCCAGTTCTTTCTGTGGGACGTCGGGAGGGCTTCCACACCGAATGCTGCCTCCTCCAGTTCACGCTGCTTCACTGCAATAACGCACGGCGTCTCTGCCAGTTACTGTGTAATTAACCAGTGCTCTCCCCGAGGTCATGGGGACTCCAGCAGCAGATAATGGGCTGCACTGCGACTTCTAGCAACTCTCCATCTACCCACAGAGCCGCCCGAGAATGGAACTGATGCTATTAGAATAACAAGGGCAGACACATTCACTTGGATTAAATTCATAAGGGCTCTTGGTTGTCATGCTCTGGGGTATAAAACTATCACGCAGATGGGCTTGGGGAAAATGTTACCCTCAGGGTATATTACACAGTCCAGTATTAATACTCCAGTATTGCTCTCTTCTCATCTGACCCCCATCACCGCACATAGATGAGTCTCATTATTACAGCAGAGTCTGGAGGTGCCATCTGAGATCAAGGCCCCCATTGGGCAAGGTGCTGTACATACAGAGCAAGGTTTTGGTTCAGAAAAACACGTTAAGTGTTGGCTTAACTTGAAGCCCGTGGTTAAATCCATCTCTACTCAGCAAAGGATTGTCCTTAAAGCTAACCACATGCTTCAGTGCTTCGCTGAATCTGGGCCTTGGAGATGATCCTTGCCCCCAAAGGGTTTATAATCTAAAACAGGTAAAGTAAAGGGGGGAGTATTATCCTCATAGTACAGTCTACTCCTCATCTGATGCCTTCATCATTAGCCATGGAAGGGGACAAGATGCCGGACTAGGTGGGTCATTGGTTTGACTCATCTGGAAATTTTTTTAGGTTCTTAAGATTCTTAAAACAACGGTCTTTATAGTTTTTCAGGTTTATCACACAAATGCTCTCCAGCTAGCGCCCAGAGACTTAGCTACGTAATGGCTCGTGGAGTCTAACAGGAGACAATGCCAGAAAGTCCCTGTTCGATGCTTTGTAAGTGTAGGAGCGGGAAGCCAAAAAACCAAAACGTGCTAGGATTTTTTTCTTACCAGTGTGTTCTAAGAACGAGAGTGAGCAGCCAGCACCAGAGAGGTGAATGTACCAAGACAATCAATAGCACAATAAAAAAATTGAATTTGCTATGGATAGGAAGAGGAAACCGAGGCTAATGGTCTAACATCAATGCTCTATCTGTGGATTTCAGATTCACCCAACACCGTAATTTCTTGAGCGGGATGGTGGGGGGGAGGAAGGGAAGGAAATTCGCAGATTTTTTTTCAAGTTTTTTTCCCCTCAATTTCAAAATTTGAAATTTAGACTCTTGAAAAAATCCAGCCAACTCTCCAGTTGGTTCCCCCATTGGTCACAACAAATGCTTTGCCTCTTTCCCCCTGGAATTTCCTCAGAGTCCTGACTAGTTCTAGCAGCCTTTGGACCCCACCTGTTTCTTAATCGTTGCTTGTATCTGCCCAACACGGTATCGCTGAGGACCTAGCTAAGCTACTAATCTGGTCCCCATTACCACAGCACCTCACCGTCTTCAGTGTATTTGTCCTCCCAGGGCCCTTGTGAGAGAGGGGGATATTGCCACGTTACAGAGAGAACTGAGGCCCGGAGAGGCTACGGGTGGAATCCCCCAAGCAGCTAGGTTCTTAACTTCCATCCTAAGTGACTTGCCCAGATTCCACAGAAAGCCTGTGGTGAAGAGTTGAACCTAGGTTTGCCCACATCCCAGGCTTGTGCCCAAACCACTGGGTCCCCCTGGTTCCTGCTGCCACCCCTACTGCAGTGAATGGGCATGTTGCTGATGACTTTGACGCAGCATTGGGGGCCCTACTGAGGATCCCGCTGCTCTCACTGATGCCAGGTGCTCAATATCTCCCAAGGTGAGACCTTGGTCCCAACAAACCCTCAGGCCCAGATCCCCTAAGGGGTTTGGTACCCAGGTCCCATTCATTTCAGTGGCGGTTAGGCACCCAAATACCTCTGAGGCTCTGGGTCTCGCTGCCTCCTGCAAGATGCCGAGCACCCTCTCCTGCTGTTGAAGTCGATGGGCGATGCGGGTCTGGGACCTTATAGGATGGCACCCGGAGCATTTCCTGGAGCTGAGGAGCATCTTTGGCCCACAGTGGGAGCCATCAGCACTTTGCAAGATAAAATCTCAATGGCCAGTGGGATGGAGCAAGACCAGATGGCTGCAGTAAAGTAGGGAGGAACAGGGACGTTAGCCCCAGGCGAAACAAATCCCTGGTACCATGGTAACCAAATGGCTGTTGCTCCAGGTTAATCAAGACACTTGGGGCCAATTAAGATCCTTCTAGAAGGCAGTGGAGATAGCTACATTGATTGAGGCACCTGAAGCCAATCCAGGGCTGGCTGGAACTAGTTAAAAGCCTCCCAGTTAGTCAGGAGGGAGCTGTGCTGTTGGAGGAACGAAGAAGGACAAATCCATATCAGGTGCAAGGAGGGAGGCCCTGAGGTAACAGTGAAGGAGATATTGAGTGGGGGCTGCTGTGGGGAAGTGGCCCAGGGAATTGCACACATCCTATTTCCAAAAAGTCAGCTACCACAGCTGCTAATTTTAGGGTCCCTGGGCTGGAGCCTGGAGTAGAGGGTAGGTCTGGGCTCCCCACTCCCTTCCCTGATTAATCACTGAGACTGGGAGACAACAGAGACTGTGTGAGGGAGGATTGCTTCTCCTCACCTCCATTGTTGGCTTATGATGAAAATGGCTGAGTAAGCTGTGACCCTTGTGTCTAGAGAGAGAAGGGCTATGTGGAGGGACATACGAGCCTCTGAGGCTAGCAAAAATCCACCAGGAAATGCAGGACCCACAAAGTCAAGGACAGAACTTTGTCACACCAGATTTTTCAAGTGCTCCACCCCCATTAATGGGGCAAGATTCCCCACAAGAGCTCGTCTGCTGTGTAGGTACCAAAATAAGTCAGCTGGTGCCCGAGATTCAGCCGTGGCGCTGAGCCATTCTGAGCATCTGGCCACTGATGCTGGTGCTGGACTCTGAGAGCTGAGTTCTTTGGGATATCCATCCTCAAGTGTCCCCATCAAAACGCCCAAAGGTGTGCTAGGGACATCCTCCCAGATGGCACCTCCAGCTGGCAAAGGATTCAAGGAGGGGAATTGTGCTGGGCATCTAAGCTGACTAAAGTTCCAGGAAACAGACAGCTCTACCAACCGCCACCCCATGGCGAACATTACGGAGTCATTATCCATCCCTGCTGTACAATTCTGTACCTATATTTTATTTATATATCCACTCGCACTGCAGGCATGTGGCTAAAATCTATTGGTTTCGAGCACAATTTTATTGTCTTTTTAGGGGTCAGGAAATGGTAAACAAGCCGATTATCCTTGACGGAGGGGGTTAAACGTGCTTCACCCTGCACAGCTATCTGCGCCAAGCCAGTGGGTTTCATTCCATGTTCAAGAAAGTTATCATCTGCCTGTAAATAAGTGAGTAGCAGACAGGGGGCCTGTACTAAAATTACTTTTATGCTAAACGGTGCAGCTGAATGTTCTCAGTTAGAAAGCAAGTTTAGAAGCCCACGTAAGAGACCATGAGGTGCTTTTTCTCAGTCATGCATTTCAGTTGCTCTCTATTATCGGGTAGAAAGAACAGAATGAGTGAGGATGGAATCAGCTTCGGCTGGACTGTCTCCTCCACTTTCAGTTTTCATCCCTCCCATCTCCGTTCCTCAGCAAAGAAAGGCGAAGAGGATTCGGAGCTCGACCCAACGTTTTGCACGCTGAGGGGCATCTGGAGGTAGGGTTTTATTTGAGTCTTTAAAGGACCAGCTGCAAACTCCAGCCTTAGAACACGCAGATTTGGAACGCCCAACATTCAGATCCGGAGTTTTGGTTCAGTCCATTTTAGCGGCGACATCCAGATCTGGAGCTAGCTTTGGCTTGACAGCCCTAAAGCTCAAGGGGTTTTGGCTTTAGGATTTTGGTTCAGCCCATGATAGATAAGGGGCAAGCTGCAAACTCTAGATCTGGACGGGTGTTCTGATTCTGGACACCTTCAAATAGTATGGGTAGTTGGCTGCAGGATTTCAATTTGGGCCAGTTTTAGGTGATGAATTCTCTCCACCCCAAGCAAAGAGAATTCTCGTGTCCTCTTAGGCCAATCAAAAGATCAGAAACGTGTATGTAGAAACATTTCTTTAGCTGCTGAGGTCACCCTGGGCTTGATTTTGCAGGGTTGGCTTTGAGCAACTGTGACGAACTGGGAAAGTTCTTAATGTTTTCTCTGAGTACTGTGTTGGTGCCTCAGTGTCCCCATGGCAGTTCTTAAGTATCTGGCAGAGCAAAGGGTCAGTGCACCTAAATGCCTGACACTCTGTCTCCTAGCAACTGATGGCCTGGGCCCCTCCTTGGCAAAGGTGCCAGCTGAAGGTGTTGGAGACAAAGGGATCAGGTGACCTCCTGGCCCGGGAAAGGGGCTGGGAGGGGTTGTTAGTCTGGAGCTGGCTGGGGTCAAGGGTGGAGGGCAGACCTGGGGGTCTGGCTCACTGCCCCCCAGAATGGACCCTGCCGAGGGGTCCGGTTCGCTGTATCTACAAGCTCTGTTTTAGACCCTGTTCCTGTCATCGAATAAACCTCTGTGTTACTGGCTGGCTGAGAGTCACGTCTGACTGCAAAGTGGGGGTGCAGAACCCGGTGGCTTCCCCAGGACCCCGCTGGGGTGGACTCGCTGTGGGAAGTGCACAGAGGGGCAGAGGATGTTGAATGCTCCAAGGAGAGACCCAGGAGGTGAAGCTGTGTGAGCTTCTTGCCCTGAACAAGTCTGCTCCAAAGGAGAGGAGGCTCCCCAAAGTCCTGACTGGCTTGGTGGGGAGCAGTTCCAGAGCATCGCCCGGTGACTCCGTGACAGCAACGATGCCACAATAGGTTATGTTCCTTGGTCATCCCAAGGAGACCTCATCCATTCCACCCCATGCTGCACTGCAAGCCTCATGCCGTATCTCTGGCAGGTTTGTGTCACGCAACAGCCTGTGAATAGCTCCTCAGGGCACACCCAGTGATTCAAGATGCACCTTTCATGTTCCCCGCTGCTGATGTCTTGACCTCCTTCACCAGTGCTTAATCTGTGCCAAGGCTCGCCAGGGCTGAGTCCCAGCACCTAATTGCTTGAGCCTGGGCACCTCTTTCATTACAAATTAAGCACTGCCCTTCACCCTGTCCCTGACTGCTGGACCTCACCCCATCTGCCTCTCAGTTACTGCTTCTGTGGACCACAGGGATGACAGAGATGTTGTTCTCTTTTCCATTTAAGGACAAATGAGTAGCACATTAGTCAGCTCTGACACTTGATCTCCTTCCTTCACCACAGACAGGCACTTAAAGCGTCAGAAAGTCTAAGAGACAGGGCAGAAAGTGGGAAGGCATCTCGTACCATTTCCACCAAAGATTCTCCTCAGTTTTAATCCTCTGCCCAGCTTGGAGTCATCGTCTACCTTCCTCAGAGCTGCAGAAGCAGCCATGACCCTGCCTCAGCACAGAGGGCTGGACTATATGACCTCTTGAGATCCCTTCCAGTGCTGCATTTCTATGAGTCTACGACTAATTATTTACCTGTTGAATGGGCCCAAGCCTGACTGGTTTCCACAGGGGAGAAAAGGGAGCACTGGAGGATGGCGGTGGGTGTCTGTGTCCCAAAACGGCCGCTTTTTGATTCACCAGAGATGGATCCGACCTGGCTCATGTGCCTTGTCTGCCTCCTGAAATGGGTTGTGTTTGAAAATAGGTCGAACTGGACCACGGCTGGCCGGCCAGACCTATGTAAACTGGACCAACCACGTTCCACCACCAGTTCCACCCTGGCCCTGATACTAGGTCTTGAGACTGACTTGTGGACAAAGGCTCAAACCCTCATTAGGTTCTGGCCTACATAGGCCAGCTACCCATGGCCCAGTACTGTGCAGAGATGGAGCAGGGAGGAGCTGTGCTTGGAAACTGTTGTCAAGTTGGGCCTGTTTCCAGGGGCAGACGAAGTTTCCTCTCCCCGTGTTTCCTCTTTAGAACTCAACAACACACACTATGAGGGGCTTTCTCCGTACCTCATGCCCTCTACAGCCCAGATCCCTCTCTGACTCACACTGGAAGGGGCTGTCTCTGCCCCTCTCACCCTCAGAGCCCCTTTTGCCCCACATGGGATGGGTCTGTGTCTGAATCACCCCTCAGGGCCCCCTCTGACACATGGCAGGTGGGTCTATGTATCTGCTCCCTGCAGAGGCCTCACTATCCCAATGTGGGGTCTAGGAGTTTCTGGGGTGTGAGGTACCGAAAGGTCTGTCTCTGTACCTCACACCCCAGAGCTTTCTACACCCCCCACTGGGGGGCAGGGGCTTGTGACTCTTTGAGTTGTCGCTCACGCCTGCCTCATCTTCTCTTTGTCCCGCCTGGGTGGAGACCAGCTTTTCCCAGTGCTCCGAGCACTCTGGCCAGTGCTAGAAGGGGAGGTAGGGGCTGCTGCTCTGTTGTCTTTTATTAGGAGTAATTTCCTTCCTTGTAACCTCTCCTGACCCCTTCTGTTCCACACTGGAGACTGTTATCTCCCCTCCCTCTCTCATTGGATGCAATATTCTGCTTTTTATCCCCCTGGCAGGATTTTCTTTTCTTTGCTTGTCACACACGGAAAGTTCAGCTTCCTAATCCCCAAATTGTCCCTGGTCGGTTTTACATACATTTATAAGCTCTTCATAATGGATTTATTTTTAAAAAAAAACCCTCAGAGGGTTATTATAGGATATTTTCATTTTAATTGAAAACTATTCCCAATTCGGAGGGGTTAGATCCGCAGCTGGAGTAAATCAGCACAGATATATCAGTTTCAACAGACCAACACTCATTTTCACTAGCGAAAAGTCCAGCCTGTTATGTCTGGCTCTGCCATTGCCCCTTTCCCTGCTATCTGCCTGCATGAGTCTCACTACAGCTTAACCGAGCAGAAAGCTGGATGCCACAGAGAACTAGCTCAAGTGAGCTCAGCTGAAACTATGTACTGTAGCAGGATTTTAAGCAGCTCACCCGCTCTTGGCTGGCAGGAAGTTTAGCTAGTTAAAGTGCGTAGCTCTGCATGGGAGCCAGTGATCCATCCCAGAACTGGATTCTTTTCTCTGGGATGATGGTTAAAATCTGGATTAACTCCATTAGTTGGAGTTGGTTTTCCACTGGTATAACTGAGATCAATATGGGACCCCTTGTGGTTAGCAGGTTTTAATATATGTGCCATCACCTTGGTTCTACGGTGAACCCTGGGGAATTTCCTCAGTGTCAAAGTCAGAGTCGAGCTGAATGGCCAGTCATTTCAGGAGACTTTCGGCCACAGACGCATGCAAACATGTCAGAGAAGCCAGACCTAGATTTGCTTTTTAGCAAAGCAAGTCAACGGAGCTTGGTTAGATGTGAAATCGGGCAGGTGATGAGCCTAAAAGCACAGCTGGAAACGGATTGTAAATGTGGCATCGGGGCTCCAAGCGTCTCGTAAGACTCCAGATCCAGTGTTCCAGTTAGAAACAGAAAGGTGCTTGAGCACATCCTTAGCAGGTGTAAACTGGTGTAGCTCCAATGAGTTCAATGCAGCTGTGCCCGTCTGCAGCCGCTGAGGATACAGCCTGCTCTTCCTAACAGCAGGCCTGCTCATGTAGCCTGGGATCTGACAGTCAGACTGGTTCTTTCTTTCCTACACATCATCTCAGTAACAGAGGCTCTGTAGCCCAAAAGATGACCTCAGTGACACCTGTGCAATCCCACTGCTGTCAGTGGGTTTGCACAGGTATAATGGGCTGTAAGCAATTGTGTTGATTATGCACAAGTAGGACCAGAGCCCAGTTTGCTGCCTCTCAAGGATGTTAATTCTGCAGGGATGACAATAAAAAACCAGCAAAATAGAAGCCGCTATTTTTGTCACTGAAGTCGGCAGATCGGATTCTGACACACAAAGGTGCAGAATCCACTGAGTCAGAGGGAAGCCTTTTTACGGTCACTTTTCAGAGCAGAATTACACTTGGGAAGGAAAACTCCAGTGCACCCTGGACAGGTATTTGAACCCTGGCAAAGATGAGCTATTTGGCCTTGCAGTAGCAGTTCATGCAGTTGAGTGCCTGAGTCTGGTCAGTGTTTACCTGTGGCAGTAGCCTGTCCATGATGCCGTGGAGGAAAAAAGGGCTTGTCCCATCCCTGCCAAAACAGGTGGCCAATTGTGCACGGTTGTGTTCAGGTGGATACGGGATGGGAGGCCAGCTGAGCTAGACTGAGAAAGGTGGAATGGCTTCTGTCTTAGTCTCAGAGCTACTATTCTTGGTTGTAAAGTAACGCCTAGCACCTACCTGGCACTTTTCATCCACGGATCGCAAAGCGCTTTATGAAAGCAGTCACTGTAATTATCCCCATTTTACATATGGGGAAACTGAGGCACGGAGTGGTGAAGTGACTTGGCCAAGGTCACCCAGCAGGACACTGGCAGAGCCAGGAAGGGACCCTTACAAATCGCTGCTGCTCCTAGTTAAAATTCAGATCTGATTGCGGTGAATAAATTATCAAAGGAGAGAGCATGTGGAGCTTGGGAAAAGTACCATATAACCTGGGACAGAATTAGCCACGAGAAGGGAACCTGATGAAATGGGGAGGGGGAGGGGGGAGAAGGAAGGGGAGTAAGAGGGGAGAGGAGCAGGGTTCAAAGGCAAAAATGGAAGGGGGGGTGAGTTCCCTTAAGGCTAAAAATCGGAACCAAAAGTGACCAGAAAGGAGGAGTGATTGCTTTTGGGGAAGGGGAATTGTGGCATAGTCCACATTCCCTCTGTATATAAACAAGGGGGTCCTGATCTCCAGGGGGGCTCTGCCAAAATGCAAATACCTATATTACTATTCCTACTAACTCTGCTGAGCATCAAAGAGAAGCGGGCAAGAGGTTTCCTCTCCTTTAACTGTGCATTTGAGATAAGTGTGAACCAAACCCCCCAAAAAACAAAAAAGCCTCAAGCCGCCCAGACATGAATAAGTCTGAATCTGGACCCAAATCTTGCGGGAGACTCTGGCTGTTCCACTTTCACAGACTCCTGTGATTTTCTCACAAGGTGTTTTTCTTAAAGCTCCAGCTCCTAGAGTCTGGTGATGAGGTGAGAATCTCTGCCTTCATTTTTTTAAACAAGTATGTTTCTAGCCCTCCTAGTGTTAGAGAAAAACTTGGAAACGGGACTTGAGGGCAGCCTAAAGGCTCTGACTCCAGACTGCAAAGAAAAAGAACCAAAGTGTATTATTTAAAAAAAAAGAATTTTTGTGTTTTTAAAGCCAATCTCATGATATTTTGTGGCCACAGACATGTGTTTTTTTTTTTTTTTTTAACATTTGGGGCTGGCAACATGACGGTTTCTCAACAGCAGGTCAAGCTCTCGAGCCCTGGACATTTCAAATCCATCTCGGTGTGTCTCGTGGACCCCTGCCTTCCAGCAAGAGCTATTATTTAGAGAAAAAAAACAAAAAACCAAACCATGAATATAGAGTTTGGGAATTGTGGAAGGTTGCTTGCCTCCCCGCCAGCTGTCTGTCTCTTAAAATATAAGCTCGGAGAGCTCATTGATGGGTTTCATTCGCCTTCTTTCAGTTCTGAGGAGCTTTAATGTTGCAGGAGATGCAGAAACGATGAATGGTGTCTCTTCCCTTAGACGTTTGTCTCCTCTCAAGCGCTGTAATTCCATTCGTCACTTTCATACCCTATGCGTTTGTTTATCACGCTCGCATCTTTCATTTAAAGCTCCTATACTGTTACTTGCAAGGGACTCTGGCTGTCGGGAATGCCCGGATCTCAGCCTCCCTTAGGAAAAATTTTCCCAGCTATTTTTTCTCTCTCCCTGTTTAATAAAGCAAAATTGGAAGTCAGAGGGGTCTCAGGGGGCTGCCTTTTCTATCAGTGCCCTCCAGTCTGATCTCAGTTTCCCTTTGCGGTTGGAAACTGATTGTATTCACAGAGGGGGAAAGAAAGACAAAACTAATTAACTGGAACACCTTGTTAGATGTTTTTAGTGTGTGGCCACTAATGTACCTTTCAGCTTTTCTGATCCGATGGATCAAGAACAAAGAGGCACTGAGAGAGCGACCAGGGGCCAGGAGTGACAACTGACAGATGCCATTTGCCCCTGAGCATATGGGGACTTGGTCTATGATGAGAAAACGGCATTGGGAGACAGGACCCCTAGTGTGGATCAAAACCATGGGTCTGATCCTGTCCCTCCCCCTATAAACCGAGCCACCATGGGCCACGTGAGATTTCCTTCTGTCCCTGAATAGCATGGGGCAGATGCCAGCATGGCCAGCCTTATGTTGTCACCTCATGGGCAAGGATGGTAGGGGGCATGTCCATAGACTGTCATGAGGAGGCTGCTGTTGGTGAGACCAGTCCCAGAAGATGTTCTCCACTATGTCAGGCACCCTATCAGCCCCGCACAGCAGCCCACAATCTGGTGGGGCTGTGGTGGTCCATCCTTCCCCATTGCCTGCATGTCTGGCTCGGGGATCGGGAGACCTAAGATCCATCCCTGGCTCTGCCACTGATGCCCTGGGTGACCTTGGACAAGACACTCATCTCTCCATAAGATCAACATAAGAACCCCCATACTAGGTCAGACCAAAGGCCCATCTAGCCCAGTATCCTGTCTTCTGACAATGGCCAATGCCAGGTGCTTCACAGGGAGTGAACAGAACAGGGAATCATCAAGTGATCCACCCCCTGTCGCCTATTCTGGCAAACAGAGACTAGGGACATCATCCCTGCCCGTGCTGAGTAATAGCCAATGATGGATCTATCCTCCATGAATTTATCTGGTTCTTTTTTTAACCCTGTTATGGTCTTGGCCTTCACAACATGCTCTGGCAAGGATTTCCACAGGTTGACTGTGCATTGTGTGAAGAAATACTTCCTTTTGTTTGTTTTGAACCTGCTGCCTCTTAAACTCTGTGCATGAGTTTCCCAGATGGGGGTAGTGATCCTTCCTTTGCCTTTCTTGTCCTTTTAAATTGTTTGGGGCAGGAGCCATCTCTCGCCACATGTCTGTGCAGCACCTAGCACAATGGAGCCCTGATTTCAGTCGGAGTCTTTCAGCTCTATTGAGACTCTGACAAATAATGACTGTGAGATTGTACAGTGATAATGACTGTATAATTCAATTGCTGGATGCCGGAAGCTGTGGTTTGGAGAGAAAACTGACCTGTTAACTGCCCATCTAGGCCAGCTGCTAATTGTAGTGATTAGTTTTCCGCTGACCAGAGGCAAAAGCTGGCATATTTCATCCCGGATAGTGTTGTTTCTCCGTGGCAGATTGAAAATCAATACAAAAGAAAATTGAAAAATACATATTTGGGGGGAGTGGAGGGAGGGGAGAACATCAACGAGCCAGACTCATGGGGTTAATTGCTACCAGTTCATTACACCCAGCCAATAAATAAATAAGTACATCACATTTTCTCCTCCACCCGCCAGAAAAGTTATCCAGAAAGGAGGAAGCCAGGAAGTAAAAAGGAAGCAATAGATTGATGGGTTGATTGCAAAAAGTGGGATGAAGGCTATAAAGCATTCCTTTCCCTTCATTAGGATCCATGCCACTCATTTCCCTAATAACCCACCCTGAAAGCTTTTAAGCACTTAGAGCCTGTTGCTAAGGGTCTGCTGCTTTTCCCCAATCAAATCCTGATTAGCTCAGCAGTGGGCTAAAATTGGGTTGTTTTTTTCCCTCCACTTGCTCATCGGACAAGTCCACCTCCTTCCTTCCTTCCATTCTTCCCCTCCACCTCTCCCTCTGTCCTGAGACAAACGGGTGTTGGAAATTCAGGCCCTGGTGGGGGGGATTTTTCTTCTCCTTCTAACTACTGTAAAGTTAAAAAACAAAAGAGGAGACAAGGTAGAGGCCGGGAATTAGCATGTGTCAGCAGCAGCAGAGGCAGCTGTATCCAAAGGGAGTTTGCAGAATGCTGCCAGTATGAATGGTTTTTCTTCTAACTTCTTCTTTGTATGGTGCTGGTGCCTAGAGGCTCTAAGCGAGGGATTGAGTCCCATTGTGTGAGGTGCTGTACACTTATATACCATGAAAAGGGCACGTTGATGTAGCAGAGAGAGGTATAGCACGAGTCGGTGGCTAGAAGGGAAAGACACACGTATTCCCATTGGAACAGGGCGGAGCTGTTTAACATTGGAACACTCTGCTAAAGGAAGTGGTGGCTTTTCCGTCTCTTGAAATCTTCAGATCAAGCCTGGGTGCCTTTCTAGAAGATGTGTTAGCCAAAACAAGCTACTGGGGTCAATCCCGGGGAGACAGGTGATATTCTCTGGCTATAGAGGAGCTCGGGCTCCCTTCTGGCCTGAAAACCTCTGACTTGCCTGCCGAGCTTGCAGTCCTCAATTAAAGACACAAGAGAGGCATTTTCCAAAGCAACTGCTGATTTAGGAGTCCCACTGAACTCCCACGGGACTTATTCTCCTGTGGGAAGTGGAGTCTTTTGAAAAACATCCCTTTCCCCACCAGGTGAATGCAACAGCCTGCCAGGGCGCGCCAGGCCAGGTTGGACTGGGTAGCCCTGTTTGAACACAACTGTAAATTCTAGGATAGACGTGATATCAATGTTTGTTCGTAGTCATGTGTAACCCTGTTATTATCCAGATTATAGCAGCGCTTTCAGACACCCTGCTCCCCACAGCTGCGC
The DNA here is from genome assembly GCF_007399415.2 of Gopherus evgoodei. Taxonomy (NCBI): domain Eukaryota; kingdom Metazoa; phylum Chordata; order Testudines; family Testudinidae; genus Gopherus; species Gopherus evgoodei. Next base: position 4,307,053 of record NC_044343.1, read on the forward strand.
CGGGCGCTGCAGAAAGGCCTGGTGAGAGACAGTCCCTGCCCCAAAAGAGCTGACAATTTGAACAGACACAGGTTGGGAGGGGAAACAGGTGCAGACTGGAGGAGTGACTTGCCCAAGCCCCTGCAGAAGGTCAAAGCCAGGGATAGAAGCCAGTTTTTCTACCTAGAGGGAGCAGGGCCCTCTCCACTGGCCTGCAGCCTAGAGTTCAATGCAGTTAGCGGCAAAAGTCTATCTCCCGTCCACACCTTCAAACGAGAGCGTAGATTCAAGTGGGAGACGTATGGGCCGGGGAGTGTCAGCTCATTAACCAGCCAGGCAAATATGGAGCCAGTGTGTGTGTGAAATAGACGCCGCGAGGCACACGGGCAGCACGCAAGGCCTCGAGAGTTGTCAGTCAATAAATATGTCAGCATGGCCTGGCGGGGGAGAGAGGCGGGGAAGTGGAAGGGAAGCCATTTCCTGCAGCTTTATAGATCCGAAAGCTACAGTAAATTGAGGATTCCAAGACCTGGGCTCGGCTATTATCGGAAAGAGGCTTTGTAGGACCTGTCTGGGTGCAGTCCTGTGCTGTGATTTGCTTTTCTCCTGCTTTTCCATATGATAGACGTGTGTGTGTGAGAGAGAGAGAGAGTGTGTGTGTGTGTGTGTGTGTGAGAGAGAGAGAGAGATCCTGTGTGCACGCACTTCTATTTGTGCATACTTGTGCACAATCATTCGTGTGTTTGTGTGTGCGCGCATATGTCTTTCTAGAGAGCTACATCCAACCAATGCTGCATAGATGTGTTTAGAGAGCAAGTGTTATGCTTGGAAGTATATCTTGCCTGTCACTTTCCACCTCATTAACTCCCCAGTCCTTCTCTCCACATCTCATGGATCTTTCCCCCCTCTCTACAGCTCTTTGCTCTTCCCTCATTCTCCCAATGTTTGTTATTTAACCCCACTGAGTATTTTGGGAAATTCTGATCTGTGACATCCATGGAGCTCCGAGTGATGTCTGTCTGTCTAGCTAGCCATCCATCCATGGTTCTTATACCACTTCCCTCAGTGTGAGAGAGATGCTGAGGGCATGAGGATTGAAATATTGGAGCAGATACACCATCTGAGCCCTGAAGCTGGCAGCTGGGAGCTGGAACGAATCCCCTATGTGCCAGGAGATCTATCCTGCATGCAAAGCGGTGACCAGAATTTGGTCTGGCAGGACTCCAGGCTGTGGACCTCAGCATGGCCCTCAGCAGGGCAACTTGTTAAGAGAACCCTTCCAGGCTTTTAAATGTATATGTCAAATATGGCCTATGGGATGGAGCTGCAGCCTAGTATTTTCAACCTGAAGTTAGCCCCGCCCGGCCAACCCCTCTGCATCCATGGATGCAGCTCTGTAGTATCCATGTGAAAGCCCGAGGGATGCTCTCCCCTGTCTTTCCATTGCTGCTTCACAATGGCCTTTTTGGGTGAATTCCTGACCTGGAATTTTTGCTGCTGACCTCAACAATCAGGTTGCTCAGCTCCAGTGGAGGAAATCCAGCAGGTCTGATGCCTGCCTCCTGCTCTCACTGACACTTGTGGGAATCACAGAATATCAGGGTCAGAAGGGACTTCGGAAGTTCATCTTGTCCCACCCCCTGTTCAAAGAAGGACCAAACCAGGACCAATCCCCAACTAAATCATCCCAGCCAGGACTTCGTCAAGCAGGACCTTAAAAACCCCTAAGAAGGCGATTCCACCACCTCCCTAGGGAACCCATTCCAGCGCTTCACTGCCCTCCTAGTGAAACAGTGTTTCCTAATATCCAACTGTTAACCTAGACCTCCCCTGCTGCAATTTGAGACCATTGCTCCTTGTTCTATCATCTGGTACCACAGAGAACAGTCTAGATCCGTCCCCTTTGGAGCCCCCTTTCAGGTAGTTGAAAGCTGCTATCAAATCCCTCCTCACACTTCTCTTCTGCAGACTAAACAATCCCAGTTCCCTCAGCCTCTCCTTGTAAGTCATGTGCTCCAGCCCCCTAATCATTTTTGTTGCCCTCCGCTGGACTCTTTCCAATTTTTCCACATCCTTCTTGTAATGTGGGGCCCAAAACTGGACACAGTACTCCAGATGAGGCCTCACCAATGCTGAATAGAGGGGAATGCAAGTGGACCCCGTCAAAGTCCCTGGAGTCACTGTGGCTCTGCACCAGAATGCAGTGCAATGGCAAAGCTCTCTTTGGCTCCAGTGGGCATCAGTGCTTGGCCCTCCACTCTCCAGAAGCCCCCATCTTAGCACCCCTCTCCTCCTTCCTTGTGAGAAGAAATGGCATCCCGGCCCAGCTCCACATCTGAAGGCCAGGCTGCTTACGCAGCTGCTACTGTTCTAACAGGCGAGCCCGGGGAGAGAGAAACAGCATGAGCCATTATGGGTGTACCCTGTCCGGTCCACAGGGTGGGGAAGGGGTGGAGAGGGAATGTGCTGCATCCTTAAACAAACGTCATGACGTTGCTGAAATGGCTTTGCCCTGAGTTTGCTTGAAAGTTTCCTTGAAACCTCCATTCTCTGTGTCCTGGACAGAGAGGAAGGTCTCTGGGTGAATTAACATTTATACAGCTGTGCCTTGCATTCTCCTTCCCCCTCCCCCCATCTCTATTAACACCTAATAAAGACAGAGCTTTGCGCAAATTCATAATTATAGCACTGGATGGAAATATTTGTGTTTCTGTTCCCAGAGAGTTTGCCTCGGAAGCCCCTCAGCCAATTTGGAGTGAAATTACCAGTGGGCTTCCCCCACCTCCCTGCTGGCAGCCCGGCTTGGTTGCCAGAGGCTGTTTGGGGAGCTTACCATGATGAGGGTCTGGAACTGGGAGGGATCCCAGAGGGTAGATCATAAATAGAGAGAGTCACGGTCAGCTGGGTTCTGCCCTGACCAAAAGGCGCAGGATCCAAAGACCCAACATGGGGGAAGGAGATTGGAGGTGGGAGAAAGTTCGCACAACTTCACCTCCACAGGGAGCAGCTGGAGAGGGGTCAGGCTAGTTCAGAGAGTGGGCAGTGCTAGATGGGAGGGGGGACCGGCCACGGCTGTGATGACTCCGTGTCCTTCCCGCTGCAGAAGTGCCCACTGGAGAGTTGACTGCGACGTGAGAGATGCTCTGTCCTCCAGTCCAAAACCAGGCCCTGGCTGGTGCTGACTGGTCTATTGAGCAGAGATGCTGAGACACAAACAGAGACTGACTTTCCCTCGCAGTTGGGTGAGTGCCAGGCTATGTCGCTCATTCAGGGGGTGAACAGAGTACCCCAGCCCCAGCCCCAAAGCTCCTCATTGTCTTGGCCCAGCATGCCGGATGGCACTGGGGGAACCCTGACAAGGATGGCCAGACACGTGTGGCAAGGGTGTGACGTTGCAGTGTATTTGTTAGCCGTGTGTGTGCGTTTGTGTGAGAGAGGGGGAGAAAAATGAAGCCCTCTTCTGACTGGACCCACAAAGAACAGACGTGACCATCCACGTCTACCCACTAAAGCAGCTCCCTATTAGCTCAAAAGGGAAGAGGCCTATAATTCGCAGGCTGCAAGAATCTGAAGTCTCAGCCCAACTCCCCAGGATCTTTCTGCAACACGTGGATTCTTATTACCAACCTGCACTGAATCATGCCAGGGTCCTTACCGCGCCCTCCAGCCTGGTAGGCTTTTGCAGCTGCCTTAGGGGCTGGTTTTCACCAAAGAAAAAAGGTTGAAAACCAAAGAAAAGTCAGCAGAGACACGAAGGAACGGCTCTGGTGGGCAGCAATGTTTCCCCAGTGCATTGCCCATTTGATATTTGCAGCCGCGGCTGTGTGGGTGAGGATGCAGAGGGAAAGCAGCTGCTGATGGATTGGGCAGAACAAAAACCTGTCGCCTTAATTTAGATGGAATCAAGGGGCCCAAAGAGTCAAAGCTGTTAATGTGACTCAGCAACTGTCCAACCCTGGCCAGTGTTAAATGAGGTTTAGGGTTTGGGACCATGGCAAACACACCCCTTCCAGCCTGTTGTTAAAGATCCAGAAAAGAGGGGGAAACAATGAAAGCATTTGAAATGCAAAGTATTAAGTCAGGCTTTCATTTTACCAGCATCCCTTGCTTCCTCTCCCTGTAGCTGGAGAGTTTTTAGAAGGAAAAAAACCCTTGTTTGCGAATCTGTTACACAGTATTAAAGATGGCAATTACTGTGCCACTGGGAAAAGAGAAGAAGTTGGATGAGATGGGCTGGAGCGATTGTTAAAAACCGATCCAGTTTCCTAGAAGATGAAACAAACCAAACACACAGAAGGGGAGAGAAAAGAGCAGCAAAGAAAGAAAATGCAGTTTCTGTCTCACTTGCAACCTCGCTGCTGGAAAAGCACAGGCCCAGCACAATAAGGACAAATGCAAAGTGCTCCACTTAGGAAAGAACAATCAGTTGCACGCATACAAAATGGGAAATGATCAATTAGGAAGCAGCACTGCGGAAAGGGACCTGGGGGTCATAATGGACCACAAGCTAAATATGAGTCAACAGTGTAACGCTGTTGCAAAAAAAGCATTCTGGGATGTATTAGCAGGAGTATTGTGAGACACAAGAAGTAATTCTTCCGCTCTACTCTACTCTGCTCTGATTAGGCCTCAGCTGAAGTATTGTGTCCAGTTCTGGGTGCCACATTTCAGGAAGGATGTGGACAAACTGGAGAAAGTCCAGAGAAGAGCAGCAAAAATGACTAAAGGTCTAGAAAACATGACCTGTGAAGGCAGATTGAAAAAATTGGGTTTGTTTAGTCTGGAGAAGGGAAGTCTGAGAGGGGACATGATAACAGTTTTCAAGTACATAAAAGGTTCTTACAAGGAGGAGGGAGAAAAATTGTTCTTGTTAACCTCTGAGGACAGGACAAGAAGCAATGGGCTTAAACTGCAGCAAGAAAAACTTCCTAACTGTCAGGGTGGTTAAGCATGGGAATAATTTGCCTAGGAAGGTTGTGGAATCTCCATCACTGGAGATTTTTAAAAGCAGGTTGGACAAACATGAGTCAGGAATGGTCTAGATAATACTTAGTCCTGCCTCGAGTGAAGGAGACTGGACTAGATGACCTCTCGAGGTCCCTTCCAGTCCTACGATTTTATGATCTCATCAGCCACCCCGAGACCTGGCAAACTTCTACCGTCGGGCTGTTTAGATAATTGCTTTTGGTTGCCTCTCTTGTCACAGGCTCACAGCAGGGTTGCAAAATATTCAGCCTTGGCTGGCTGGGACAAAGTTTACCATCCCAGGGGAATCCCAACACCCCAATTTTGGTTGGTCGATTTCCAGCCCTCTCCCCCTCTGGTTTACCGGTCATAATCCTAACACAGTCCTTGAGGGGAGGCCAATAAACTCCTTTTTCTTTCCATTAACTCAGATGTTCTGTCACCTTCTTCCATCGGTTCTCAAACAATTGGATATGACAGGTCATGAGGACAATGAGGAATTTTCGCTCTCTGCAGACCCAGTTATCACAACAACTCCCTGCTCAGGCAAGACTTGACTTGACTCCATCGGGGTCACAGGCTAACGGGGTGACGCACATCCCTGTAGGGGTGGGGGGGAGGCATGGAAGGTGGAGATGCGGCTGTCCTGGCTGGTCCATTCCGTCACCCCCACCTTCCCAGCCATCGCTGCGCTGTGTCAGCTGCTAGAAGGCTCTTTGTAAATTCACTGCACTGCCTAGCACAAATGGGTTTAAACTACCTTAAGTGTTTCAGCGGGGAACTGGCATTCCCAGTGTAACACTGTATTACCGCAGCATTAGGAGTGAAGTATCGATCGTAATCCCCTGGCTCAAAAATAGGATTATAAAAAAAAAGAGGGTGGGAGAGAGGCGGAGGTGGGGCATCCCGATGGAAATGTAGACACTCCAGCACCCCCAACCTGCCCATGCCCGGCCGAGATGCCTGTTCAGCCGAGGCAGAAAAATGAATGCATGGCCCTTTAAATCCAGTTTTCTGTTCAGGATGGGGTCAACCCCTCCCTTTGTCGCTGTGATGTCCCTCTGGGGCAGCAGCAAAATGATCCATAATTTAACTATAAAGGGGGGGGGGCTAGATTCAGCTTGGAAGGCAGGTGCGTGTGCATCCACAGATCTCAAAGCACTTTACAAAGGGGGTCAGTACCATAATTTCCATTTTACAAAGGGGGAAACTGAGGCATGGAGGGCGGAAATGACTAGTCCAAGGTCACTCAGCAGGCAGAGAATCCAGCTCTCAGGAGTCCCCAGCTAGTGTGTTAGCCATTATACCACAATGTCTTTTTTGTCTAAAGCTGGACCCACAGCGAACATAAGAGATCACAAGCTGACAGCACACTCCTCTAACACCGGGGGTGGAGAGTTAGCTATTTGGAGCCATGAAGTATTGCCCACCCCCGTGACATTGGCCAGGTTCTGAGAGCTTGCCGTCTGTGCAGGTCACACCCATCTAGGGTGACTAGATGTCCCGATTTTATAGTGACCATCCTGATTTTTTGGGTCATTTTCTTATATGGGCTCCTATTATCTCCCACTCCTGTCCTGATTTTTCACATTTGCTGTCTGGTCACCCTACACCCATCTGCCAGTGCCCACTGCGAGATTGGGCTGAATCCCCATATATATCTCATACCCACGTCTTCCTTGCTCTCTGTCTGTGTAAGGGCCTGAACATAGCCCACTGAACTCAATGGGAATCTTATCTGTTGATTCCAATGGCTTTTGGATCAGGCTGTGGAAAGTTTTCAACTCCAATTATAACAATCATGTGGCTTTGGGGCACTGAGGCTTGTGTGAGGCGGGAGGGAGAGGGGGAAGGGGGGCAGCAGCTGAAATGGATTTTGGCTAAATGTAAAATATCATAACAGGATTTTTCCTCCTGCAAATAAGATCCTCGTCTTCTCATATCAGTGATCTCGGTATTAGCTGTTCCATCTGACTGTGTCTCCAGATGCATATTTCCATTACCTGGCCCCTGCAAAGCCATTTTCCCCAATCAATACCGGGGCCTCTATTTTCCAGCTGCAGCTAAATTCCTATTTCCTGATTGACTGATTGACCGATATAATAAAACCCTATGGAACCGGCCTGTGGTTTCCTATGGCTGAGGACCTTTGTTCTATTTTTGGTTTAAATATTGTGCAGAACAGGCCAAGCCCACAAGGCACCATTCCAAGCACCTAACAGGATGGACTGCAAAATAATTATCCATGCAAAGCAAGTACAAATGGCAGCAAATTCTTGCCTCAGGAATCTTGGGGGGTGGGGAGAGGGGAAAGAAGGCAGATTTTAGCTACAAAATCAGCCCTCACCGCCTCCATGGAAAGCAGGCTGCTGTGTCCGAGCCAAAACATTTTCAGTTACGTTCTTCCACCAGTACATAAAGTGTTTACAAGGAATCAGAACCATAGGCTCTTAGCTGATGGAAGGGTGGATCGCCTGAGGGGACAGACTCAGGCTGGGGATGGAAGACAGCCCGAGTGCCTCATTTTGCCAGGCAGGGAGCGGGAGCTGGGTGGAGGTGGAAGGGGAGGCCCACCTGTTGGAAGACATGAGAAATAAGCAGGCTACCAAGGTCATGGCGGAAGAAAGAGGAAGGCATGCAGGGCATCGGCGCTCCGTGGAGTCGAGTAAGTTTATAACACACAACAAACCAAGCTGTTGTACTGAGAGACAGGCTCCGGTTACAGAATTTGGTGCTACTCAGGTGTGAGAAAGTCCTGTAGGGGTTCGGGATGGGGAGATAGGGGGTTGGGTTGGGCTCATCACTTGTTACAACGGTGTAATTACCTAGCAGTTGCCGGCCATGACAATTCAGAAACGGCCAATTCAGTTCCCATGAGAGTTAGATGCCTAAATTCTTGGGCTCCTTGAATGCCAGCTGATGTGAATTAGTGCTGGATTAAGCTCCGCCTAGCGTGAATTGTCACTCAGAAATCAAACCCGAGCGTCCACAACCAGGTGGGGTAAGGTGGCTTTTACCCCTTTGGGCCTGGTGCCCAGACTAGCCTGTATTTCCCTGGGGGAAGGGGCTGGATTTGATCTGCTTGTAAACACCCCAAACCCCTGGCAAATGATCCACCATGATCGTGTCAGGCTGCTCACTGGGCCCAGATCCTCGAGGGCCCTGAATCCCTGGCTTCAAGTCAAGCCCGCTTGCAGTCGAAGGCCTGATCCTGCAATGGATTGTCTGAGTCTGCTGAGAGGGGACCTGCTCAGCGGCGACACTTGGAATCGTGGGCACCGGGTGGGCAGCAGACTCATGGCTGTGCTGACGCGGTGCCAGCTTAGGGATGCAGCTGTGCACCTCCCATGTTTAGGTCTGTGGCACATGACATAGGAGAGACCCGCCCTTGTGACTAACCTAGGTTGCACCCCCAATTCTAGTGACCACTGTGGGGCCATTACAGAGACCCAGAATTGCAAGGACTTGGGTCTGTCCTGGCCACACCTTCACTTCACCTCTGCCCCAGGGTGCCCCCTGTGTCTGGAGTTCCTGCAGAGACAATTCAGGGGCTCCATACGCCAGGAGGTGGGTATTCCCCTGGGGCGGCCTTATGATTCCTCTACAGCAATGTTTCTCAGACTAGGGTCGCTGCTTCTGTAGGGAAAGCCCCTGGGGGGCCGGGCTGGTTCTTTTACCTGCCCTGTCCGCAGGTCCGGCAGATCGCAGCTCCCACTGGCCACGGTTCTCTGCTCCTAGGCCAATGGGGGCTGCTGGGCCCTAGGGACTTACTGGCCGCGGCTTCCAGCAACCCCCATTGGCCTGCAGCAGAGAACCGCGGCGAGTGGGAGCCGCGATCCGCCAGACCTGCAGACGGGGCAGGTAAACAAACCGGCCTGGCCCACCAGGCGCTTTCCCCACACGAGCGGCGACCCCAGTTTGAGAAACACTGGCCGACAGCCCCTTTGCACCAATCTAGCTGATGCAAAGGGGCCACACGACAACAGAGAATAGGGCCCTGGGGCTTGAGTCCCCTCCCCAGCAGGCAGGTAATTCACTGTCATTTGCTGCACTGGGTGCAAATGCAACCCTGCTCAGACTGGCAGCGCTTTACCCGTCATATTGCAACAGTGCAAATGAGGACACGAGGCCAATGGGGAACGAGCTGCTGGCTGGGGATGAAGGGGGACATGACTCCTCCCAAAACAACTTTTATGACCTGGGTTGACGTGCCTCTTGGCGTGGCTGCAGGCTTCGGCGCAGCCTCGCTCCTGGCCCCAGCCAATTTGTTTGCATGGGGTAGCTGCTTGCATCGATCTCACAATATTTCCGTTCTGTTGACTGCCTGATGGCCCGCCCCACTCCCCCTCTTAGGAACCCATCTACCCTCCCTGTGTGGGTCTCGGTTCTGCAATGGTCTCCATCTGTGGCTGCCTCCTTTATGTTCTCAACCACTCGAGGCCAGAAAGCAAAGTTAGGAGAAGCCAGAAGTTGGAAGCATATTTCTCCCCCGTGCGGTTCATGGAACTCTGCAGCTGCAGCCACCACTGTGGAGCTGGATGAAACCTGTCATGCTTCATTACTGATCTCGCATTGTCAGGCTGTGACTAACAAGCCAGGAAGCCAAGAGCCACTGCTGCCGATTATATGCAAACACTGAAACAACATCGTGGCTACAGTAAAGCTCCAGGAAGGAGGGAAATAGAAGATGAAGAAGAAAGAGGGGAGAACACAAAAAAGGGATTTTTTTTTCTGCCTGCCAAAGCCAGGTCTTGTGCTGTTGACTTGCCCCCCACGCCCTTGCCTACTGGAGCCACCAGTGTAGGACCTTTTGGCAAATCCTCAGCCCTGTCTCTCCAGCAGGAGCAGTGCCTGACTGCCTCTGCCTCCAAGCCTCCACAGACCAGCAAGTTAGGGTGAAAATTACTAGCGGAGGGGGAAGCCTGAATCTCCTCTCACTCAGCCAGGTGTAAATCAGGAGTAACTCCGCTGAGATTAATGGGCTTGATTCTCCTCAGGCTCACCCCAGGGTACTGCAGCACAAATGCCAGTGGAGTTATTGAGTAAGTGACTGAAATAAGTGAGTGGTGGTCCAAAGCCTGCTGGATTGCACTAATGGACCTCGTACTGCTCTCAGTCACACCAGTAAATCCAGAGTCACTCCCCAGTCAACCGAGCAGAGTCACCCAGAATGAGAGCAGAATGTGGTCTTTAAAAAAAAACACCACTTCCCAGTCGCACCAGCACATAGACGGAGGACTGGAAGGCACCTCAAGAGGTCCTGTAGTCCAGTCCTCTGCACTCACGGCAGGGCTGAGTATTATCTAGACCATCCCCAACAAGTGCTCATCAAAAAGAACTAACTCCCTTTGATCACTCTAGGAGGAAGGAGCCAAGACGCTCCTCAACCTCCATGAAAAGAGAGAGAGAGACCTTCCTCCTTTCCCAACTCAGGGCGCAGGGCAGCTCACTCTGGGTTCCTCCTGTGGATTGCAAGAGGGGGCCGTCCTGTTCGGCTGCGAATTCAGCAAAGCCCCAGGGTCCCTGAATGATGAAAATGGTTAGTCAGTCATGAAAGGGGAAAATGGATTCACTCAATTTCACTGTTGTGCATCTTACTGCAGCTGACACAGGGCAGAATGGCTGCTTATTATTATAGATTAATACGTACGACTGAGGCCGAGGCAGTATGGGGCCGAAGGTGGATTCAGAATTCTTTTATGCCAGGAAGAAAAAAGCTCCCAGGGCCGTGCAGCCTTTATCCACCCCACAAGCTGTGCCCGATGGACTGCCTCATTTATCTTATCTTTGGAGATTTTTTGGTGAGCGAATCGGATGCATCATCACATCAGAGAGTGACAGATAAATCCAGGCTGGGATCCATCCACTGAGCTGAGCCTCACCAGAACTCGACTTGAGTCAGAATCCTACTTAAAAAACAAACATCCATCCATCAGCTTAAGACAGGAATAAAATGGAGAGAGTCGGATCCTGAATCGGCCTGGCTCCATGGGACTCAATTTACAGTCGCTGGGGCTCTGTTTTAGGCTCCGTTATCGTTCTGGCAGGAAAAACTGCTCTTAGGAAAAAGGCTGAGACCTGAGAGAACTCATCAGAACTGATTCTGGGGCCTTGCCCTGGCTTTACACCAGTGTACCACACTGATGGCAGTGCAACACCACCTGATCCCGCGGCATGAGTGTGATCAGAATCCGTCTCCCAGGAGATAACTTGGGGCACCCCAGAACTTATTCAAGTGTAAGAACCCTAGGTACCAAGTGTTATGTTGTTTTCCCCTCTTTGTATTCATTCTACAAGCTCTCTAGCACGTGCAGCGCCTAACACAACCGGGCTCTCGAAGCTCCCGTAATACAAACAGTGGCACTGCTGTCACCGCTGCGCTTTGCTTATGGTCATGTCGCTCAGGTCTGAGCCTCCTCTCTTTGCAACCAGTATAACTTCTGCTGCCTTCTGTGGCGTTACTCCAGATTACACCGGGGTGCTGGCGGGGTCAGGCAGGTTGTAACGGCGACACATTGGCTAGGTGAGCACATAGGATCGGGTCCCATTTCCTCACCTGCCATGGGGCTCTAGCCCTTTCCTGGTTCCACAGGGCAGTCTTGGCCATTTCGACACAAGACCCCTCTTCTGTGCCCACCCGGCACCAACCCGGCCCCAAAGCCTGGAAAAATGACCCCCCCATCTCCTCTTACTAAAAATAAAGGGGATGAATGAGAGCCAGAAAAAACCAAACATGTGGCTGCCACCAGGGGGGACTGGGTATCATCTGCATAGCAGGAGCATTTTCTGCCTGCCGAGAGCCCTTCGAGTGGCTCAGAACAGCTGCTGGTGGCTTAAGCCTGCCTTTGGCATTCTCCAAATGGCTCAGCCACCCCCCTTCTATATTTTCGTTTCCCCCGATTGACTGACTCTGAATAGAGTTCATATTTCGCTCCTAAGCTCCTCTCCATAGTTTTAATCCCCCTCACTCCTCCTGGGCTGGTTTTGTTTCCCTCTTCCGCCTCGTCTTCCTTTTCTCTCCTTCTTCCACCTCTTCCCCCTTCCTCCCCCCCCGCAAGTCAAATTACGCTTAATAATATTCTGAAGGCCATGACACCCATGTTGTCTCTTTGTCATCCTTCGTGGTGCAGCTTGAAAAGATAATACAAACTGCGGCACTTATCTACAATTGAGAGCCGAGACAACTTGCTAATCCCTTAATAATGCCACATCAACAGCCTCATTGGCTGGCAGCTCTCGAGGCTTCCTCAGCTGCCTGTGAAATTGCTACTCGGCTGCCAAAGTCTGTCTCTTCTCTGTTTGTGTGTGTGTGTGCGTTATTCCAGCTGCTGCTCTTTTGTCAGCGATTCCTAAACTATGTCTGGCGATTTGAGCCATTGACTGGGCCTTGCGGGCCTGGCTCCCTGAGCGCTGGGAGCAAGGATGGAGACAGGTGAGCCAGCTGAGGGGACGCACCCACGCCGAAGGGGCCAAAGGAGACGGGTGCTGCGTTCTCTGGGGCTATGCCTCAGCCATTTCTGCAGTGTGATCATCCTATCTAAAAGCAACCCAGGCCGTGGCTTTGCCGCCCGGGAAGGGCCTGCCTCTGACCTTAGCTACGCAGATGTAAATCAGGAGTAACTCAAGTGATGTCACTGGCGTTACACCAGTGTAAAACCTACACTTAAAGAGAGCAGGATCACGCCCAAATTTTAAAGGCGGGCCTGAGTCTGATCTCACTTATGCAGCTGTACAGGTGGAATGATTCTATTGCAGTCACTACAGGTAGCCTGGTTTAAAGCTGTCATGAGAGGAGAAATAAGCCAGAAAGCTTTCCTGCAAACCTAGTTCAGATTCCCCTTTCACACTGATGTAAATGCCAGCTGGCACTGATTTTCACTGTGGTGTAATTGCATTGGTGCCAAGAGTTGCTCCTGGTTTACACTAGTGAGAGCAGAACTGGTCCTTTCTCGAGCACAAGGGTCAAGTCCTGAGAAGCCCCTTGACCTCATCAGGAGCTGCGAGCACTCAGCAGCGCCTGGGACATGCCTGTGATGAAAGTCACCAGGAGTTTTGCCTGTGTGAAAACTGAGTGAGGACTTCTTGGGACAGCTCTAAGCAGGTAGAGGGGCCCATGTCACCAGCACAGCCGGTCGTGTCTGTTGATTTATCTAAGAAACAGATGTAGGCAAGCACCTGTCCTCTGCTGCACTCATCCAGGCCGAACCAGGCTCTGTTAAGGCACAAGAGGGGAGTTCACGTCCTGTGGCCAGTTAGCACTGGGGTTCTTTGTTGAGCCAACTGCAAAGCGAGCAATTATGCCAGACGTGGAGGGGAGGTGGCTCCCTGCTTGCTGGGAATTGGCTGATCTATAAAAACAGTCCTTCGTGTCCATTCTTAGGACGCAGGGCCAGATCCTGTGCTAATGTAAATCATTGTTGTCCTCAGAGTTCTCCTAGCCGAGGAGCCTGCGCCCCACGTCCAGCCCAACCCTTCCCCATCACGTAGCCCCCTGCTGAGGCTCTAGCAGGCCCAGTGGTGGTCATCTGGCGAGGGGAGTCACAGTGTAAAATCCACATGATCTAACGCGAATCAAAACCAGACACCAGGCATACAACTGTGTTACAACTGTGGCTCCAGACCTCCCCTGGCCTCACAGGCAATGAGAGACGAAGAACGTCGGGCTAGTGGTCCAAGCACAGAGCTGGGGCTTGGGAGCGCTGCGGTCTGTGCTGGGCTCTGCTACAAGCTCCTCACAGGCTGATCTCAGAGGTAAAGTGAGGACAGCAATCCTAGTGCGAGCCTCTAAGGGACAGACAGTGCCTGACGCTGCATTCGAGCACCGCCCAGCCCAGTGGGACCTTCATGCTGACTGCAGCCTCTAAGTGCAATGGCCATTACAGTAAAGATTAGTATTATTATGTGTATTACCATAGCTGGGAGCCCCAGTCATGGCCCAGCCTGCCCCCAACCCCCCTCCGCCCCCCGTGCTACAAACAGACAGATGACTGTTGGGTACATCAGTGACCCAGTGGAGTAAGAACTTGGCCTTAGCCTAGTTATCAACAAGCCAGCTTTCCCTCCTGGAACACAAAGTGCTCCCCAGCAATGGTGTAAATCAGGAAGCGCTGCGACACCGTCACCCCCATTACGGAGAAGCTCAGAATGGGGCCCCTGCCCCCAGCCTTGAGGACTGTGACGGACAGCAGTTGCCACTTAATTTCCAGCATTCTCTCCCTGCCCTGCTTCCCATTCCCCACCCTCATTTTGATTTACGGCTCCCTGGAGTAGTCCAGAAGCTGTAAACACACTTTTATTTGTCAGTTGTATCCCTGCAGCTTGCAAGCCTGTCCAGAAAGTAATATATGAGTCTAGTCCTCTTTGCTTGATGCTGTCAGGATTAGGAGCCCTACATATTTTATAGAAACCTCTACATGATCTTCCTTTATAAATCATTTAAATAGGAGTGTCTTTTCTTGATGCGCGACATAAAATATTTACTGGAGTGGATGAGGCTGCTCATTCGTGTTTACCCTCCTGCTTAGCAAACCGGCTACATTTACAAATAGCCCTTAGGTGTCCAGGCGGAAGACATGGTTAAGTAGCAGGGCTCATCCATTAAAATCCCTGAGCTCCGTGCCTAGCCGGGGCTGTGAAGGAGAGGATATAACCCCCGGAAAAGAATGAAATAAGAAACGCACGCTGAGGTGTAGCTTCCCCCGCGACGTGTCTGGAAGCTGCACGGGAGGGTGGCAGAGGCTGGTTTGCGTCTTGTGAAAGGAGGAATTTTTGATGTATTTTGTTTTTCTTTGGGGGCTTTTATTCGGGACTCACTTACGCACATACTTAACTTTGGGCCCCGTTGACATAACCATCTGTTTGCTTATTTATTGTCTCTCTTTTGGTTGTATCATTTGCTCCTTGTAGAAGCAAGACACAATGGGACAGTGTGTTTACGAACTACACACAAAGACACTCCAGCTGGATCTACACCCAAAGAACACAGTCAGAGCTACTGGAGGCCTCACAAGCTATTTAAAGTGATACTACCTGATTCCTATAGCTATACTGTTCTTTAACTGTAGCTCTGTTTTCGCTTTCTTCCCCCCGCCCCCATCTCCCGCCCGCTTTCCCCCACCCCAATTTGGCAAGCATTTAAGCACATACTTAACTTTGATCCCATTGACTTAAACGTGTGTTTGGAATTTAGAATTTGAGCGCGTGCTGGCTTTGACTCAGCCGGACATTCGAAGGACACTGTCGAGTGTAGGGATTAACTGGATTTTATTGTACCAGAGCAAACCTCTAGTGTAGAATTTGCACCAGCTGTGGCACTGGCTCACTATATTTAAAAATAAGCAAAACAAAACCAAAAAAATCCCCAAATGGCTTTTGGCTAGGTCCCTAATCTTAGCCAAAAAAATCTGGAAGAATTTTTAAAATCCCACTCTCCTCTTCCCTGATTTGTTTACTGCTGTTTATACGTCACTCACCTGGAATGATTAAAAGAGACAAGTCACATTCACTTGTCATCAGTTTCACTTTCTGGCTCTTTCGCACTAGCACCAGGCTAGCTGCAAATGCTGCAAGGCACTTTTCAATCTCTGTTTCTCAGGTTCTTATGAGAAATCTCACTCTGGGGTATTGGCTGGAAATGCAGATCCATTTCAATCCAGGCAAAAACTATGGAATTAAACAATAAAGTCATGGAAAAACTTGTGGTTTTTTTTGGCCTTGTTTTTGTTTTTTTATTTTCACAAAACCTAAATTTGGGGCCAAACTTGACCCATTTCACCTTCAGGTGCCCCAAATATCAAGTGACCTAAGCAGAAAATAATATCACTTCATACTAACTTTTTAACCCATAGATTTCCAACAGCCTTGCAAGGATGAGCCCTTGTCACAGATGGGGAAACTGAGGCACAAAGCCAGGCTGTGATGTGCCCAGGGTCACAGAGCTAGACGGTGACACAGCTGGGCATGGAACCCAGGAACCCTGACCCCAGTCCCGTTACTCATTCACGGGACAAGAGAATAATTTATTGAATGGTTACAGAGACTGGTTCTGATGCCATGAGTAAAGCGATGGAATTCTGCCCTTTCAGCACTGTGTGACTGGAGGTCAGCTGATGAGATATTACCATTGATTTGAACATCCAGGTGCTGCTGCCACAGCTGGATATTCTCAGTGGTTGACTCTTGACCTGGGGCTGGCAAAGCCATGAGCTCATTGGCCTTTGGACCCTGGCAGAAAGACTGTGTGTTTGCTCAGGCCATGAGTCACAGCTCTGGATCTGGGTTCTGATTGGGGAATGTCGCCTCTGAGACCAGTGTGCGTGTAAATAAATACAGGAGACGGTGAAAGGGAGCTCAAGCTGACCTGGTGAGAGTGCCGGAGAACAGACTGCATCAGGGCAGCCTGTCACTGGCCAGGAGAGCAGAGATGAAACCAGCAGAAGGGCCTTGTCCATCTCAGGTACACGTGATCCTAGGTTACTCTGTGTGATGAGGGGATGGGATCTAGCTCCCTGCATTGGGATGCAGTAAGTTTTGCTGACTCCCCTTGGCCTCCAGACCAGGTGGGTCCTGTCTGAATCAAACCTATACAGCCAGGTCTGTGCCAGCTCCGTCGTGCCATCCCCATCCCCTGCCTTGCGACTGAATACCCCGGAAAAGGACCGTGGCAGTCTCAGTCATTAGCATTCATTGCAATTCTTTTCATTTGTTACCCGGCAGAGAAATGAAAACATGTTGCTCTCCTCAGTGGGGTGTTTCCAACGGAGAGCCCTAACTTGGTTCAATCACCCTCTGCCATTGAAATGCCAGAGCACTACTTTCCCCTGCCCTGTTGGGTAGGAGACATTTCTATTAAGAGGTTTGCGCCGGGGCATGTATTTTACATAACACGCCGCGTCCATGCTGTGCAACATTCATGAGGCTCATGCTGGAGCAATTGGTCCAAATATAATGCCGGTTACCTAAAGCGAGAGGCGCGCACAGAGGGAGAACGGAGGCTCGTTCTCTGACTCGGCGAGAAATCGCTCCCTATTAAAGCTCTCTGGGCTGGAAAAGGACTGGAATCGAGTACCAGCTCGGAGTCATGGAGTTGGATACAAATGGGTCTTTGGGCTGTAGGCTGAACTGCATTAAGGTCGTGGGCTGAAGGGAGCGGGTCACTCTAGCAGGACAGGCGGATGTGGGGACAGAGAAAGAGAGAGAGAAAGACTCACAGGGTATGTCTGCCTTGCAATTAAACAGCTGGCCCGTGTCAGTGGCCCCAGGGCTACCAAATTACAGTGTCGACGTTTGGGTTCAGGCTGGATCACAAGCTCTGGGGCTCTTGGGATCCCAGCTGGACCTGGGATCTGATCCACTCTGGCAATTTCTCCCAGCAGGCTCCGTCTACACTAAGCTTTGGGCCAGCCCTGCCCACCCCAAAGTCAATGCATAACTCCTTCCCCTGTGGAGAACCGAGCTCTGATGCCCCTTCTTCAAGTCTCCTGGTATCAGTCAGGCACGACGGGAGCAGGAGACCAAAAAAAAAGGGCCACAATGCTCCAGACGAGCCTCAACCACCCTGCCTCTGAGATCCAGACCAGCCAGGGAGTTGGGTCTGAGCAAAATCCGGATCTAAACCTCATCAGGCTGCCGCAGTCTCTAGCTCCTGTGCTGGGCAGGCGCCTGCTGGAAACATGACTTAATCACTGGGGGAAGAAATTGGCTGCTCTGCAGAGAACCTGCCCAAGGTCTATCCGCCACTTACGTCCCACTTAACACCTATGGGATTAAGTGGCACTTGAGCGGTACATGGGCCTATGAGCATGAGTGAGCCCTAACTGGAGTGTAGGCCATGGGCTGCAGGCTATCAGAGGAAGAACACAGCGCAAGGGTAGGTTGTGAAGGGCCTTAAAAGCAAAGACAAGTAGCTTGTGTTTGAAGTGGCAGAGAAGGGGAGCCATCAGAGGGATACACAGAGTGGGGTGATGTGGTCAACACATTACGCACACCTAATTTGATCACATTTTATGTTACAGACCCATTTGTAAAGAGTTTAGTAACAGTACAATAGTATCAAGATCGGTGTAGGATAGGATCGTAATTAGTCGGATGGAAGACCAGCCAAGTTCCACACCTGTTTCCCAAGGAATGGCGCTACGCGGCCAGTGATCACATGGTTGCCAGATGTTTCAGTGGTCCCATAGAATCTCCCATGGAGGACATGGACGGAACATCTAGCCAGACCCAAGGACCCAGCTAGACATTGAGACAGCTCACGCTCACTCTGCAAGGAAACTCGGTCTTGTTGGGATTTGGCTTGATGAAGGTCATGATGATGGTATGGTAGAGGGATGGTATAATTGGTTCATACGTGAGTAATAGATGCTTTAATAACTGGTTACTATGTGACTGAAAGGCGCTCAGATAAGGGCAGAATAGAATAGGTCAGTGGTTCTCAAACTGTGGGTCGCAACCCCATTTTAATGGGGTCGCCAGAGCTGGCTTAGAGTTCCTGGGGCCTGGAGCCAAAGCCGAAGCCTGAGCCCCATCGCAAGGGGCCAAAACTCCAGGGCTTCAACTGTGGGCAGCAGGGCTCAGGTTACAGACCCCCTGCTTGGGGCTTTGGCCTCCTGGCCTGGGGCAGTGGGGCTCCGGTTTTGGTCCCCTCTTCTGGGGCCATGTAGTAATTTTTGCTGTCAAAAGGGGGCCGCGGTGCAATGAAGTTTGAGAACCCCTGGAACAGTCAATAGGTTGCTTACAAACCAGAGTTTATAATCAACTACTGTATATAGCAACTTCTATTGAAGGGCTTATAACCGTCAGTAACACATGCTACTCACGTCCAGATATGCTTATAAGAGCTATTTGGTCCTGCCATGAGGGCAGGGGACTGGACTCGGTGACCTCTCGAGGTCCCTTCCAGTCCTAGAATCTATGAATCTATGTATTAACCCTTTATAAACCACTTATATAGGAAATCTCGTATAAAGTGAGATCCCCCCCATATTTTTTAAAGTATTTTTCCCCTGGATCTCTCTCTCAAAAAAAATTAACAGCTCAAGAAACAAAATAAATGTCTAATGGCCTGAAAAGTTTCATTTCCTGCAAGCGAGGGCCCTGCAGAATAGCATGTAAAAGAGGCGACAATATCTGCACACAATTACACACACGGCTGGGTTATTCCATGGAAATCAATGGCCGCAAAGGGACATCGCATTAGGGGCTCTGCAGTATCATACACTGGCTGGTCTCCCATGATGTGTGAGAATGTCTTCTCCCCTCCGGTGCATATTTCATCTGCTTGCTGGCACCACACGAGGCTGAGCATTCAGATCAGCTGGGGATCAAAGGGGCTCTCTCCGCTCCACCAGAGGAGATGTGGCCCAGGCATTCATTATTTCCTAGGACTTGTGTGCTGCTATGTTCCAGCCAACTCCCTGCTTTCCCCTCACTCTATTTTCACACACCATCCTACTGGGCTGGTGTTTTCTTGGGCGTTTAACAGCAGGCAGCTTGTAACATGAACATTTCTGGTTGTATCACTTGTACCTATCAGAGATAAGGATGAGGAGAAGAGAGAGAGAGAAATCGTGGGATAAAGTATAGAATCAAAAGGATGGAGACAATAGTCTTACGGGAAATAGGGGAAGGGGCAGTGGCTTTACCAGCACTTACACACTGAGATGACAGTCTGTCTGTTTGTCTGTCTGTTAGGCGGTGGATATTACAGTGGTGCTTAGAGGCCAGGCAAGTCAGGGCCCTGTTGTGACACAAAATGACAGGCCCTGCCCCAAAGAGATTACAGGCTATGGGACAAGGCCCAGTAGGTGGCCAAGACAAGTGAGCAGAGCGGGATGGTGGGGAGATGGGGATGACAGAAAAGGTAACAAGAAAAAATAGGGTGTGCAGAGTTTTAGGAGAAGTGATCACGGCCTGGTACCTGCATAGTCAGTACTATCTATCTAGCCATCCATCCATCCCCAACACCCTACTCTATCCATCCATATCCATACACCCCCTCTATCTATCCATCCTCATACTCCCACTCTATCCATCCATCCGTCCCCATAACCCCCTCTATCTATCCATCCATCCAGCCCTATACCCCCACTCTATCTATCTCCATACCCCCACTCTATCCATCCATCCCCACACTCTCTATCAATCTATGCTCTTACGTGGTTCTTATATGATCCCTATCACCATAGTACCTAGCTGCCTTCCCAAAGCTCCAACGGGAGGGGGGGTGCCCTCTAGGTGCTGGGCTACCCAGAGGGCAAAGGCAGACCACCCCAGGAGGACCCCATCGCGACGCTGTTGGATCCAGCAGCTCCTCCAAGGATTTCTGGATAATCCCCGAGAGCCTGTCATGGTGGAAACTGACCAGAGGGAGCCCTAGAGGTGCACACGGAACAGCATGGACCGGACCCTGCCTAGCTTTGCACTGACGCTGTGTTCGGGGCAGACTGCACCTGGAGTAGGAAAGTGGGGTGTGAAACAACAGATGAGGAGCCGATAAGGGGAAAGAAAACCAACCCTCTATGTTCTTGGTTACAAGACCATAAGAATGGCCCTACTGGGTCAGACTAGTGGTCCATCGAGTTCAGTATCCTGTCTTCTGGCAGTGGCCAATGCTGGATGCTTCAGAGAGAATGAACAGAACAGGGCAATTATCAAGTGATCTCTCTCCCATCGGCCAGTCCCAGCCTTTGGTAGTCAGAAATTTAGGGAAACCCAGAGCATGGGGTTGCATCCCTGGCCATCTTGGCGAATAGCCATTGATGAACCTGTCCTCCATGAACATCCCCTGGCAATGAGTTCCACAGGTTGATGGTGGATTGTGTGAAGAAATACTCCCTTTTGTTTGTTTAACACCTGCTGCCTAGTCATTTCATTGGGTGACCCCTGGTTCCTGCGTTATGTGAAGGGGTAAATAACACTCCCCTATTCATTCTCTCCACACTGGTCATGATTTTATAGCTCTCTATCATATCCCCCCTTCGTCATCTCTTTTCTAAGTTGAACAGTCCCCGTCTTTTCAATCCCTCCTCATATGGAAGCTGTTCCAAATCTCTCCTCATTTCTCTCTATACTTTTGCCAATTCTTTTCTGAGATGGGGTGACCAGAAATTCAAGTTGTGGGCGTACCATGGATTTATATCGTGGCATTCTGCCATTTTCTGTCTTATTGTCTATCCCTTTCCAAATGGCTCCTACCATTCTGTTAGCTTTTGGGGCTTTTCTGATTGCAAGGCCAGCTCTCAATGTGTTACATCGGGTGTATAAATAGTTGCTTCTGCAGGGCTCCAGAGGACACCGAGGCAGTTCTCAGAAGGTGCAGCTCTGAGGTGCATGCTAAAAACTCCAACCTAAATAGCCTGCAAAGCAAGGGCTAAAAAGATTAAACTGAATTATAGAGACACAACATCAGCCCTGCTCAGCCTTCTGCAGAACTGACAGGGCCAAGGCTGGGGAGGGGGGAGCATAAATGGGAGTTTAAGTGAAGGAAATTCACCACAGATGTTCCTCCAGGCACAGCTTCTTGGCTGCGTGGAACTGGGCTAGCAGAGAGACGTAGCTCCAGGAATTACACGCAGGGCCTGTTTGAGAGGGAGTAAGGGGGCATCCGGGGAAATGAGTCGGGGCAAAAGGAGTGAGCTTTAATGGGTTCCACGCATTGCTGGAAGGGGAGGGGAAAATGTGTGTGTGTGCGCGCACATGGGCGTGTGTAGTGTGAGAACATGCATGTGTACACATGCAAGTGTGTGTGTGCACACACTCAGCAGGGCAGGGCTAGGGACCAGGGTATAGCTGTGAATGGCATAGGAGTGACTGCTCTGCTCAGGCTGTGACAATACACAGACTGAAAGAGTCAGTCTCTCCAGGCCTCAGGTCCCCTTCTGTGAAATGGGAACAATGCTGCCTCCTTTCCTCCAAGCTGGGTCTGTCCGGTCGGTTCAGACTGTAAAGCTCTTCCAGGCAAGGACTCTCTTAATGTGTGTCTGGGAAGCACCTGCCCCCATGCAGCCCGAACCTGGGCTGGGGGGTTCTGGGTTCTACAAATAATCAATAAGGCTTGGCTGAAAGAAGACCCAGTCCAAACTCCAACCGAGCCACGACCCTGTTGGGAATCTCACCCCGTTCCTCTAACTTCCCTGCCCTCTTGGGCTTCAGTTGCTCCCTGGGCTTCACTTGCAAGCAGACGTGACAGCGAGGCTGACAGGCAGGATGTCCCGGAAATCCAGTGGTTATATTCATTACGAATCACAAATGCCAGGAGCCCACAAATCGCAGCCAGCCAAAGGTGCCAAGTCGTTTACTGTACATTTTGAGCAACCCCTGTGAATGTTATGCACCACAGGCACCAAATGCCCCCTGGAGAACTAGCGTAAAGGCTTATGCCATTGGCTGGCCAGCGTGAGGCATAGGAACCAAGCTATGGGTTAAAGTGGGGCCTACACCTGGCGCTGGGTCCTCTGCTTGGTGATGACGGTCACCCTTGGGAAGCAAAAGGACGTAAGTGCAGGGCAGGCCCCCCTGAGCAGGGGGGAATTTCTCCCAGAACAAGGATTGCCCCGTGGCTGAGCATCAGCATGAGTAAGTGACCCCCCCCCACATACACACACACGGGCGCATTAGCCCAGAGGCATCCAGGAGGGATGGTGGGTAAACGCCTCTCCCGCCCCGGCCTATGTTCCATGCCGCCTCTGTACGCCCAGGGGACTGCGTCAAAACTGCATCAGTGCAAAGCGAACATCAGCCCGGGCTCAGCACAGCAAACAGGTCAGGACGTGCAGTCTCGCTGCGTTGACTCCCCACCCGCGCACCAGCATAACAAGTGGAATTCAAAGTGCCAGGAACTTTGGGGATTCAAGCAGCCTGGAAACAAAGGATATTTATAGCCCTGAACAAAATCCACACTTTTGTAGGTGTGTTATCCCCCTCCCCTCTATCCAAACAGTACATAAAGGAGTCAGTTCTGCTTTCTTTTCAGGCCCCTAATGTGCTATTACAGGGGGCCTAGCAGCAGTGGCTGGGGGGGTGTTGGATTCTCTGCTTGGGAAAGACAGAGGTACACAATCTCTGAGGGCCGAACGCTGAGTTCTTTACTCATGCCAAGTGATACTTTATGCTGACGCTTTCAGTGGGGCAGCTTGCCACATGCATGAGTGTTAAACAAAAAGTAGCAGCAGATGTGTTCAAGTGAAGGACTGGGAGCCAGGACTCCTGGGGGTCTATTCCCAGCTCTGCCACTGACTTGCAATGTGGTCTTGGGTGAGTCACTTAATCTCTCTATATAAAATGAATCACTGACCTGTAGGGCGGGGTGGGGGAGATATAACTTTTCACAAATAGGGGTTTGTAAAGTGCTTGGAGATCCTCTCCTGAAAGCAGCTGCAGAGTTGTGAGCCTTTCCATCATCAAACACGGCTTTAAGAGCGTCTCTTCAGCCCTGCCTTTAAACCTCAGCTTTCAAAAACTTTGGTCGGAGGTGGGGCTGAAATTTCATTCCCAGCCTACAGGATTGGAGGCCAAATCTGCAGCTGGCGTAAATGGGCACAGGCCATTGAAATCTTACATGGCTTTGCACCGGCGGAGGATCGAGACCACTGCTTTTATTTTGGCAAACGTCATTTGAACACTCTGCCGCTGATGAAGTCTGACAGGCGAGAGAGAAAAAAAAGTCTTTGTGAGCAGAGCGCAGCTGCTGGGTCTGATCCTGGTCTCAGTCGCACCAGTGCGAATTGTGGCTAATACCACTGAAGTCGACGGAATTAGCAAGAGATAAGCAGATCAGAATCAAGTTCCCTATGTTGTATGTGCCTGTAATGCAAAACCCGCATCCTTTCATGCCAGTCAGGATATTCCTCTGGACCAGCAGAGCATAAGTGCTTAGTTTCCTTTAAGAGATTAAAAGTGGGGCTGGGGGGGAGAATTAATGTCAAGATGTTGAAATGACCAAGTAGCTACGTACTATTCAAGAACAAACAGGAGCTGTTTCTTCTCAGAAAGGCCACACGGAGCGGTATGCGGCACCTGGAACGTGCTCTGTGTAGGAAGATGCTTATGATTTATCCTGGCAAACTGTGATTAAGGGCGACTTGATATTATTATGATGCTGATTTATCATTTGTGTTACCATAGCGCCCAGGCACCCCGGTTACAGCCTAGAACCCCCTGGTGCGAGGTGCTGTGTGAACACACAACCAAAGACCCGACTATCCAAGCATAAGACAGGAATCGACAGATGGGTGCAGCCAGTCGGGAACTATGAGGAACCAGTGAGTCAATATTGGGCTGTAGGCTTGACCATCAGAGGTCCAGCTGCCATCATGGCCCAAATGAGACCAGAGCCCTGTTGTGCTGGGCTCCATATATACAAAGGGTGAGAGGCAGTCCCCGCCCCGAAGCCCTCGCAGCTAAATACACAAGGCAAGCAGGGAAACTGAGGGCACACAGCAGGGGAGTGGCTTGCTCCGGGCACACAGCAAATGTAGTTGAAGGGCCAGGAACAGTAAGCAGATCTCCCATCTCCCAGTCCAGTGCTCTAGCCATGGGACATGCTGCCTACCCCTCCTGCAAATGCTGTTTATAAAACATGGACCCATTTTGCTTCATTTTGAAGGTTTGAGCAAGCCTGGAAGGATTCTGTAAAAGATACTAGGACCAGACCCTCCGCTTGTGTAGACTTGGCGTAGCTTCCTTGAGTTCAGTCAGGCCGATTTATCCCAGCTGAAGATCTACAGCTCGTATCATGGAATCCTAGAATCTCAGGATGGAAGGGACTCAGGAGGTTCTAGTCCAAGCCCCTGCTCAAAGCAGACCAATCATCCAGCAGGGCCTTCATCAAGCCTGACCTTAAAAAGCTCTAGAGCATGTGCATGTAGCGTTGTGTGTATAGGCTAAGTACTCATATTGCATATGGATCGATGCACAGACATACTCACATGCAGTACAGGAACTACGTCTCCGAGCATGAAACGATGCCACTTCGGGATACAATGTGCAGCTGTGGCATCCATTGCTCCATCCCTTATGAAAATGAGCGGGGGGCTTGGGACACACATCCACGCTGCGATCTCACACTGCTCAGTGCTTCCTCCAGTGCCCGACTCCAGGCACCTGCCCGTCTCCCCCGAAAGCCCTACAGGCAGACCTGCTGCGGGGGCAGATGGGCATGTGCTCTGCTGGCTTCGGTGGTGCAACGACTGCCCCATAGGGCTTTAGACTCTTCCAAGGGCATGCCAGGTGGACACGGGTAGGACACTCGGAGACAGAGGGCAGGTTGGAGCCAGGGATTCTGCTCCGGCAGGGGAACTGTTCAGCAACGGGGAGTGAAATAGCCTGGCTGGTGCCAACTTGGAGGATTCCTTTGCAGAGTTAAGTCCAGCAGAGCCGTGCATAGTGTCTTGGTTATCCAGCAGGAGCCCAAGGCAGAGCTGAGAGCACGACGGTCTTTGGGAGGGGCGAAGGGAGATTTGGGAACAGGAAAATATGCTCTAGCACCACCTTTGCTTCTCCCTGTGACCCCTCTCCTCCTGTCCCTACCCCCTTAGTTTGGAGCTACAGGGACCAGCTTTGTCCCATCAGCAACAGAGGGCGAAACTGCTCAAATGGGTTTGCCAAAGGACCCTGGGGGAACACGGAGCCCAGCTAAGCCTGGGCGTGAAAGAAGGTGGGGAAATGCAGTTCTCTGCTAGCCATGCTCCCAGCCCCAAGCAGCGGCCACTGTGCTGGGTTTCTTTAACGCGGCCCCCCTAGGCTGGAGGAGCTCTGCACGCAGGGCTGCAGAAGGAGAAGCTGCATCAGGCAGTGCAATGAATCCAGCGTTGGCCCCGTCAGAGCTAGATCCATTCCCACTGGCACTGGCAGCCCCACAGAGCAAAGGGAGGGAAGGGCCTCACGGTTGCATTTCTCCCCATAGATCTGTCTGGAAACAGAAAGCTCTGGATTCCTATTCCCCGCCAGGCCCCTTCTCTGCCGCTCCTGGTCAGAGTGCACAGGCCTACATGGGATAATCCTCCCCTTACTCCCCCATGCCCAGAGAGACGGTGCCTGGCACAGCAAACGGGTGTGATCTACACGGTGCGCGTATTTGTGTCCCAGTAAGAGGCCTGCCTTGCAGAGCAACCAACGTCCACCCACCCGTGAAAACGAAGACACGTTTTAAAGCCCGCTTCCCCTCGATGCACCTACCTGCTAATTGTCCGATGGCTGCTTGCCTGGCAAGAGGGGGGTAGCTGGGATTCCTGCCTCAAATATGTGCTGCCGTCGCCAGCACTTTCCATCAACAGCTAATAGGGCAGTGAAAAGCAGCCAGTCTTATTACTCACATGGGACACCTCGTCAATTAGAATAAGATGAAGAGTGTGGAAGGCCTGGTACATCCTCAGGGAGGGCGGGGGCACAGAAACGAGAGTGTTCGCTCAAGCTGGGCTGTGTTCAGAGAGTCCCTGTTGCCTATTAGAGGAGGATTTATGGTCCGTGGAGAAAGCAGAGGTCCTGGGGTCTAAATCGGCTTTGTTTCATAAGCCTGGGAGCCTTTGGTTCGTTCTGCCCGACACCCGAACATCTGGAATAACAGCAGCAGACTCGTCGGTCACGTACCGTACCGCCAGCAAGCTGAGCAGTGTGGTCCTGATGAAATTGGCCCGGCTTTACTCCTGGCGGTAAATCATCGCTCCTTGTAGCCAGAGGAGCTGGAATCCATATAACACCAGCCCTGAAATCTCCACCATGGGGCCTAATGCGGGTTGTAAACCTCCGGCGTTGCATGGCTGGTGCAGCTGGAAACCCTTCCAGGTTTTATCAGGCGACCAGACCGACTATGTCTGTGCAGAGCCAGGCTGGTGTCTGCCACGCAGCTGTGGGCACCATGGAGCGCGGATCGTCTCAGACCAGAATCTCCCAGGCAGAGCAATAGCCCAGGGGAGTTGTAGGGTGACCAAAGGGCAAATGTGAAAATTGGGATGGGGGTGAGGGTAATAGGAGCCTATAAGAAAAAGGCCCAAAAATATCAGGACTGTCCCTATAAAATCGAGGCAATCTAGTCACCCTAGGGAGTTACCAAGTGCATGGTGGAATGGCAGATGGTCGAGGTGGTGCTCTGGGTCCCAGCACGCAGTAAGGAAGGAGAAACTAGAATACAGAACCAGTCCCGAAAGCCCTGAGTTACCAGATTAGGTTCTCCAACATAGAATCCTAGGACTGGAAGGGACCTCGAGAGGTCGTCTAGTCCCAGTCCCTGCACTCACTGCAGGACAAGTGTTTGTCTAACCTGCTCTTAAAAATCTTACAGAACATGTGCTTGGAGGGCAAGAAAGTGGTTCTGGCTCTGCTCTGGGCACCTGGGTCCTCATCCCCATCCGAATGGTTATTGCACGATCCTCTGACAGCTTGTGAGATGAAACGGACACCTGAATTCCACATCCCAGATCACTGCCGCTGGTTAGAAGGGAGGCTCCCGATTAGGCGGTAAATCACATTACAACCTCCCCACTTTTCCTCCTGCCCCAGAGCAGGTCCCTGGCACTAAAGGGAAGCCGGCTCCGCGGGCGGGGGCAGCCGTGTTCGAGGAGTCGGGATGCCTCGGTTCTTGTCTTGGCTCACTATGCAACCTTGGGTGAGTCACGTCCCTTTGCCAGGCTGCACCTGGGCAACGGAGCACTAACAACGCACACTCCCCGTTGACAAATGCTTTGAGATCTGGGAATGAAAAGGGCCTTAGAAGGGCCAATCATTATATTCCTTCCCCAGTGCAGCCCTGCGGCGCTTTCAAAGGTTAATTCTGCCCCTCACGCTACAGCAGGGCAGAGTACCTGCTAACAGGACACGGAGCCAGCTCCCCCGCTGGCAAAATCGGCACAGCTCAATGGGCATGACTTCAGTTGTAATGACTTCAATGGGCCAGGATTTCAAAGGAGCTCTTGTCAGCTACACCCAGATGAGGATCTGGCCATAGGCTTACCTTGGACAGCGATCAATCGGTTCCACAAAGCAGCAGCCCCTGGTTTCAGCCGCGTGGGCTCTCCCCCGTTTTTTGTGCACACCCATCAAGAATGAATGCTGCCAATTAGGACAGTCTCTGCAGCAGGTCCATGCACGTGCTGCTCGGCCCACAAACATCAGCCTCACGTCCCTGCTTTTCCCTCCTCGTCTCTTGCCATTACTGCTTCTGACTCACGTCAGCCAGGCTCAGGAGCTGTAAATCCAGACAGATTTCGCTCCATTACGTTCCCCCCCCCGGCCCTGCAATCCCACCATTTCTGCTAAGTGCAGAAACTTCAGAGCCATCCACTCACCTGTACCACCCACCGGGGACACAAGCCCCAGCCCACCCTGTTTCTTACCATCTAGCTTTGGAACTTCCCTGGGCCCCTGTGCCGGAGTATCTGAGCGTCTCCCAGGCTGCAGTGCATGTATCCTCCCACCTACCCTGGGAGGCGGGGCAGTGCTGTTACACCTCTTTTACAGATGGGAAACTGAGGCACGGAGCCACGGTCACACTAGGCATCCATGGCAGAGCAGGGAGTTAAAGCCAGGTCTCCCCAGTGCAATAAGTGCAGGACTTTCTGTCAAAGGTCACCTGAAAGCCAGGGCCCATCAAGCCTGGTGTCTTACTACCCAAGTGTCCCACGCGGCTGTTTGCCGCAGGGAAAACTGGGTGCAAAACGGTGCCGTGTTAGAAGAGCACTTTACACTAGTGTCAGTGACTGCGCGAGATGCAGGGCGACAGAGAATCAGGCCCGTGGCGTTCACAGGGCCTGATCCTCCTCTCACTGCGGGCCCCAATACCAGGCCTAGTACTAATATATTATTATAGTAGCACTGAGAGGCCCCAGCCAAGATCAGTGTCAGGTGCTGAACAACCCAGAGGGAGGGACAGTCTGTGCCCTGGAGAGTTTGCAATGAAATGGACAAGCTAGCAAAGGGTGGGAGGGAAAGAAGTGCGGCTGTCACTAGTTGACACTGAAGTCGGACTTCAATCAGCTTTGGACCAGGCCTCTGCATGCGTGTAAATCCGGAGTGACTCCATTTACATTGATGGAGCTGCACTCGGTGTGAGAGGAGAATCAGGCCCTACAAATCTGTTTCAAGCACTGTCAGACACCAGATGTGTTTCTTATGCCAACCAGCCCAGGCTGGGGACTTCATGGTGATTGCTCAGCCTGCTGCTGTGGGTGCTAAGACAATCTCCCAGTGCAAGAAGCTAGGGGTTTTTCAGCATGTTATGTTCTCGGCTAATCCCAGCACGAGACAGGACAAGCGCCGAGTCTCGGATGTTCAGACTCACCTCTGTGGGTTGAAAGGTAGTTGTGGCCCCTGGCTTCTCTTCCAGCTTTTGAGAGCCAGAGGTCCCTTTGAAAACCTCAGGCATACGTTCTTGCACTGCTGTTTGGAGGATCCCAGAACTGAGAGACAGGACCAGCCCCACGAAATTGCCTCCAGTCCAAAGGTGTAAGACAACGGAGGATCTTTCCCTCCAAAGCATCATATCCCCAAGTTTTTAAACAGCCCAAGCATAGCAGCCTCCGGCTCTGGCCTTGGGAGAGGGTTTAACTGACAATCCCCCAGCCCACTATTTGATCACATGAACGCTTTAAAATGGGGGGTTCCCCGCCAGCTGGTAAAAATAAATAGAAAGAACTGGAGTAGGTTTTATGGCCAGAGGAGACCATTAGATTGGCTTCTCTGAGCTCCAATCTAGCATAGGCCAGAGAATTTCACCACGCTTACCCCTGTTTTGAGCCGAGCAGCTTGTGTTTGACTAATGCACTTCTGGCCATATTTTGCAAAATAGCTGCCAGCTCCTCGTGATAGAACAGAGGTGGGAGCATCTCCATGATGGGCCCATTCCACCCCATCATTCACCCTGGCAACAGTGCACTGCACAGGGTCTGCTCCAGCTTGCAGACAGGGTCCGGGGACCAAGGCTGCGTAGATTCAGCCATTTCGAGTGGTGGAGTTTACCGCCCTGGCCTTCCATCGGTGTGGTGCCCTAAGTAAACGTGTGTGGTGTGGGGGGGTGTTAGGGAGAACTAAGGCAGAAGGATCGAAACTTACAAATCCTGGCCTCCCCTTTAAAAAGAGGAGCAAACGGCTCCTAAAAAGTCCATCTCACAAAAGATGAGGTTTAAAAAGAAATCAATAAAAGGAGTTTGGGTTTGGGAGTTGGGGTTCTTTTGGGTTCGCCTTCACCTTGGCAGCCTTTCATCACCACTTCAAAATGTAATTGCGCTGTTCATCTGCTCCAGCTGAACGTCTCTGTAATGGAACCAGGTCCCAAGGATTCATTTTTCTTCTGGGGTGGGGAGGGGAGGGAATTCTTTCTTTCTTTCTTGGCATGTCCTTGCAGAGACGCTGCCCCTACATCTGGAAGTCATCGCAAAGAGAGAAGCAACGCTGAAGTCCCCAGAGCAGGAGTCACCATTGGTCCTGGTAGTGGGCAGCTATCAGCTGGCTTTCCCCTAGGACCACCCCTGTTCTGCATCCTCCCACTCCTCTTCTTCCCTCCCTCCCTCCCCCCCGGCCTCCGAGCAGCCAGCCCTGACCACCGCTGCTAGAATGAAATCCAGATTGGCTCCAGTGGTAATAATTTTCAGGGGGTCCTTTTGATCACATGACTGGGGTATAACATCCGCTAAGAAACATTGGATGAAAGCTAATGCTGGGACTGAAAGAACTTCTGAGTCATTTCAGCTCAGCCGTGCCTCAGCAGAAGCTGTCGGCCCCTGTTAAGCTGGGTGTTTTAGTAATGGGATGGGTCACCCCCGTCTTTTGAAATGGTTGTCACTCCCAAATTCCTCTCCTCTGAGGAGCAGATCCGTGTGTATGTGTATGTGTTTGTTTGTGGGAGTGTTTCAAAGCTATTGGCACTTTGCTGGACAGATCTCTGTCTGCCTGGTTAATAGCTTACAAGCCAAATTTTGTCCTTGGTTCTACCCGTGCAAATCCTTTGTAAGTCAGGGGGTCAAAAACTCCTTGCTCTTGTCCAGTAAACTTCCCTTCAAGTCGAGCACTGGGGGAAAGATTACATACACGGTGCGCCCTGACAGGAGCAGAAGGTGGAGTGTTGGAGACGGGCACTGTTAGGCACAGACACAGAATAAACCAGATCTCCTGAAAACACTGAGGGACAGATTCTAGATATTACTTCGTCCTGCCTTGAGTGCAGGGCACTGGCCTAGAAGACCTCTAAAGGTCCCTTCCAATCCTACAATTCTGTGATCACTGAACATGACAGAAGGCGCCCAGATAGCACGGTGATGGGTAGCAGAAAAATACTCTGAGACAGAGAGATAGTTCTGTGACCAAAGAGAAAATTTGGCCTCCGCATTAACCAAGGGTTTTATGGCAAATAATCTTGCCTCCTACACTTTCATTTCCATTGCATCTGGGGGAAATTCCCCTCTGTGCAGAAGACCAGCCACCACTTACATCCCACAGAGATGAAAGGGGACATAAGTGGTGCATAAGTTTCATACTGGCCCTCTCTTTGCCAGGGAGGAGTTTCACCCTCCTTAAGGTCTTGTAAGAAGGAGCATTTGCAAAGGCGGAGGGCAGATTCTGGTGTCGAGTGCACCGGTTTAAATCTGGAGTGACTCCATTCAAATGGACGGAGTTGGTCAAATCTAGATGGACAGCAGTGTCACTGAGAATCGAATCTAACCCCTCATGTTGAAGTCATCTGGGACCCAGAGCACAGGCTGCAGGAAGTACTCAAGTGTGCCCCTCTATTGTAGCATGGGCTCTGGTGTTACACTGAAGGGATTGCTCACATGTGCTAGGAGAAGCAGCTGCTTAAGGACTTCCCTGAATCAGGGCTCTAGAGAACAGGGAATGATGTTGATTTGACACCAGCTGAGGCTGTGGCCTGCTAGTTTTAGTCACTGTTCCTATACATGGTTTGGCATTAAAGAGAAAATGAAATTTAGACGTGTTTCATTCACCAGGTTGGAATTCTTTGTTTTCCAACAGTGCCAGACACCTTTCAATAGGAACGAGAGGGACATGGAAACGGGGTCTGCTCCTTAAAAGTCCATCTGCTTCTGCTGTTTCTTTCCCAGCTGGGGACGTAACAGTCCTCAGTTTCTGGGATGGCATTCATTTCCCCTGCAAAACCATCCCGATGTCAC
Organism: Gopherus evgoodei; assembly: GCF_007399415.2. Lineage (NCBI taxonomy): Eukaryota > Metazoa > Chordata > Testudines > Testudinidae > Gopherus > Gopherus evgoodei. The sequence continues at coordinate 4,339,110 of NC_044343.1, forward strand.
CGATGGGGGTGGAGGGTGCGAGGATCCAGGCAGAGGGGTACACAGAAAGCTAAACCAGAAGAAGGAAAAAGTCCAAGCCTCTGTCTTTACTCGTGTGAGTAGTTCTATGGGACTCCTCTCCCCAAATAAACAACGGCAGCAAGATTGGCCCCAATTATTTCACTTAATGTGATTTTCGAAGGGACTGATTCTGATCTCATTGACACTAGTGTAAACCTGGAGTGACTCTGTGTAGTTACTCCACCAGAGTAAATGAGACAAATTTCGGGGCCTTAAGAATAAATAGCCAATTCTGATTCCTTTATGTCGAACAGCACTTTTATTCCAGGCCTGAGTCCATTGACGTGAAGGTGGACAACGTGCAGTGTAAGTTGCGAGTACGCCAATCAGTGTCTGGAATCAGTGACATTAGGAGCCTAAACACCAATGTGGATCTGGGCCTCAATTTTCAACCCTGTCTTAATTCAGGCCCAACTCTCACTGGAACCAATTGTGCTCTGGCACCAAGGTGGCCTCTGCACCAAGCAGTGATCTACATTTTATCTTTACTCCTTTAAATAAGGGGACAATTAGGCCCAAATGAGAGTTTTGCCTAGATAAGGACTGAGTAAAATCTGAATAAGGAACACGGGCGGCCATAACAACACCCCAGTGATCACCAGTGTCGTGAACACCAGGAGGGAGGGAAGTAAATGGTGCAAACGCCACCCACACGCTGCAGTGATGGGTGACATATAAATGAAAACACAATAATTTAACGCATAACGGGCTCTCCCACCTCGGCCAACGAGAGCTGGTTAGGGTGACCAGACAGCAAGTGTGAAAAAATGGGGCAGAGGTAATAGGAGCCTATATAAGAAAAAGCACTAAATATCAGGACTGTCCCTATAAAATCGGGACATTTGGTCACCCTAGAGCTAGTTCTCCGGGGCATGTGGCTGTCGGATGATCTGACCCCAGCTCGAAACTGGGCTTTGGTCAACTACCACTGGACAAAAGACAGATTTTTCGCTTCGCTGGAAGTGCCACAAAATCATGGGGGGGGAAAAGCATTTCGGGTCGACCCCTGGAATGGAATTTTCCCAAATTTCCAACAAATCAAAGAGTAAAAAAAGACCAAAGAAAACAAAACAATTCTAGCCAAACAAAATGTTTCGTTTGACCCAATACGATTTTGTTTTGAATTTTTTTTTTGCATTTCTTTTAAATACCATTGAAAGACGTTTCTAAACCAAAAGGTTGCTTCGTGCCAAAAAACTGAAGCGGCTGTGACGTTTGGGGAATTTGGTTTGTTTCTCCGCAGCTAGCCTGGTGAAACTGACGTGGTCGCACTCGCCAAATCTGCATTGGGCTCCTCCAAAAAGGTTTCAGCTGAAAAATTTCACCCAGCTCGTAAGCTCAGCTAGTGCCAATGAAACCTTCCTCATCTGCACTCGGTTTTGTCCCAGTCTGCAGCTAGCCCGGGGTAGGCAGCCAATGAGGGCTGCGGCAGGGCTAATCCGGGTATAAACAAGGCCCGGGAGCAGACAGATCGAAGTGAAGCAAAGCTGCAGGAGACGGCTTGGCAAAGAACGTGTTTGTGGAAGGCTCCCGTGAGGCGACAGCTGATTTTAAAGCCAGGAGCTTTAGCGCTTCTGCTGCTCAGGAGCCACGAAACGACAAGCGCTCCGCATCCCACACCTTGGGGCTGGCGAGTCCCTTTTCAAGGACAGGCTGCAGGGCCTTCAAATGCCAGACGCCTTTGCCTCTCCTCTGCCCCCCTCTAAACCGTGACACCCCCCTCCACCTCCTTTCCTTCACACCATCACAGGTTGCCGTGGTAATGGCTGTGAAGCTGACACAGGGGAGGGAGGGAATCCTGATAGGGATAAACAACAGGAGCTGGCAAGCTCTTTAGACCCGAACAGCCCAGAGTCACCGCTTCATTTCTAGGGGAATCAGGACTCCTGGGTTCTAGACAGAACCACTGAGCACTGATAATGGCTACCCCCATCGGGAGGGAGAGGGGAAGCTGCTGGGGGATGCTGCTGATTTGTGCCTCAGTTTCTCATCCTGCCCTTCATCTGTTTCTGCCATGAGCTCTTCAAGCCAGGGACTGTCCCCTACTAAGGGACATCTACCCTGTGATTGAAAAACTCAAAGCACAGAGTCTCAGAGCCCAGGCAAGCTGGGTTCAGCTCGGGCTATAAAATTGCTGTGTAGACCTTCAGCCTGGGCTCTAAGACTCTCTCCACTCATGGGGTCTCAGCGCCTGGGCTCCAGCCTGAGCCCAAGCGTCTACACTGTGGTTTTACATTGTCCCACAAGCACGAGTCAGAGCAGCCATGGCCCTGGGCTTTTACTGCAATATAGACATAGCCAAAGGGTGTGTCCACACTGCACACTGAGCCCAGTCTGTGGGGCCCGACCTTGTGGATTAGCTGTTTCCAGGCCCGCACTTCATCCACACTGCACTGTTAAACTGGGCTAACAACTGCCAGCCCCTGGGTCTCACAGCTGGACTATTGACTCCCCACCGCACTCCGCAGCCCTTCTAACTCGGGGCTGTGGCTTGAGCTGCGTCCACACTGCACACTGACAGGGCTTGGACCCACATCACAGCAGGACTCTGGCTCTTGCCCACCCTCCTAGCAGGGTCCTAGGACCCAGGTCCCGCGTGCTTGCTGACCTGAGTCAGACAGGGTTGTGTGTGGACGGAAGGGGGGGGGGGGGTTGGGGTCCAATCTGACTCACAGCCCAGGAGTTGGGTGCAGTGTAAGTGTGCCCTAAAGGTACATCTACACAGCAAAAACCCAGCTGTGGCAGCGCCTCTCAGAGGCTGGGTCTACACACCCAGGCTCCACTACAGTGCTGAAAGCAGCCATGTAGCTGTTTGCGCTCGGGCTCTGAACCTCACCCCTCCGCCCCGGGCTTGTGAGCCCAAACAGCTACACGGCTAGTTTTAGTGCCCATGAGCTCGAGTTGGTAGCCCCAGGCTCAGAGACGCATGTCAAAGCCTACAATGTGTACATCCTTGACTCAAACGCCAGTCAGCGCTCAAGCAGCATTCTTTTCACTTTGAATCTGTAAATTTCCCTGATCATCGCTGGAAAGATTTGTTCATCGCGCTGTGTGCGTCCGGTGAGATCGAAGTTTACCAACATTTGTAGCTAAAAATCTCACCTTTCCAAGTCAGGCATGGACAAGTGCCCCTGAGCGCTACGTGCTGTACATAGCACGCCCTCCCCTGGCTTTTTCTTTCACTTTTGTAGCCAGCCCTCAGTTCGTCCCTGTCACTGATTGCCTTGTCTCCTAATCAAGCTCAGGGCCTCATTTTGCTAGCTGCTGTGAATGCACATTGTTAAAGACGTGAATGTTACAGGACAGAAGCCCACGTATGTGCAACTAGAGTGTTGATAAGGTGCCAGTGGATGGAGCTCAGTCATAGGGAGGTTCCTGGGTTCAGTAGGTCTGATATGTTTGCTGTTGTGCCCTTCCAATAATGTGCTCTGAGCAACCTCACTGGGAAAGACAAAGTGAGGCTTATTAGACTCATTTTACATGGGGAGAACTGAGGCAGGGAGCGAGGCAGTGACATCCCCAAGGTGACACAAGGCGTCTGTGGCAGAGCTGGGAGTTGAAGCCAGGTTTCCCGAGTCCCCAGCTGACGCCTGTCCCACAAGGTCACCCATCTCCAGCCAACTCCTTCCTCTTTTCAGACGGTCACCTGAACTCGCCCCCTTCTCTGCTCTGGGGTGGTCCCTCAGCAGGGCTGCCTTGGCTCCCGGAGCCTGTTAAATGCCGGCTAAACCCTTCTCCTCTTGCCACATGTCTCGATTGCCAAAGATCTGACAGAGCTGAGACGTAAGTCCTGGATTGTGAGTTGGCAGCAGGGTGGCGCCCTGGCACAGAGCCAGCTGTGCTGGGCTTGGAGCTGCTCCAGTGCCATGAAAACCCAAAATCTTGCCCCTGTCATGGTGAGACTGGACTGGATACAGAGGCAGCCTCTAGCCCCAGCAGCTACCGTCACTAAGCGCCCTCTAGCGTCCTCAAGTGCGTATGGCAACCGCTCCCTCCTGCCCTGTTGTGCAGGTCCTTTGGGGTTGGAAATTAGCAAGCGTTTGGAGCAAAGGGGCCAGCGGGGTTCATTTTTTATTGGGCTCTCTGATAAAGGCCACTGGAGACCAGCCTGGTGACAAATGCCATTTCAAGAGGAAGCAATAAAGATAATACAACTCTGGGGCAATAACTCCCCACGCACACATACACACCAAAAAAACCCAACCCCCCAGGCCCGGAGCCAGCCTCCAGGAGTGTGTGAAATGCGGTGCCTGCCTTCCCAGCGCGGGAAATCAATCACACCTGAGTTGTGTGGTGCTCGCCGCGAGATAAGAAGCCTCTGAAATGTTTAGCTGCAAGGAATGCACAGGTTTTTTTTTTTGGGGGGGGGGGGGGGTTGTGCTTCTCGTCGACCGTTCTCCATAAAGGCAAAATAGTTCAAACCCTCTGCCAAGAGGCTGCATTTCCAGCCCTCGAACCATCCAAAACCAAGACTTCCGAGACAGGCAGCTCAGGCCGATGTGGGTGGGGGTCCCATCAGGAGAGGAGGCAGGTTCCACGGGGACCTTCCAAAGCAGAGAAGGGTCCGTTTTCATACACCCCAAGCCTAGTGAGGCTCAGACTAAAGCAAAGTAGCAGAGTTCCCTCCGTGGCCTATCTAGCTACTTCTCGGATCCCCCGTCCCCATCGAAGGGTTCTACAACCATTAACGAGCTTACCCAGCCCCCTCACCCCCCCCCCATGCAGGGGGTACCACGTTCCCTCACCTTTGCACATGGGGAACTAGAGATTACAGACCCCAGCCAAAGCTCAGCAAAAGCAGCCGGGGCCCAGCCTCTATTTATTGCTGTTTAATTTGTGCTGGGTGCATTACATCCTGAGCCGGGGAGAAGGTCCCGGCCTCCCACGGCCTCACCCTTTACATAAGCTAAACAACGAGTGCCCGGGGGTTATTGTTTAAGGGGCTAAGTAGGGGGCTGCCAGGCAACGCAAGCCATCGGATGGGGGTTCCCTTCCTACCTCAGCCACAACCCCTACAAGGGGCGGGACGGAGGGTGCCTTTTAGTTAACAGAAGCATCAGGACTCCTGGGTTCTTTCCCTCGTCTGCGGCTCTCCTTGATTCAGCAGGAGTGTTGCTCTTTGTGGGCACGGTCAGTATTTATACCCAGGAGCCTGCGAGGCGGGGGATGAGGCCTCCTGCCTTAGTGTTGTTTCTAGCCATGCCTAGGGTGCATGTTGGGGCTCAGTCCCAGGGGGCAGGGAGTTGGCACCTCTAGTTCAGGTATTGGTGCAGGAGCTGGCCCCACGGCAGCAGCAAGGCCGAGCAGCACTGGCTGCCTCACTGCAGGTTTGGCCCCATGGCCCTTGTGCACCAGGGATACCCCGCCTCGCCCTCTCTTCCAGCAGCCCACGTCCCCTCTGCTTCGCCTGCAGGGCTCGCTCAGCAGCAGCCTCCAGACCTGCTACAAAGTGAGAGCCCGCCTGGCAGAGCCGGCGGGGAGAGGGGCAGGGGAAGTCTGAGGGGGGGCTGCACCCCTGCTCCAATCCCTTAAACAAGGAAGGAGTCTAGGACTCACTGGGTGGAGTCCCAGTTGTGTCAATGACCTGGATCGAGTCCATCTGCCTGTTTCCCCTCCCTCTCCTGTGAGCTCTTTGGGGCAGGGGCTGTGTGTGCCATGCCCAGCAGCGTCCCAGAACTCCCAGCAGCGGCTCGCCTCATGCCGGAGGGGGCCGGTTGGACAGCTTGGCCGTGGCAGGCTGAGGGTCACACAGATGTGTTTACTCCTGGCCAAGGCCGTTTTCCCTTTGCCCAGTCCCCTCTCTGCCGCAGCTGTTCCGAGAGATGTGTTGGGCGCACATGGTGCTGCAGATGGTCTCGGCAATTGAATCTTTCAGTGCATCAAAGAGGCGCTCTGGGAGGGGAGGCAGGGGCAGGGGACTGCTATTCCCACAGCCACTCCCTCTAATCCAGAGCACTGAGAGTCAAATGGTTCAAAGGAATTTCCCCCACTGACGAGCGAGTCGCTTTTAATTAAACATTTAGTAGCTTGGGGTTTCCTCAGCGCCACCAGAGTTGAGAATTCACGTCCCCTCCCCACTTTAAAGGTAGCCTGTGGCTCACCTGCCATTGATGGGGCGACCCCACCCCGTCACTCCCCCAGCACCCTTAAACCCTCGCCCCAGGTGGCAGCCCTCAGACTGGGCTTAGTCAGCACTGCCACACAGAGCAAGGTGCCATGGTGCCAGTGGCCTCGGAGGTCAGTGATGACTACCAGGGGGAGTGGAGCCCAGAGGCTGTATTTCTGGCTGGGCTATGCTGGCCATTGTGGGGAGGGGAGGTAGTGGTTAGACCAGGCAGACTTGGACACCAGGACTCCTGGGTTCAAGCCCCAGCTTTGGGAGGGAGGATGGTCCAGTGTTTAGTGCAGGCAGATGGGGCATCGAGACTCCTGGGTTCTCCTCCTAGCTCTAGGAGAGAGTGTATCTAGTGGTTGGTGTAGGGGACTGGGAGTCAGGACTCCTGGAGTCTCCTGCTGGCTGCACTTGTGCAAATCCCTTCACTGTTCGGTCCTGCCTCAGCACAGGGGGCTGGCCGTGATGCCCTCTCAAGGTCCCTTCCTGCCCTGCATTGCTCAGATTCCAGGCCCGTGTTTCTGGAGGCCGCGTCCCAAGTGGTTACTTCCAGCAGCAGCCTAGGAGTCAGGACACCTGGGTTCTCTTGGCAGATCCGCCACTAACTCTCTGGAGGACCTTAAAGAAGTTAGTTTACCGCAGTGAAACGATTTCCCCCGTCTATAAAACAGGGTCGATGACACAGGCCCCCCAGCATGGATACAACTGCAGAATCAGGGCTGAAAGGTGCCCAGAGCTGGACTTGTGTCTTCCTGTCACCACGCCCCTTATCTCCTGTCCTCTGGGTTTCCCGCCCTTACAGCCATGGGTTGCATCCTGTCTTAGACTGCAAACTCCTTGGGGGAGGGGCCCTGTCTTCCTGCACAATTGTGCGGTGCCCAGCTCAACGGAGCACAATCCGAATTGGAGCTGATGGGCGCTGCCGCCAGATGGATGTAATGGATGAGCGGAATACAATAAATTGGTTGTACTAGTGCCTTCCCCTGGGCCTTCCAACTGTGGATCACAAAGTCATCCCAAATGAACAAGGTGCAAATAGTTACCAGGGAGGGCAATTGACTGTCGGAACTGGCTTAGGGACGGGGTGGAGCCGCCATCACTTGAAGCCTTGACATCAGGACTGGATGTGGTTGTTACGAGCGTGATGCAGAGTGTCCGGGGTGAGAGGCCATGGCCTGGGCCATGCAGGACATCACACTGGATGATCATAAAGGGACCTTTCCGGCCTGAAAAGTCTATGACTCTAGCGAGCATGGCCTAGTGGCTAGAGCCCTGGACTGGTATTTAGGAGATCAGTGTTCTGGTGCTGCTGCTGGGTGGCCGTGGGCAAGTCACGTCCCCTCCCTGTGCCTCAGTTTCCCCATCTGTAAAATGTAGATAGTCACATTGGCCTCTTGTGTAAAGTGCTTTGAGATCTAGGGATGATGCCAGCTGGGTATTAGCACTACTTGTATTATCAGCTCATTCAGAAACCCTAGTCACGGGCCAGATCCCAATGTGCCAAGCGCTGGGCAAATCCCGAACAAAGAGATGGTCTCTGCCCCACGGGGCTTATTCTTGTTATTACAATTAATTAATACTAACAATGTGTCTCCGTGCTCTCCTTGCTAATTTGCTGGTTTTATTCTAGTGTTTCCAGCCCCATGTGGAAAAAAGCATGAGTCAGGCCTGAAGAAAAGGGCTTAAAAATCATGAGAGTTCACATTTTTATATATGTAAGTCGCTGAGTTCTTTTTTATTCCCTTCCAGCTTCTGAGCCGTTCGATTGCACTCGGGTCAAGCCTTCATGCTTTTCTTCCAAACTGGAGGCTGAGCGTCTCCCATATTCCCCTGACTCTGGGAGCAGGCAACTTTCAGAAAGGTGCCCAGAAAAGTGGGTCCCAGATGCTAAATCTTTGGGCCCAGGTGGCAGTGTGTGGGAGAGACTGCAGAGATGCGAACAACAGCAGTAGAGAGCGTCTGATGGGGGCCCAGCTGGTGCAGATGTGCTCTGTTTTGAGTCTCTGGCCTGGGGCACTGACCCATCTGCCTAAGTCACCGATGTCTGTTAGCTGTGAGGCATGTGTATATTCTCTGCTATGCTATGGCCTTAAAGCGGGTGAAACCTGCTTCTGAAAACCTCCCCTGTGGAAGCCCAACTCCCCTATCTTGGCATGAGGCTGGAGCGCACTGGTCTTTGACAAGTCAATGCTTCTCAGGCTCCATAGGGAGTCACAGGAAGCAGCATACATTAGAGCAGCCCTGGGGCGGCTCTATATTACACTGAGGGAACAGGTCTCTGAACACCCACAAAATCCAGGGAGCACATATGTAGCTTAAAGCTACCTTAATTGCCAGCCCTTGGTCCTTGTCCCAAGCACAGGACGCAGTCACAGAGAATCAGGGTCATTTGATAGGGTGGAGACTGGCTATCTTTGGACCTGCAGCAAAACACTGGAACATAACACCTCTGCATTGCGAAGGGATCCAGCTCCAACATTTACAAATGCCTCCTGGCTTCACGCTGGGCTGAAAGACACACACACACACACACGGCCCAGCCTTTCCTGACCCTTGGGGCACACAAACCCCTGAGACCTAGCTGAATTTTGCAGCTTGGCCTCATCACTCCGCTCTTCAGAAGAGGGTGGGGTTTGGGGGACGCCCAACAGCAGCCTCCACCTGTGCAGGCAGAGGGCCTGCCAACCTCCCCTCATGTTCGTGGCTCGGTGAATGCCATCTCCTAAATGAGCCTGTTTCCCAACCAGCGGGAACCCCTGTGCGCCAAGTCACCGAATGACGGCCTTTGTCCTCACTCAGCAGGGCAAGGAAGGAGTGTGTGCTGAGCCTCCGCTGCCACTGGAGAACATGTCACGTGCTCAGTGATCTGAACACTGGCCTGCTAACTCCAGGGTTGTGAGTTTAATCCTTGAGGGGGCCATCTGGGGCAAAATCAGTACTTGGTTCTGCCAGTGAAGGCAGGGGGCTGGACTCAATGACCCTTCAGGGTCCCTTCCAGTTCTAGGAGATAATAAACAATGGAGACATATCTATTTTATTATGTGCTTGAGGGGGATTCGGCTCCCAAACGTTCCCCCCTCTGTTTAGTCTGGGGCTAGCTGTCTCCCCGTCAGGGCAGGCTTTAGGAAGTGCGGGGCCCAATTCGAACATTTTCGGCGGGGCCCTGGCAGGGATGACTTAAAAAAAAAAGTGGAAAAAAAGCCTTTCATTTCTTTCATGTATTATTTACTTTCCATAACTATATAAATAATAAAATTATATATTATGTACATTGCATCATATATGCTGTTGATTGGTTATTAATAACTGCCGTTTCACATGTGTGGGTCCCAGCTGCTCCCTGCCCCCCTCATTGAAGCAGGTGTGCAGGTTGCTGCCCTGGGAACTGCAGGGCACAACTGGACATGGGGCTGGCTGCAGGCAGGGCAAGGGGTGCGGGGCTGGTTGGAGATAGGGGGTGTGTGGGGCGGGCTCCATTCCAGACAGGCTCCATTCCAGTTCAGATATATGGCAGCTTCCAAATCTTGGCCTCAGACCTAAACTGGCAGCTAATCCAGGCTTGCAAATATCTTGAAAAAATACCCAAAGAGGGTCAGGTTGGAATTAAACAGCAAACAAAAAACAACAATGGCTGCAAACGTGGCAGCAAAGGCGGGAGGGGGAAAAAAGCACAGAATCAACCCTCTGAACAGGGCTCTGGCTGGCAGGTTAGCCAGGCTGGCAGGTCCTATCCTGGCGTCCCACTCTCTTGCTCCCCCATGCATTATCATTATTTCTCACCACTCTTGGTGCACAGATGGCCCTCATTAAAAAGCAAAATTAGTCTTTCACCCTCTTGTGGCCAACTTCAGAGCCCCAGATCAGCTGTATTAGGCTGAATTAATTACCAGCGGATTGTTCCTATTCTGCTAATTATGCTGAAATATGCATTAAACACTGGAATTTAACATGGGCTGCACAAAAAAATTATTTAGCACTTAAAAAAAAAACATGATTTTTTTTTTCCGCAGGAGGGAATTGGCTGGCAACTGGCGTCCCAATGCAAAGTGGGTTCTTGACGGTGCAGCCTGCTTTGCTTTCGAAACAGCCTCTCCCCTCCACCAGGGCACTTTTTTTTTTGATGTGATGGAATCGGGAGCAGAGCTGACAAATTCTCCTCGTGTCTATTCAAATTCCTTCAAGAAAAACTTTAAAAATGAGATTGAAAGAAGGATCCGAGTTCTGATTTCCCCGCTTGATTCATTTATTCCTTCTCGCTTCAAGAAACACATAGAGAGGGGCCAGATCCTCAACCAGTATAAATCAGACGCCCTGCACCTCGGCCCAGGTTCTTGTGTCGTCGTTTACATCACTGTGTAGGGCTGTGTGACTTTGGAGGAGTCACGTCCCAGCTCTGAGCCTCAATTTACCCGCTCCCACCATCTATGTCTGTCTTGTCTATTTAGGCCTGGCCGATGTTAAGATTTGCACCACTTTAATGAAGGGTGGGAATTTAAGCCGGTTTCGCTCAAGCTTTGTGTGGATGTTCCTGGTTCAGTTGCAGAGTTGCCTGCTTTGGTTTAGCTTGAGTCGAATGGGAAAAGGTTTCAGGTAAATTGAAATACGCTCTTTCCGTAGGGTGACCAGATTTCCTGATTTTATAGGGACAGTCCCGATTTTTGGGTCTTTTTCTTATATAGGCTCCTATTACTCCCCACCCCCGTCCTGATTTTTCACCCTTGCTGTCTGGTCGCCCTATCTTTGAAACACAAATCCAAGTAGTAAAAGTCTTTGGGGGGCCGGGACTGTTTCTTAGTGTATCTATACAGCGCCTAGCACCCCGGGGACTCCAGTGCTTGGTGCTGTTGTCGTAACGCACCCCCATTGCAAAGATGTAAATGACAACGCAGGCTGAGCCATCCGGCCTGTTGACCTCTGTGGAGTGACGGCTGATGGGCACCAGTGTAAACACGAAGGGAATCATGCCCTGGCAGGGATATTCACCTGAGCGAGGACAGCAGGGTGGTCCAAAAAGAATCAGGGCTCCCAGGCTGCAGGGATGAGCATTGGAGCTCGGAGGCAGCAGCCGAGCCCTGAAGAAAGCATCTCCAGGAGGCAGGGAACACAGCACTGAAATAGGGGCCTGGGATTGTCTTGTTGTGTGCACTGTAGAAGCTCCCCTGAGAGCAGGGCCCCCTTGTGTCAGGTGCTGCCCCCGGGGAGAGCCAGAACCTGCCCTAAAGAGCTTACAATCTCAGTGGACAAGACAGAAGATTAGCATTCTGCTTTTGCAGATGGGGAAACTGAGGCACAGAGACATAAAGCAATTTGCCCGGGACAGGGTTGGGATTTGCACTCGGACCCACTGTCTTAATTCCCAGGCCACACCTCTTCTCACAGCATTGCACCATCGGCAGGTGAGTTGCAGTCATTTCCTTTCCAGGTGCTGGCTGCTGTCGGTGTGACTGTCACAAGCGTCTGCCTCACTCAGCAATATTCCCGGCTCTCATAGGCTCCCGATTTCTTTGATCCTTTGGGGATTTCGTTTCTTGGCTCGTCTCGTGGCTTTGGTCTTCTAACACTAATTAACTCACTGAGGATCGACTACAAAACAACAGTACTTTGCACTGCTCAAAGTTCCTCTCACCTGGGGATCTCAAAGCCCTTAACAATCAATAGTTCCACCTCTTTACTGGGTAGGGAAATATTATCCCTAAATAGCTAAGGAATGTATATAGCCCAATAAAAGCTGAGCACCTTGTGAGGGGTGGGGAAACTGAGGCACATCGCTTTTAAGTAACTTGCTCAAAGTCAGACAGCAAGTCAGCGGGTGGGTGGGGGCTTGGACAGTACCCAGGAGCCCTGAGTTCAAATTCCTTGCTCAAAAAACTAGATTACACTCCCCTTCCAAAGCAGGAAATAAAACCCAGCAGCCCTACCTCTCTGGTCCCAGCTTTGGCCACTAGAGCACATGTCCTCCTGGAGTGGGGAAAAGAACCCAGGACTCCTGACTCCCACTCCCTTACTCTTGGCCCTGGAAGATTTTGTCTGTCAGTGTTGGTATTTGCAGGGAGGGGAAGAAAACACTCAACCAAAACCAAAAAAGACAATAATCCAAGTGAAGCAGAAAACGGGGCATGCCAAAGGGGTGGGGGGAGGAAAAGGCAGGAGAGGTCTCGAAAGCAATGGACTCACGTGACATTTATTTTCATTTTATTATAAAAAAATACAGACTCCAAATGAAGTTGTGATCGGGTTTCCCATCAGCACGACGTCTAGAACGAAAGCTGCATGTCTAAGAACCAAGCTAGGCTGAGCTGAGACCCACAAGCGAAAAACAGTTCCCGGAAGATGGGTTCATCCCCGAATGTAACACCAAAACCCCCCCAGACCAAACAAAAACCCCCCAAAACAAACAAAAAAAACCCCAGCCCCCACTTTTTTAAATGCTGCTTCCTTATTTGCTTTCTCTTTCCTCTTTCTGTCACTGTACTATATATATATAACATATATACCACAGACCAAAGGCCCGATTTCACCACTGCTCCACCGCCTGCGATACCGAGATGATTTATATTACGGGAGCCAACCAAGATGGGGGCTTTTTTGGGTTAGACATTGTACATTCACAGTCCCTGCCCCCACGAGTTTACGGTCTAAGCCCCTTGTCCTGGAAGCGGGCTCTGGGTGAGCCTGTCTGTCCAGGATCGAGCCCCACCAGAGAAGACAGACAAAGGAAGTATTATTACCAGCTGGGGGACTGACGCTGGAATTTTCAAAGGAGGCACTGACTTTCCATGGGCACTTACAATCCTTCAGGCTCCTTTGAAAATCCCCGCTGAGTCAGCCAATTATTTAAACACGGGCACAAGAGTTGTTCCATTGACCTCCAGGATCACTCGTGTTTCCGTCCCTTGCTGAATCCGGTCCAAAGGGTGCCAGGCCAGCCTCCCTTCCCTCTTTACTCCATTGGCCCACTCCTGGAGCAAGGCGACTCGAGTTGAGCCAAGGAAGCAAAGTCTGCCCCCCCCCCCCGGGCAGGGAGGAGGGTGACGCTTGTATAAAAGTGGTGCTTTCCTCTGCCTTTAAGAAAACGTTCCCCAGTCTAGATCCCATGGGGGGCTGGGGAGGGAGGGGAAGCAGAGCGGGAATTGTTGATAAACGAGATGATCTTATTGTGAGTTTTTAGCTTCCTAGTCTAAAAAATAAAAACAAAATAAAATTAACATAAAACCTTCCATAAAATTCATTCTCAACGATACATTAAAAAACCCCCCCAACCCCTGTCACAGTATAACGCCTGCTGGCTATATTTACAGAAGGACCAGGGCCGGTTAGCTCCCTGGGGCTCACGGACAGATGCTGTAGAAACTGATGGTTTCTGTGCGCGTTTGAAAAAGGCATCTGCAGAAAGACCGGTTTTTTGTACTATTATTAGGATTGTGATTTTAAAGCTATGCTTTATTTCCAGGAGCGAGGAGACAACTCAAGTTCTGCCCTCACAGCGGGGGGAGCCGGGCAGCAATGGAGGCGCCCGCAGACAGGGCTCCTGCTTTACAAGGTGATGCAAATCTCACCCCCGGCCCCTCCACCCCAGCCAGACTCTTTCCCCCACCCCAAATACATCCATTGCATCCCTTGGAGAGAGACTAGCATTCTGCCAGCACCTTGCTGGACTCCTCTTTAATGGGCACAGGTACGTGCAAAGAAGAATCAGCCACTCGCTTTTCCCCCACCACCGCCACCACCTTTTCCACGTCCCTTTGCTTGTCCCTTGTTCTTAGTTCTTTTTCCCTGGAATGTAACTTCCTTTTATCACCAAAATCCTCCAATGGGGGTTGGAGCAGAGGAGAAGGGGCAGAAATCAGGAAGTGGGGTTTTATTTGGAGATGGGTTTGTGCCAAAACACTAGATGCAGACTGTCCCCGGATGCAAGGACAGGAGGGGTTGAGATCCAGGCCTGGATGGGGATCTGAATTTTGCGAAATGGGCCCCGTTTAATCATCTGAATTCCGAAGTGTGGGGCCAATCGGCGGCTTTATTTTAAAGTGGAGAAGGAAGCAAAGAAAGCCAAGCCAACAGTTACTCCAAGCCAGTAACAGCGCAACGGGGGAACAAGCCATCGGGATGTGCAGGATCGAAGGAGACTCATAAAGGGAAGGAAGGATGCCCAGGGAAAACTTCATAGAGATCCACCCCCTCAGGTCAGTTTCAATCTCTCTCCTGCTGTCGCAGGCTGATTAGGACCTCGCTTGCATCTGTAATACAGCCGGAGATCACTGAGCTGCACGGGGCGGTGGTAAGGACAAGACAGACGGGGCTGCTCTGCTCCACGTGTCTGGAAGCAGTGGCCACAGGAGAGGGAATTGGAATGGCAGGGCTGATGACGCGGATCCGTGCTGGGATCAGCAGGGTTACATAGGCAGGGGCACTGCTTTCTCAAAGGGACTGGGGGGAAGTAAGGAGGGGATGGTTGCTGTCAGCGCTGGGAGCTCATTAAAAAAGGACGGGGTTGGCTATGAGAGAGGAGAAAGGTGCTAGGCAAAGATTTGGGGCCGGATCCCCAGCTGGCGTAAACAGATGTAAGTCCGTAGAGCGATGCTGATTTCAACTGGCGGAATTTTTAGCTTTGGGAACCCAAGAGGGTGAATTTCACCTGCGCGCAGCCTAGTTTAGTGGCTCGCGTGGTCCATGGAAGGGCTCTGCCCAGGAGGGAGTTCAACCCAGCTGCCCTCCGAAGGCTCCCTCTGCATCCCCTGCCCACTTAAGTCCCCTTTGCTCCATGGGGAGGTGGTAACCAGCCAGAGCCCCTTCTAAAGTCCAGCCCCGGCCCCTACACTAATCGCTCGGCTGTCACGTGCCAGCAGAGCAGTGACATTCCTGACATTAAACCCCCTTCCCCTCCAGCCTTCCTGCTCAACTTTCCCAAACTAGATTTTTGATCCTGCTTGTGGTGACCTCAGTGGCAAAGGCCTCTCCCCACACATTCTCCCAGTGCCTTTGCTGGGCCCAGGAACCCTTCCGCAGGCGTTGCTCCTGGCTTCTCCAAGGACGTCAATTGCAGGGTCAATTACATTTGGCTGGCTTATTTGTATACCTGCCCATCCCTTCCCCAAGAAAACCAACCCTCCCCCCACCCAAAGAAACCACCCACATATCCATGAAAATGGTACAGTCGTCCCACACGGTTCTGACAACCAAGCCAGGTCAGTGCTCCTCCAAAAAGCCTCTGATGGCCTGTTTCCATCTGGCCCCCTGCCTCCAAAACACAGGCCCTGAAAGGAGCATTAAGGTGTTAGCACCGCTCTGCCCAGGTGGTGCTGAGTCCAGTGGTACCAGTAATGGCAAACATCTGGGCTAGTTTGGGAAACAGCTGTGAGTACTGTCATTCTCAGCCCGGATCCGGCACGTCCCAGAGTCCGGGCACCTTGTTTGTTCGCTAGCCACCAACTCCCCTGCTTGGAGCCTGGGACTGAATCGGCCTGAGCGTCGTGGAAAACCCGGGAAGGAAAGCCCAAGCTAGCCCCTGATCCTGCATTCCCTTGACGGCTTGGAAGGGGAATGCTGCTCACGGAGATTTATGAACCACGGACGGGGGAGAGGGGGTCTCGTTTTGTGGCTAAGTCTCAAGGAGTGCAAGAAAAGCACACAAAAAATATAATAATAAAAGGATTCTAATATTTGGTCTAGAAATTTCAAAAGCAAAATCCTACAAGGAGGGTCAAAGCGAGCTGAGCCCAGCACCATGAAAAGGGCGCTGTCCCGGAAGCAGGAAAGCAGCGCCAATCCCACGCTGCTCTTTTCCACTGTTATTTTGTCATTCTCCGCCCCCACCTCCAAACCAGACTGCCGAGGCGCGGGGCAGGGGTGTTATATTTTGTACATCGGTAGAAATTTTGCAGGCTTCTTCCAAGCGAATCCACGCCAGGAACAGAAATGCTCCAAGCTGGGAGTAAGGCCTGGATAGGGAAAAAATCCTTCCTCGTGTCCCCTGCCCAACCCCAACTCCCGGCTCAGGAGTTGCAGTTCAAAGGTTATTGTGAAAGAGAAAACTTTTTGAAAAACAAAGCAAAAGGCTGGCTCGAGAGGGTTCCTTCTCCCCGGAGGCAGACAGAACATGTCTCTTCTCCTGCATGTGTCCGTCTCTCTCCTCCTTTCCCTTGCCAAACAGCTCCCCTCTTCCTTCGTTTTCTCCTCTCGGGGCTAGGAAGTGAGAACAGTCCAAAACACTGGCACCACGAGGATGAGGTGCGGGACCCTGAGGCTGCAGCAGGAATTATTGCTGGTGAAAATAGGTTCCGGAGATTCGTACAGGGAGTCATCTGTGAAGGAGGAGGAAAAGAGACATGTGTCAGACCACAAAATGCCCACCTGGGAAGCTGTAGGGCCTGATCCTGCAATGTGCTGAGAATGGTCAACAGGGGGTGCTTAGCACCTCATAGAATTGTTTGGGTCTCTCCCAGGATCAGGCTCACTGGAGGTCTATGCTGTGGTCCTCCTGCATTGGATCATCTCTGTATTGTCTGATGAGGTCTGAGCCAACTGCAAGGTTGTCAACCCCCTGGGTTCTGAAATCATGAGCATTCACCTCCCACCCCCCGAAAAAAATCATGAAATTTTAAAGTAATAACTATTAGATTCTTTTTTTATTTGCTTTCTGGATTTTATTTGCCTCCTTGGGGGGTGTGCATGAGTCACATTTACAAGCTTTTTTCCGTAGCCAGCAATGTGAGAACCGTACTTTATTAGGGTGTTTAAATGAGAGTTGAGATCCTTGCCTAATCACATGACTCCAGGAACTGGGGCTTTAAAGAAATCCACCAAATATTAGAAGAGTGGTGATAAACTCAACACTGAGATTGCAGGATTGGTGTCTGAGATTGTAAAACTCTTTGGAGCTGGGATTACAAGTATTTCTAGCTGCTCTGGGAGGGGTCTAGAACATTCTTATGGACGCTGTGAAAGAATAAATCATTCTAATAGGAACACAGGAACTGCGAGAGAGGATGAAATCCAAGAGCCAGCTAGCCCGGTATCCTGTCTCCCACAGTGGCCGATACCAGACACTAAGAGGAAGATGTAAGAACCCAGACATGGGTTAATGATGTGGGATAATCTGCTCCCTACATCAGGTCCCACCTTGATCTCTGATAGTTAGCGACTAGCTTAAGCCCTGAAGCCTGAAGGTTCCTTCAGAAATTTTTGGTGTCATTAATCAATTTGCATAATCAAAGACATGCTCTTCATCTAGGAAGGTCAGTAGCTAGCTGTGTGCATAAGACGCTGTCGTTTCTAATCCTTTCTTCGTGGGCACATCAAAAGAAAACTTCTTCCCAACTGATTTTGTTGTCTTCAAGAGCTCCAGACACACAGTGTTCCAGATCAGATCCACACCGGGAAACTAAACTCACTATGAAAACGGATAGAAAATACAGCAGCTGCATTTTAGAGCTGCTTAAACCTGGATACTTTCCCCCCCTGCATTTAATTTCAATGGAGCCTCCCTCATTCACCTGCCACTTTCTCTTGGTTTCCTTTGGTAAGTTATGATTGTTCTTTGTTTCATTTGATTTATTATATCCATAGAAATACCAACAAATGGAACGGGAACATACAACCAGTATGGGGGAAAGTGATTAGAGCAAGAACACCGTCAACCTCACGCATTCAAAACTCTAGAGCGAGGCCTTCAGAAGTCACAAGACTGGCTTCAAAATCTTAAGATTTAAAAAAGAATCAAGCACATTGGGCTCCTTTTTAACTTGCCCTCTGGTGTCCGAAACTTTACAGGTCCCATCTTTACATTTTCTTCTGCCACCACAGGGGCTGCACTTCTAGCTTTGGGTCTTTTGGTTTGTTTTCTTGTTGTTTGTTTTGATGACACCTGGAGTAATTTACCGCACTAGCAACTTACCAAACAGGAATTAATTCAGGGAAGTCTCGTGGCCTGGGTTAGACGCAGGAGGCCGGATTTTAGTATCACAATGATCCCTTCTGGCCTAGGAATCGCTGAATAAGAAAAACCTCAGACACTGTGAGCCTGGTGGTAAAATCGTGAGGGCAGGCAGTGTGGGATCAAAGAAATGGAAAGGCAATTCCATAGTAAGAGCCTGGCCCAGGGCCGCCCGGGGGAGGAGGGGGGCAAGTGAGGCAATTTGCCCCAGGCCCCGCAGGGGCCCCCATGAGAATATAGTATTCTATAGTATTGCAACTTTTTTTTAATGGAAGGGGGCCCTGAAATTGCTTTGCCCCAGGCCACCTGAATCCTCTGGGCAGCCCTTCCCGGCACCAACAATGAGACCCAAGAGGGGAAACAATGCGGCCAGATCTGACATCCTCGCTCAGCCAGGAAGGATCTATTGAGCTTGAGGAAAGCTGGCAAAACCTGGCCCACAGACACAGAAAATCAAGGAAGCTGCAAACGTGGACCTGGCAAATGCAGGTCCAGAAAATAGCTATTGCCCTGATCTTGGGGAGGCTTCAGCAGGTGAGTAACTTTTCTCTCACTTGGGCACCATCACTGAATGCTAATGGTTCCTTCTGCATCTTAGTCCATGTGTTTGTAGTCATCCTGGCTGCTTAATTCCCCACGCAACCAGGTTCTGCAAAGCCTCTGAGCTGAGGCCTGATCCAAAGCCCACAGAAGCCTGTGGGCATAAGAACGGCCAGACTGGGTCAGATCAATGGTCCATCTAGGTCAGTGTCCTGTCTTCTGACAGTAGCTGGTACTAGGTGCTTCAGAGGGAATTAACAGAACAAGGAAATTATCAAGTGATCCATCCCTTGTTGTCCGGTCCCAGCTTCTGGCAATCAGAGGTTTAGGGACGCTCAAAACATGCTGTTAAATCCCTGTCCACGTGCCCAACAGCCATTGATGGACCTATCCTCCAAGAACTTATCTAATTCTTTTTTTAACCTTGTTATACCTTTGGTTTCACAATATCCCCCGGCAATGAGTTCCACAGGTTGACTGTGTGAAGTACTTCCTTTTGTTTGTTCAACCTGCTGCCTGTTAATTTCACTGGGTGACCCCTGGTTCTTGTGTTATGTGAAGGAACAAATCACACTTCCTTATTCACTTTCTCTACACCTTTCATGATTTTACAGACCTCTACCACGTCCCCCCTTAGTCGTCTCTTTTCCAAGCTGAAAAGTCCCAGTCTTATTAACCTCTCCTCATAAAGGCTTTGAACTGGGCTCATGGTTCAGCAAAGCAGAGACCCAGTCCTACTCTTGTGCAGTCCCGGCGGCAATGCTGGGTTGCATAGGAACCCCCAGTTCCAAGACAAACATGGGCCCTTGCAAAGGGAGTTCTGTGCGCATTGGCCCAGACGGGAGAGCTAAGTTGTCTTGGTTAAACCACAGCGAGGAACTCCAGCTGCTGAGTTTAGAGGCTGTTTGCAGCCAGCAACAAAAAGGACAGTGAAAGTGGGGGACTCAGCAAGGCGGGGAGAATGATGTGAAATGAAAATACCTGCTGGGCAGGTATGAAAGCTCAGCCCTGTCTAGGCGCTGCTGCTGCTGCTTTTATGGGCTGATGTTCTCAAGGCATGTGGTGCAGGAGGTTTTTGTTCTGCTTCGTTAAAACCAGGCTGACAGACCTATGGGAACAGCTGCCTGCCTGCACAGTGAGCCTTTCGGAATGAAGTCCCCAATATCCCCACGGAGCTCGATGCCGAAGGAGTTGTTCAAAAGCTGATCCAAGGCCCACAGAAGCCCGTGGGCATAAGAACAGCCAGACTGGGTGAGATCAATGGTCCATCTAGGACTCAGAGATGTCAACTGGGTCTTGGGTTTTGGACTGTCAGTCTGGTGACTTGAGAAAAAGCCACAAGCGAACCACCGTCCACCTCCCAAAACGTATGAGGTAACTGCTCAAGACACAGTCGGATATTAGGAAAACTTGCGAACTGTAAGGAAAGTGAAGCACCGGACCGGGTTACCTAAAGAGGTTATGGCATCCCTGTCATTGGAGGATTTAAGAACAGACATTTGTCAGGGATGGTCTAGGGTTATTTCATCCTGCCTCCACACAAGCGGTTGGACTAGATGACTTCTTGAGGCCCCTTCCAGCCCTACATTTTCATTATCTCTCTCCCTGCGTCTGTCTGTATTTCACACGCAGTATGAGGCATCTGCCTTTCCCACATGTTTTATTGTCGTATAAACAGCAGCTGGAATAACAGGTAATCGGGAGGCAAATTCTTGGGGTTTGAATCCTGGGATATGCTCTTATCTGCTTTTGTTCCCGGCAGCTGTGCAGTGTAGCAGAGGGGGCTGGGAGCTCCCTGCGCTGACCCTGGGGGTAGGGGTAAGGTTATTGCTCTGTAAATGGGATTAGAAGGCATTTCATCCCGATTCTCTCCTAAGCCTCTCCCTGACAGCCGAGTATGCCAAATATGCGGGTGGTATTGTGCAAGATGGATTAGATCCGACCGCTGTTGCCAACTTGTAAGAAGCCTGGGAGACTCACGCCCCGTAATTCTGGCCAGAGCTGGAGTTGGACCAACGTTTGGGAGGTCAAAGGGCAATTGCTTAATAACAATCCAATAATCCAGCATCCAAAACTCTAATCAGACAGCAAAGCAAGATTCATTCAAGGGAATAAGTTAAATTATGACTAAAGCTGTTAACGTGTTCCCTGGGCTCCGCTCTCTTCTGTTTGTTACTGGATTAAGGATCTTATGGACCTGAAGCCAGGAAAAGCAGAGCTTTCCCCTGGCCGTTGGTGCAATTTTCTCCTGCTCCTGCCTGTCCTATTTCCCTCCCTCTCTTGTGTCTTTTCTTTCCATCTGTTCTTCTTTCTTTGCTGCCGCTCTTTTGCAGTGTTTTACACACTTGTGCCATTAATGTTCGGGTTGCAGTAGCGCCTCCAGGTTCCATGCACGATCAGGGCCCCAATGTGCTAGGTGCTGCACAGACACCTTGTAACAGGGTCTTTCTTCATGAGTCTGCAGGTCATCGTGCAGCGGGGTGCTGGTCCTGTGCAGCACTGAATACTCCCCTTTCCCTGCAAACTCACACTTAGTTGGGAGCAGTCATGAAGTTTTGGGCTGCTCAGTACGTATGGCATGCTGAGCCCCCAAAACGCCACCTGAAATCAGCAGGAGGGGGGACATTCAGGAGCTCAGCCCCTCTGCAAAAATGAAGTCCACGCCCTGTCTCGAGTCGGACTCCCAGAAAACAGAAGCATTCAAAGACTTCATGGCCGCTTTTGAAAATACAGGGGCTCAGTATCCACCGGCTGGGATCAGGACCCCGTGGGACAAGCTGGCAGTTCAGATCCTCATTTGATCTCGCTTAACAATAACCAAAGGGTTGACTTAGCGCCTGATCCAAAGCCCACTGAAGTCAATGGGAATCTCCTACTAAGTCCCGCTATAACGCCTAGCATGGTGCGGTCCCCGATCTCAGCTGGAGCTGCCTGGCAGCAGTGTCATAAAACACTAACAATATTGATCGAGATTTTTTTCATTCTATAAAAGCCGCCCAAAACCGAGAACTTGTTTTTCGGTGGCTTCATTATTTGGGGTTTTATTTTAAAGCCGCTCGAATGACAAAGAAACGACGTCCTTTCCACCAGTGCAGTCGGTCCCTCACTTCCCCAGCGAGAGCTGCTGCCACGCACTAATTACACGTTAACAGGAGAAGAAAATTATTAATTTGTTTTTCGAAACGCCTGAGTTATTTGATTCTGAAAAGTCGCCACTGTGCCGAGATTATTGTTTTTTTCCCCTCATTTGAAACTCAGCGGCAAACGTCCATCTTGCAGGTTATGTGCCTGGCAAGAATTGAGGTACCACGCAGCCTCCTGCAGGCTTTGGCAGGGCTGGTGTGCTAGGAATTCAGGTGCCATTCAGTTGGTAGGGGAGCTCCCGCGGAGCGTTCGTCCTACACAAAAATCCTGGCAAAAGGTTGACGTCAGTGCGCCTTCAAAGCTGTGACAATAGCCAGGGTTTTAACCCACTGCATGCAAGTGACCTGTGGGCACAAGTTTGATATATGGGGATGGCTTTATTCTCACCACCACCTTCAAATATTTTTAAGGCTGCCCTGAAGAGCTGTGGGATTTTTTTTTACATTGCAAATGAAATCAGGAAGAGCAAACGAATGCGGAGCAAAGCACCCGTTGTGCCTAGGGGTTGCCAAGCTCCTCAGCTGGCATCAACCCATGTAATGCCACTGAAATCAGCACTGATTTACATCAGAGGTGGATCTGGCCCAGGAAGGCAGGAATCCTGTATAACGAATTTAAAAGTATGTAATCAGTAATTTGATATGCATATGTGTTCGCTCCTGCTGATGTTAGAACCTGGCAATGCCACTGGGCAGGATCAGGAGCTTTCCCCGCGCATCAGAATGGCAGGGAGGTTAATCAGACTCTTCTCAGGATCCTCTGAAGTATTTCCTGAGTGTGTTTCTGTGGTGGTACAAGGAGCCAGATCAGCATCTCCCAGGGAGAAAAATCCTCCAGCTAGCAGTAGCCACCCTGTACCACACTGCAGGGAAGAGACAGGGCTCCGGTGCATTGAACATGACAGAGATTCTTTTATCGAGGCTGCTGCATAGAGACCCACCATGCGGTCCCCTCTAGCTCCCACCTGGGCCACTCAATGTTATCACACAGGGGGTCTCCATAAGTCCTGGTGTGGATCATGCAGCCCTCGAAGGGACTTTGCCCCCGAAGAGAATGGGCAAACGAAGCTGGGATTGGAAGAGCCAATGGTGATTGCGGTAACGTGGGACAGAGCAGCCATCATGGCTGGGGCTGGGTCAGAACTTGCGCAAGGTTTAGGGCTGTTTAGATCCGAGCACTTGGCTCAGTTCCGTCTCTATGATGGGGTTTTGCCAAATCTTTTTCCCCTTCGTTTAAGCCATTGTACTTGAAGGGAAATTTAATTAGTAATATCCCCACCCCCTCAGCGTTCCACGCTGGGCAAACTCAAAAGATCACTGACTGGCAGATTCCCACCCTGCTCCTAGCCTGGTTGAGGAAATACCACAAATAAACTCGCAGCTGCTCAGAGCTTGCATTTCGCCCTAGCCACATGGAACAGGAAGCTCGGCAGACTCCGGGCCCGGTTCTATGTCGAGAACCCCTGGGTTCTAAGCTCTGGGTTCTAAGCTCTGCACGATGCGTTCTCCCCTCCTGAACACTCAGCTTCCCAGCTCCCATCCCCACTTGGGAGCAGGCAACACACTTGAGCTACTTACTCGTTGGTCGAACGTAAACCTTCAGCTTTAAGCAGGGCCTGTCCACCATGTTAGGGGGAGAAGCAGCTGGAAGAAACACAACGGAGAGAGAGAGAAAACACAGTGGTGTTAGGAGAGGAGCGAGACATTTGCCTTAGCAAAGACCAGCACAGTGCTACCTGCTAAACCAGCAGCATCTCTCACTGCAGCTCCCCCGGCTCGCAGCAGGCTGAACATAAGCCAGTTTATTGAGGACTACAGTATAGGCCGGAAGGGCACCTAACTCCCTTAGGCACTTTTGCAACTCCCAACAAATCGTGCCCAGAGGCACAACTCAGGGTCAGGGCCATGTTGAACTGGGAGTGTGACCAACACATATAAAGACATGGCCTCTGCACCAAAGGTCTTTACATCCTAAGCAGACGAGCGACATATGAGGGGTGTGGGTGGAGGAGAGAGAGGATCAGGCAGGTGCAATTTTCATAGACATATCGGTCATTGTAATTTTTCAACGAAGGAGGGCTGCCCCTCAAGCCAGTGTAAATTGGCTGATTTCTTATAGGCATCTCCCCAGAGCTGGGCGTGGGGGAGATATTTGCAGAGGGCAGTAGCCTGAAGGATCATTGATCTATTTCTAAGCCCGCCTGAATTCACCTATAAATAGCAGTTCCAGCTAAGCACACAGGTTTTCCTTCTATGGCAACTGCTGAGCTGCCGCTGTTGCTTCGTATCACAGCTGGGAGGTGAGGAATCTATACTCTTCCCGCGACTCTCAGCGGACCCTTTTCTGTTCAATATTTAGCAACCAAGTCGCTATGCCCATATTCAAGCAGGACAGAAATGTTAGCCCTGTCTCCGATGCTGCTAGCGTTTCATGTGGCAGGAGTCCCCAGGACAGAGCTTCCGCACCAGCAGCAGCCCCAGCCTTGCGCGTGGGGCGGGGGGGAGGAGAAGGCTCGGGCAAGCAGCTCAGGCCAGCCCCACAAGGGGGTAGGGTGGGGTGGGGCCTCAGGCTAGCTCCACATGGTGTCCCAGTTTCCCTTCGGGAAATATGGTCGTCCCCAAGCATGGCTTAGAGCATGGCTCACTTCTCTCACTCAGCCTCATTAACACGACTCAGCCCAGACCTCGAATAAACTGGGGCTGAGGTCCCTGAATGCCAGCTATCCCCCTTTCCCAGCCCTGGCCTCTCTGCTGCAGGTGCCCGTGCTCTTTTGGGTGGCGGTTTTTGAAGGTGGCCCTGGGAAATGGGCTGAGGCCCATCAAACTCATTCCACACAGGGGCCTTTGAGCACCCATCCGACATGGGGTCTTGGGGACTGGGATTCCGGAGGCCTGGACCTGCCATCAATTCTCCTGTGTGATTTTGGGCAAATCACTCGATCTCCCTAAATTTCTCATTTGTCAAGTGGGGGTAAAAGTCTTTCCTTTCCCCAACCCCTTGTTGGTTTGGACTGCAAGCAATCCTGGGCAGGGGTTGTCTCTCATTCTGTGTCTGTGCAGCACCTAGCTCGACGAGGCCGTGAGCACCACTGGGATCTCTAGGGCCAGGATGTTTTTCACATATGTGGCAGTTTACAGACTATCCAGGGACGTTGCTCATGATCTGAGGTTCTCTGCACTATACAAAACCAGGTGCCACCTTCCTTTAAAGCTGCCCCTTGCAAAGCTACTGCAAAGGGTGGGTGTGTAAGAAATGCCTTTTCTGTGGCTTTTTACTGAGCGGAGAAGGACAACCGGGGTCTCCTAGGTAGAACTCGCCCTCAAAAGGCAATGAATTAAGAACAGAAGAAGCAAAATACTTGATCTGGTCTACCCAATGCCTAATCAGCCAGTGGAACTCATTGCCACATGATATTATGGAGGCTTAGTGGGATTCCAAAGGGGATTTGACATTTGTACGGATAATAAAAAACATCCACCATTTTATTGCATAGCCTGAAAATGTAAAACGGGGGACAAATCCTCAAGCTCAGAGGATGGATCAACAACTCACTCACTGGGGCAGCTTGTTCCATTACGGGATTTCTTGCACTTTGCTCTGAAGCTTCTGGTACTACTGGAGACAGGTCAGACAGACTGAGCACTGGCATGTTAGTCCCTGTGTCCCTGCCATGCTTTCTGTGCATGCAGCAGTGAAATCTTTGACTTGATCTTTTTTAGCCTTGGTGTCCTCACAGCAGCTGTTGCATCTGCAGCTCGCGAGAGGTTACTGGCAGTAGAATGTAACACTTCTCAGAAGCAAGGTCCGGTCTCTCCCTTGTGCTTTCCTGGTTCTAACCTACTTGGCTCTCAAGTCGCTGAGATAACAGGGCTTCCTACTGAGCTTCCATACGGACTGGAATCCGTGGCTATAAAAGAGGGGACAAGCTAGTCTGGGAGAGAGAATGCACATCCAGCCATCTCTGCTTGACCTCCAGCTGCTCCCAGCTCCCTTTAAGGAGCTTAAAAGTTTGAAGGCATCAATCGCATTATTGAAGTGATCCCTGCCACTTAAACCACCTCTTTGATCAACACTTAACTGGTGTCAAAAGTTGCCCGACCCCGGGCTGTGCCTTTCTGCCGGACTGTCCCTGGATACATGTTCTAACTGCAAAAAAATGTCTGCCAAGCCAGATTTCATGCTTGTTACAGACTCCTTCAATCCGAAGGAAGGGAAGGGGGGTCGGCGGGGTTGTGTGTGAAACCCCTGCTGCGAAAGAACTACGGGCGCAGTGGGTACAGGGGGCACCTCAAAGCCTCGTTGAAGTTTGCCTGAGCGGCTGTTGAAGGGGAACAGTTTGCAGTTAAAAGGGTGCCAAGTGAAAAGCATGGGGGTGGGGAGAGAAGAGATTAGGTTGGGGAGGGGGCTAAGCCGGAGTGATGAGGAGAGGGAGTGTGTTGGGTGGGGGGAAGGGTGAGAATCGAACAAGGTGAGGTGGGTTTTTAACTCGCTCTGAGACTGATCCTCTCTGACAGCCCCGACCCCAAGCTGTGCTGATGAGAAAAGCTTGCTGTTTCCTGCCTCTCGGGGTCATCTCAAATAAATGTTAAAGCAGTTTGAACCATTGAGTGAGAGTATGTTCACCAGGGGGGCAGGGCCCTAGAGTGCAGACATTCCTCCCACCAGCACCAGGACTGGCCTCTCTGCACCTGGCCCACATCCCTGAGATTCCCAGGCCCAGCCACAAGCAGGAAGGGAATTGTTTGCATAACACACAGCCAGAGATATGAGCCTTGTAATCTACCCCTTCGATCATTTTCACTGCTCTTCTCTGAGCACTTTGTCAATATCTTTCTGGAGCCCAGTAACATAAGAATGGCCATGCTGGGTCAGACCAAAAATCTGTCTAGCCCAGTATCCTGTCTTCTGACAGTGGCCAGTGCCAGGTGCTTCAGAGAGAGTGAACAGAACAGGGAATCATCAAGTGATACATCCCCTGTCACCAATTCACATCTTCTGGCAAACAGAGGCTAGGGACACCATCTCTGTCCATCCTGGCTAATAGTCATTGATGGACCTGTCCTCCGTGAACGTATCTAGTTCCTTTTTGAACCCTGTGAGTATCTTGGCCTTCACAGCATCCTCTGGCAAGGAGTTCCACAGGTTGACTGTGCATTGTGTGCAGAAAACAAACATTGTCCCAAGCAGGATCGCATTAATGCCATGGGACTAACTGAAGATGATGTTTTTATGTATGTCTCTTATCTACATTCACCACAGCATCTAAACGCTTCTTAAACATTGGTCAGTTCGTCCCTGAGAGGGAGAAAAGTGCTACTATCACCATTCGACTGCTGGGGAACAGAGACACAAGGGACTTGCTCAAGCTCAGGCTGGGAGTCTGTGGCCCAGCTGGGATGCTGTCTTGCATCCCAATCCAGTGTCTTAACCACAAAACCAGCCTTGGATTCTTTTGTAGCCAGATCCCACTGCGGCCTCCTGGCTAACCTGCACTCGGTTCTCCTCTCTCAGTCTCACTGCTTCCCCAGTTCCCCTCTGCCTTCAGCTCTACGCATCAAGAATTCATTTTTCTCTGATACGTTTTCTTGCATTTTCCCAAGCTACACCTCATGTGGCTACTGCCTGGCCATATTCCAAATCTGCGTCCCTTTGTGCTTCGTTTGTTTCTGTCCTCATCAGCATTTCATGGATTCAGAGATTCCAAGGCCAGAAGGGACCACTGTGATCACGTAGTCCGACCTCCTGTATAACACGGGCCCTGGGATTTCCCTGAATTAACTCCTCTTTGAACTAGAGCAGAACTTTTAGGGAAAAAAGATCTAATCTTGATTTTAAAGTGGCCAGTGATGGAGAATCTACCACAGCGCCTGCTAAGTTGCTCCAGTGCTTAATTACTCTATTAGAAATTTGCAATGTATTTCCAGTCTGAATCCATCTGACTTCAACTTCTAGCCAATGGATCTCACACCTTTGTCTGCTAGACTGATGAGTCCCCTCTGTTATCACATAATTGTTCCCCTGTGTAGGTACAGACGCTCTTTGGGTTACGCAAGACCCAACTTACGCAAATTCGCACTTACTGAAAAAGTTCCATAAGCCAGAAATAGGATTTTCGAGTTGCAGAAATGTTTGTGTAATGTACGGGTATACGTTTCCGACTTATGCAAAATTCGAGTTACGCAAGGCTTTCTGGAACAGAATGATTGCGTAAGTCGGGGGGCATCTGTACTTATAAACCGTGATCAAGTCACCCCTTAACCTTCTCTTAGTTAAGCTAAATAGATTGAATCTCTCACTAGAAGGCAGGTTTTCTAACCCACTAATCACTCTCCTGGCTCTTCTCTGAGCCTTCTCCAATTTACCACCCTCCTTCTGGAAGTGTGGGATCAGAACTGGATACAGACGTTGCTCCATGACCAAACTCCTCCCAATTTACTGCCACTCCTGGGTTTCATGGCAGCGCTGGTGCCTCCCTCTCTTTGAGATCAGGAATGAAGAGGCATGAAAGGGTCATCCCTAAAGGGGTGGGTGGATTTTGTGGGAAGGGCACCTGTGTTAGGAAGTGAGACCATATAACTGACTTTACATAGGGCACTGAATGGCCCCATCCAATGGGAACAACCTGTAGTTACTGCCAACCTGGGCAGGATCGAAACGAGTGGCCTTGAGCTGAAGGGTCTCTCCCCAAACTCCCGGGAGCAGGCAACCCTTTCCTCCCCTTTAGAAACTGACTCCCATCCAACTAAACCTGGATTCCTTTTCTCTGGACCTTGGGAAAAGGGAGCGGAGAAACTCTAGGGTCTGAGCGAATGGCCAGAGACCAGACTGACATGCCACACAGGGCTGAAAGCAGCAAACCTGGGATCCAGGGACCCCCGGATTCTAACCCTATCCCTGTCACCGGCTTTCCAATCTGCGGCTGCGTCATTCCCAAAGTTCCCCCTCTGCCACCCCTGCTGTGAGGGCTCCTTGGCTAGGCCTGTACACATAGAGAGCACTAGGACGTCAGCACTGCTCCCAGGCCTACCCTTCGCTGCTGCGACCCCAGCCTGGAGAGGGGAGGAGGCAGCTGACTCTGTGATGCATGTTCAGCCCCTAATGAATGCCATTTCTGCCTCTCTACGCTATACCCATGGGCTCCCCCCACGAGCGGCGCTGCCAAGCCACTGCGGCCTCCCCGAGAGCTCCGTTAACGATGTGTGTGTGTGTTTCCAGTGTCCCACCAGGACGCAGCAACCCCTTGAGCCCTTCCCCACTCCCTGCTCTGTGCCAGGGGAGGGAGCTGGCACCGAGACAGGCAGGAAATGACCCATGTTTCTCCATTGTGTGGGCCTGAAAGCCAGGAGCCGGTGCTGTGCATTTCACGCCGAGGGGAGAGGAACAAGCAGCTGCCAGGAACATAATAATCAGAGCCCACAGAAAAAGGTGAGAGGACTGGGTCTGTGTGGGTGCTTGGGCCTGTTAATGCACAGCCACCTGAGCTTGGGGACGACACATGCAGAGCCTGGGAAGAGCCAAGCAGCCCAGTTCACAGCGGCAGGAGCTCCCCTCCATCTCCCCGGCTCCCTCCCATCCCAGCAGGGGTAGGAGCCAGAGACTGGGAACACCAGGGAGGGGCCCCAAAAGGGGCTCCCCTTAAGGGCCTGGGAAGTCTTGCTCTGGAGAGTCGACTATTTTGTAGGCATTAGCTCTGCCTACCGCCCTTCCAGCTGGCCCGAGGTGCAGCCTGGGACATGCTTCTCCCACTTCCTCCTGGCACATAGGGGTGGAAACCGCTCCCCCCTCCCCACCCCCAAGGTTTGTGCAGGATGTTGTTACTCAGGGTATAGGAGTGGATCAAAGGACCAAGGCAGCAACAATAGAAATAGAGTTGGGTGGGGACCAGACAGCCCCCCTCCTCTTCCCTCCCCAAGTCCTGACAGGAGCCTTTCAAGGGAGGGCAGCCCCCCAAAAGGCAGGTTAGCAGGAACAGGTTAGTCAAATGCCCCCCAAAGATCTCGGGGCAGGGAGGGAATGAAAAGCCCCCTCTGTTAACAAGAGGTTAAGAGAAATCAGAACCTAGGTGTGTTCGGGGGCGGGGGGGGGGGTTTGCTCATCACTCCCTGAACCAAGGCTCAAAGGGGAGAGCTGAGACCCTGAAAATGCAGCTACCAGAGCAGCTCTGCGGTGCTAAGCAAGGAGAGGTACTTGAGTGCCAAGCTCTTTGTTTGCTCTGGGAAAGGAAGGAGCTGCGCTGGCTCCCATAGAGCCTGGAGGGCAGCTCGGCCTGAGGTTTGCAATGCAATCTAATACCCAGGAAACAGCAGCCAGCTCCTTAGGGCCAGGAGCCCTGATGAAACACCATCTGCTTGAGGAAAAACAGGAGCAGATTCTTAGGCCCCCAAAACCCACCCAACTTCCAGAGAGAGACCAGGACTGTGCCTGGGATACAGTCTTCCTACAAATTCTAAATAGCCACCCCTACAGAGCCAGAGGCCCTCTGCAAATGCCATTATATAGGGAGGAAGTGGGGGGGTGGAGTTATGCCTCAGACCACACCCACCTCCTGAGACAGGCTATAAAAAGCTGACTGTAGGTACAGCCAGGTTTCTGCTGTTGGGTGGGGTTGTGGGCTGCAGTGATTAGGCTGCTATTAAGGGCTGTAGTGGAAGATACATGAAATGTTCTTGCTGTGGCTATAAGGGAGTCTAGATGAATGTGCTTTGCTAGTGAAAGCTTTATTTCCAGGCTGAATTTGGTTAGCTTCAACTTCTAGCCACTGGATCTTCAACCTGTGGCCGCTAGATTGAAGAGTCCTGTACTATCAAATATTTGTTCCCCATGTTTGTACTAACAGAGTGTGATCAAGTCACCCCTTAACCTTCTCTTTGTTATGACAAATAGACTGAGCTCCTGGAGTCTCTTGCTATAAGGCAGGTTTTCTAATCCTCTAATCATTCTCCTGGCTCTTCTCTGAACCTCCTCTGATTTATGAACAGTCTCCTGGAATCGGGGACACTGGCATGAGCCCCGGTATTCTGGCAGCAGCTGCACTAGTGCTAAATACAGAGGTAAAATAACCTCTCTCCTCCTCCAGATTTCTGTTTGTGTGTCCAAGGATCATATTAGCTCTTTTGGCCAGCATTGCACCGGGAGTTTATGTTCAGCTGATTATCCACCACAATACCAAAATCTTTTTGAGTCACTGCCTCCCAGGAGAGAGTTCCCTGTCCTCTAAGTATGGCCTATGTCTTTTTGTTCCTAGAGGTGTATATTTACATGTACTAAAAGACACGCTCTGTTTGCTTGAGACGAGCTTATCAAGCCCTGCACATCACTCCGCAGCAGTGACCTGTCCTCCCTCATTTATTACCCCAATTTTAGTGTCCCCTGCACTGGAGGGGGAGCTGCTGATGTGTGAATGTGGTGGTGAAGGAAAAGCTTCATCAGTCTGCATTTTTGCAAAGTATCCTGCTTAGAGCAGAGTGCGTGGGTCTGGCTGGGCTGACATGAATCCTTTTGTGTGACGTGACCAGAGCCAGCTGTTGCCGGTGCCTTTCAATACTGCTCAGCGGCCTGCGCGGTGACATTGATAATTTACAATGACACTTATTAACAATAGAAGAGCATCGTCATCCCCTCCCAGCCCTTCAGGCGCCTGTAGCAGGGAGGGGCTTCCCTTTAGGAGGTGAGAGAACTCGACCACTGTAGTGAGTCCTTGGGGGGTTCATGCTGTTGTCTGTTCCAAGTGGCGGTCTGTGCGCCTTTCCCCCTTAACAGGGAACACGAAGATAAAAGCACGTAATAAAAATAATACTCATTGGGAGAGAGAAAAGGCATAATTGCAATAATTATCTTGGCAAAACTCCCCTCTCCAAATGGAAAATGGAATTTTTTTATGTGCATTTTAAAAAGAACTTATTTATTTTTTAATTAAAAAGGGAAGGAGAAAATTATTCTCAATAAAGTTTAATTTAAAAGTTAAAGCAGGGGAGGTGTGATTCTCCCAATTGCTAATGTTAATGGGCCTCTTATGTCCCACCCCTGCGCACACACAATCCTCTCCTCTCCAAATGGGGACAGGGGGATACATCCCCGCCTTGATGGATCCCCCACGTCCTTCTAGGTGGGGACAGACACAGCCCTCTCTTCGCCACACAACTACACCCCTCTCCTCTACAAAGGGACTCCCCGGCCCCAACTTGGATGAGGAAAACAGTTCCAATTGCCCCTCCCTGTTTGCAAGGGTGAACTAACCCCGGGCTTGGCAGCCGCCAGCCGTTAGGGAGGGGACCCGACAACCCTGGCTGAACATCCCAAGTGTTGCACGGCTCGGCACGTGCCACCGGCCGCAGCTGCCCCTCCACAACTTCCTCGTGCTGCAGCAGCCCATCTCCGGCGGGGGCAGCTGGGGCAATGTTCCTGCCCTCTTCGCTCTGTGTTGGCTGCCCACAAAGTGCTGGGTTGATTTTCATTTCTCCCCAGTGGCTCTGAAAGCTCTTAATAGCACAGGCCCCTGGCTGTCCTCCAGATCTCCTCCCCCTGCTCCATGTACTCAGAGCAATCCCCACGCACGCACCCCCTGACCCTGTCTGCCAGGGCATCCCACCAGGCACTGGGCCTTGGCTGCGAAGGGCTGAGGCTCTGGATCCGCCCCCCGCTATCCTGTCTCTGGGCCTGGGGCCGATCTCGATCAGCCCAGTATCATTCAGAAGCGACTCGATTGACTGATCTAAACTTGTGGTCGGTGAGCTCAGAACTGGGCCCTCTGCCCACCTCCCTCGCTCCAGAGAAACTGCTCAAAATCATTACTACCCCTTGGTGATTTCATTGTTCAGCAGCAGACACGCAGCCCCATCTTAATTCCCTTCCCTTGTTACGTCCTGCCAGGCACTCTCTCCATTCGAGCCACAATATCATTTTCCAAGCACTCTTTAAAAACGGTATCTTATTGCAGACATGACCATGCTCCCAGCCTGTGCTAAGGCTGGCTAGCTGGGGTGGTAAGCTCTGGGCTGCAAGGACTGGTTTAACGGTTGTCTTGTGTGCAATGGGCATGCTTGCTGGGGCCTTGATAACTATGAATTAATAAATAGAAGGTTTATGAGTAACCTGATGGAGAAGAGGGAGTATTGTTTATAATTGTTAATGGTTATCATTTAACATCTCTTACAGTACCGCCTAGAAGTCAGCTCGGTTGGGCCCCGTTACGCAAGGTGCTGTAGACACTTATAGTCAATGGCTGTCCCACTATCTTTCACTCAACTGTTCAACAATCCTGAGTTGGGTTCCCCAAAATCACAAGACTGGTTTAAAAATTGTACGTTGTTTTTTAAAGGTTGGGCTCCTTTCTATTTGTGCTCTGGATTTTATTGCCTTCAAGGCGTCACGTTTTCAAGCGTTTGTCTGGAGACGCATACTTTTGTTTTAAAAAGAAAGCTGAGATTCTCACGTGACTCCAGGAGTTGGAGCTTTAAGAAAAGCCCCAAATTATTGCAAGACTTGGTGACCCAATGACCTTGCCCCAAAGAGCTTATAGTCTGAAAGACAAGACACGCCAGGTGGAGGAGAAAAACAAGCAGTTCCACCACTTTGTCCACACAACCTGGGGATCTGCCCACTCAGACACACCCGTGCACACACTCAGAATATACTCAGTGCTGTTGAGGGTACATTCACACTGCAATCAGAGGTGTGACTGCTGCACACATAGGCAAAGCCAAGTTGCTTTGAGCTAGCCAGCTTCCTAAAACCAATGGTCAAGCCATGGCCACGTGGGCGACAATATGAACTAGCCACCTGAGTATAAACCCACCCGGAATACTGGGTAGGTACTCAAGCTGTAGGCTAGCTAGATCAAAGCTAACTCGGGTGTGTCTACACATGCCACAATCACACCTCCCAACTGCAGTGCAGACGTACCCTGACAGTCCTGTCCAGCCATCTTCTCTGCCCCCTGGTTCTGTTCTTCCCTCTGGATCTCCTCTTGTGCTGGGCCAAGTTCTGGTGCTCTCACCCAGTTCACATCCATTATTACTGTAGTACAGGAGGACCTACAGGTCCCAGGTGTGATCAGGGCAGAAGGGAAACAGAGGTACCGAGAGGCCAAGCGATGTGCCCAAGTCACCCAGCAGGTCAGTGGCAGAATTGGGAATAGATCCAGTTAGTTCATTCCTCCACTGCTGCCCTCTGCCCAGCTGCCACCTGGGGGTGTCACAAGATGCTGTGCAGCCTCAAAACCTGGAGCAGAAAGGTTCAGGCGGGAGCCACGTGCTGGTAGGTGGCAGGATGCCTGAAGGGAGGCAGGTCCCAGATGGAGTGTCCACAGCCTGCCCCAGCCGCACGGATAATCGCTGTTCGCTTAGAGTCCCACCGTTGAATTCTGGGACTCGTGACCATCTCTTGATATGCAGCCTGGCCTCCACCCCTGCATCCAAACTGAAATCGTGGAACGAGGGAAGGAGTAAAAGGCCCTGCAGACTGAACTTTTAGCCCTTATCTATGCTGGGAATTTGCCCTTGTCACAGTCATCGGTAGCCAGCCTCTGGCATAGCAGTGTCAGTGCAAACCTCGAGTGCAGACAGGCTGGGGCCAGACAGCACCAGGGCGAGATGTGGCTT
Organism: Gopherus evgoodei; assembly: GCF_007399415.2. Lineage (NCBI taxonomy): Eukaryota > Metazoa > Chordata > Testudines > Testudinidae > Gopherus > Gopherus evgoodei. Next base: position 4,373,497 of record NC_044343.1, read on the forward strand.
GTAGCAGCTTTGTCTAGCCACGCTAGGGATTTGCAATCATGCCACTACACTGAGAACTGGCCGTGGATAGCTGAAATCCCCAGCCCAGACAAAGCCTCCGAGTCACCGGCTATTTCTTACCTCCACAGCCTAAAGGGACGCAGCCTAGCTTCGTAAGAAACCACGCAGTATTCTACTTCGTGTGTGTGTGTGTTTGTGTGTGTGTGTGTCCGTGTCCGTCCACCCCCTGTGCCGGGCCTGTCTGCTCCAGAGGCTTGTTTGCCAGCGGGAGACTGAAATGTTACCGAAAGCTCCAGTTCGTAGTGCTCATTTGTACTGTACCTGCCAGCGCAGACAGTGCTCATCTGTAACGTACCTGCCAGGCCCCCACTTGCTGCTTTCTTGTTACGGGTCCAGCATGTCTCATGTCATTTATCTGTTTTCAGCAAATAAATTCTTTGCAGCTTCCAGGGGATCTGATATGGTGGATAAAGGCTGGGACTCAGGACACCTGGGTTCTCTTCCCAGCTCTGCTTCTGACCTGCTCTGTGACCTTGGGTGAGGTCCTTCCCCTCTCTGTGCCTCAGTTTCCCCGCCCACCCATTGTCTATTCAGATTGCTCTGCAGCAGGGACTCCCTCTCCCTATGAGTCTGTGAAGCATCCAACATAATGGGGTTCTGATCTAGATTGGGGCCAAATAATTAACCATAATGTTTAGTGTTGGAGCCAGGTCACATGTCTGGTCTCCCCCAATCTTGCAAAGTTCCCCATTAACTTGACTTTCCTATTTCAGCCCACGTATCATTTTCTCTGCCTGGGGTCCCAAATCACCTTCCTTTGGCTTAACAACCTGATTACTTCATCCAAGTACTCCTCTCCGACTGGGAAAGATGTGTCAGTCTCTCGGGCTCTTCTCTCCTTACCCACAGATCTTTGTTTTAAACGGATTAACAGGTATCCTAAACTGAAACCAACAGGGGGCTGAAATCCTGAAGCATCTGATCTCTGCTCTAGACTCCGCTCTGATTGCCAGGCATAATGATTTTTTTTTCCAAGGAATGATACAGCACATTGTCTTGATTGTGCCGCACCCCGATCATGAACTAACCTCCTGAGCTGGGGAGAGACCAAGTAACCCAGTTCCAGATCTTCAGAACGCAGCTGTAAATTCTGATCCAATACGAATCGGCAAATGGGTCTCACCATTTGTTCGTGTCCCCAGCGCCAGCTCTTAACCTTGACCCAGAACTGGGAACACAAAGCTTCATCTCTCTGCCTGCGAGGTTAATGGAATTCCAATTTGTGAGCTCTAGAAGGAGGTAATTTCTCTTCTTTCATGTCTGCTAAATACGGTTCCTCAAAGAGGCATAATTTCTAATGTTCCGCATGACATGAATTCTAACTGGTTTAGCGATGATCAGTTTCACCATTTACTCCTGTGTAATCTCTCCCTAACGACATTAAAAATAAAATAATAATAAAAAAAACAGAATAAGAAAAGAGAGTTGTAGACGCAGTGACTTC